>NC_135735.1:45055000-45752500 GCF_041903045.1 Epinephelus lanceolatus
TGGTATGCTGTCAATGTAGAGTGACTTCAGTCAGTAAGAAAGTTATTTATAGCCTAAGCATTAACCCCGATAACAAGTCAGGTAAAGCCATATTTTAGTGATATTATTGGTGCAGCAACAAGTCTGGGACAAAATCATTTTGTAATATAGAGCAGATACACAAAACATCTATCAGCATGTGTTTTAAATGCTCTGAGCAATATAGTACAACACATGTTCTTTGTAGCGTCAACATTGTTTCCACATTATGACTTAAAGCTCATGATGAGCACACCAAATATCGAAGAACGATTTTTAACCATTTTTCCATGTAACAATATCAATCTAAAAATCTGAGTCTTAGAAACTCTTTTAAGACTCAGGATAAGGTCATGACGCAGTGCCTTTCTCATGGTGTCTTGACTTCAGTTCCATTTTATTTCAAGTGCATATTCCTGAGACATATTTACTTACAAAGTTTCAGTCCACAGAGCCCCATCAGGCAAAATTTATCGAAACAAACAAATGATAAATTTGTTATATGTAAAGAGTTGGGTATAACACGTTACAAAGTAAGTAGAGTACTTTGATTACTTTTTGCAGTAACGAGTAACCTAACACGCTAGTTTGCTGTTTGAGTAATCAAATAGACTACTTAAGTAGCCTACATTTTCAAACAAGACATCAGTTACTTCCGTTACTTTTAGAACGCTGTTCCTCCAGCTCCGAAACAGCAACGGCTGTTGTTTGGTTCTAATAACGGAGATAATGTTAAACCTATCAGTCTGAAAGAAGCCACGGAGCTGTGAGAAATGCTGCCGTTGTCTATGGTGGAGTCTAAATAGGTGGAGTAGGACTCACTGACAGACATATTTCAGACTCAGGACTTGCATTATGCCTGGTACACGCTACATGCTGGTACTCACCAGTTATCCCCGGTCGTCTTTCATGGTGTGTGTGATGTCATCGGGTTATTCTTGTCCTGTTTTTATTACTTTCACTATCTGAGTCTGTTCATGTGCCAGCCGTCATGTTGTTGTAGTCACCTAAAAGCGTCAGCAGATGGCAGGATTTGAAACAAGTGTTGAGATTGAAATGATGGTGCGATATGTTAAATTTACAAAGACAACGGAGTGGATAAAAAGTAAATATATAAACACACAGAGGGATTAATAAATAACAGACCGTCTATAATGTAGTTTGTTTCAAATGAAGCTGGGAGCCTCTGCAGTTGTGGTGAGTAAAAGCCCCGCCGCTATTTGTTAATGTTATTACTTTATGTCTGACCGTGAGGATGTACCATTGTTTGCCAAATAGGCTGACCAAACGTCAGTGTAACGTGTAAGTGTCCCCTATAGGGGCCTATCTGAATTTCTGTCTTTGAGAGATATTATTTTGTAATATACATAACTGAATTTTCTATCCATACATATAAACTTTGAATAGGCTATAGGCCTATTAAAATTATAAGGCATCTTTGAGTAAACTGCGAGTATCATTTAAGTAGGCTATGTCTATCGTGGCCGGGCCAAGTGTCCTCTTTTTTGGAAATCAAAATATGGTCACCCTATGCTAGCTTGATGCTAATGACAGTAACGTTAACTCAGCGGGTTGACAAAGTGCCTCTGCTGTTTCACACCATCATTTCCCCCTTTTACTCTGTGTGGTAACATTCCTAGAGGAAATATTAAAAACGCTGGGGTGTTGTTGTCATACAGTTGTCTACGGCAGCAGATCGTTCTGTGTTTCTACTGGTCAAAGTGACGGCTGTGATGGGAGAATTGGGTCTCAGTGAAGGGAAAGTGGTCCATAACTTTAATTTTGGAGACAAAAAAATGTAGGCTTAGTACCCTGTGGTCCATAGACTCACAAGTCAGTCTTCAGATGCTTTGCTTAACTAAAGACTGATGACTTTCTCCCTGATTTTGTGTTTAGATGGGCAGATACAATTTCAGAGTTTAACAAAACTCCCTACGTTGCAGAACCAGTAGTAAATCTGCAGGGCGGTCCTTCGGTGGCTCGCTGAACTCTTGTGCTCGTAAACATAGTCTGACTAGAAACACATGTAGCGGTACAAAATGGCTCAAGTCACTGTAAGTCCTTCATTTCCACAATCTTGTGGACTGAGCACACGTTTGATAAAACGGAGTTAATTTTCAAGCTCTCTGTGTGTTTGTGTCCTTGCAGACGAGAAAAGGGGGAGCGCACATTTCCGGGAGGGTGTGTCCTTTTCAAAAATGCAAGAGGCGTTGCTTAGTTGCTGGCTGTTTTCTCTGGTGTGTTAAACACACTTTAGAAAGGAGTGTCCCCAGACTATCAGAAGGCGGAGATCTCTGATTGTCTGGTGGCAAGACTATGTGGTCCATTGCCCAATAGGAATGTAGAATACTCAAAAGTACTTTAAAAGTGCTTGAGTTACTTTTCTCAGGGAGTAATGTTGGAAGTACTTTTAAAGTAATTGAGTTACTTTACTCAGGGAGTAACGCAGTAAAGTAACTGGTTACTTTTTTAAAAAGTAACGCAGTAATGTACTTTGATTACTTTTAAAGTAACCCTTACCCAACTCTGATCAGCTTACAGTTTTTATAGGGTACTGGTGCTTTTTGTTTATATGAATTTACAGTTTGTGGGCCAAAACGTTGTAAATAATGTGAATGCAGAGGATCAGCTGCTGGGTATTTTGAGTCTTTTACAGTCAGGGTTTTTTCACCTTTCTAATATACTTCCTGGTGCCAAAGAATGTTGTTGTAAGTCATGCATATTCCTTCATTAAGTCATTAAAGAAATTAAGTCATTAAAATTTAAACCAATTAACATTAGGGCTGTGTATTGGCAGGAATCTGGCGATATGATACGCATCACGATACAGGGGTTACAACTTTGTCATATATTGCAACACTGTAAGCAAGGCAATATATTGCATTTTTTTTAAAAACTAAGTTTAGAAAAACTGTCGTAGTACAATGAACACACCACATATACATAAAATCTGACTTTAAAAAAAATCATTTGTGACTTTTTCATGACATTTGGACAGCTTTTTAAATTTTCTAATCAAACAGACAGGTGGCCAAAATATTATTACTGAAATTGCAGAAATTGCCTGTAATGAGGTTAAAGTAGGCAAAGCTATTATCAAATGTTTATCAGATGATAGAAACAAACGTGCACAACTAAAAGCTGTAAAAAGAAAAGAATTTACAGTCTGTTAGAATAGCCTATAGACAGTTTTTTGTATCCTTAAACAAACAGTAGTCCCGTAAAACTTCATTAGTAGCCCAGGCTATTATTGTACTAAATCACTGAAGTCAACAGGCTTATCTTTGGGACAGATGTCTATATGGGACAGGCCTTAATTCCTTTTACACAACTGTTGCTCAGTGAAGATGAGAAATATGATCAAATTATTTAGTTGTACCAGTATGAATGTTACTTGTATAAAAATTAGGCTTCGAATAACATATCAGTTAGAAATTATTAATTCAATCTCGCTCCAACAGACAGCGTATCACAGAGAGAGAGCGCGAGAGAGCATTATGACACTCTTTTTATAGCACTCGAGGATTACGGCATCCAACAAACCGACACAGTATCACTTTATCCTGTTAAAACAATATTCACAACTTGGATTCATTTTCATGAAAAACCCTTTTCATTCTTTTCATCAGTGGACCCTCATGGACTAAAGGAATATGAATAACTTACTGGGTAATCGAGGAATGGACACATATTCTGACTTTATGACAGCTTCAAAGGTAGGGAGTCATCTTTTTTTTCATCATGCTGGTAAGTGTAAACGAATTACGGTTTTCTCTGGTGCTCATGATTTCAGTAAAAGGAACTGAAGGACTGAATTGTGGAGAATCTAACTGAGCTAACGATGTTTAGCATCTCCATATTGACAAAACTTTAAATATTTATATTTGTATGTACAGTTTAAGCAGCTAACTAATATTAGCTCCAATGGGTAGCCAACAATCTGTTTCATACATCCAAAGAACTTCTTTTAAAAAAATAACTGCTTAGCAACCAGACCAGGTGTCTAATTGAGACAGGCCTGTATTTGTTAAAATGTGTAGCTAGTTACTACAGGCTAGTAAAAGGGACTGGGCTTTTAACTGAAATTTTACAATATTTATCGTTCCTCATATTTGGATTTAAAATCAGACAATAACTCTGTCTTTTAGCAGAAAGGGCGCTTGAGGATGAATAAGGACTTGTAGTGTTTTTTACACATTATTTCTCCAACTTTTAAATAGTAGCTATATATGACAGGGCTACAGTTAGTGCTGTTCACCCAGACTTAAAGTAAACCTCCGCAAATCAAAAACCCCTTTTAGATAGGAGTTGTGCAAATTTGCAGGAAAGCCCAATCAGTCTTTTTTCATTGGCAGTATAAAAACAAAATCGGGGAGTGCAGCAAAATGCCGCCTGCCTACTTTTGTTTATACAGAATGCGCCTTTTCCGGGGCAATGTGGGGCATGAGCAAGTAACAAAATGTGTAGCTCAGCGTGTGACGTAAACAGTGACGTGGGAGGGAAGCCGCGGCTGGTCAGTCCTTCAGCAGTTCTCTCGTAAGTCGGCCCGTTCCCATCATCTGATGGTTAATGGCCTCTTTGTTTGTGAGGACAAGGAGGATGCTCAATTCCTTGTCTCCCCAGTTGCTCATCTTTACAGTGTCTGTCAGGTTTGCATTTCTCTCTTGCTACTAGCTGCTCGCTAATTCCTGCTATCAGCTGTTTCCTGTTTATCCATTGCCAGTGGCTCGCATGTGCGGTGTCATCAACAGCTCCTCCCACAAGTCATCAACAGCCCCTCCCGTTGCAGAAGGCCGCCTCGGTCTGTTTAAACTAAAAGGGTTCCGCCAATATGTTTACCCTACGAGGCGGAAAATTGGGCATCTCAGATCAACTTGCCAGTCTGGCTCTGTGTGTCTAAACGCTCACAGCTTGCCGGCAAAATGGCCCAACATTCGCGGAAAATCTGGCAGTGTAAAAGGGGCTAAAGACGTGATCTTATTGTTTCATTTCAGATCTAATTTTTGGAGTTCGGTGCCAACGCAACAAGAAAAGGTGTCACTGTCCAACATAGATTACACAGCATATCTAATATAGACTCTCTCAGGGTGTGGTAGGGAACTCTTTTCCAAAGCCAACTAGACACTCCCTTTGTTAAGCATTGTTTAAGTAAAGCCAGTAAAAGATCCATGTCTGTCAGCACTACCCCTGTCTTCTCCCTTGCTTCAGTGGGGAATGGAAGAGCAAAGGCCAGTGGGACTTGTAGGACAAAGGAGGGGAGATGCTGGAGGCTAATGGGGAGGAGGGCTCAGCTGTGACACAAATGTCTCTCTGGCAATGAAGTCTTTAATATCCTCTCCCTGAGTCCCACCATGAGTCAAAGATCTCCTAGAGCACCTCATAGCTTCTTGCCTCCCTGGAATTGTGGTCCAACAGTGGATACACAAGCCTGCTACTGAGCCCCCAGCCCCAGCACAGACACCACTGTCATATCGACACTCTGGTGGATTTTCACTCTACAATTTATATGTAGAAATCATGACACTCTAGATAAAGTACAGAACATTTCCTTACCTGCACCTAACATACTATTTCAAGCAGAGGTGGGGGATTTGAGTCACATTACTTGACATAAGTCAGACTTGAGTCACAAATTTTAGAACTTGAGACGTGCTTGACTAACACTGCTGAATTTGTGTGTTTTTGTTGTTGTTTTTTTAAACATGATTGGGTGATTTCTAATGCAATGCCAGTATATGAGGCAGCGGTCATGCAGAGAGGGCTAGTCCAAAAATAATAACATTTGGATTCAAGGATTACGTTGTCAATGACAGTAATGAGAAAAGAACAGCAGTAAGAAGAAGTAAGGTCTGCAGCTCAAATATCAGTGGCACAACCACCACACCATCCAACTTCATCTGTCACAACAAAACTCACAAGGAAAGGTGCCTGTCTTATTAGCTAACTTACTAGGTTACTGGCTGGTCAAATGTTAGCAAGAAAGCTAAGGTTAAAGGGATAGTTCAGATTTTTAGCAGATAGCTATACATAGACAGTACAGGCCTATTACATACAGTAAGTGTCAGTCAGCACATGCCCAGTTTGAAGAAGCAGGCTGGAGTATTTTAGCCACCTAAAGAAAAGTCCTACTTCAAAAAAATTAATATCAGTTTAGGTGTATGCTATTTTGAAAATATTTTCACTGCTTCACCTTAATGCCATACAGTGATTTCCATCTTTAAAATGAAGCAGTTATATTTCTCTCTTCAAAGCCACACTCCATTGAGAAAAACAGTGATTTGATGTTACTGAACACAGGAGCCTCTGGTCTACAGCTGCCTCAAACATTTATTTTATTTGTGTTATTATGTGATCTTGGTATTTAAAAGGGTTGGTTCAGATTCACAGAAGTCTCACATAACACAAACTAACTGATTGAAAAAGCAGTAAACCAGCAGCCCCCGTGTTCAGCAAGCCAAAATGACTGTAATTGTCAATGGAGTCTGGTGGCTTTGATGAGAGCATAGATAGGAAAGTGAAGACATTAACAGCTTCCTTGTCAGAACAGGCTGTCTGACAGAAAAGTTAAGTGCTGAAAATACTCTAAGTAAAGCATAAACTTAAACTGATACTGATTTTTCTAGGCAGGACTTTTTTAGGTGGCTAAAATACGTTTTGTTGGGTAAATTATCAGAATTTCATATGACTTGACGTGTGACTTGTTCGACCTGAGCAATGACTTGACCAGAGTTGGGTAAGGGTTACTTTAAAAGTAATCAAAGTACTTTACTGCGTTACTTTTTAAAAAAAAAAAAGTAACCAGTTACTTTACTGCGTTACTCCCTGAGTAAAGTAACTCAAGCACTTTTAAAGTACTTTTGAGTATTCTACATTTCCTATTGGGCAATGGACCACAGGGCGCTAAGCCTACATGTTTTTGTCTCCAAAATTAAAGTTATGGACCACTTGCCCTTCACTGAGATCCAATTCTCCCATCACAGCCGTCACTTTGACCAGTAGAAACACAGAACGATCTGCTGCCGTAGACAACTGTGTGACAACAACACCCCAGCACTTTTAATATTTCCTCTAGGAATGTTACCACACAGAGTAAAAGGGGGAAATGATGGTGTGAAACAGCAGAGGCACTTTGTCAACCCGCTGAGTTAACGTTACTGTCATTAGCATCAAGCTAGCAGACAATGTTACGTCCTCATGGAGACGGACATAAAGTAATAACATTAAAGAATAGTGGCGGGGCTTTTACTCACCACAACTGCAGAGGCTACCAGCTTCATTTGAAACAGACTACATTATAGATGGTCCGTTATTTATTAATCCCTCTGTATCTTTATATTTTCACTTTTTATCCGCTCCCATAGTCTTTATAAAGTTAATATATCGCGCCAACTTGGTTGTGGAGGATACAGTAGCTTGAATGTTTGCCTACGGTACCTCAAATGGAGCTCCTGCCATCTGCTGATGCTTTTAGGTGACTACAACAACATTTGGGCTGGCACATGAACAGACACAGTGACTCAGATAATAGTAAAAGTAATAAAAATAGGACAAGAATAACCTGATGACATCACACACACACCGTGAAAGACTACCATGTAGTGTGTCATGTCTGTCGGCCAAGTCACAGCACGATTTTGTGACTCCACAATCGTGTAATGTGACATAGTGACTTTCAGGACAGGCAGAAAAGTCTTGTAGTGTGTACCAGGCATAATGCAAGTCCTGAGTCTGACCTGTCTGTCAGTGAGTCCTCCTCCACCATTTTTTAGACTCCACTGTAGACAAGGCAGCATTTCTTCTACCATGTAGCGAGCCACAACCTTCATGACTTCTTTCAGACTGACAGGTTTAACGTTATCTCTGTTATTAGAACCAAACGACAGCCGTTGCTGTTTCGGAGCTGAAGGACCAGCATTCTAAAAGTAACGGAAGTAACTGATGTCAGTTTGAAAATGTACTCAAGTATTTGATTACTCAAACAGCAAGCTAATGTGTTAGGTTACTTGTTACTGCAAAAAGTAATTAAAGTACTCTAACGTGTTACTTTGTAACACGTTATACCCAACTCTGGACTTGATGTTAAGATCATGCTTAACAACCCGTTCTGATACAAAAACACATTACAAATTACCTCATCACAAACTCTGACCTTCACAGAAAACCAAAGCAGCACATTGTCCAACACAAACTTAATGAACACAGTCAGGAACGTTGCTGAAACAAAAGCTGATTAATTTCACCAAAATGAAATGCCACAACATAACTCACAAGCCTGAGTTTCACCACCACTGCCAACTCTATTTTTTTTTTTTGGGCAACAGCCTGGAGTCTGAAGCTGTGGTCCACTGACAGTCACACCTGATCTCCCACGAACTGATGACAGCGGTGGAGCTGCAGCCACGGGGCTAATGTTAGCTTGGCCTTCTGTCGTTATTTCGTTCCCTCATCCTCCCACAATCTTTTTTAATCACATTTTGCCACTTTTTTATATCCATTATCACCAACCGTACATTAAGCTACTATTTGCTAATGCTAGCTTCCAAAATTGTTTGTACGTTGCATTCAACCCTTGACCTTGTGGGTCATCCTTAATCTCTGGAGACTTGATGGTTGACCATCTTCCTCATAAATTAGGCTAAATTGTTGAAGTATGCCCCAAAACAGTTTTAATTAGAATCATCACAAATGTACACACAAATGAAAAGCTTTTTTGCTTTTTACCTGAAAGATTTTATCAGAAGAGGGGTCTGGCCATCTTGCCTTTAGTTGTTTTTCCAAAGTTATATGCAGATTCAAGCAAAAACTCACCAGGGCCCCAAAATGGCATTTTTCTGTTGACATGCTGACCAAGGCAACTGTGCATTTAGAGACAGGCTGTCACTTTATGGTGTTTTAAATCCCAAAGGCCTACAGGAGCTTACCTAGAAAACAAATAACACATTAAGTTCAGTTCTTTCTTAGGCCCTGCCTAACTGTTGCTTTTGCCTTTTTCTTTGAAGCTGCAATTCATCACTATGTCAAGATCAATACAAAATCCATATTTGACACCAACATTTTGAGAATGTCCTCCCAAGAAAAACAACAGCATCTGTCAGTTGTTTTAATGCCTAAAAACAACATATGTTTCGGTTTAGCTCACAAGGAACTCAACTTTTAGTGAATTATGTTTCTGCTTGTCAGGAACAAAGGAGAAATCATTGTGACATTGCAGAAGCCAAAAACTTGGTCACTGGCCTAAAAAGTGAAAACTAGCTTAACTTGTGTCACAGCACAATGGGATGTCATCTGACTGAGTATTGCATTGGCCGATCAAATGGTATGTGGTAGCACATGGTCATGGTAGATTACTTTGTAACATGAATGCTCCATTCTACTGCCAGAGCTGTAAAATCCTCTCTGACAGTGCTATAAATCTCTGTGGATTGTTTCACCTTCTGATGAACGTTCAAACCATCAATCAATCAATTTATTTGTCACATGAAGTCATAAGAATACAATTTCAGTGATAATTTCAGTTTCAGTGGATATGTCACTGAAACTGGACTTCCTGGGTCATATTGTATTTCTCATTGAGATGTTTTAAGAGCTGTTTTTGATGTGAGTGGTCACACAGAGGCATGCTGGAGACAGCCTGGCACTCCAAGGGAATCAAAATATGCAGCTTGGGTAGTGTCCCTAGCACACCCTTTAGCTTCAGTAGGTGCGGTTACATGATGACTTCATGAAATAAAAAAAATATTTATATATATATACATATATATATATATATATATATATATTTCATTTCCAGCAGCTTTTCCACTGCGGAACGTGGGTGTATTTTTAGTGACCTGTCGCTGTTTCCACTGATGATAGGGCCATGAAAAGCAGATGTTTTTTACCAAGAGATCAGTGCGTTTCTTGCTGGGATAGTGCTGCAAAAAGCAGTTGCGTTTTTTTAGCAGGGATTTTGCCACCAAAATTACACCAAAACGTGATCTTTTCCTAACCATAACCGAGTGGTTTTTGTGCCTAAACCTAACCATATGTTAGCCACAGCATTATTAAAAGTTTCAGAGAATCCACTGCATAGTAGTGTACAAATGTTACTTTTACGTGGTTTGTTTGTTTTTGAGCCTAAACCTAACAAAACTTTAAATTTGTGATAATTTTAAGTTAACTCTCTGTCAGTTCTGTTTTTGGTCTCCACCAGCTCCTGAGGGAAATATCTGTCTGTTTAGCTGCTAAATGCTCCACTGTGGAAAAAAAAACAGCTGCTTGCTGTAGCCAAAAATGATGCTAGAATGGGGAGAGTGAACCAAAACAGTGAAGTTGTGAGCCAGACGACTAAACAATGAACTGAAACTCAACATCAAGATCTTTAAAGCCACGGGGAGTTAGATTCAGGTGATGATTCACTGTAGTTTCATCACCATGAGCAAACCCTTTAGCCTATTCAGTTTGGCTCATATTCAAAATTTTGGGACCTAGAATCCAATGGAGGGTGATTCTGTAGAATCACTGAGTACCTTTTTAAATGTTTGCATTAAAAATTATGGTATTAAAAGCCCAGTTCAGACCAAAGATTTGCAATGAGATGAGACTACTTGCATTGCGCTGTTCTGCAATGTTCTAAGAAGCTGCCAGTTCACACCGATGCAGCTAGATGAGACGGTGTGTCATCTGTACTTTCGTTCTGATTTCCAGCTTTTCAGGCTTATTTTTAGGTTGAATATAATTTGTAGCTTCTTAAAATGTGAATGAGGACAGGATAGTGAGATACTGACTACAGTTGCATTTATAGTAGTAATGAAACCACGAGAAACATAAACAAAATGAGCACCAGGTGGACTGTATTGCCACAATAACATAAAAAACCAGCACCAATTCATTAGTCAATGAGAATATGTGTGCGAGGGGGCATAAGCACATACAGCGTGCAGCAGCAGCGACCCACCATCCCACACCGGCACACCGTGAGGACGGAGACAGAGGGTTTGGAAGGGACGGAGCACCTGCCGAACACGCCGTCTGCTGTCATCTTGACTTGATCAATGGGCTTCACTACAACTTGATAGGCTATAGAAACAGGTGATGTAGCCTATGTTCTAAAACCAGCTGCCTGTGATTTGTCCAGCTGAGTTGCAGGTGACACCATCAGCCAGCATCAGTTATGTATTTCATACAGCCTATTCAGCCACAAGTTTTCTGATGAGTGATGGTCATAAGTCATTCACCACAACAGGGTAAATTGGACCAGTGCTCCTGCTTCCACAATAACACCCAATAAAACTACCCAAGTTGCTTGTTGAACGGAACCAAAATAACCAGTAAGGGACCTGAAGACTTGAGACACAAAGGAACAGTGATAGCTCTTACAATAGGGAGTAAGGTTGGGCTGAACTGGAAGGGTCAGTTAATTAATAGAGGAATTTTAAAGAGAGCACATATTGCTCCTACGTACTCCAAAACAGCGGGAATCCATGACAAGCAGCTTATCACACACACTTCACCAGGAGAGTGAATGTGTGTGTGCTTGATAGAGAGAGAGAGAGAGAGAGAGAGAGAGAGAGAGAGGCAGTTAGACAGAATGTTAGGAAGAAAATGTCCATGAGTGTGTGTTTGTGTGTGTGAGAGAGAAAAAGAATAGAGTAGGAGAGTAGGATCATAAGAGTACGAGAAGGAGCAGAAAATCTGTGTGTGTGCGCGCCTGTGTGTGTGTGTGTGTGTGTGTGTGCGTGCGTGTGTGTGTGTGCGTGCGTGCGGGCGTGTGCTGCTCCTCCACAGGCAGCCAGGCAACTCTCTTCGATGAATGTTGCCTGAGGTTTGCCGGGCCTCCCACTGCTCCCCGGCACTCCAGGCGTCAGTGAGCAGGGAGGTAATTCGCTGACACTGTGTCACTTGTGATAATTGGGGAACGTCAGTGCGCTCGCTCGCTCACCTGTCTCCGCGCAGGTGCTGGGATGTCATCGCCCACCGGAGAGGAACAGCTCCTCTTCTTCCTCTTCCTCCTCCTCTCTTACTTCCCACCACCCAAACAGCTGCTGTTTATGTGATTGAGAGAGGGACGGGTTGGGAAAAAGCTCATTTAAGGCTGTGTTTAGTCATTTATTATCTTTACCGTCCTCTATCTGTGACCACTGGGAAGTGCAACAACATGGTTTAAGGCTGATTGATAATTCTGCTTGACACCGTTCTCCCCAAGAAATGACCCCACAAGTTGTTTATAAAAGCAGTTAATTGGGACCTATATATCGTTAATTATTAAGCAGTGACCTCTACTGGCTGTAATAATTTTGACGAGAGCAAAAGGAGGAAGTCAGGTGACCTTGTAAAAAGAGAGTTGTTCAGGGCTTTGAACAGGCCCCCGCTGCTCAGCCTTGCAGCAAATTTTTCCCAGTGGCCACTTGCGGTACTGGAGCGGTAAAAATCCACTGTGCCCAAAAAGCATTTTCATCATAGACCAATTGTTAAAGACACGTCTGTAAAACTGTTGTCAGGACACCCCTGAACTGCAAACAAGCTCAATTAGAAGCCTTTCTTTTCTGAATTTTTGAGCCATGGTAGTTTCATATTTGTAAAACTTTCCTCAAAGAAGAGGGATCCCTCCTCAGTTGCTCTTCCTGAGGTTTCTACCGTTTTTTTTTTTCCCCGTTAAAGGGTTTTTTTTTGGGGAGTTTTTCCTTATCCGCTGTGAGGGTCTTAAGGACAGAGGGATGTCGTATGCTGTAAAGCCCTGTGAGGCAAATTGTGATTTGTGATATTGGGCTTTATAAATAAAATTGAATTGAAATTGAATTGAAAGTGAGAAAAGCTGTTTAAAAATCTGTCATCACCACAATGTAAAGTCTATGAGCCGAGTGGGAACTTGCAGACAGGGCCAGGGGGAGAATCACTACTGCAAATATTAAGTGGACAGCATACTGCGGAAGTAAACGTGGAAGCTTGAAAACTTTTTTGGCGTATGCACCAGGCAAGCAATTCCACTGGAATGAATAGGTACCATCTCAGGGTACGGTATTTGAAAACTCTTTGGTTCCAGGATGGCATGTCAATTCACACTTGTACATGCATTGTGTCTTTTCAAAATACACCTCTGTTTTCAAGGGAAGTGTACAGTTTCTGCTCATTTTATGCATACAGTCTTTTTTACAGTACACTTGCAACGTATGTTCATACCTTATATTTATGTTGAGTACATAGTTAGGTTTAGGAAAACACATCATGGTTTGGCTCAACATTCACATGGAAGGCAATGTCTAATGGCTAATGTCATCTATTGGCTGTATCTATGCCATCACAAAGGACACATGGAAGTATAAGGGCAGCGACTTTTACAGTGTTTGAAATGAACGCATCTATTGTTGTATGTAAAGGGGTTTAAATGAGCCTTAAAACTTAAACACATCCAAACTCCCCACACCTCTGCACTACCCTGCAGGAAGGTGCTGCATTGCCGGATTTGGTGTGTAATCATCTGCCATGCATGCTTCATCCTCTCCGCTTGGCTTCTCTGCTCTGTGTGTGTGTGTGTGTGTGTGTGTGTGTGTGTGTCTGTGTGTGGCTCAACCTTACCTTCAATCAAACAGACACACAGACCTGCAGCTTGCATCCACAGAGCAGAGGAGAGAGACGAAGACAGCAGTGTAACCTGGTTGCTACATTCTTAGATGGGGGCTACACACTTCTAACCAAAGTCTGACACCCTGAAATGTCTACTGTGAAATGTCATAATAAGAAGAAAATACAGTCAGAGAGCAGGTTCTCTGCACATACACCAGCACACACTACTAGTCATAATGATGCTGATGCTCTCAAATTGACACACCAATCACTAACCTCCGGGCCTAAAAAAGCCAACACAGAAGTGCCAAAAACTGCAGAACCTCTAATGGCCACTTGAGGCTGGCTCCAGAAGCCAGTCAGTCCCCATAGACCCCCCCAGTGTTAAAATGCCCAGCTTTACAGCAGAAATAAACACATTTACAGCCTGGTACTGAAGACAATTTTGGTCTCTTTTGCTAATGTCAACATTCATGACAACTGTAGAGGGTGAATTTTTATATAACAGGTTATAAAGGGTTAATGTTACACATTATTAAGGGCAGCTGCTTCGAGTGACAGGCTGTCTGCAGATAGGGTCCTAGGCTTCTCAGTCAGATCCACCCCTCACTCCTCCACAGCTCTACCCTCTAAGTATGGTACCTTGTGGCTCCAAAAAGATGGCAACAGCCAAAATACCATACTCGTGGCCTCAAAATAGGAGTCCACAAACCAGTGGGACACAGTAGCTATGTCCAGTATTTTTGGTCTATAATACAGACAGATAGTTGGCTGATGGACAAATCAACCAATCCCACTAATAAATAAAAGGTCAGAAACTGGGGCACCCGCTAGCTCACCTGGTAGAGCAGGTGTTCTACTTACAAAGGCTGTGTCCTTAATAGCCACGGGTTCAATTTCAACTGATGGGCCTTTGCTGTATGTCATTCCCCTCTCTGTCTCTCCTCTTTTCAAGCTATAGCTGTCCTATCAAATAAAGGCCAAAAGCTCCAAAAATATCTTTAACTGATCCATACTTTGACAAGATACAAAGCTAAATAGATGCATGAAGTGTCATCGCTCAAAGAGACTGAAACCAGCCCAAAGCTACAGGGTTAATCTGATCTGTAAGGAAGAAGACAAAAGTTAGGACAAAAAAAACAAATGTCAGATTAGGGGAAAAGTGAAACAGAAGGCGAGGGGGCCACCCACAGAACGAGGCAAGAAGGAGCAACAGCCAAACCACTTGGGAGTAATGGTCTGTGAGGCTAATATTTCCTCTGTCTCTGCTGAACCCTGAAGGAGAGGGGGGTTGGAGAGGGGGGTGGGGGGACGCTCACTTGTTGTCGGTGTGATGTTGGAGGGAAGGAGGGGGGCAGGAGTGGGTCACCTGTAATGGCGGAGCGCTAGATTGTGGCCATTCCACACTCATTACACCATTTACAATTACTGCTACCTATCACCCCCCCTCCCTAAACTCCCCAAGAGGCCAGTCTCAACCATTAGCACCACGACTCAAATGAAGTGGATAATTGTGTCTCTCTGTGGCATATCATGGGACAAGAGAGTCAGACAAGAGAGGAGGAGGGAGAAAAGAGAGTGACTAAATGAGAGAGAGGGGGAAGAGAGAAATGTTGAGACAAAGAGATGTGCAAAATTAAAAAAAGGATTTGTGTTGTAATCACAGCCTGTAGCTTTTTAGACAGCACTGTACAGAATAATGTATATGCTATACTGTGATATAGGCCTGATTGTTGTGACTAATTTTGTGTTCAAATACACTGCAAAGGTAACAGCTGTAATGCTTTAAAAATCAATGATAATCATCTTCAGTCAAGTGCAGAATGAAAATACTGGCTTTATGATTAATGATACTCCCAAATAACACAACTGTTCTTTTATTGTGCACAGGTGAAAAATTAGGCTACTTGAACTTCTCTCTTTTGACAGCTACACTTTATGTTTACCACTCACTTTGAGGAGAGACTGGCAGAAACTAGGACCCGTTTTCCCATTTTTACAAGTTGTTGCTCCTTTCTCTGGCAGCATGATTTCCTCTCCATAACAGGTATTAAAGATATATTATACAGAATTTCCCTAAAAAACAATGGATAGGCCCATACAAAAGTAATCCCTCTCAATCATCACTTATGACTCACTAGAAGTGTGTAGCAGTGTATTTGTCTGCGGAGACTCTGCCTTCTGCTTGTATTTTTATATTTTCTTCTTATTTTGTTGTGCTCAGGACGTTCCTGGGCACAGGGCGCACATGAGGTCGGGACTTTCCAAAATGGAAGCAAGCAGTTGCAAGACCCAACTAGCATGCATCCAAGAAGAAGCCATGAAATCGCAGACACAGTGCCAGAAAAATGCAAACATAGCGAGGTGAAGCACTAAGCGGTTGGCTTACACCAAGCAAGGCAGTTCCTTGAACGGCCACTTGAGGCTGGCTCCAACAACGAGTCAATCCCCATTGATACCCATATTAAAATAGTTAGCTTTGCAACAGAATGTTTACAGCCTGGTATGAAAGACAGTTTTGACAAGCGGACAAGTCGCTACTATGGCAACAGCATTGTTTGGGCAACTTAACCATGGTGTAACCCAAAAAATCTATCTATCTATCTATCTATCTATCTACCTATCTATCTATCTATCTATCTATCTATCACATGAAATCATACAGGTCATACGGTCTCAGTGGTGCAGGAGCAGAAATTCCTCAGTATCTGAGGGGTTATCTGGAATTTCGTCAAGTGTCTCAGGTAAAATAGTTTTAAGTTTCAAGTCAGGCCCTCAAGTCAGGTGATGTGGGCACCAAGGTATTTGAAGCTCTCCATCCTCTCCACCAAGGATATTGAGGGGAGAGTATTTCCTTGGCTGTTTCTTCCCAAAGTCATCTATCATCTCCTTAGTTTTGCTGACGTTTAGGAGTAGGTTGTTGTCCTGTAAACGCACCATGCTAACTAAGCTAGCAGATAGCATTGGTTAAGGGTTAGCTCCACCCTCTCCTCCAAATATGGTCGCTTCTAGCTCCAAAAAAAGCAAAAGAGTGACGGTCAAAATGCCAAACTCAAGGCTTCAGAGAGGGAGTCCATAAACTAATGGGTGACTTCACTGTGACTGCATGCATTATTTCTATGGCTTTCACTTTCACTTATGCTGCATTACTGTTTGCAAACAGTAACCAACAATGCCCTTATAGTACTGTATATCATTAACACGTCTGCCTTTAGACTTAGTCTGACAATACATCTAAAAACCTAGTTTTTAAGTGTACTTAGACCTTAAAAGCAATAGTCAACAAATTACTGGCAGAGCTAAGCTCAGTTTCATTACAATGCGAGTGACATGACTGATATAATTTATTAAAAAGCAACCATCTTTGATGCAAAACCCATTTGCTTACAACACTTGTTTGATGCAGATCTGCAAAGAAACAAATGCAGTCAAACGAACATAACAGAGTCATTCTTTATCATCTCTAAGTGTTGACTTATATGCAAATACAAAGATTATGAAATGCTGCACACCAGGTATGTTAATAGTAGGCTGATAGTAATTGAGATAGCACAATAGACACTGAAGGCCCAGGATACGACAGGTTGGCTGAGCATCCCTCAAGTGCCCCAGAGGAAAGGTGGGGTGCTTGCCATCGACCTGATGCGCCTTGTCTCCAGAGATCTCCAAGTGGCTTCAGGGTCTAAGTGTTAAGGACTGATGTAGATCACAAGAGCAGCTTCCAGATCTTGATGGGCTAATGACAGTTACCATCTTCAAACGGGAAAGCCCACCACTGTGCATCTTTATTCAAAATGGAACGCTTCTTATATTTTGCACATAGGGTGGGAAACTCATGAATAGGAAAGTGAACGAAAATAGAGATTCATCTCATGGCGTCTCTTGAATGCTAAATATAAGATGAAGGCCAATGAGCAAGCCCAGACAGACTTGTCAAACTTTGTGCCTTTACTATCCTTTGTCTTAGAACAGTTGTCATGTACAGCCTGTACCCGTATGAAATATTAATTTTGCATAATAACTTTCAAAGGGGAATAAAGCACAGAGTTAATTATTAATAGCATGTGTATTCAAGGCATCTCTCTTTTTTCAGACGCACCAAAATATTGCGACAGTTGCCACTCGAAGGAAGAGAATCCCCATAATGCCGTGCTGAAGCAGAAATGACAATCACTAAACACTGATGCAAGTTCCACGAAACATCTAACCTACATTTCACAGGTGTCAGTGGGAAATTCACCAGCGCTCTGCACTTTCTTGTCTTCTCCTCAGCTGGGAAAACTGAAGTCGCTCCTGCTCTTAGTCTCATATTTATAGCATGTGTTAAACTGATAAACATGTAACAGCAGTTTTGGCACAGACCAGACTCCAGGACACATGTGAAATTAGCATGAAAATGGTCCTGCGGCAGTTTCTTTGACAGCCTCTAGCTTTGCATGAGTCAATTCACACTAGAAGGTGGTACAAGAGTGCATTTTACTCCTGTCCCACTCTGCTCCCACAAAATAAAATCCTGTCCCATATTAGAACTGCATATTTATATATAAAAACAGACGTATTGTTATTACGAGTCCTCTCCCAGTCATGAGATTAAGAGTGAAATTGACCCCCATCCCATGCGAATCCCGCAAGAATCCCTTGATACACAGGATTCCCTGAAGTACAGTATGTCTTCTTTTCTTTACATTAGGCTTAAAGACATTTGGGCATTGCATCTTGCTGCACACACATAGCAACATTAGCATTCATTTGGAGTCGTGCCACTCTCTTTTTAGCTCTGTTTTGGTCTCCACCAACTCTAATTTTGCCTGTCTGCTGTTTGGTGCTGGGCAGGTACAATAGTTGACCTTTTTCAATGAAAACCGCTGTCTGCTGTGCCTGAAAATGGCACTCATTAAAACTGTAAGAGAGAACCAAAACAGTAAAACTGCAGACCATAAAACCAAAATAATGAGTTGAAAGATGCTAAAATGCTCCACAGAGTTGAAGCGAATGAACTGTTAGTCACGCCAGAGACCAAGCAGCAATTTTTGGGGCAGAAAAATGAAGCCAACATGAAAGTGCCCAAAACTGCAGCTCTTTGAATGGCCACTTGAGGCTGGCTCCAGAAGCCAGTCAGTTCCCACAGACCCCCATGTTAAAATGCCCGAATTTACAGCACAAATGAACATTTTTACAGCCTGGCACAAATAATGAGTGACCGGCTGTCTGCCGATAGCTTCCTCGGCTTCTCAGTCAGATCCATCACTCGCTCCTCCACAGTGCCAGCCTCTTGCCCAAATAAGGTCACTTCTGGCTCTAAAAAATCAAGATGATGACGGACGAAATGCCAAACTCGAAGCCTCAGGGAGGGTGTCCACAAAGCAATGGGTGACCTGACAGTAGCTACTTTTATTATTTTTACAGCTTATGCCAGGGAAACGACATTGAGTATAAAGAGGAGCGCTGTTGAGACATTTTCGAAAACAACCATAATGGTTGCAGCTGAGGTGGAACCATGACAGCTCCCCATAAATGAAGCCAAAACATCTCGATCACCCCCTGGTGGCTGGCTGTAGTCGTAGACCCTGCCTACTCCATGTTAGCAGGTGGGAAATGGGCCAAACCAAAAGCTTCAAATATCCTCAAATAGATTTTTCCTAAAGATGGTTTCTGGCATCTTAGGTAGTTCTCATCATGTTTTTAAATACTCAAGTTATAACTAGTTATAACTAGTTATTTGATGCTATGAAAAAGGGGGTGGGGGATGGGGGTGACGTCATGACTGACAGCTATGTGTACCAGTCAGTGTGCTAGCTGTGAATGGCACTGCTCGCAATTGGTTGGACAAGTGTGTGGGAGGAAACTCGATACTGCGCAGATCGCTATTACGCAAATGGCGGCACCACAACATGACGCCACCAACTGTAACCAGGGTATTTTGGCTTCATTTTTATACAGTGAAAGGATGCAGAGACGCGTTGTCTCTCATACAGTCATTGTGTAGAACTTTTTGTTGATGTAGGCTATTTTTTTTTTTTCAAATTCTCATAGCAAAATGGCAACACATATTTATGCTACACCATCAAAGCTCATCTCTGCAGCCTGTTAACATCTGTCCGTTGCTCAGTCCTACATCACATATTTAGTGGCTCTGACTGGTTGTAGGTCTAACCGATTGCGTCCAGAAGAAATTTGGTCTACAGCTGCTGATAATAAGCTTCCCGTCTAAATTGAACTAAGAGGTGACTCACATTTGCGATTTAATCTGCCGATGTAAGGCTAGTGAACTGAAGAGTGGGGTAAAATTCTCTGCGGGCTCTTAACTATTAGTGACCCCCTTTACGTTACAAAAAGTCATTTGATTCATTTAAAAAATGAAAACATGACTGTAGCAGTTTTAGGCACCTGTCACTCAGAATAAATGCCACTTTTAAGATTGTGTAACCATCCTTTTCTGTCATACAATTATACCATGAGACAAACAGCTAGATTGCACAGATACAGTGTGCATGCATGTGTGTGTGTGTGTGTGTGTGTGCAGACAGCAAGGCCAAGGTCAGTTAATTTGAAGTGGCTACGTCATAAACCCATCAGGCGTCAGTAGGGGAGGAAATCAAGCAAGCCGCTCTGATGAGGGGAAATGCTATCTGCTAGACAATAGATATCTCATTTACTGCATTTCTGTCCCATTTCAGCACACTTTGCCCAGAGCCCGTTAATATGCACGTTATCCGACTGTGCTGAGGGGGCGCATGGAGCCAGCGAGGGGGGGTGGGTGGGGAGGTTTAAAGGGAGGGCGGCTGAGGCGAGACGGACCATTTCAGTGTCAATTTACAGCAATTCCCGCCGTCAAAAATGAGAGGGAAAAAGTGAGAGTACTTCCCATTTTCTTCCCAGATCTTTTAGTTTAATTCAATTGGACCTTTCAATACCTTATTTATGACACACAGGAAGCATTCGCCCTATTGCATTATGGGGAGAGGGGGAGAGATAAAGACGCTGATTCTTTAAAGCTCTTCGGCACGAAAGGAGATAAAAGCAGATAAAAAGAGGAGTGTGTTTTTCATTGTGTTCTGTTCTGTAAGGGAGGAGAGGATTAAGTCGCTTTATAATGCTGCCTGTCTGTGTTCAGGAGACAAAACACAAGCTAACACATTTAACTAAACTCAGACGGGGGCTATATTTGACTTCTGTTCGTACTCTCAAAGTGATGACACACCAAACTTACACCTAGAAGTTATCAGGTCCTTCCATCAGTTGATCAAAGTGTTTTAACCCTTTAGCTGAGGATATACAAAATGTACTAAATTTAAGCCTTCTCTTTAACTTATTCTTTAATATTAAAGCAGCTGTGCGGAACTTCTTACCATTAATAAAACTGTCCCTAGTTCGTATCACACCCCCTTGAAGATCCACATATTTATTTGAACCCAACAGCGACAAAAAAGCCTTTCTCTATATGGCTATTTAGCGTAGCCTGACTCGGGTTGGACACAGCAAAAGTCAGCAAACTAGAATACGGCACCCGGAGGCGGAAGTAAGTCTGCACGCCCACAGCGGCCCGCAGCCATTAAACCATAGAAGAAGAAGGAGCCGTGTTTATGAGTAGGATTTAAGAAACAGGCTAAATGACATGTAGTAGGGGAGAAGTGAATGATTTCGGACACATTGCACACTCTTGTACAGTTGGTGGTATGCACCTGGAAGTTGTTTGCGATCGGCCAATAAATTGAGAGAAGAAGAAGAGCCGTGTTTACAGAGAGTGTTCTTCGAGTAAGCGGTACGCAATGGGCATTGCTGAACACATAACAGTTTTACCAGATGTATCTATAAGGACTTGGTTGTACTTTCAGTGTCATGGCGGATAACGAAGGAGCACCATCTAAAAGAAAAAGAACAGAAGAAGGCTAAACGGGACAGTGACAGGGCTCGAGCCCAAACGCGTGTAAACCTCAGTTGGGCATTCACCAAGTGGAGAGAGCTGAGAGATTTGAAAGGTTTTAAAACTGATCCTGAGTTGGCCCTTTTCCTAATCGACAGGTATGTAATTTTTGTTTTTATTTAGAGAATATACTGCAACTTGTTAGACGTTGTTTCACTTCAATATATGACGACATGGAAGTTATAAGCAAGCTAAATGTAACGTTAGCTGATGTGAACCGCTTTTGTCTAGTAACGTTACAACAAATGCCACAAAATTTTCTGTGACCATGAACACAAATATACAGCAGGCAGTTGTCCTCAGTTTATAAGAAATTCAGGGCTACACCAGAACATAATTTTTCTCTCGCTCTCCAAAATGCATGCAGTAATTGCCGGTTGCAGTCGAGATTTTACAAATGAAGCCGAAGGCTGCAGTCGGAATTTTACGACACCAGGCTGTGGGTGTCATACCGCTTCGACCAAAAGGGGCGCTATAATCAACGAAAACGGAAAGTTTCGCACAGCTACTTTAAGGCCCAGACACACCAAACCCACTTCAGAGAGCTAGCATTGCATCATGTCACCGTGTCTTGGCCACACTGCAGCGGCTACAGTTGGTCAACCAGCACATACGTTCTGCTCCTGCGTGAGAGGACATAACGCTCCGCACCAGCAGATGGCGGTAATCTATAATCCTCATTCAAAAAGGGAAACAGGAAAATAGCATAGGCTATGTGTCGTGTGACAGTGAACAACAACACAAACCATCAGGAAATGTTTCTGCTGAAGAGCTCAGTGGCTAAAGAAAAATAATCTTACCTTATGTAATAAGTTGGTTTTGGTCTCACTAACTAACTCTAACTCTGCTCACTTCTGTTTCTCTTCTTGTGCACCAAGCTGAACTGCCAATCAGGGTGATTTCATTCACTGATGGGCTACGCTGCGCTGACACCTATTCAACATGCTGAATCAGCCAAAAAAAAAAAAAAAAAAGCCAACAAGGTGCGACAAGGGGAAACAGTGCAGGACACACCACATTCGAGCACCTAATTCTGAACCATTTGGAACATTTTGTCCAAAAATAAACTGAACTGGAAAACTTGGTTCGCAGCTGGAACTCTGGAATAGTAGGTTTGACCTGAAGTGCAAACTGTGATGCCATCAGTGGGTGTGTCATATTCATCAGATTGGAAAGAAAGGATGGAGTCTTGCATGTAATAGTCTTCTATGTCTTCTTATCATCAAGAGTTGGTCCGTGATTTTTCTAAAAAAAAATTTAATAAAAACAAATATTTGTGACTAATAATGGCTCACGTGTAGTCAATGTGATCTGCCATCTTGCTACTACTGTTTACTTCTGTCGTGCATTGTGCAACACCCTCCATTGATGACACATCCTTGGTTACACCGGTTCTATTCAAAACTGGTGGAATCGCAGCCTGATTCACTGGACAGCACCAAGAGTCCAAGAGTCTTAAATGAACCGGCTCAAGAACGAGAGCTAATTTGGTGATAAAGGAGTATGGGAGCATGCAATGGACATATTTTGATGATCAAGAAAATGATCATTTCAGTGTGCTAATGAGTGTGAATCCCTAAAAACGCAGAGGGGAACTGCACCAAGACAAAAGCAACTGCTGTAGCCTGCCACACATGAATAATAGGTCAGCTGTGATCGAACAGCTCCATCTCCATCCAGCGATGGTGAGCCGGCATATCTCTTCTTTTCCAGGAATCTCAATCAATAAGCAGTCACTAATGTGTTTGACTGAGTGAGATGCCTGAATCTATATTTAAATCATTGTTGCACACATCATCTCCCTCAAGTTATATGTGATTAGGCACAACTGCATTCACATTTGAACGTAGTTGCTGTTAATTATTGACTTTCTTGTCACAAATTCATAATGAATTCACAAGCGTCTTGAACCCCGGTCTTCCATGATCACAACCCCTGAGCTCTCCCTGCACAGGCCTTCCACACGGCAAAGCACAGAGGGAGGTTGCCAGATACCACATAATAAAATGACACATTCCCTTACTGAGAAGCACCACCATGATGGCTTCAGGCGCTACCTTTGTCTCCATCACAGCGATGACGAAAATCAAGCATTGTAACGCAACACCCCTGATTTCATGCAATGTGGTGGATTATGGATATGAATTGAACGCTCAGCTCTTTTTTTTGTGTTCCAATTTCCAAATTAGGATTTTCTGCCTTCATAATGACACAAAGCATTCTCTTAGTCAAATCAATGGCAGCTATTTATATGAGCGGTAATCCCTCACCCAGCACTGAACTGCCAGAAAAGAGGGATGGCTTTTAAAGTAATGCTGCAAAACAAAAGGAGACACTAAATGAATGCAAATTGGCTTCTCTGTCTTTCTGAATGTCCATCTCTGAGAACACGGTTCAGCCGGCCAGGAAGAGGAAACAAAACAGCTGTTTAAGACAGCTCATTTGGTAAATAACCCATAACGCCATGTTCACTACCAGTTAAGCTTAGAATAAAATGTTCAAATAAGCACCCCTCCCCTCCAGTAGCAGCAGCAGCGGCTCATTCCTCTCTGTCTTACATTTCAACAGAACAGGGCATGAATGCCTGACAAGTAGGCTATCATCCAAGAGATCATTAAGCACAAGGGTTGAAGTGCCATCTTCAGTGCCATGGCAACAGGGTTGAGAGATGAGATAAAAACAATGCGAGGCAGGAGGCAGGAGGCGGGGCGGGCGCTCAACGATCGCCACTGATCGATGGATCTCTCTCTTTCTCTCCCTTTAGAGGCCAGGCACAGGAAGGGGAGGCTGGAATGGGGAGGGCAGCGAGAGAGAGAGAGGGAGAGAGAGAGAGAGAGAGAGAGGAGGGGGGGAAAGGCCAAGCAGCTTTAGGGCTTCATAGGTGCACTAACAGTGGGAACTGTCTCTCTTCAAAGCGCCGATCGTTTGCCTCACAAGGGTCTAATTGAACATGTCAAACAGTGCATTTGCATGGGAATGATTATTTTTACTTTGTAGCGACGCTGAGCCAGAGGCTTCACATCTGTACTGAAGAACAGCAACTCAGCACTCACACATGCAGAGCAGAGGATACAGTGTGGATGTGTGAACACTCCTGAAGTCACAGATTCCGTATCAAACCAATATGGCCGATTATTTTACAGCTGTTCCTAAAAACGGTTCATGACCTCACAAATCTGGGTGTATCAGACGGTCTTTTGTGTTGCAATCCAAACAGATCAGGCACACTGTACTGTAGGTTTGTGAAGCATAAGCACTTTTTTGTGAGTGTGTGCATGCATACAGTATCTATTTACCTCTTCTCTTCCTACATAACAGGCGTTTGGAGTATGATAGAGGTGAGCTGAGAGGAGCGAGTGTATTATCTTTTGCAGCTGTCAGCACTGTTTGCAGTTTTGTGCCGAAGCTCCACGGGGCTCCTACTAAATGCCATCAGGTTACGACTGTGGTTGTTTGCTTTTTTAATTATAGCAGGAATGCTTTTTGAAGCGTGCGATAAGCACTCCACGACTTCCCCCCTTTACTCTGGGGCTGCATACACACACAGCAGCGCCACCGTGCACCCACAGACACACATGTGCAGACGCACAAAACGTACACAAACCCAGTTTGGGTAGTTGTCTGTCTCACAACATGTGCTAATCAATCTGTTGAGAGCAATCTGTCAGGAAATCTTTAGCTTTAAACAACCCAGTGTGAATAGGGATGAGGCCCTTTCCATGGGGCAGGGCACTGCAGGGACTTAGCAATAGCTGTCTTTACGCATCCCGGAGTGTCAATAAGGATTAGGAGCGAGCTTTTATCTCTTCAAACACACAGACCAGTCACTCATTTAAATGGATGAACAATTCAGGTCTGCTCAATAAATAAAAAAAGAATATACTTCCATAAATACATTCAAATCCCAACTCCATTCAAATTCCAGCACCATATGCTTAATTTAAGATCTAATCTCCCTTTTTCTATTTTCACCAATTCACGGAAGGCAAATCTTTGTACACATAGTTGTTTAAGACCTCAAAGGATAAACACAGACTACCTATTGTTGATGGCAATGCACCTTTATCCTCAACTTAAGACCCACAGTTCCTTTGAGAGTGCTCCTGGCAGATGCCGTATGCAAAGCAGGTGCACTGAGGGAAACATGCCCGACAAAAGAGACATTATTGCATTTCACAACCTCCCCAAAAAGACGAGCGGAATATTAAAGGTGACACAACTGTATTTACACATCATTTCAATAGACCTAAAATAACCTCATTTCTATCTTGCTCTATCAAATAAAAGGAGGCAATAAAATCTGCCAAGGGAAGAACAAATAAAAGCAAATTTTGACATTTTGCTTTTTGACGCCTTCCATTTATAGGTCAGAGGAAACACCAGCCGACCTCTCATTGTTTTTAAATGCCATTTTGTAAGGCTGGGAAGCAGGAATTAATTAATGCGTGGGTAGCTGCCACTGTCAAGAGGCAGCACATTAAAATCAATGATTAATAAATTCAAAACACACAACAAACTCAGCTGGGAGATGAAAATAGTATTGTGTGCTCCATAGGAAGCAGCCCCAGTGCGGGTCCTCCCACTGAACGAGGCGTCCACTCAGATGGCTAATGGAAAGTAGCCGGTGCCAGCTGTGTGCCTGTGAATAAAATCACTTTAATTAAAGGAATTACAATGGAAAAGGAACCGGGGATGTGTGGAGTAGTATCGACAGGAAACGGCCTCTCATGTGTGACACACACACATATACACATTATGAAATCCCATAAAGACTTAAAAGAACAGAGTGCCTTTGTGCTCGCATTATTAAATAGGCCTAATCCACACATGCTCTATTGTACCATACAGCTCTAAGATTTACTCCAAATATGTCCCCCTCAGTCTAAATTGTAGGGGAAGATACAGATACTTTGGTAATGTCTGCGAGCGTGACACCCACTGAAGAACACAATTGTGTCTTGAACAAATAACAAATCCCTAAATACAATTTAATAAGGTATTTGTTTGCTTAAGCAAGGACAACAAAATTAATGACAGGCAAATACTAGATCCTGCTGCTTCGTCTGGGGGGAGATGGTAATAAGAGTGGTTTTATTTAACCTTTTATCAAGCATGACATGAGAATGGAGCACTTTGCCAAGGATTTTTGAGAAGTTCTGGGTTTGCCACAGACCAACTTCCAGATGCAATTCCAGAGTGGCTTTTGGGTAAACATTACTGGAAAAGCAAAACGTTTGGCGCCATTGGCACCCCAGACACAATGTCATTCAGTATGTGTTTGCATGTCTTTTCTTGCAGTGGGTGGCTGTTGAGTATGTATAACAAAGACAGGGTCAGTGCAACACTTTTTATGTCCCTCCACATGTATTGAATCAACATAATGTGTATGTAATCACTTAATCTGAATGCACCTGAATGTCAGAACATTTGTTTTATATTATTGTCTCACCTTTCCAACACCAGATGCTCCTAAACAGATCTTGACATTATATATAACAAAGATGTAAATCGGTTTCCTCCATCCAACTTCTAACAGTGTAAAACATGTTTGTAGAATGCAAATATCAGAAAAATATTGGTGTTTAACAGCTGTAGTTTACAGAGTATCCCATATCACTCAGCTACTTTCAGTTCTGAGAGTAGCTGAGCGATATGGGGTACTCTACATATTAAAAACTTTATCAAACATGTACTTGTCTTGGATAATGTATAAGATAGATGGGGTTATGAAAGGTTTTACAAACTGATTGTTTTCGGGAGTTCATAAACATGTGCCTGTTTCAGACTCCTGTGAGATCAGATGGAAGGCCAGCATGGTGGGCTTGTGGGAAAGGCTGCTAGGTTTTCCAAGCAATTGGCCAGCTGGAAAATATTTTATTGGGATTTTTCTATTAGAGGTGAATGGGCATGTGAAATATTTGATTTATTACATGAATGTGAATTTTAGCAAAATTACCTCAAAAAACAAATGTGGATTAGTTCAAATACCAGATCGGGGCTAATGTAATCAGGGGGAATCTAGCAGGTTACTGTGATTTAAGAAAGATCATAAATGTGAAAGATTTATGGACTATAATTTGAAATTCTACTTTGAGACTCTGTTCACAGATTGAAAGCAATACAAAGGTGTGGATGAGGGTGGAATCTGTGAATACTGTCAACTGAACATGGTGGAAAATAGATTTTTTTTTTTTTTTTTTTAAAAAGATATATAATTCCCTGCTGTCCTTTATATCATGACTTGTGACAAGCATTGTCGCAAAAAAAGTCCATGTTCCAGATTTCGATTTGATCATAACTGAGGATGGAACTTTAATTGAAAACCATGCTAGGACATGGTTACATGGTACATTGAGAAAAGAAATTACTTATGATAGGTAAAACCCTCATGGAATACAGGCTATTGATATATGATCTGAATCACATACAGGGTCTTAATGTTGATTTTTTTTTTTTTTTTTGGTTGGTTTGTTTCAGTTGGGTTTTGTTAAATTATTATGTTTATCGTTGTGTGTATATGTATGTATATATGTTTATTTAATTTCAATTGTTGGCAATCTCCTGGGACATAAAAAGTAGGCTGTTCATATTTATATGAGGTCACTGTATTATTCTATTAGATATTACTGGGTTTACATTCATATACATTTGAAGGATGGGTCAGACAAATACCCAGACATGAAAATAATAAAATAAAACTGAATGAAATAAATAATAATAACAATAACAATAACAATAATAATTAATTCATTCATTTATTCATTCATCAATCTACAAAAAAATTCTCATTGACAAATATTTTTTATTATTTCAGATCATATTGTACTCAAAGGACACAGCTGTGAAGCTTGAATATCTGTTCCATTTAAAGCTGCTGTAAATCCGCCTTTTTCATATAATCAGTGTTTCACTTAATGTTGTTCATATTATACTTTTATTTTTCTTAAGAATTCAAAACTTTAAAGACTCTGTAGTACACAAAAATATTGAAATCAGTACACATGCAATATAAAAGGCCTTTTATATTGCAGACACTTTGACTTACTTCAACAGGAAAAGCACACGTGTTGCTGATAACCTCATAATCTACTTTATTTTGATTTAGGTGTGCCAGTTTCAGTCCAAAACAAAAAAAAAAGTTTCTCAAGTGAATGCATCAACCCTCCATACATTGGCATAGCTAACTGTGACATTTAATGGAACGGAAACCATCATCAGTGTCATTAGTTACACATTGCTTTTCTTGCTGACAAGTTGAAATATCTGCTGTGAAACAAGTTTGTATCCATACTCATTCAGAACAAGGGACCTCAGAAACCAAAAGGCAACACATGACACATAACTTCCCTACTTCAGAGAGACATTATTGTCAGTTTTGATGTACTACACCTTTTTAGATGCTTCCAAATGTAAAGCTATGTATTTTCACACAGTCACATTTCACACTTCAGGGATGTATTTGTGTGTGTTTGGCATAGCCACCTAATAGCAGCATAATTAATACACAAAAAGAAAAGCTCTAAATAAAAACTTTATATGTGTCTTTACTGCCAAACTCTCTCCTGCTCAGGATTTCCAAAACTGTTCTGCCAAGCCATGAAACATTGATGTAGTTTCTGAATTTTGAATCTTAGCTAACTGACAAAGATTCAAAGAAGGCATTTAAACTTGGTGGATTCTTGGAGCATATTCACATTACTCACATGATTTGTAATCTCTTTTTCAGATTTTGTGCTCAACTTGGAAGCACACACTTTATGCAGGGGAAATTCTTATAGAGAGGGAATTAACTGATGACAGAAACAAGCCTGTTAAATAAAATCAACCAACACAACTCATCTTGTGCAAAACGGCCTCAATCCAATGCAATTAAATGCATCAGTTCTGCAAAACAATGTCTTCGTGAAATTTCAGTCTATTTCTGCTAAGTTTGTCAAAGCAATGTTTAGTTAATGGTGTGTTAAAAACATTAATTTTTCTCTCGAATCCTTTTCTTTCTGTGTGTGAGGGGAGAGCATGAGGCTCCTGTGGGGGAATCAGTGGCTCAGCAAGTGGACCTGCACTTAATTAGAGTAGCCACAAGAGGGAGGCAGACACACATTTAAAACAGCCTGACAGACAGACCAACATGTACATCAAGAGTCCCTGAGCATTTCAACACAGACATGTTTCTCACAGTCTAAGGGTACTTCAGGGTTTCTGGAGGCCCCTGAACAATCACTGGCCCTTCACCAACTCAAAGTGATCAACTGGAAATCATACAAGATTTTCATACAGTGTGTGCTGCTGCCATGTTTGTGTTTACCATACACCACAAGATAAACTGATCCTTTTGAGTTTTTGAAAAACAGCAGTCATAGCCCTTGATATAGTCAATTTCTCACTCGGCTGTTGTGAATTAGCGTAAGTCAATAAAATATTTAAGAGTAAGAGAAGAGAAACTAAGTCAGCTGGAGACATCAAAGTGTCTGCTAATATACACTGTAGCATCTTGTTTACATGGGACGGTGGCGAGGCCCTGAGGGAGGTCTGGCCTGGTTCTAACTCTGCTCAGCTAGAGCAAACAACACCAGTGGCAGCGTCAACATACAGAGAAGAAACTAACCACTGGAGACAAACAAGTCGAGATCTATGCTGGTGGTTAACAAGAACCTCAGTGTGGCTGCTGGTCGAGTTTCTGTGTGGCTATTGACCGTCTCCAGTGTTTGATTGTAGAGCTGGTTCTTGTGTGGCAGTTGTCAAAGATCAAAGGGGTGTTTCATGAAGATGGCTCAGATTCAGATAAAGCAGGGATAATTGTGAAAAGCCTGGCTTAAAATAGCCTAAAACACTGAACCATAATGGCCAAACTAATGATTGTAACTATCATGACAAAGGAGCCACCATCAGTTCAGTGTTATAATTCTACAGTGAATGCTTACAGGGAGGCAAGCACAGTTCCAGGTTAAAGGGACAGTTCATAGTTTTTGTTCAGACAAAAATACATACAAATATTTTTACTCTTAGCTAAAATGCTATGTATTAGTCTAGATTGTTTTGGTGTGCGTTGCAAAACGTTGGAGATATCAGCCGTAGAGATGTCTGCCTCCTTTCCAATATAATAAAAACTAGATGGCACTCTACTTGTGGGGCTCAAAGCACCAAAAAACACATTTGAAGAGCTCAACAGCAATGTCTCTTTGCAGAAATCATGACCTGGTTACTCAAGATAATCCACAGACCTTGTTGTGAGCAGTTTTTGTGTAGGAACTATTTCCTTTCTACCCAACTGCACCTGTCAATTGTATCACCATGCAGAAAGAGACATGCATTTAACTGCTAGCTCACCTAGCACCACTGAGCTAACTATGATACAGCTCAGCAGAGGAGGACGGCATTAATGTTTACATCTCAAGCTGTCATGAGCGCAAGCCTCTCGTCCATGAGTAGATGTACACTTCCTTCCACGTGGTGATACAGTTAGTGGGTGTAGCTCAGTAAAAAGAAAATACTTCCTACATGAAACTGCTCACAACAAGGTCTGTGGATTATCTTGAGTAACCGGGTCATGATTTCTGGAACGTGACATTGCTGTTGAGTTCTTCATTTTTTTATCTGGCGCTTTAAATTAAGCTCCACTAGCAGAGTGTCATCTTCCATTATATTGAAGAGAAGGCAGACATCTCTACAGCTGATATCTCCAACAATCTGCAACTCATGCCAAAATAATCTAGACTAATGAACAGCACTACAGGTAAGAGGAAAAAATATGGTATATATTATATTATCTATTTATGAGATAATAGGTACCATGACGATGGTTATTACGTTTCTATCAAACTCGTCTTTGTACTCATGATTTATATACCTGGTCCTTATTTGCTGAAGTGTGATTTCCACTACTGGTATTGCAGCTAACACAGAACTGATTAATCCTTTGGTATTTATCACAAATAATATTCAGTCAACTTTAATTTGATCTGGCAACGAGAGTGATTTCCACGTATCCGACCTAGATGCTATTCTTGACTATAACTTCTTACTCTGCTGTATCATGTTTAAAATTTAAGAGCTGTGCAATGTGCAGCTGTCATGCTAGAAATAAATGGCAGGCACTGAAAGGGCATTGAGTGGTAAAATAAATATATTCTCTGATGACAATACATGATTAACAAGTTTCTGCCAACATTCCTCTCCTGCATTATTTGCACCAAATGCCCCTTTTTAATTGGACAAGCACAGAGCCAGAGGAAGGAAACCTGGGTTAACAAAGAAAGTTGCTAACCACCATCGTGGTTTCCCCATTACCTCGGTTCTGGGTTTTAGGCTTTGCCGAGCTAGCTATGAAAAAGAAAGCCTGGCTCTGTCCAGCTTGCCTCGTGGTACAACCCCCCTGCTTTCTGGCACAGGTCCATTTTGTGAAATGTTGTGATTCCTATTTTACTCATGTTTTTACCCAGTGTTGTGTTTGCACCTCAGGGCTACTGTACCAAGGACTTTATAAGGTCCAAATACAGTAATTCTGGGTTGCAACACATAGGATTTACCTTGTTGCTGAAGTACATCAAGATGTTTAGATGCTCTGTTGCCGATCTGCAGACTAATTTCATGACTTGAGAGCAGGGCCTCTTCCACAGAGCCCACCATGTTTCTGCAGTATCCCAGAACAGACAGACCCAACACTGGTCTCCAGAGGGCCTTCAGCGTTTTTTACAGTACAGTGGCAATTTGAATTTGGTTGTGTGAATGCACCGGTCGGAACCTGAAGCCTGCCTTAGGTTTTTCCTATATGCTTGGAAAGGGAGGGTGAGAGGAGCAGTACTCAGTTGGTTGCAATCTGCAACCTTATCACTATCATGCCCCTAAATGGCCAATGCTCACAAAAATGAAGACTTGAGAAATTAGTTGGCTCTCTACACTGCTTTCTGAAGACTTGACATGATACAGGTCTCAAGTTTTGGCAAAATCCCTGTTGTGACAGGCAGGCTTTACAAATATATGGACCTGACCTTGTATCTTTTATCAATTCATCATAAACTTCAAAAATAAGACTAGCCCCTGCCTTTGCTGCTCTCTCCTAACTGACCTCTGGAGCTCGCTGAATTAGTTTCTCTTACAGTTTACATCCGTGTCGGTGAAAACATGGATGATTTACACACATCTTCCCCCTGGCAGCACAGAAGATCTACACAATTAGCAGTTTCAAGGTGGACCACCTTGACTTTAAGACATCTGAAGAGGTTTAAAGACCTGCAGACACCCTGCTTGAGACTTGATCTTTTTTTGTTTCTGATATCTGATCTGGTCAATGAATAATGATACTTAAGTGATGCTATATTTGCACGTTTCTCCTTCTTGGCGAGAACAGAAGGCATTCAAACTGACAGCATCACACTGACATCTAGTGGAATAAAGCCTGTGTGCATCTGTGATTTTTTTTTTCTTGCAGGGGTGAGGGAAAAGTCTGTAACAGTTTCATGAAAAAAAATCGGTCAGAGTGGTTTTGTGCACTACAATGTCAAAAAGGCTTATAACTGAAAACCCATACACAACAAAGGAGTGTTTAATTAAAAGAGGAAATATGTAGCAGCATTTTATTTAAAAAAGTCAAATATAATCTTACATTTTGGTGGTGGGGAAACAAACCGCAGGTTGGGATAAAAATGCAAGTTAAATACAATCAATACTTTAGCTTCTGAAGCCTGGCTGGTTCATGAGTCCATTTAGGTAGCCAAGCTACTGGTCCCTAAGCAAAACATGGCCATGTTTTGTCCACTAAAATGACAAGAGTAGAACCAAAAAACAAGAGCAACACACTATTTCACACACAGACACACATTCTTCCCCCTCCGTCATGCAAAGCCCACTTTTATAGCAGCAGAGAGCCAAATATGACCCTAGGAATAGTTTTTGGGCAAATGAGGCCACTTATAGATTAAAAACAGCAATCACCCTCCCCCCCCAAACACAGACACACTCACACACAGTCTCGCACACACACACATACACACACATGCTAAATCAAGTAGAGACTCCATAAAATGTCCATTCAATTTGGCCTCTGCATAGAAAATAAAAATGGCAACCACAAAATGTAGGTGTGGCTGGTAATTAATGCAAGCATTTGGGTGCACTCCTCGTCAAAAAAAAAAATCCTCTTCAGTTGTCCCATCCTTAACAGCCCTTTGCGATGCGTTTTCATCTCAACTGGAGGGTTAAACAGGTCAGATTCCTGTGTGGATAGGGCCGTCCAAAGTGTTTGCTCACTGCATGTCAGCATTTCCGATTTCAAAGTCACTGTGTGCACCCAATACATAGACATTTAAAAAGCACCTGGATCCAAGTAATCAGTGATATAGCCATCCATATTTCCCTACTGAAAATTCATCCATCAGTCCTAACATGTGTGCTGGTACTGCAGTGGCGTCGCTGTTCAGAATCAACACATCAGAATTGCTTTTCTTCCCCTTACAGCTTAAAGTCGAATTGGGATTTGCTGTTGTCTTGTCAGCTTCAGTGTTTGCTTCACTACTTTGGAAGGTGTCGTTGTGGTGATGAAGTCTGAATCCTGGGCCTGACTTTCAGCGTTGTGGTATCCACTCGGTTCAACTCTTCGGTTTTCTCACTGCTCTGGGGTGGAGTCAGGACACCTGGAGGTACAGGACAGGTGCCGTGACGCTCCAACTCCACATCCTGGTAGGAATAGGCCTTGTCCTGTACACAGCAGAAATACACAGGTTAACTCTGCTGTCACTAGAGAGCAGTGGCAGTGATTTCAATGTGCTTCTAAAATCTGACTTTGAGGCGTGCCTATCAGAGCATTGTTGGTAACATCACGTGAAGTGAAAGCCAATCAGGTCTATTATGCAAACTGTGCCAGCGTACTGTGGAATTTGAAACCTTCAGTGTAGAGAGCAAGCCCATAGGAACCAAGCTGGGCTTTGAAGCCAATTTGAAAAAGTGGTCAAACTGTGGAATTGCAACATCTGGGTCCGTCACATAATGCCAAGGGGCCCAAAAACACTTTCTCATGGACTTGCATTGTGAAAGAAATGTGTGTACATGAGTGGAATTTTTTTATTTTACATGTATCAACTTCCTTGCGAACACTAAATAAGTATTTCACTACTGGAAAGATGGTCTTTTCATAAAACCAGGCTGTCTATGCAGTAGAGAAACACAAATACTTTTGAAACTGGTGTTATATGACTAGGGATGGGCAAACGATCAAAATTCATTATTCGATCATCAAAAAAATTAATGATCAATTATCAATTAATTGATAAGCGAGTATTTCAAAAGAGAGAAAACAAAAGAGTGCAGTGCAGACTGTCGCCGCAAGAGAGCGCAGCTTCCCCAATTTTGAGCTTCAATCCCCCAGGCCAAAGAGGAAGAATGGCGCGCATGCACAGTTCACCCCTGGGTGTTTACAACCGTTGCCAGCAAGAGTTACAGGCTTCAGTTTTCAGCAAAACCTCCGTCTTTCAATGGCGTAGTGTTTTCAGAGGCCTCAAGGGAAGCCGCCGAGGCTTTGGAGAGCGATGAGAGCTTCCGTCTGTTAATGATTTTTTGCCTGGCATAAGTCCAGTGGGGATCTCGTAGGCCCGTCAAGCCGCTGTGCTCGCCGGGCAGAAGGGTCTCATTGGCACGGCGACTTGCCGGGCGGGGGGTCTTGTTGGCACGGCGGCTCGCCGGACCTATGCCAGGTATTGTAGGGAAACACTGCGACTATCGATCAAAATTATTTGTGATCGATCAAAAGCCTTAACAATCAATCATCGATAATCGAAAATTGATGCCCATCCCTATATATGACCACAGAAAACAGAAAAAGGACTGTGACATTTGCTTTGCTCTAGATGTAGAAAACCTATAACTACCAGAATACACAATGCTGCACCTGACCAATCAACACTTATGCTGGCGGGTGAAGTAATGCACACTTGTCCATTTTGACACAGGAAACAAAATGGCGGTCGGTTGATTTAGCTGTGATATGATCACTTATTAGCACTACTTGATTTTATTGTTTGGTCTCTGTTTCTTTTATTGTAAAAACAGAAGCTGAAAAAAACTGTTTGGTGCCCACTCCCTTTTCACATATTCTCATATTACAGCTCAACAGTCCACTAATACGTTTCTGCCAACGTTTTAGGTATGGAATAGGCAATATTGTAACAGGATTCTCTTTTATTTTTGATCAGCACTGCTTAGTTTAGCATTTGATCAGAGTATGAAATAGAGCAAGGGCGAGAGTGTCTCTCTCTCGACCCTCCTCTGCACTCTGTGTTGGAGGGCACATGAAAATGTGGAAGAGCAATCTGTTTTTTAGGACACTTGACCAGAGCCAGCAAAGAGGAGGAGCAGGAAGAAGGACCAGCAGGTAAGATAGTCGGAAGCTGACCATAGTTAATATACAAACACTACCCACACTGTCATGATTCATATAAGATCTATTTAAGGAGACACATTGCCGATATTTAACCAGTTTTGTATCATAATGACCTAAATGTTGCAAAATTCACTAATAACTGAATCCAGAGTTATTTTCCTGCTCTTCTTCGTGTGAGCGAGCCCGAGACTGAGCGGTTGGAGGGAGGGGTTAAAGAAAACACCTGTGTGCTTGCTTTTATGGATACAGGAGATCTGGGTTATTTTGAACCTGGAATTATAACTTCATGCACCACTTTTATAAGAATAAACAGGGTTCTGCCTCCAACACTGTGTCCAGTTCTCTTCATACATCCAGAGAAACATTTGAGTGAAACAGTTTCTGCTCATCAGTTAAACTCATATTTGCATGACGTGGAATTTCCAGTACAAAAGGAATAGATCTGTGTTTGAGGCTTTTTAATAGCTTTATTTAAAAAGTAAATTAAAGACCTACCTTTTAATGTGGAGTAACATTACAGTCTTGATTTTTTAACCACTGGCTTTTACCTTATTTTATCCCTCCTGTTTGTTTTTATTCTATTTTATCTATTTACTTTCTTTTTATTCTAAAGAGTTTAATCATCTTTTTTTTGTTTGTTCTGGTTTGTTTGGTTTGCTTTTTTTAAAGTCTTATTGTTGTAATTTTCTAGTCTTACAAAACTTTGTGTGTAGTTGTTTGTGTTATCCTTTTTATTGGGTATGTGTCATTCCAGTTTTGCCATGTGGAGCACTTTAGGCTGCATGTTTGTATGAAAGGTGCCATGTAAAAAATGTTGAGTAGCTTATTCAACATTTTTTGTAGACAATATTTCAGTTAAGTATTTTTACAAAAGTTATGAGGTAGGCTTAAACTTTTTTTTCCATATAGTGCCCTCCATTATCACTAAAAATGATGTTGTAATATACACGCATCCTCAGCTTAAATAGTGGATGAAAGAATTTCAGATGTGTTCATTTGTAGGTTATAGCTACCAGGCATTTAAGCTCACTTCCTCAGTTTAAAATTAAAATAAAAACTTGCAGTGATTCACAAATAGCTGTTTTGATGGGCAGCAAATTTTGCTACATTTTAAAATTGAAAAACATCATATATTACAATACTTTCACTTACCAGCCATGTCATGTAAGGGACATGCGTCTGGATGTTGTGCATGTCATCTGCAGGGATTCCTGGGAATGTTTTCATAGACGACCCACCAACCTCTCGCAGAGCCATGGCGAATGGCACCATCCACCTCACGCACTCTTCTAACTCCACCCTCTTCAGAGCTGCATGGACAGAAAGAAGTGATAAGTCAGGGCAACACAACCAGGGTAACAGCAGCAGGAAAAACAAACATTAAAAAAATAGTGGTATGTTTTAATAAAACTTTTGCTTAAGGAGTAAATCGTTATTTTGTTTATTCCTTTACCCGAGACGTTTTCCACCAGCTCCAGAGAGGAAAAGTGAAACAGGGCTGAAGCAGCAAGGACGCCATTGGAAAACTCAAGGCAACGCACATCGAGCATACACAGGTCCAACAACTAGGAGGAGGGGAAAAAAAAAGACAAAGATGAAAAAAACTGAACAGAAAAGCAAACCTCAAAAGGCATACTGCAAATACTCCTACTATATCATGACAGAATCAGCTGTGGAAAGGATGTAAATACTGCGTGTACTACATTTCTGAATAAAGAGAACTGTTTATGCTCCTCATACCTACACTGCAGTGCTGGTGACTGTAGGGCAGCAACAAGTAGAATGACCAGGTCTTAGTAGCAGCACAGCATTTTGTGTTGTTCCCTGAACTTGACCAAGTAAAAGCTTATCTGGTGGTAATGCAAAATCCACAGATCGTGTAAAGTGATTTATGTATGTGTATGCTATCTCAGAAGGTCGGTGAGGCCTTTAAAACCAAATTATGAGAACGATTAGGACCCAATACTGGCTTCCTCTGAATTAAATCCTCACTCAAAGGCTGTTTAGGAGACTATATTTCACCCTCAAGTTTCACTTTGTCACTTCCTTGGACAAAGTGAGCCCATATTTTATTTGCGCTGGCAGATGCATCTGGTCCTCATCCCATTCAGACAGATTTCCAGCCGACCTGCCCAGGTCAGGCCAATCACAACCGTTAATCTGATGTAGGGCATGTTTGAGACTGTAACTGACAACTTGTGAAGCCTTTACTCTTTACACAAAATATGCAATGACATCCCCCATGCTGGGGACACTACTGAGGCATTTTAGAAAACAACCCAGATGGCTGCAGCTGGTATGGAACTTTATGTTGTACTACTTTGAAATTCTGATGGCAAAAAACAGCAACACTGCTTACAGACATATTGATGCTACACCATCACAGCTCATCTCTGCATGCTGTAGCCATTTCCAGGTTAAAATGAACTGAGAGGTTCCAGACTGACTTGCATTTGCGATTTTGGTCTGGTGATGTCAGGCTAGCTCTGCTCCACTTTGCAGTTTATAGATACTAGAGCTGAATTTTTACAAAAACATTTAGCCATCTGTAGGTTTTTAATGCAGCATGTTTTTCTTGTTTTCAATTGATCAAAACTTGTTCCTCATCAATAAAAAACATTTATATCTATCATTATTTACAATCACTCACTGGACATGTAAAACGGACACCCGTCTGTGGTGGGAAAAAAATCTCACTGAAAGCAGGTAGGGGAGGTTCAGCATTTGCAAGTGAATGTACCTGGAGACTAGCCTGGTGAAACCATCCTAATCTCACGAGCTCATATTCGATTTTGCTCCGCAGATCAGTCTGGCCATGCAATCATAAAGGCGCATTCTGGTGTCGGTTAAAGCTTACCGGGCCAATCACAACCGTTCATCAGAATAGGAGGGACAAGGAGTGGAGTGAATGCATTTTGTAAACAACCAACATGGCTACTGATTTTGAAACTGCGATGGTAAATGTGTTGAACAAACTGGAATGTACATTTTCTTTAAAAGCAGAGCAATCGGCTGCACTGAAAGCTTTTATTGAAAAAAGGATGTGTTTGTCGTCCCTCCTACAGGGTTTGGTAAAAGTTTAATTTACCAACTGGCTCCGTCGATCGGGAAAAAGATGGGACTCAGTGAAAACCCAGTGGCTACTGTTGTTTCTCCGCTAGTTGCTCTCATGGAGGAGCAGGTCAGGGAAACGACTAAGCTGGGAATCACAGCCATGCAACTCTGAATCCACAGTGAGGAGGAAATCTGCAAAGATGGCAACACTCTTTCCCAGACATTATCACAGCTCATCTCCGCTGCAGCTTGCTGGTCTGTTTACAGTGGCGTTGTGCTAGCCTACGTCACACGTTTCGTTTACTCTGATTGGTTTTCCGTCTTTCCAACTGCGTGAAGGGGCACTTTGAGTGAGAGCCGTTGATACCTCCCCTCTGGAATAGAGGAAATGTACACTCCGTGTCCAGATCCATTTGGGTCTGGCAATGCCAGGCTACCTGGAGACATGCATGTGGTGTAAATATAGTAAATGCGAGCCAAACGCATACTCGTGTCACTCTTGACAACAACTAACAAGACATGTTGTTTCACAATCAACAGAACTGTGCAGACCTACTGAAAGCCTCGTAGTTCTGTTTTTGTTATGTATTACTGAAGGACCACATGGATACTTTAGTTCGTCATTAGGGCAACACACACACACACACACACACACACCCCATACCTCTGCAATCTGTGTGAAGGTAGTTTGTGGGTATCTGGGGATGAGCAGCTCGTCCGTCTCTTTCAGGTAGGCCACCTGCATGTAAACATTGAGCCAGGAGATGGGAGTCTGTGGGCTGAGACTCCACTTCAGCTCCTGTGGTAGAAAAGAGAGAAAGATCAAGTAACCTGCAGTGCTGAAGTAAAACCATCACTAACAGCAACTTGACCACTTGCAACTTAAATGTAAATAAAATTAAAGATTTTGTTTGGCTGACAACCAAACAACTATCTTTTGAACAGACAGACATTTCTAAAATAATAATACAAGAATAGAACAAGAACACATGCTGTCGGCCATTAGTGATTTGGGTAACTTAAACCAAATCACTAATGGCCGACAGCATGTGTTATAGTGATTTGGGTAACTTAAACCAAATTTATACTTCTGTGTTGAATCAATGCTATATTTACAGCTTGGGCTCTGAGTAGCTGTCTACCATATGCTACAGCCTACACCACAGCCTGACGTGCACCTCCCCAGAAATATAACTCCATGCTGCGGCAATGAGGACCTCCTGTTTATTTTTGTAAATTGAAAACCATTTCTTTCAGTGGAAAAAAAGCTTTAGTTTAATTTTATTTCACAGATAAGAAACAGTAAATTGTGAGGTTCATACTAATGTGTCATGGATCAATGAGTAATGTGAGTGTTCTTTACCTTCATAATAATGATTTCCATACTGAGAATTTCATCTTCAGTGCAGGCTTCATCTGTAACATAGGCAAACTGGTGGACCTTGGGAGGATACATCTCCTGGGGGATGCAAAAACACAGGAGACAAGAATTGTTCGACCAATCATACTAACAAACATTGTAAAATGCTGTAGAAGGTGGTAATGTAGCTTAGATAATGTACCTAAGGCAAGCCCATAAGAAAGATCTACAGGCTACCAGGTATTTTTGATCAACCCACTTTTCTTCTAAACAGTCCAACCCTTCTTACCTCTACTTTGGCAGCAATGAAGAGACAGGTAATGCCTATGAGCTGCAGTGTTGATTTGAAGACGTTTCTCTGTGTGGCCATGAAACGATCAAAGTAGTCCTGAGCGAGGTGGTATGACTCTCTGTGCAGTTTGTACACCTCACTTACCTAAAACATGCACACAAACACAACATGGCAAAGCACTGTTACTATTAATTGAAAAAGAGACATTTGTGTCTTTGCTGATTAATGTCTATCCTATTTTATATTCCTTTATTTAAAAAAAAAAAAGTACAATTGAAGGATTTTTAACAATAAAACGTCACAGAACTCATTGCAAGTGACAAATAAGGATGTGTTTGCACGTGATTTTCAAGGAGAGCTGGATACAAAACAAACTGAACTATTATGATGTAAGAGCACACATGTAACACTTAACACTTTGTTGCATCAGTAACTTGTCCCCTTGTCTCTGTCTCTCTGCTGCACCAGTACTCACAGAGTGCATCACAGAGCCTGTTATCTTTTGAAACAGACCTCAGATCTGTCTAATGAGGTCCCACATTACTTCCATGCAGCCCTTATCGCCCTTATTTTAGCAATTTATGCTTTGATATTAAGAGGAACCAAAATCAAAGGCTAAAGCAGATAGGGTCTTTATTGAATGTGATTAGGCCAATCAGATTGGTTGATCTCTTTCAGACACAGGAGACCTCATAAGTCACTGCAGCTCATTATTTACCTTCATTACAGTGATGGTCAGAACTCAAGAGTGTTTTTTTCACTGCCACACAAGACACTGTTGAAGATTTTTTAACCGTTTGTGCCAATGGATGTTTACTGATAATTACTCACAAAACATATGTCTTTTCTCAATAACCAGTTTCCAATTAGGAGATTAAGAGAGGCTGTTGCCAATGTGTTGCGCCGTAGCTCCAAATTGCATCAGTACATTAAAATAAGAGTTATTTCAAAAGTCATGAAATCTAAGATGATGTTCTGTAAGGCTGTCTACAGCTGCCATTAACAAAATCCATGAGAGACAATTTAGTTATGATGCGCAAGTCAGTAGAGGACTATAAATGCAGCCTTTACTTTTATCCCCGCAAATAAAACTGAAATGATCAAAATGAAAGGCATTATACATTTTGTTAAATGTCATGTTGACAAGGAGAGAGGCGTTCAAGTGGTCTCTGAAGCTGGGCACAAACGGTACCATTTAAGCCCGTTTCTGACCCAAATTTTGAGCTGCATAGCTCATTTTGAAGTTGGACCGGTTTTCAGCTTAGTCAGGCATCATTTGCCATGTAATGTACATTGGGAGAGGAGGAGCAATTAACTGCTCCCAACTGGCTGCCAGACATTCAGATGAATTTCGGTCAGCCGTTGTCAGACTCTTAAGCAGAGCCACGAGTCGATTCCCAAAGATCAGTGTCCTTTCTCACTGTGCCTACGTTAAGTGGCAAACAGAGCGTCTGAAAGTGTCATGGTGACAAGATGTGTCATGGTGACAAGATGTGTCATGCAGATGTAAAATACAGAGGCCAGCTTTAGAGCATATATGCCTCTTTGACGTTTCCCTCTCCTCCTATCACAAGCGGTATGACCGAGTGAAACATTGTCAATAATGCATTACTGTGAATCGTACTGGTGTAACGTTACAAACCTCTGCTAGCAAACAAACTTCTACTTGCCTCAGAGCTTTTCAAACAAATCTTGACAATGGTTAATAGCGAGAGTCATCCACGAGGGCGAATAGGCCATTTATTTGCTATGTTACTATTACTACTATTTTTCGTGAGCTTTGGCTTCTCATTGCAGCCACTTTACTCATACGGTAGGAGCTGGAATTAAACAACATCTTTAAAATTGTACAGCATATGCCCAGGTTAAGACTACTACAGACCTCCATGAGCCAGTCCAGTAGAATTGCCCTCATCTTGGGCTGCAGATGAGGATGTTTATCCATCACATGGACATCTCTGGTGTAGGTCTTGTCCTTCTCCAACATGTTGTTCCATACCACATCCTTACTGGCCCAGCTGATAACAAAACAAATGGGACACAATAGTTAAAAAAAAGGATTGACTGAACTCTTCACTGTTCACAACAGCAACACTTATGTATGCAGTCAGCTCTTTACAATCCAATTCCTGCAGGGCTGTATTTTGGCCCTGGTTACAGGGGTAGTGATTTAAGGTGAAGCAGAATGTCTATTAGCTATAACTAAAAGAAAAAGCAAAACTATGACAGAGAGCACACAAGCTAAACCTATACAACAGGCCCAGGCCTTGTCACACACAGATGGGCTACTAATTAAACTTAGATACAAGGGATAAAATGGGTGGCTGCATAACGGAGCCTCGGCTGAGACAAACCAAGCTCAAACTCTAGGCCCTTATCTCTTTCACTGATTTTAAACTTAGAATACAGGAGGTGGTCACTGATAGTTGCAGCAGCTTAAATGAACTAACAAATTCTGGACTAAATATTGCTGCATTGTTAATGCACCATTTCATGTCATGTGTTTGGCGTATCTATTGACGCCATTTTTAAGACATACTTAATTGATCCCCAGAGGGGAAATTCAAGTATTGTATTTGATGTGGTTATCCTGTTTGTGTTTGTTGCTACTATTTGACCCTGTCTTGGTTAGGTCTCACTTGCAAAAGAGGTTTTAATCTCAATGTGAATTTCTATTTAAATAAAAGTTTAACACCAGTACTCACCACAGTGCAGGGAGCGGGGCACAGCGCACGGGGGTTACAAATACGTTGTTAAAGTTGTAGTGGGGGAAACCTGCGTTTATCAGGGCAACTGGTGGGTCCACTTCCTGATCAGGTGTGGGGATCCACCTCTGTGGACTTGTGTAACCAGCATCAGGACTCCAGCCCACCTTCACAGAAAGAGGAAACAGAGAGATGACAAATCTGATGGTAAGTTCATAATATGGACACATGTTGTGGTCGGGCTGACTCCCCCAGTAAGTGGCCTGCAAACATTAAAGCCTGAAGGGACTATAGACAGACCTCCTAGCCAGAGATCCAGTGAAGTGCTAGTCATAGCAGAATTATCAATAGCCTATATGGATTGATGTGTAGTCAAATTGGGGTATGGCACATGTTTTAACATTGAATGAGGAGAGATAACCAAGCCTACCTCACATTCCCGCTGCTTCTTCTTTGTCATCTCTGCTACCTCCTCATCCAGGTCTTGTAAAAACTGAGGATGGGAAAATAAATTATGTTGTGTGTGATTCAGTTCAAAAACTGCACAGAGCTGGTTAGATCAAATCAATTCCCACAGCACATGAAAAGGTGGCAACTGAATCCTGTTCTGATGGTGTTCTGCTCTGTAAGCACCAATAAAATCATAGTCACATACAGTACACTATCAGCTGCATCAATCAGTAATACTTCAATGAAGCACAGGACATTGTTACTTGTGAACACTGTTAAACGTGACACCAGTTTTATATTTTGGTTATTCAGTTAGGCCCTATAACCCAGCCACAGGTGAAGTTTCAGGCTGGTCTGCAAGCCTTTCAGACTACTTACAATGGCAACATCTGCCTTCCTCTTTCTCGGTCGTACTGTAGTTTCTTCGGGCGCCTCGGGAGCAACAGACTTCGGTTCTGTCTCTTCCCTAAAACAACACAGAAACAGAAAGGTACCAACTGTAAGTCACCAAAGTCAGCACAAAACAGTTTAACAAGCTTGGCGTTACAAGTTAATGTGACCAAAATAAGGTCGTATAGCAACAAGCTAACTAGCCGGATGGCTAAAGCTCCATCAACTCAACTTTTCTTTCTGTCGTCACACACTTTGATTGACGCGCTTAAAAGAGCCAGGAATGAAATAAACATGAGACTCACCGTTTTCCTCGCATTATACTCAGAGGGGTGTGTGTCAGCTTTGGAGTAAACCTGTGAATAAGAAGTGTTTTAAGTTGTTTTTTGGGGGTTTAAACAGAACACATTCACACACTCCCAACCCCCACTCTCAACTCCCTCCTTCTGACAAAGCCCAGCTCAGCCAGGCGCGGCGAAATGGACACGGTACGCAATGTTAAAAGTCGCCAAAGAGTATCACATAATGCTCGTATATCCATGAAACTAACCGTTGACTAACATCGGACACCATATTAGCTGACTTGGGTTGTTGTTTGGCGTATTTTTGAGGGGAAGCTGGTTATTTTCCCTCCCTAACTTCGGATATCTTTCTAGCCACATAATGGCCGAACTACAGGCACAGCTGAGACGCCTATTTTCTCAATTCACCATTTATCAGTAACAGCAACAACACCTAACACACAACTACAACAGACGACATCTAAGTATGAGCATCCATACAAAGCTTCAATTCATTATCCAACTTGTCGCGGGTTAGTTAGCATTCAGTCAGCTTAGCTACGAAAGTTGCATCCGAAACTAGCTTAACTAACTCCATGCAACGGTAACGTTTTGTTTGGTCCACTCACCTCAAGATTCAGCCCTTGAAGTTCACTCTTATTCGCAGCTAGAAGATAAATATGAATAACTTGTGATTTCACCGCCTGTTTTCAGAGCATGCTCTGTGTGTATGTGTGTATCCAGGCCAGGCTAGTTCCTCTGAGCTGGCGCCTTGTAGGGAACAGATGACTTGAAGCATCAACGTCAGAGAGGAGTGGATTTAACTTGGCGCTAAACCCCCTCCTTCACCGCCTCCTTTTAGTCTAATTTAATCACAAATCACCACAGTTTCTCATTTATATTGTTAACAGAGATCCTATTTTTGATACGATTGATTTATATTGTGCTAAAGAAAATGAAAAATACGTTTAAAAGTTAGCCGGCAAAACTGGAGGTGTGCCTGCTGTGGTGACAGCTGCAGAGGCGGAGCATCCGATGAGGAAGTGCTCGGGCACCGCGTGGCTAGTCTGTCAGATGTAAACAAAGCCGAAGATCTTTGGATTAAACCTAAAATAAAACTTAACGCGACCAAAGTATTGTGAGGTAAGCGGGCCTTTTTGTTCCGTGAACTCCACAAGTTGTTGTCTCGCGCTGTCACCCTGGGCGCGTCTGTTATTTAGCAAAGAAATCATCTATGTTAGCCTGCGGATGCTTCTGACGACTACCGGGGCGCCCATTTCAGCACGGTTTGTCTCTTTGCAACCACCAAACTGTTTCCATGAACAAACATGCTGCACTGCTAAATGTGTTTTAAATCAAGGTGGAATAAGGTCAACAATTGTTTTCTGCACTACCGGTTTGTTGTTGTAGATTTTGAAGACGGGTTATTAATTCAACTTTTGTCTGATTAAACCGACCTTTGCTCCAGTCACGTGATCCCCGTGCCCCGAGAGACAAAAAAACAACTTTTTTTTTTCCAGCTTCCAGGTTGCGCAACAAAAACGGGAACATGAAGTTTTTGGATCTTTTTGGTCGTCTAAAATCAGTGGTTATTGGAATGATCCATGTTAAAGCCTTACCAGGTAAAGACTGTACTGACCTGTGCCCCTCGATGTGCAAATGGAGGTATTCAGTAAAAGAAGCATTATGACACTGTAAAAATACTGTATGTTTGTGTAGAAAATCTGTATTTTTAAAGTAACTAACCAGAAACCAAGGAATTACTTATTATTTGACTAAATGCACTTAGTTGCATTACACCACTGCACATCTGGGAGCTATAAGTTTTGATAATTCATTCTGTTTGAACGTAAGTTTTCCTGTTTGTCTCAGGCACCCCCCTGGGTTGTATGAAAATGTCCCAAATCACCGAGGAAGCATGCAGGGAGGCAGCAATCTACCAAGATGCAGGGATTGTAAGTTATTGCACATTGTGTGAATTCCTGACACATTTGAAGTCTTCCAGGGCAAGCCAGTAACCAGTGCCCCTAAACTACTCTTTCAGGATGGTTTGATCATTGAGAACATGCATGATATTCCTTACTCATTCTCCGTGGGCCCTGAGGTGTCTGCCTGTATGACTGCAGTATGCACCGCTGTGAGAAGCATCTGTCCACGCCTGCCGCTCGGAGTGCAAATACTGTCTTCTGCAAACCAGCAGGCACTGGCTGTAGCTCTGGCTTCAGGTTCAGTCTTAAATAAGTTGTTGTTATGCTGTGTATGAGGCTCTTATCATCTGCAGCAAAAGCTGTTAGAACAGAACAGAGGTTCCCAATTATGTGTTATCATGGACAAAGTGTAAACGGATTTTCCTACATCAGCTGACATCACTGTCAGGTCACCCTTTATAATTGAAGGTGTGTATGTCAGAGAAATAGCTGCGGTGTGTTTGGTGCTTACTTTATGACACAGATCAGCTATTTGTGTGTCAAACTTAGCCTAAACCTACTTGTATTTGACACAGTGGCTAACAGTTAGTCAACCATAGAGTTATAATGTTACTGTATGGTCACAGGTCTGGATTTCATCAGGGCTGAGGGGTTTGTCTTTTCTCACGTGGCTGATGAGGGTCTCCTGAATGCCTGCGCTGGGGACTTACTGAGATATCGCAAGCAGATTGGAGCTGAGCATGTGCAGATCTTCACCGACATCAAAAAGAAGCACAGGTGAGATCAGTCACCAACTGTACAGTGTGATTAGTAGGGAGAACCTGATGAGCCACTGATAGCAAAAAAGACCTAAGGGCATATTTGACTTTTTATATCTCTGAATGCAACTGTAGTTATTCGCTTAGAACTACTTTTTCTCTGATACTAGATAGATAGATAGATAGATAGATAGAGACTTTATTCATCCTGAAGGAAATTAAAGCATTCAGTAGCTTATTCAACAGCAACACAGCACATTCTCACACAGGTGCAAGTGCAAGGACCTCCTTAGTCTGTTTATGGAGCACGCCAGTGACAGGAGTCTGCCACTTAACATGCTCCTCTGCTGTGTGAAAGCTCTGTGAAGCGGGTGGTGGTACTACTGGCAGAATTAGCAACGGCAGAACTAACTACTGACCCAGCCCCTTACTGTCAGTCAATAAAGGCTTATAGAAATTGTTTTGTGGTGACTAGACAGAAGAATATTAGTTAGGGAGATTTAAGCTCCTTCAGTTTGTCAGTGGCCTCAAAATCAATTACCTTGACCTTGGCTGCTAATTGGGTCTGACAGGGTTTCATCAAATTTAAATTTGTAGTTTAAAAAATCCCATCAGTTTCAGTTCAATTTAAATTTCATTTACAAAGCCCAATATCACAAATCATAATTTGCCTCAGAGGGCTTTACAACATACAACATCCCTCTGTCTGTGGACTGTCACGACGGATAAGGAAAAACTCCCCAAAAAAACATTTTAAAAAAATGGTAGAAACCTCAGGAAGAGCACCTGAGGAGGGATCCCTCTTCCAGGACCGACAGACCTGCAATAGATGTTATGTGTACAGAACAGATCAACATAATAAATGTACAGTGATCCTTATGACAAAATGATACAGACAGAGAAAGAGAGAGATGCACAGCAACAACAACAGTTATAACAAAAGTAAGAGAAATATTATTAATAATAATACTAACAGTAGTATATGATATTATCTATATTACATGTATATATCAGTATATGATAGTATGTGTATGTGACAGTAATAATCATATGTATATGATGATAATAGTAGAAGTATGACTAATAATAATACTAGCAGCAGTAGTAGACATCAGGCAGGACCACAGCAGCAATGTGACCACAACCAGCAATTCATTATACACAATCCAGGCACGACCTCGATCCGAGGGAACCTGTGAGACAAGGGAGCACAAAGGCTGTGGGGGAGAAGACCCACATTGATATGCAGAATAGGACATGAATGATAGTAAATGAAGAGAGAGAGAGAAGGAAAGAAGGGGTGCACTTTATCATAGGTCCTGCCGCAGACAAGGCCTAAATCAGCCCAAGTAGGGGCTTGTCCTGAGCCAGCCCTAACTATAAGCTTTATCAAAGAGGAAAGTTTAAGTCTACTCTTAAATGTGGAGACGTTGTCTGTCTCCCAGACCGAAAGTGGAAATGGTTCCACAGAAGAGGAGCCTGATAGCTGAAGCTCCCGTTCTACTTTAGGAACCATGAGTAACCATGCATCCTCAGAGTTCAGTGTTCTGGTGGGATAATAGGGCACTATGAGCTCTCTGAGATATGACAGAGCCTGACCAGGCCCAGATTTATCAAACTGCGGAAAGTGAAATTTTAGACTTAAGTAAACATCATTCGATGGTACTCTCATTTGCAAACTTAAGAATAAAACCTATGTATCAAATTTCATTTGACCATAGATTTCACTTAAAATTAAGAGATTTCCAGGGGTGATAGCCCAATGGTTAAAGTGCATACCCTGTAACCATAATGTCCCCAGTTTGATTTGATTCCGCTTTGATGCATGTCATATACCACTCTCTTTCTCTTTCCCCTCAAATCCCTCTACTCTGTCTACTATCCAATTAAAGTGAAAATGTTGAAAAAACATCTGGAACACCTGTACAATATCATCTTAAGCAATATTTGTTATTCAGAGTTGGAGTTAGAATTAGCTTCCTTTTGCAGTTCTCATGGGTGTAAAATATAAGAATAAAGCTGCAGCCATTATTTAAGTCACTTTCTATTAGGGGTGGGAATCACCAGAGGATCCATGATATGATATTATCATGATACTTAAGTCATAATACAACACTATTCTAATTTTAAATATGTTTTGATATGCTAAATATTGCGATACAATATATTGTGATTTATTACCTTTTATCAACTGTAAATTATGTCCCTGAAGGAAAACTTTGCCAACATCTGTTTTAACTGTCTGTTTATCTGACTTAAGCCAATTTTTTTTTGCAGCAAAATGTATCTAGTGGACTAATAAAGCAATTGATAATATTACTCTAGTAGGCTACCTAAAGTTTAATTTGTATTTGTTTTCATTCCTTTAAGGGTCATTCTGACAGATAAGATAAATTCTTTCATATCATGATACCGTGAAATCGCAACATTTTCTGAGACGGTTATTAGACCGTGAAAATCTTGTAGCATTGCAACCCTACTTGAGAGCTGCTCAGTTACTCCTACATTTCACAGTGAGTAAGAGAGAGATGCATGATACAATTCTGATTCTTCACTTTTATTGAAAAAGTCATCTCTTCAGAGCTTTTATAGGTATAATAGACAAAGGCCCAGACCAGCATTCCCACAGTACTCACAAAGAACCACTTATAACTACTTATATTTTGAAATCCAATTCATAAGGGGGTTTGGAAGTTTTGATGGAATATCAGGGTTTAGAAAATTGACACCCTGCTTTCGTTCCTGGTCCCAGTTTAAAGTTAATTTTAAAATGTGTTTTAAATCTATCACAGGCTGAGTAAAACTGTGTGTGCTTGTGTATGTGTACTGTATGTGTGTTTTTACCAGCTCCCATGCCCTGACATCAGATGTGAGCATTGAAGAGATGTCACGAGCGGCCGAGTTCTTCCTCTCAGATGGACTCATCATCACAGGAACAGCCACTGGAGTGCAGGCTGACCCACGGGAGCTCAGAGGTACTAACATCATACAACCAGGAGCCATATGGTGCTGCAATTAATTCTTCGATCAGACACTGTTTGACACTTTGGCATCATTTTAGATAGCAACATAGGGCTGCAGTACAAGCTATGTTCAACGTTGATTTGGTTGATTCAACATTTTTAATGAATCTTTTGGTTTATATAATGTTTAAAACCTAAAAGTATTCAATTAACAATAACAGAATATAGAGGGAAAAAGCAAGTCCCCAGATTTTAGAAGTACCACAGCCTTGTGTGCTGTGTAATCTAATGTAACGTTATGTCCAGCAGATGGGGCAGTGACTCAACGGTAGTGATGCGCTATTCAGGTACTCATTCACCATTTTTTCATATGTGGCCTGGATTGTGGCCCATTTCAAAGCTGGTGTTACATTTGTGTCCATTCTGCAGGCAGCTGTCCTAAAAAAAACACTGATAAAGCAATTGTACATGACCTGCTCAACACCAAACAGCAGACACACTTAGTTAGCTAGCGAGCATAGTGGAGCATTTTAGCTGTTAAAGAGACAGATATTTTTCCCCACAGATTGTTGGAGACAAAAAACAGAGCTAAAGGAGAATGAATATTGGACTTACATTCACCAGACAGACCAAAATCCATGACTCCAAATGAATGCTAATGTTACGTCATAACTACTGGATGTTAAATAAGCAAACGCTAGCAAGTTATTTTGATCAACTTTACATGAAATGTCAGTATATTGAAATCTTGGCCAAAAAACAAAACAAAATCAGCTATAGTTAGCAGTGACTTAATTAAGATTTACATTAGGACTGGACGATATGGAGAAAATCAAATACAACAATATTTTTGACCAGTTACCTCAATACTGATATTGTGATGATATTGTAAGGTTGACTTTTGGTGCTTTCACAAAATATTTACACAATGAGATTTTTGACAAATTATTACAGTAATGTGGATATAATGACTAAGTGGGTAAAGGGAAATAACAGAGCAACAAGAACAGTTTGGTAAGTTTAGAAAATGACATTACTTTACTGTAATGCAGTCTTTAAAACCAGGAAAAGACACACTATTACGATATCCAAAATCTGACGCCCATTCTCGAGAATTAATTTCTTACAAAAAAAAGAAAGAAAACCTTTGAATTATAACTTATCAACACACGAGTTTTGTTTCTGGAGCGAAACAGTATTTTTTTAAGGATTTATATGTATGAAATAAGTTTTATATTTTCATTTTTATGCAGTGTTTTTATTATTTTATCCTTTTTTTTTTTTTTTTTTTTACTTGACCTGTGCCAGAAAACAGCCTATCCCAGACAAGAATTCACAACTTTGAACAATTAAAAAATGTATTAAAAGCCTTTAAAACCTAAAATTACCACTACGTACTGATAACATTGCTGTAAAAATGTAATGCTATAATCATCTTTGTTTTAAAATATATATTTTTTATGAAAATGTTGGCCGTTTAAAGATGTCCACCAGATTTCAGTCAGTTATGTTAGATTTCTACAAAAAACATCATTTAATCAGGCATAAAAGAAGCTAGCTATATCCCAAGGACTCCTGTCTCACTTCCTGGTTTCCAAAAAAAGCAGGAATGCTGCTATAGTACTTGTAAGCTTTCTATTTTTCAATGAATTAATTTAATAATATTGCTATCAAGTGTGTCTCAGTTATAACAGGTCAACTCCATAGCCCTTTTAAATCAAAGCTAAGTAAGAATTATGGTTTAAAAATAAGTACTTTGATTAGAATTAAGAGATCTCTCAGCAGCTGTGAAAAATAAAATGGCTCCTTACTACAACTGCAGGAAAATTAATAAATCTAGAAGTTTTTGTCAATTATGTCAGATCTTACCTCCAACATCCATCCATCAAAGTGGCTGGTGGATTTTGAATTCTACCAGCCACTCATACTTTTGACCAGCCACCATTCTGCTGTCACACTTGTGTGTGTAACTAGCTTTGGTGTTTGTGTGTACAAAGAAACAAAAAAAAAAAAAACAACCAATACACATTGTTCTCATTAAAAGTATAAGTTTGATATTTTATTTAATGCTTATCAATTTTTGATTCTGTCCTTCACACAGACACACAGACACAGACAGACACAGACAGACAGACACACACACACACACACACACACACACACACACACACTTCAAATGTACAAAAACAAAATGCAGACACCCAAGCAAAAAAGATATTTGTATTGATTCTGATTATTATTATCATTATCATTATTATTATTAAAACTCGCCTTTTTACGAGTTGGCCACTCTCTTTACACCAGTCACATGGCCAAACTGTCCTTAAAACACCCTGTCAGATTAGACAAACGACACCCATGCTAATGTTAACTGCTAACGCCACTCAACTTTATGACTCTTCCTTTTCGTCGTCTTATATGGCAGTTGGTTGGTTTGCAATCTGCCAGTAAATACAAACAAGAAGACTAAGAAGAAAAACTTCACTGGTGCAGTGAGGACACACTACACTACATTACCTAGGTAGAGCGACCTGTGATTGAGTCGATATTTTTCATGAATGGATTCAATCGTTTGGTAAATTTTTTACCCAACACCATGGTGAGTAGGTTCATAAAATCCATCCTCCACCGGCCAAATTCACCCGCATTTGGCGGGTGCTAATTTCCAACACAGATTACAAGGTTTCATAATCAAGACTTTGATCTTTTAAAAAACATTTTCCTAGCATAATTGAAGAGTAAAACTTCATAAACCATCAGAAATAAGGTTTTGTCCCAATTCTCATGAATGAGTGCGAAGACAATATCTAGTCTCATATCACAATATCGTTATAATATCAATATATTGCCCAGCTCTGTTTTACATAAAACACACTTTGCTGTTAATGCTTGCGTTCCTCTATGTAAGGCAGGTTTTCAATGCAGCACTTGTCGTAATACTACTAACACATATCTGAGTACTTTTTTTCTCCACTTATTTGACAGTTTTTATTACTTGTTACTTAGAACAAATCTAGTCTTACCTGCCTGTCTGATCAGCTTAAAAGATACAATGCAGTATATACAGTATTTAAAATTAGCTCCACCTCAGCCAGTTACAACATTAAAATACTGCTTATATGTACTGGTGATAATGATCCAGCAATAATGTTAATACTTGACTGCATTGAGCTGGTACTACTTTTACAGTACTTTTACTGTAGTGAAGTATTGAATTGCAGTAGTTGTACTTGTAATGAAGTATTTTTAGATGTTGGTGGCCTACCAGAATTTGAATACTTGTTCCACCAGTGGCCAATGGGGTGATGAAAGGCACCCAGCAGGTTTGTATCTGCTGAGAGTCAGTGGGTCTGAAATCGGGATCATGCCGTCTCATGGCAACACCTGGGCTGCTATTTTAAGCAGAGTTTCCAACGGGACATTCAAGACTGTAAACACTCAGATCTAAACAGGCACACAGCCTCGGTTTCATACACGCGAGTGTGCTGACACACAGAATACACACACTTTCCCCTATCTCTTTCCCTCACACACACGTGCGGTCTCTATCTGGCTGACACAAACATGCAGACACTGGTCAGACAGAATGATACTGAAGCTCACATGCCAGGGTGGAGGTTAGCTTCTACTCTGTCCAAAGTTCACTGGGTGTATCACAGCCTCTCTCGATTTAGTCTCTTCTTGTTATAGCAGACACCGTGGGTGACATTCATTAACTTAAGCGTTCATGGACAGGCCTAGATTTTATAAGGAGCATTCTGCATTGACGTGACCAGAAATCTCAGATACAGTTAAGCACATTTGATTTGAACTCTGTATCATGGTGATTTTGTTAGAATAGATTGAAGAAATAGTTCACCCCCAAATGACCCTTTGTATATCAATTACTTCCCGTGTTGCATTGAATTTGGGAAGGAAACTTTGTGTTTCATGCATGCTTCTGCGGTGAAAGAAGAATCCAAAAAAAGGAGAAAAGTCTTGATGAATTGAAGTCATGGGGGTACATGTTTAATAACAGCAAAACTTTATCAAAACATCTATTTACAAACTCTCACATAACTCTGGCAGTATAATCCAAGTCTCATTTATCCAGACCTATGCCTAGTACTCCCTGAACAGATAGCCGGGGAACTGAACAGAAAGTGAAAGTTATCTATGCTCACTTCAGAGCCAGACTCCATTTTACCTCATTGAACACAGGAGCTGCTGATCTACCGCTGCCTCAGTCAGTTAGTTTGTTGTTGTTAATGTGTGAATTTAGTGACTTTAAATGATTAGTTCAGATTCAACAAAGAAAGAAAGAAGATGTGTTCCTTTGAGATGCACCCATGTACATGTGCTGGTGAGAGGTGGGTAGGAAGTTAACTTTTTATATGCCTTTAAAGACTTCATGTTGCAGCAATGTACATTAGTTATAAGATATTGTTTATTTTTATGCCACGTGCTGGCAACAGCTGTGGCCAGAGGCATTATGTTTTTGGGTTGTCCATCCATCCGTTTGTTCCATTCTAATAAACACGATGTCTTAAGAACACATTTGAAGGAATTTCTTCAAATTTGGCACAATGTCCACTTGGACTCATTGATGAACTGATTAGATTTTGGGGGTCACAGAATAAAGGTCAAGTTTGTTGTGGCCTCCTCGTCTCTTCCTTGTGAATGTGATATCTTAAGAATGCTGTGAGGTGGGGTGTCGGTGGCTTAGTCGTAGAGCAGGCGCCCCATGTACAAGGCTGTTGCTGCAGCGGCCCAGGTTTGATTCCAGCCTATGGCCCTTTGCTACATGTCATCCCCTCTCTCTCTCCCCCTTTCACACTTAACTGTCCTGTCCATTAAAGGCAAGAAATGCCCAAAAAATATATTAAACAAAAAAAAAAAAAAAAAAAGAATGCTGTGAGGGAATTTTTTCAAACTAGGCCCAGACATTCCCTCAGACTCAGGACAAAGTGATCAGATTTTGGTGGTCAAATGTCAAAAATCAAGGTCACCGTGACCTTGTCAGTCGCATAGCTGTGAATGTGATATCTCAAGAACACTTTGAGGGAAATTGTTCAAATTTGGCACAAACATCTACTTAGACTAAAGAAGAACCGATAAGAATTCCATGGTCAAAGGTCAAGGTCACTGTGACCTCACAAAACATGTTTTTGGTCATAATTCAGGAATTCATATGCTATTTATGACAAAATTTCACTCAAATGTCTATGAGGATAAAATAACAAAGTGCTGACATTTTATATGTAAAAAGTCAAAGGTCAACTTCACTGTGACATCATAATGATGTCCCAAAACACTTTTCTGGCCATTACTCAACATCCTAACTGGGGACCAAAAGGGAAGACATTTGGTCAGATACGTAATTGTTGTCATTAATCTTAGGTGTCCACCTTGAAACTGTGCTGATTGTATAGATCTGTGCTGCTGGGGGGGGTGAAGCATCCATGTTTTACGGATACAGATGTAATCTGTAACTGCAAGTTACAGATTACATCAGTTTTTAATCATCTCCTGGATTTGTGTCATCATAAACATTGTAGCATTGTTAAAATACACTCTTGGTAGGCTGTAGTTGCCACTGTTAAACTGTTTATTCGCTTTTGCAGAGGTTTCCCAGTCTGTGAGTATCCCAGTGCTGATAGGTTCTGGAGTGACCTATGACAACATTGAATGCTACGTGGATGCAAATGGAATGATCATCGGTTCTCATTTCAAGGAGGGAGGCCACTGGGCCAATGCAGTCGACCCAGAGCGAGTGAAACGGTTCATGGGAAAGATAGGTGACCTTCGAAAATGACAGTGAAGGTTTTCTGTCTCTCAGTGCCTTCAACATGTTTAACTCCAATGTCTAATTACTGTCTGTAGTGCCACATTAAACACACACAGCCACCACCTTAAGAAAACAAGATTTTAATTTTTTTTGTACATTTTATAAATACACACATATAGAAAAACACAATATTCAACTGTATTTACACTTGTTTAAAATGAACAATTTGTGTTACATGAAAAAAGTGAGTACTCGCTGGAAAGTACAAAATGGTAAACTCAATACAAAACATGAACAGTGGTTTTTGTAATTATTTCTTAAGCAGAAAATTCACAGATGTATTTGCAGGACATGGATACTGTACAGATCACTGCGGTATGAAATATTAATACATTTGTCACAAGAACATTTAAAGCCAAGGCACATAATGAATACAACCAAAGAATAACCGCTCAACATGTGCCATAATTCAACTGCATCATAATGAATGGAAACAGAGCAAAATATTCTTAAGATCTGACGTTTTCATATTTGGATCAATGTAACACAGTAACAACACCTTTAAAATAACTTTCACACACCTCCAACTTCTTGTAAGTCCTAACCCTACTTACTACATCTAATCAATCTAAATCACTCAACTGTTCTCATTTGATAATATACAAAGGCTTTTATGTGACAGTAACTGTGTGTTACTACCTGAGGTCCCAAACTGAGGGACCAGCTATGTCATTCACGATGTCAGGAGATCAAGATTCATTGTTGTCAGTGGTTTCAGACGTGAGGGGTGCAGTGCAGGTTGCCTGTATTAAAATCAAAATAAAAACTTGCTGTGGTTCATTTGACGGATCATTTTACTGCACAGGAAGTGGTGAATCTCGCATGCTTTGCCTTGGTGGATATGCAGTAGCAACTGTGTTGAGGTGAAACAGTGGCGGAAAACCTGAGTAATTCAGAGTCAAGGCACTGTGCTGCACAACCGGGCTATGGTGGAGGCAACTTGAAACACACCCTCTCACAAGCAGCTCCATGGCTCCTGATCAGTAGTTGTAGAGGCGCTGGCAGGGCTGCTTGAAGTGGCCGTAGCGTTTTTCTGCCGGGGAGAATCGCATCTTAGCCAGGTTCTGCCTGTGGAGGGCGCTGCGGCTAAGCTTCTTCCGCTCAGCCTGAGTCCTGGCCCTCTGGACAGTCAGCAGCTGGATGTTGCAGGGCAGAGGGATTCCCCAGGCGGCCAGACGCCAGGAAATATGCCGCCTCACTGCCACTGGCCTGGACAGGAGAAGTGTCAAAGTATGTGTTGATGATATAGGTGAGATACAATATAAGAGAAAAAGTATTCCCCTAGACAAACTGCGTGAATGTTCTGCTGCCATCTTAGTGAAAACCAATTCAAGATTTAAACCCCAAATGTGAGGACACTTGTAAAAGGTTTTGGATGGTCCTCATTTTCCAAGAGTTTAGTTCTGGAATAAATTTTGAGATTACAGTTAGTATCAGGATTTAAAGCTATAGTGTGTAACTTCTACAGGTCCGTAAATGTCCGTTTCACCCAAGCCACTAATAGAGGAGATGACACAATGCTGATTAAGCCGATCAGCTCCTCTAACATCTCGCGGTATTTTTTCAAAATATATCATTTTTAGTATGCGTGTCGACCGGCGACATTCCCGTGCTGGCACACAGGAAATGCTTCCTCACAACAAGAAGGGAGGGGGAGGAAGAGCGGAGGGTGTCATAGCAAGAGGTAGAGCGCAGGTAGAAAGAGAAAGCAACATGGCGGAGAAGCGGCCGAGACACGGTTCAGAAGTGGATCCTACCACAAAGGCAAGTGTTACTCTGTGTACGGTGTGTGGCGACTGGCAAGTGTTACTCTGTGTACACGGTGTGTGGCGAGTGTTACTCTGTGTACATGGAAGTGCCGCCGGCTTAGTTGTAATAACGCATTATCCGCTGGGAGTCGACAGAAGTTACGCACTATAGTTTTAAAAGCCTTGATCTTTGTGTCCACGTGACACCCATCTACTCAAGTGCAAAAACATGTCAGCCAACCACAAACAACTCAAGTGGCCTACAAATATTTTCTTAGCTAAGAATGCAAGTTCATTCTTGACCTTGAAAACCTTGACCTTGCTAAAAGGAATACTTCACCTGCAAAATGACCATTTGTACATCAATGACACACTTACCATGCCTCCACTTAGTACGGAGAATCCAAAAAATGTAAACATTCTTTATGAACTGAAGTCACTGGGGTCCATGTTAAACAACAGCAAAACTACATCAAAGCATTTATTTACAAACTCTCACATAACTCATGCAGTATAATCCTCTTATTATTAGTCTGATTTATCAGTGCTTCCCAAACACATGCATTTTAGATAAAACCTTTACAATATAAAACACATCCGCCTACAGGTAGTGCACCCTGAGCATGTCTGAGCACGCTCCTGCCTATGAGGGGAGTTTAAATGCACTTGTATATCCAGGCAAGCGACTTGGGTGTTTATGAGAACGTTTGTACTGATGTGTTTTCATGTTTTAGTGAAAATGCATGTGTTTGGAAAGTACTGAGCATACGACTGGATAATACTGGATTATATTGCACGAGTTGTGTGAGGGTTTGTTTTGCTGTTATTGAACTTGGTCCCCTTTCACTCCATTTCATCAAGAATTTTTGTTTTTGGATTCTTCGTTCAACCCCGAGGCATGCGGGAAGTTTTCTTCATACATTCAGCTTAACAATGCAAAGTGAAATGCTGCTTACACATCAATGCACCTGTATAGAATGCTCCATGGATAACTCTTATAACCCAGAAATAAGTTAGCATTTTAGCACTACCGCCTCCGCTGTGTTGAAGTCAATGGTTTATTTGAATGGGTTTTTGGTTAGATGCCTGAAATAAGGTCTGTGGTTAACACAAGCTTAAGAGACCTTTACATTTTGTTGTACGACATAAAATATGCCAGTGAATACCCCACTCATGATAGCGGGGGCTTTCATGTGTCTTAAAAAAGACAGTTGCTAACAAGTGGTTAAATGAGACAGAACTTTATCAGGGCTTGACAGCGTCATTGTGGGGGCGATGTTAAGTCATGCATCTGTGGTGTAGTTCGTTTATAGATTAACATTTGCTTTCTGCTTCTAGTGATTGCATTTAGGCTTCAAAAATAATGAAAGTGGTGTTCATGTGTGTCTTCCTATACAAAATGTGTGTCTCATAAACATTTGTTTGCCACAGAGTTTATTTTCTGCAATAGTCAAAATCCAATGCAAAAATCCCATAGGCCTTTTGATGAGAGAACCAGGGCAATGCTAACTTCCATGTTGGCCAACAGAAAAACGCCATTCCTCAGCACTCTATTAAATACTAATATAACAGTAAAAACATATTTCTGCATAATGAGTACTTTTACTTTAGATACTTATTATATTTTATTAATAACACTCAAACTTTTAATTAAGATTCTGAATGCACAGCTTTTACTTATCACTGAGTATTTTTACAAAGCAATACTGCTAGTTTTGCTTAAATAAAGGAGCAGAATGCTTTTTCTACCACTGTATGTATGCAACAACATTTATGCACTTCACTTAATCCTCTGTGTTTTGCCACTGCAGATTAATGAAGCCTTGTACCTCCTCGCTTCTATAATCATTCTAAGTCCAATTTTATAATATTTAAAAATAAAACCCCCTCTGGAGCTCATGTGTGTTTTAGAGTAGGATGACATCGAGCTGCAACTAACAGACATCTTCACTTGTCTCACACAAGTTCTGAGACAAATATATGTGAGTTGGAGTGTGTGTAGATGGAAACTAACCTGGAGATGTCCTCTTCATCTTCATCAGAGCCTAGCTCCTCCTCCTCCTCAGCGCTGCTCATCCTGCGTCTCATCTGGTAAACCGACATGCTGGGGTGCTCAATCAGCAGGTTCTCCAGAGGATCAGCCTCAGGGGCTGACAGGGGCCCGTTTTCTGTACACAGAACATCCCAGTTCAAACTGATCTCATCCCAGTATGAGCTGCACGCTCACCGAGCCATTTGAAATTATAAATATGTGAATAACATATTTGGTCTACCTCTAGCAAGGGGTCTATCTCTCACCTGGGAGGTTAACAATGACCCATCCTCCCTCCTCAAACTCCATCAGCTCTTTGTAAGTTTCATCTGCTGCCTCACAGTCCTCCTCCTCAGTGTTCCCCAGCAGATGAGAAAGAATCTTTCCAAGCATCTCTATTCCTCGATTGCGATCTGTAAATATCAACAGCAAGCATTTAAAGTACATGAATGCACCAAAGACACAGTGATGTAGTTTGGGAAGTTTTTGTGTCATCAAACCAGTCCATATTTTAAAAGTTAAAGTGAGCACTGACTTGATATGAGTAACCTTTTCCACCTGAACTCCCTCCCTGCATGTGTCTTTTGCTAAGTACCAATGCAAATGGCTCCCTCTTGAGGATGTCTTAATAAACACCTGAAAGGCATGTCTTCCATGGACAGCATTACTCTGAAGCAACAACTGCTTCCATTGCGCCAGCTCAGAAACCTGAACAGCCTGACTCGTTACGTCACTATGACATGGAGTCATGGGGTCAGTTTGGAGCTGAAACAGCTGAGGGAGGCTGAAATATTATATAATCTGTGATGCTGGTTCAGATGAAGAAGGTATGTAATTTCTGTGACCTCAGGCTGCAGCTGACTGACCTTTGTCCCAAACACATGATGTGAAATTAACATCAGCACTGTATTGTTAGTTGGTCCCTGGCACAGGTTTCTATGCCATTCTTGGAAGATATTTTCATCTCCTAATGTTACTTTTTTTCTGTTATAATGCAGTATTTCACTGTCTAATACTAAAACTGAAAACTCTTACTGTCACAATAAGTAGACAAAGTAGTGATTCTATTTCAGCTAATCACAAATATTTATTTCAAACAGACAAAAACAGGACTTAGTTTACTCATCTGTAGAGATATCAGGTATATGCCAAAATATGTTTTCACAATACACCATGACTTACTACACGTTTATTACAAGTATTAGTACATGTCTGCTGTCGTCGTTTAAGACAAACATTGATCCATAAATCGACCCGTGTTTCCCCCCAGTGTCTGAATGCCTTCCTGCCCGCTTGTCAGTTGTCTGCACAGAGTCTAATGTCAGCAGACCCTCCCTGTAAACACTGCCTTAATCCCGGCAGGCCTTTTATAACCTGATATCCACCTACAGAGCACAACAGCTGACTGCCTGCTCAGAGACTACTGCTGCTTCATATTTTATAATCCCAGCTGCTCGCATTGGGTGAGGTTTTGGAGTGGAAAATAGAGTCCTGCTGTAACAAACATTAAGACATCGCAGAGCCAGCGAGAGGATTGTACTTAGAGAACAAAAGACAGATGAAACCCGAGGCTGATAACGGGCCGGTGTTTCTCAGTGAGGCATAAAGATTTACATTTGGACTTACCTGACCAAATCAAAGTAACGTTAGGTTTGTCTTCGGGTGTGGTCGTTGTACAGAAAGGTTTCCGCTATGTTGCTGTTCTTCAGAGATTGTTTTGATCCCAAAGTTGTTTATCGGCGAGAGCCCTCCCCGTGTCCTGAAACGTCATCAAACCCCGCCCAATGAGGCGGGACGAGTTTGCGTCAGTCACTGCGTCATATGTCCACAAACCCACTTCTTCCATGTCATCACGGAAATATTACCTTTTTGTTTTTTTTGTATTTTATTCACATTTGTGTGAGTCTTGTCAAGCTACAACACAAACTGGAACATAACGTTTTAAAACCCAACAGTTTCAAAAACGGACAGTCTGCCAATGTTGTGAAACGTTTGTTGTATCTGTCTCCATACAACTCACACTCAGCTGAGGCAGCAGCGTCTGAAAGGCAGCAGACAGCACAGCAACGACACCCTCTGCGAGAACTGACAAATTAAAAATGTATTTTCTACTTTGGCTTGTACATATAACGTTACATGAATGAGCGAATGGAAAAGGTTACGACAGACTCACTCAATGTACAACTTTATTAAAGGTTTGATATTTTTATCACAGACAGCAGACCCTACTTCCGTTCGAGATAATTCCCCTCCTACACAACACCATTGTTTGTGTAGTGCGCATGCGCAAGATTAGGACAAACGTGTATTTAGTATTTACCAAAGACAAAAACAGTAAAAAGTAAGGGACTGCCCGTTACTTGTGAGAGGAGAGGGGGTGATGCAAAATGGGGGAGGAATGTCAAATATATATATATTTTTTTTTATCACAGCCAGAGACTATCCAACTAGCCAGAAATTATCATTGGATTTTCACATTTCCAACTGTCCTTGTACACATCATGTGTAGGCTAATAAAAGCCTCTGTTATTAAAAATAAATAAAATTAAGATAAATAGTGATATTTCATCAAAATCACCTTATTCTGTGTCTCATTTAAAACTTGGTCTAAAATAAACCATTTGCACTCACTAACTGGCTTGCACAACAATATGTTTTTTCAACTTCAGGATTTCATCTTTAACTTTTAACCTTTAAATTTAAACATCAAAGGGTACGTTTTAAAACTTTGATAATAAATTGATGGTCATGCATTTTCTACCAGTCACTCAGGGAGGCTCAGGGAAAAATATGTGTAGCTTCTAGCAGGGTTAAAAAAAAAAGAAGAAGAAAAAAAAGCAAATGCTTGGAAAAGGAAGTGCTTTATCAGTACAGACACATAACATCATGTGTCATAGATTTATATGATTTATAGCGTTTGCCATATTTCTATGTCTTTGTTGAAAATACTCATCTTGTCTGGACTGTGTGTTATAGACTCTTTGACGCATTTTTGGAAAGCAGGAAGTGGAGCTACTACCAATCAATCCCATCATACAGTGCAAAGCGTACACTGTCTGAGAAAAGCCGACTGCACACGAAGAGCTGAAACTGCCGCCTCACCCATTCAGGACAGGACTGAAGGTAAATGTAACAGCTAGGTAACTCTTGAGGTAAGGCTGCTGACAGCTGTCTTCTGTTTCTGGTCTACTCTGCTTAAATAGAGACGAATAAACAAGTGACTCAAGCACTCAAGTGCTTGAAGTCTTATCTAGTTCGGTGTTAAACTAGAAACGAAACTTTGGTAACTTGAATCGCATTGACATCGCTGTTGAATCTACGGTCCTTATTGTTATAAAAGCATTTTAAAAGAATAAACATAGGCGTATAGTAGCTTATTATGCCCACTTGGTGTACAGTTTTGTTTAGTTAAGACCAGTAACGTTACACAGCTAGCAACTAGCAACCCCGACACCAAACTCTCACGCCAAACTCCATTCACAAATCAGGTAATTTAAAATAAACAAAAACTAGTGGGTGTTAACGAGCATAAATAACGCGACTTGAGATGTTCTACGAATTGATAACAGACACGTGAACATTCGGTGTACCTGCAGTGTAAAAACAATACATTGTTTAATCAAGGGTCAGGGTTAGGGTTTAATCAGTATTTCTTAAAAAAAAAAAATACCCTTTTTGTTTTGGTGAAAGACAGTTGTAAAATGCTAGGACATATATTTAAAATATTGTATTATGTATGTGCTTTTTCATGCTGTTAAGGTGATGTTGAACTTGCAAGTAAAAGTGAAACCAAACTGATCCTGACAGTCTCAAGAGTCGCTCAGGAGAAACAATAGAATATGACTTAACATGTGTCTTGTACAATATGTTGGACTATCTGATGACTTTCACCTGTAGCATCTGCAGGACTGTCTTTTTTTGCTCTCTTTTTATTATCTCAAGTGTGTGCTTTATTGAGATAAGGATTTGTCTGACATTTCTCCAAAGCAGGCAAGTTCTTCAAAAGAGTGATAGCTTTCTTTTTCAGGATGTAGACTGCTGCATAAATATTATACAGCGTGAATGCACCGGCTGGTGATGGCAGTCTTTATTTCTTTGACCCCAGATTTGCAGGACTGTTAGTTTACAAAAATGACCACCACTAAGGCTGGATTATAAACTCTCTGGCCACTGGATGTCAGTGTGTTTTGGTATTTTTTCAATTGCAAATTTCATGTTGGAACTGCCACCACTAAAAAACAATATCAGCTAAGGTGGTTTTTGCATTGCCACCTAATTTTGTGTCCCTGTCTTGGAGAGGACCTTTAGTCAAAATCTGTTTTAAGAAATCATGATTGCAAAGTGTTTTGAAAGAAACCTTGGTATGTGGTCTAGGGGCTAAATTGCATGACTCATTATGTCAGTTTAATCTTAACCTGTTTCATCTTCATTGCAATCAACATTTCACTTTTTATGCTTCCATCATTGCCTGAGAAAATCTGCAAAATCTTCAAACTCACTATGAGATAATAAGAGACATGTGATTTGAGTTTTTTTTTAAATTTTGACGACTACATTAGTTTTGTTGGTTTGGTAGATGCTTTATCCTACATCCATCTAATCTGTCTGAATACTCAGCTCAGAAAATTAGGCTTAAAGATGGATATTCGTTGTCTTTTATGTAAAACACCACAGTAGAGTTGACAGTCCTCTTTCCTCTCATTCCAGTGTCTCAATATCAGGATGGCTCCGCGAGTGGATGATGTCATGCGCCTGTGCTGTGAATTATCAGCTCATGATCAGATCAAGGTGGCAGTGAAAAACTCCACCAAAGGAGCGATGGTGGCCGGAGGAACTGCCTTTGTGGGCGGGCTGCTCGGTGGACCTCCAGGAATTGCTGTTGGTAAGAATAAATATTGGGACAAAAACTACAGATTCTGCTGTCGGTGTTTCTGATGAAGACATTACAGCAGCCTGATTAGAGGGTCCGAATGTAGCCCATACTGACAGGGGGCTGTGAGACTGTTTGATCAGTAGGGTCTCGTATCTCACAGGAAAATAAAAAACTTTGAGTAGGCTGTCATTCACAGATGAGACTAACACTTTGTTACAATATTTATACCACCACCTCTTCCTTCTTACTCACTGCTAGGTAATTGATTGGGAGAAAATGTATCAACTGGGATTTGCTGCTTTTGTCAGATCTATATCATTGTTAATTCAAAGTCTTTTGGTTTTTGACTCTTGGTCAGACAAAAAATCAGTTTGGAGATGTCACCATGGGCTCTGCAAGCTTGTGATAGGCATTTCTCACCATTTTTTGATTGCTATATAACTGAGAACACCATTCATAGCTTCTTTTAAAAGACGAATGCCACCTAAATTTCTCTGCAAAGTTAAAACCAGCATTATGTGATTTTTTTATTTATTTTTTGGCTGCATGGGTGCAGAGCAACAAACTGTGAGCACAGTGTTGACATATGTATCTCAGCGTTAGCATTTATTTGGAGCCGTGTTTCTGGCAAGCAACAACCTCAAGGGCTAAGAAATGAAGCCGAAGTGCAGGTGCCAAAAACTGCAGTTCTTTAAATGGCCACTAGAGGCTGGCTCCAGGAGAGACTCAAAATGTCTGACTTTACAACAGAAACAATGGTTTGGGTCTCTGTAAATAATGTAATCATTCATGACAACTCACCTGTTTACATTTTATTAAGACGTGAAGTTACACATATTTAGGGACGGGGCCAATTGAGTGACAGTAACCCCCCCCCAGCACGAGACTAGCACAAACTTAAATTGGATTTATACTCAACCTGTAACTGACCACTTTATCCGCCCCCTCTCTGTGTCTCCACCAGGTGGAGCAGTAGGCGGTTTGTTGGGCAGCTGGCTGACCAGTGGTCAGTTCAGGCCTCTGCCTCAGATCCTCATGGAGTTACCACCTACCCAGCAAAAGAAGCTCTGTGATGACGTTATGGCTATCTTGGGCAACCTGGACTGGACAGACGCGGCCCAGCTCATTGCCCTTGTGATGGGCAATGCCACACTTCAGCAGCAGGTCACTGCAGCGTTGCTTAACTATATCACAAAGGAACTCAGAGCAGAGGTGCGTTATAAAGACTGAGTTATGGTCACACATGGACTTTCCAGGATGTTTAAGCCTGCCAAGCACAACCAGAGTCCTTTACGAACTATTTTTGTACTTAATTGGAAGAACTGTGAATCATGGATGCTCATTTTGATGACTGTGCCAAATGGAGCACTTAGCCTTTACTATCTTCAGAGTGTCTGTCCTTACAGCAGAGGGAGAAGGTAACTAAATACATTTACTCAAGAACAGAATTTGAACTATTTCAATTTAAGCTACTTTATCCTACTACTCTATGACAATTCAGAGGCAAACGTTATACTTGTGCCTCCACTGTTTGGCAGATTCTGAATATTAATACACAGTAGAGTGCTGCAGGGATAGATTTTTTTTGTAGGCAAACCAGGAAGTAAGCATTACCCTGGTTACATCGTCAAAAAGCCAATGGGATTTTACCACTGGATTTTGAATCACTGCAGAAAATAAACTCTGTCACAAACAAATGTTAACAATTGTTCACCAAATAAACACCACTTATATGATTTTTGAATCCCAAATGCAATCGCATTCAGTGTTGCCACCACAGCGATACTTTAAAGCCATGTTCAATGTTCTGTAGTCTCATTTAACCACTTGTTAGCAACCACCTTTTTTAAGACACACAGAAGCTTAAAAATTCACAAATGGGGTATTAACTGACATATTTTGTCATAGAACAACACTTGAAAGTCTCTTAAGCGTGTACTTACCACTGACCTTATTTCAGGCACTTGAAAAACCCACTGACTTTGATACTGGGTACTGTAAGTGCAAAAATGCTAAATCATTTCTGGGTTTTAGGAATTATTTCTGCAGCACTCCATTTAAATCAACTAATAAATGATAAATGTTCTGTACGACATCTATTGCACGTCTGTCCGTCCTGGAAGAGGGATCCCTCCTCAGTTGCTCTTCCTGAGGTTTCTACCGTTTGTTTCCCCTGTTAAAGGGTTTTTGGGGGAGTTTTTCCTTATCCGCTGTGAGGGTCCAAAGGACAGAGGGATGTCGTATGCTGTAAAGCCCTGCGAGGCAAATTGTGATTTGTGATATTGGGCTTTATAAATAAAATTGATTGATAAAAATTGAAATTGATAAGACATTATTATAGATCAAACTACCCTGTAGTATATAAAGGAACTGAAAGTAGCCCCACCTTTGCCAGCTGCAATATTAGTGATGCTTACACATTTGTACACCACTAATTATAGTCCTGTGAAATGATATACATTATTCTGAAAATAGTCATTCTGCATCATGAGTACTTTTATGTTTAGTACTTAACAGGTGTATGATGCAGGATTGGTTAAAGTAAAGTGAGAGCCAACTTCAGATTCACTCTACTTTGGTATTTCACCTCGCTATATTTGGCGCTGTGCCTTTTGGATGCCTACTGCTTACGGTCTGAAAACTGGTCACTGTTATTTTATAAAGCCCCGACCTCACCTGAGCCCTGTGGGGTTACACACCCATAAACATCCTGAACACAGAAAATAAGAAGAAAATAAGAAAATCCAGGCAGAGGGCAAAAAAAAAAAAAAAAATCTGCACACACTGAGTGTATCGTAATATGAGTCGTAGTATGAGTCTAAGTTGTTTTTAGGACAATCGTGCATAATATATCTTTGCATGTATTTTAATTTCAGAATTTCAGATCTGAGTCCTTTATCCAACAGTGCCTAACAGGAAAGACCTCACTGTGCAGTGCAGTCACCACAGAAACATTTTATGATACTATATAATGAATGGATAGAGACATTAGCTCAAATAATGGTTTGTATGACAGATAGATTGTCAAATTTCAACTCTGCTTTTTTTTTTTAAATCTCTGTAAAATATTGTTCCTGGGGAGTCATTTATTCTGGATTAGAATGTCATCTCTATTCCCACACTCTGTATCAGGGTGTTTTAACATACCTCTGTTTAGGGATTAAAAAGAAAATAAACAGATGAAGCTGTTGTGTTTTTGACTGATTATTTGCTCATTTAAAGTTTTTAGGATTTTGAAAACACACACATTTGTATCAGTGTACGTTCTCACAACCTCTGTACAATATGGCAAATGAGATTTTTTCTTTTGTGACAAAATAATCTAAGATCAAAAGTCCACCAACTACCTTTCAACTGAGTCAAAGGTCCAGAGCAGTAGTAGGGAGATCATGGGTCAGTAATGAACTTACATGTTTTTCTTGAGCCCATAACCATTTACTTGGTCCTTTCAGGTAAAATAACATGTCTTACTAAGTTTGACTGAGTCCTTGGAGTAAAACCGTTCTGCAGGAACATTGATTGAAATACACTGTAGATGATTGTATGGAAGCCCATTACTGCTAGGAACATTAAAAAAATAGATGAAATGTTACAATATAATGTTGCATTATAAAAAAAAAAAAAATACTCATGATGTTATAAGATAGTATATCAAAACTATGTCATACTAAGTTAAATTTATTGGTATAGTAAATATGTATTATGAGATGAGGTTATGGTGAGCTGTATATATGTTATATTTTGAGTAAACTGTTATGGAGACAGGGTAGGACAATAGAAGTGTGCACTTACTCCTACTTCTTATTGACATGTAAATAATTAATATTTATTTATGTTGTTTACAAGAATATACATATTGAGAATTAGCCTTAAGATTACTGTTCTTTTTATTTATTATTCTTGTTTGAATTCTTTTACATGTTCAAAATAAATCAAATAAAAAAAAAATAAAATAAACGTACCAAGTTAAAATTATTAAAGTTAAAATTATTAGATCATAAATTAAAACTTTGAACCTCAAAGTGTGTGTTCTAGTGGGGTGCTCAACCTCAAAAATCCAAATCAGTTCAAAAGTAGAGAAGGCGGCACACCACCAAAGCAATCAGTGCCTGTAGAGCTTTTCATGTTTCAGTCACAGACCCTCCTCAGAACATTAAGTAGTCAATCGTTTTTCCCCACTTTTTTTGCAAAAAACTGTGTATTGTTGTTCTCACAACAAATGTGTTATTACTGTCTCAATGTGGAGGCATAAAAGTAATAAAGAATTATATACTATTCAGCATCTAAGAGATACCCTTTTGTGATTTTATTGAAATGCTAACCCTGAAGCTCCGTTCAAGTTCTTCACTTGGTTTATACTACCTTCCCCCCTTTGCAGCACATGCTAAGGAAATCAGTAATGGGTCATATCGGTCTAGAATAACCTTTGACTGCAGTAGTTAAAACAGTACAAAGATTGCAGTCATGTATGCTACATTGATAATCGATTGTGTAAAACAGATTTGCTCTGTCCTCCAAAAAATCCAAACTAAGTCACCAAAGTGAATGACAATTATGTTAGTGCTAGGAAAATAATTGAAAATATAAATTCCTCCCCGATCAAGTCAAAACGTATAAATATCTCAATTTGTTGCTTTGATTTAAACATTAAACTTGATAGTGAAGCATAAAGTTTTGACAAAATGTTGGCTGTCACCACATCACTTTTCCTGTGGTGTTGATGCTTCTCTAAACACAGATGATACATGGCAGAAATGGAAACTGGTGCAGCTATCTTTGAGTCTTCCAAAGTAAAACACACATCTGTCTTTACCCTCTGAACTGAGTGCTCAAAGCCAACCAGCCAGCAGTGAGGCTTATACTGAAGAACCCTGCAGTCAACTGTACGCAACACTCAGGTGTAATGTGAACATACTGTTTGATAACACTTGATAATTAATCATGTTTTTATGCCTCTGTGCCGGCAATAGCTGTGGCCGGAGGCATTATGTTTTCAGGTTGTCTGTTCATCCCATTTTCATGAATGTGATACCTCAGTAATACCTTGAGGGAATTTCAAATTTGGCACAAATGTTCACTTGGACTTAATGATGAACGGACTACATTTTGGTGTTCATGGGTCAAAGGTCAAGGTCACTGTGACCTTGTCTGTCTTAATGTCATAAACGTGATATCTCAACAATGCTGTGAGGATATTTCTTCAAATTTGGCACAAATGTCAACTTTAAGTCGAGAATGAACTGATTTGAATTTGATGGCCAAGAATTCATACGCAAATTATGACAAAATTTCCACACAAATGTCTAATAGGATGAAATGATAAATTGATAACATGTTATATCCAAAGGGTCAAAGGTCAACTTCACTGTGACATCATAATGTTCTGCAAAAACACTTTTCAATGTCATATCTTGGTCAGACACTTTATTAGTGACACTAATCTTGGGTGTCCACCTTGAAACTGAGCCAATTGTATAGCTCTTCTGTGCTGCCAGGGGGAAGATCTGTGTGAAATATCCATGTTTTGACAGACATAATTCTAATTTTCCATTAAAAAGCCAGCAGTATATGTTATTTGTTTACAAAGGCCAAATTTTTTATTTGTAAAAACAACTTTTGGATCTTGAAATGACATTACATTTAAATAGCAACAAGATATTCAGCTTTCTTTTTCAAATGTCTGGCAAAAAGACTGAATGCTTTTTAGAAGGCACAAAAACACAACAGCATTGTGACAGGTTGTGAAGTTAAAATGTTACAGTCACTGATAGTAAGCACTGAGTGTACTGGATACAGTACCAGGGACCCAAATATAGGTCTTACAGTCAGGGTTTAGGCCCAATTACGGTATAGTTTAGCATAAGCTTGTACTCTACTTGAACACCACTTTACAATAAAATTCAATGAGTAGTTATTTGAAACTTTAAAAGTGCCGTTTCTCACTCTAAAATATGAAAGGCAAATTTGTTAGCCAACAGTAGCTTAATTACACATCTGGGAAATTCTAATCAACAATTATATGGAGCAACCTAGCTAAAGACAGTCCAATATTTTGTTTGGTTTGTTCCTCCGAGCAATACCTCTGCCATTTAATAGTCATTTGACCTTATGGTGGTACTGTATCCAAATAGCCTAAAAAGAACATCAGTGCTTATTGTCAAGTGGTCATTCACAGCTATACTTTGTTCTATTTATTGTTAAAAAAGAAATGAAATGTCACCCCTTGACATTCACCTTCACTCCATTTGCTTTCTTGAAAATAAGCTGCTGAACAACAGAAGGCACAGTGTGACACTGGGATATTTGGTCTTCTTGACAAAAGTAAAGAGATCATTCAAGACCTCCAAAAGGACCAAAGCCACTGGCCTTATATAATGTGAAACCATATATCCCATGAGCCATAACTGATTATTATTATTATTATTATTATGGATAAAACATGGTAACATCACAGTAATGCTTGTCTGTTCCAGATTGAAGTACCCTTATTCATAAATCAGTCAAACCTTTTAACAATCTAAAGATTTATTCTTACACTCTTTACATTTATTCTTACACTCTTACTAATTTTCATCAATATTTCTGAACAAAAGCTCATTAAAGAATAGTCTGACATTTTGGTACATACTCTCTTATTTCTGTTCTTGCTAAGAGTTAGAGAAGAGGATCAATACCACGCTCATGTCTGTCTATTAAATATAAAGCTACAGCCAGGAGACAGTTAGTCTCTGATTAAGCTAAGCATTAAACTAACATAGCTCAGTCCAACAGTTAAAAAAAAAATCCAACTACAAGCACGTTATTTCTTGTTTAATACAAAAACAGCTATGTAAAGGAGGTTATGAGTAACGAGTGCCCCAGAAATGAGTCCTAAAACCTGGAAATGAGTTAGCATTTTTGCACTCGGGTTCCCTCGTCTCCAAGTGAATGGGTTTTTTTTAATGGGTTTTGGTTACATGCCTTATAAGGTATTATAAACGTTTGTTTGCCATTGAACCTATTTTCTGCAATAATAAAAATCCATTATTAAAATCCCATAGACTTTGCTGAGGGAACCAGGGCGAAGTTCCTTTCCGCATCAGCCTACAGAAAGATGTCATCACTGGAGCACTCTGTTTCTATCTGCTGGGCACAATGACTTCTGGAGTCTTGCTGTCGTGTGAACCCCCCCTGCAGCCTGTTGTTTGTACACTGCTGTAGTGGTAGATTGTTTTTACCTTTGGAAAGAGCTGGTCTTTATGCAAAGCATCCAATAAGGATTATAATAAACATACATCTCATAAAACAGAAAATACACCAGACGTTACTGAAATAAAGAAATATTACCAGTTTGGCAGTGCTGTGAATAAAAGCATTTAGGTGAAAGTAGTGTGACAGTGTGGCAGTGCTTTAGACTTACATATATTTAACATTACTCTTGTCTAATTGAAGGCTCGTTCTGTTGTTCACAGAGTGACAAGAGCTCATAGGCACGACTGTGGAAGCAAAATCAGACAATGCATTTCATAACTATCAGAAACTGATATCCATTTGCTACCTAGTGTTCTATATTAGTTTTTTTTGCCATTTTTCTGAAGTGTCTGAATTCTATGTGTAAACTTTATACACATTATAGCTCAAAAAATGTCACCACGGAAAAAAAAATAGTAGCGTCCAAAGACTATTATTTGGTAAAAAATACCAAAATGCAAAGCTTTGCTTTTCCTCCTGAGATGACAGACATGTAAAATTGGTGAAATAAGTAATAATGCTGATAGTGAAGCAGAATTCTCTCATCTAAACCTATCTGATCTACCTATGTGATCTACTTTTTTGCCGAACAAGTGCAAAATGGGCAAGAAGTTGAGGAAAACTTCCCATTTCTGTGCATCATTTGTTTAAAACGCTACAAGAATACATATCTCATAGAAACGCTATCAGAACAACTAAATTCATTGTTGAGATCATTGGTAAGCTTACAATCCTGTTGAGATTTTCAACTAACTCAATCTCATTAATGCTCCTTAACCAACTCTTCAAAATGTTTGAATAAGAAAGGCAGTACCCAAGCAGCAAAAACACACAATTTCAAAACTGTTCAGAACTCTGGAGCTGCAGAGCACCACAGAGAAGCACTCAGAGCCGCTTGCACCATCTGCAACATGTTGGCGAAGGTGCTCAGTGTGAGTACACAAGGCAGGTTTAAAGCAGTGTTATATTAGTAAAGCTATGTGCGAAAAATACATTTCACTTCATTGACATGTGAAGTAAAAAAAAAAAAAAAAAAAGAAAGAATTTACACTGTACAAAACATCATTCCCATCTAAAGTGAGACCAGGAGAGTGAAGGTGGAGAAATGCTTGTGCTGTGATGAGTCTAAAACTGATCAGAGAGAAGATCACACAGTCTTTTAGACACAGTGTCCCTGCTGGTCCGGACGGTGAGACGGTACATCTGAATAGAGAACACACACACATACATACACACACAGTTACACATGCTGGTTCATGATGGTTCAATACAAGGATGAATCTGTGTGTGTGTGTGTGTCTTTACCTGTGCTTGTGTGTTGGGCTCCAGTCTGAGGAGGCAGCCCACCTGAGAGTTCTTAGTGTGAATGACTCCAGCTCCAACAAAGTTTGCAGGATTGGGATCCACCCCATCCAGCAGAGCTACACCAAAACCTAAGATCTACGAAACCAGTTACAGAAGAGGAATAAAAAATAAAAACAAACATCATGATTATATGTACACAAAGAAGAAGAAAATCAGGTCTAAAGAAATCATAGGCCATGCGTCTTACAGTAATTCAGACTGAAAACTGCCTTCAAACAGTGTAGGGGGCTGCATTGGTGGGGGCCTGTTGTTTAAAGTCTCCCTCCACTCAGAAATGTGTTTTTCTTCTGTTTATGTCCCCTTAAATGAATGAGCTTTACTGCACTGACTTGTATCTGTGCAAAGTTGGTGACTAGAGAGGTGTTTTCACATTCCTCTAATAAAGGGGGCAACATCTATCCTTACCTTAAAATTTGAGATTGATTTGTAAGCACAGAGAGCAGAGTTAGCATTAGCATAGTGAATGTTTTGACAGCAAACATGGCAGTGTGTGTAGTTTTTGGATGTTAACTGGACACAATGTGAACACACTTTAACACACTGTACCAGATTGTATTATTACAACCACTAACGCTGTGTAAGCCACTGCCAATTAGCCTACAAGCTATCAAACAACATAAAGAAATAAAAGTTGTTAACTACACTTACCATTCTGATTCATCTGCTAATCGCCAGTTTTCGTTTGGTTCTTTAAGGTGCTGATGCGACATGTCATAGACATTGAGTCTAGACTGTTTTATCAATTTCTATATTGTGGCTGACAAAAACTATCGCCTACCAACAGGGATGTCATTCATGCAGATTTTCTCCATGATGTGAATGTGGAGTGGTTAAACAACTCTCACTACAGCATGCCAAAATGAGTCCAAATGTTTAACACTAATGTACAGCTAAGCAGTTTCCCTTAATTTTTTTTTTTTTTTTTTTTTTTTACCTTGGCATTGGTAACATCTCTGTCCATTGGGTGTTTGGCTTTGAAGATTGTCTGAACCTCTTGCTGAGGACTGAGGACACAGAGAAGAGAGGTATAATTATAGTTACATATCTGCAGGTGGACAGGAACATGACCTATCTGAACCTCATTCTGGTAATATTTTGTGAACACTTGCATATATGCATGACCCAAATGCCAAAAACATTCAATCATTCATTTTCTGTAACTGCTTTTCTTATTAGGGGTGGCGGGGTGGCTGGAGCCCTTCCCAGCTGACACTGGGCGAGAGGCAGAATACACGCTGTACAGGACACCAGACTATCACAGGGCTGACACACAGAGACAGACAACCACTTACACCCACAGCCAATTTAGAGTCACCAATTAATTTGTCACCATTTAATGTGCATGTCTGTGGATTGTGGGAGGAAGCTGGAGTTTCCAGAGAAAATCCACACTGACACGGGGAGAACATGCAAACTCTGCACAGAAGGACTCCCCCACCCCGGGGTTCAAACCAGGAACCTTCTTGCTGTGAGGCAACAATGCTAACCACTGCACTACCGTGCCGCCCAATGCCAAAACAGTCCAAACCTATTCACAATGCTCTGTGTTCCCATTATTTTTACAGCAAGATTATTTTACTGGTGAGGATGTGCCACACTGTTGGCCCTGCTGAACGACAAAAACAACATTTTTGCCTGGTTGAAAACAACGAATTAAAATGAATGTAAATTCATTTCAGTTTTAGTTTTTGAACTACCGGTATATGGCCTCCAAAAAAACAGGAGACAGAATGAAGTTCTGTCAACTCCTGTGACACTGAAACACTGAAACTGAACAAACGTGACATTCCAGGAGATGTCGCTATGCTGCAATTGCTTCACATTGGAAACTAAACTAGCACAAACAATAAACATTAAACATTGTGGCTGTGCCCATACAGTTCTCCAACCATATGTTTTATGTGTACACCTATAAGCCACAACATTAAGAGCACTGGTTGGTGAAGTGAATAACATTGATTGTCTTGTTAAAATGCAATGTTCTGCCGGGAAACCTTGGGTCTTGGCATTCATGTGGATACCACTTGACAGCCTTCACCCAAACAAACAACACTGCAGACTAAGTACCCCCTCCTCATGGCAATGACACTCCCTGTAGCCCCACCAGCAGGACAACGCACCATTGGCCTGAGGAATGTGACAAAGTGCTCAAGGTGTTGACCTGGCCTCATAATTCCCCAGATCCCAATCTGATCGAGCATTGGATCGGATTCTGTCCCTTGGCTTCTGGCACCAGAGCATCAGTGGTGGATTGTGTGGGTTGAGTTGAAATGGTATTCCAGTACATCACACAGATATTCAATCAGATTGGGGAATTTGAATCTGGGAAATTTAGAGGCTAGGTTGACACCTTGAACTCTTTGTCACATTCCTCGGGCCATTCCTGAGCACTTTTTGCAGTGTGGTATGGTGCATGGTCCAGCTGGGGGGGCCACTGCTGTTGGGGAGTGTCATTGCCAGTGTTTGAGAGGGTGAAGCGTGTCAGGTGGCATCCACATGGATGCCAGGACGTCAGGTTTCCCAGCAGAACATTGCATTGTAACAAGATGATGAGTGTTATTCACTTCCCCTGTCAGTGGTTTTAATGTTGTGGCTGATCGCTGTATATGTAGCTACACACTTCTGGGGCATTTTACCTGGCTTGAACAAAAATATATTAGAACTTCTGTTTAACTTAAACTAATCATAAAAACTAAGCCTTTCTGAAAAACTGAAACTAAACTAAAAACTAACAAACTTAACTTAAATGAAATCAAAAATTACAACTGAATAGAATAAAATAGAAACTGAAATTTCAAAACTATAACCTTGCTTGGAACCAGATCCAAAATGGCTATCTGACTACTGTATGACAGTACTAAACCAATATTGTGTTTTTAGGAGACCTATTAGCCATAAAACAAACAAAATATACAGTGACTTTTGGATCATTGTTGATTCCAAGAAGTTGAACTACATTTCAAATAGTTAAAGTATTGTCTCTCATAAAACTGCAGTTGTCTCTTCCTCTTGTGACAGAGACAAGTGCTGAGGCAGTGGCACATTGATGATGTAAAGTGAGCCTTACAGTCCAAGCTGTTTCCAGCGTTGGAAGAATTCTTGGGATACCATCTCTGTGGGCTGAAAAAACTTGTTGAGCATCACAGGGAGTTTCACTGCGATGTTCTGAAGAGTTCCACCATATCTGTCCACACAAATACAGTCAGAAAGTAGCATATAAAAGTGATTATTATACATCAAAAAAGTATGCATTCAGACACCAACCTGAACTGGATATTGAGCACCGGTGCATCTGTGAAATCTGACACACACTCAATGTTAAGGATCTGCTGGACCTGAGCCCCACCTTCCACTATGGGGTCTACGGCCTTAGGGTGGACATTTAGCTGTAAAGGCAATGGTTAAGGACTCTTTAAACACCCAAATAACACAAGCATTGGCTCAGCTTAGCCTATAGCAGCTCTGGAAAGTATTCACACACATTCAAGTAGGGCTGGGTGGTATGACCTAAAATTTATATCACGGTATAAATCGAATCCCTTCACGGTAACGGTATATATCGCGGTATAAATTTAAGTGTAAAAGTTATAATAGAAGTGTTTCTGAATGGGTAGTAGTCCCTTAGCAAAGCTAAATTGATTAAAAAAAAAAAAACAACAACAACAAAAGCAAAGATATAATGTATTTTTTAGAGCATTTATTTTGCAGAATGCAGATCTCAAAACTCAAAATTAAAACCCAGTACTCTATGGTGCAAAATGTCCCCTGGGATCTGTATCAAAAGGTAATTTCCTTCTTTTAGCAAAATCCTAAATGACTGAGTTGTGTTTTTTCCACCTGGACCTTTATGCTCTGCCATTTCTCCTCTAATCATCACGCTGTAACCTGTGACAGGCTGCTATGATACCACAACTATCACACATTCACATATGGAGTTTTTTGTGGAGCCCTTAGCGTCACATAGGTTTACATTACCAAAGGTTTATGACAAACTCTCTTGCCGAAAACCAACTCCTGTGTGCGCACGGCGAGAGAGGAGAGGGAGAGACGCTGTGCTGCTGCCAGAGGAGACACTGAATGAGTTCCCTCTGAGCGGTAAGTCGCTAAAAGAGTCTGAGAAGTCCGGGGCTGTTCATAAGACATTAACTCACTCACTCACAAGTTCTCCAGCAACACATGTTGCACGTGCTACGCTAAATCACAGACATGATCCAGCTCCTCTTGCTCCGCTGTCTCTGTGCTCGCAGCCATTTTCACACTGAGGCAGGTGCGATGACGTCATCGACGATAGGATGGTAGAGCGCAAATCTCTACCGTGGGCCAAATTTATATCATTTCTACCGTCTACCGCATATACCGTGCAGCCCTACATTCAAGCTGTCAGTTTTGTTGTGTTGTGCAGAATTTAAGCGTAAAGCACTCCTCAACTGGGAAGAAGTAGTAGGTGTTGATTTAGTAGCATGTGTTATGTAATCTGCAGTATGCTTTTTGGGATGGAATGGGACAAAAAAGTCTGTAATAAGAAACTATCAAGCAGTAGAAAGGATATGAGTCTTGAGTGTGTCATCACAGGTCACTGATGTGGTGAAGCTGAGGAACTGAGTAGATGTCTTGTTGCCGTAAAACGCATAAATGCGACCTGAAGGATGACAACAAATAAACTGAGTTCATTCTTTTTGAAGTAATCACATATGACCAGTATCCATTACATTTAAAATGATATATAATTACTATTTCAATTCCATATCTTATTCCTTTCTTCTCTAAAGCTAGCCTAGAAGTATCCTTTAACAATATCCTAACATTTCTTATAGAAAAATAATTAGAGTTATAAAGCTACTCACCCAGGTTCTGCCTGTACTCAGATTTCAGTCCAATCTGCAACAGCTGGTTCTCATAGATCACACCGTTGTTCTTACAAACAAACCTGGAATTTACAAGAAAACAATAACAATTTTACAACGAAGACCTTTCAGAACCTTCACATTTGTCAACCCATATGCTTGGCTTGCAACAAACTGTAAAGAATAATTTTAGGATATCTCAACCTCCACAGCTTGAATTTTTTTAACTGTCCCCTGTTTGTCACCCAACTGTCTGAAAGTGCAATTCTAATTAACCCTGTTAATATCTAATAGAATGTGGATTACCCTACAGCATGTGTAACCACACTGTCTGCAAATGCCATCAACTAAGCTCACAGAATGGTCCCACCTTGAGAAATTCTCCTCAGAGACATCTATGGATGCAGGAGTGGAGCTTTCGGACAAGACATCAACTAGCAGACTGGGTCCTGCTGGAGGGGGGGAGTTTAAATTCAGCAGGTCTGTGAGGGGCTGGGTGGGTGCCTGAGAGAGAAATATTCACTTTAAAATACAGTGTCAACATGCAAACAACACCAAAATCTGAACAGATGTGTACAGTTTTTTTAATCTACAAGGCTAAATACAATCCCAAAAGAATCCAATTATTCCTCTGCTTTCTATAGCTTAAACTTTTCATTGGGCTGAAGCTTGAATTCACTTTTTGTGTGAGAAAATGTAAACCATAACAACACTACAGGTCTTAGGTGCGTGGGCATTTCCCATGTTGTAGGTTGACTGTCAACTGAGAGATGGCGTACTGCAGCAGACGCACTGTCAACTTCTGTGAAGCACTATTGGCTGAGGAACATCATAGTGAATAGTCTATTATGCTGACAATATTTCATGATACTCTATCATGCCATGAACTGCAACTTAAACTGTCTGTCACTTTTAAAACATTCAGTGTTGTACTGTTACGTTTGTATTCCACTGAGGAAGCAGAGGCTAGTTAATATATCATGCCAGCACTAAAGCAAGTGGAGAGAGCAGTGATGACCAGGGGAGCTTCTAATATAATACAGGATATATTGGAGACAAAAGTAGCTGCCCCTCCAGTGGAAGTAAATAATTATGTAATTCACTCTACTGTGTTGTTTTTAGCTATCAATATACCATGGTCCCAGCAGAGAGTATGGTGGGACTAGAGGAGGCAGGACGGGGTCTGTTGGTAGGAAGAAGGTCTGCCATCAGTGAAGGAGAAGACTGATGGAGAAAGAAGAGGAAAGGGAAAAAAAGAGGAGAAGAAGGATAGAGGGGTGAAGGTGGGGAGGGAAGGAGAGAAGACAAGTAAAGGTGAAGATCAAGGAAATGCTTAAAACTAGAGGAAAATAAAGGAAAGGCAGTAATGACCAATATAATGTAGGCTTGTTTTAGGGATTAGGGAGCACCGCTACAGTAGAATAGCACATTGCAGAAAATGATTCAATGTGCTGATTTGTATGAGAAACTGGTGACGTTTCCTTACTTGTTAAGATAGCATCGGGTTTGTAGGAAAAAATATATGGTGAAAAACAAAAACTCAAGCTGTACTGGTCGTATTTTACTGCTACTTATTACACTGTGGAGTTACCTTGTTTGTGCTTTCAGTGTTCTCACTGTGCTCGGTGCTGCCGTTGACATTCCAGCGGGTGTCGTCGATGTCGGGCAGGTTGCCTGGGCCCTTCTTCCTCTTCAGTTTGGCCAGGATTGAGGACTCTCTCTCTGGGAATGGAGGCATTTCTTCTAAGACTGTGGCCTGTGGAGGAACAGAGAGTGTGAGACAATAATGTAAAGCTTTAGGCTTTTAGGCAATATAGACAGTTACTGCACCACCGTACATTTAGCACCACAGGAGTGGCCACTGTGATACCAAGAGTGGTTTTTTTTCAACTCACAAGTGTAATTTAGGAAGTCACTTGGACATTTTAAAACTAAAATAACTACAGAAAGTACATCATGGCACAGTGAGATGGGCAAGGTTCCGTTGAGGCAGATGCCGCTTCACGAAGCTGACAGCAATAAGTACAGCATGAGATGGAAGGATATATTCACAATGTGAACTTTTATGAACATGGTGAAATGATGCAAACTGAGGCAAAGTCATTCCCATCTCAACAAAAAAGGAAGAAGCCATGTGGTCTTTGTGTAGAGACCAAAGATGAGTCAAAATTGCTCCCGCACTGCTGGGTATTTGTCTCCTTTAACCCTTCTGGGGATCAGTTAAGTACTCTATCTACTTGTTACTGGATACAGACCATGGTGCTGACCTAGTCTCTCTTTACTGTAGCACGTTACTTTGGGTGGGCGACATGTAGCCGTGCACAGATAATATAAACATTAGCCTTGATCTTTTCTGGCTGACGATAATTCATGTTATCAGCAATCAACCCATCTGACCTTTTCCAAATCTCTCTAACATTACCCCCGAAATTAGGAGGAAGCAAAACAGAAGCTGGTGATCTGACATTAGGCTAACTCCTCTTAAAGTTAAAGTTAAAGTTAAAGTTACACTGATTGTCACACACCTGAGTGTGTGAAATTTGTTCTCCACATTTGACCCATCCCCTGAGGGAGCGGTGAGCAGCAGCGATGATGATGACGATCGCACCGGTAATCATGTGGTGATCTAACCCCCCAATTCCAACCCCTGATGCTGAGTGTCAAGCAGGGAGGCAATGGGTCCCTTTTTTATAGTCTTTGGTATGACCCGGCCGGGGATCGAACCCACGACCTCCCAGTCTCAGGGCAGACACTCTACCACTAGGCCACTGAGCTCTTGATGTCACTATACATTAGCTACCTAGTTACCAAGGTTTTGTCTAACATTAGCTAACTTACAATGAGATTATATACAATGTAATGTGTCCATGAAGATTGTGACAGTACCCCAGCTACATCTTTTAACCATCTTCAAAATTTGGTTTCTTTTCAACATAGATAATATATTATGTGCTAGGCTTGTCTAAGTATAACAGGAAATGGGACAGATGACTGCTGGTAATAGAGCATGCTCAACTGTTACTTGAGCACAGAGCGGAATGGGGCAGGATTTAAAAAGGACTGACTGGCTAGTCATTGAGTAGGTCTGCATGTTTGATTATTGGTTTCTCAAAATTTACAAAAACTGTGAAGCATAGTTTCCCTAAAATAGATGTCTGAGGGGTATGGAGGAAGGGGGCTTCAGACTAGGGCTGCCACTAACGATTATTTTCATTGTCGACTAATCTGTCGATTATTTCTTCGATTAGTCGACTAATCATTTCATCGAAAAATGTGTTAAAATGTTGAAAAATGTCGGTCTGTCTCGCCCAAACCCCAAAATTACGTCATCTAATGTCTTGTTTCATACTCACGCCAAAGGGATTTAGTTCACTGTCATGGGAGAGTGTGTAAAGCTGCCAATATTATTTTGGGGTACTTTTATAGTACTTTTCTATGAAAAATGACTCAAACCAATTAGTCGACTACTAAAATAGTCACCGATTATTTTAATAGTCGATTAGTCATCGATTAGTCGACTAATCGTGGCAGCCCTACTTCAGACACAATTCAATCATCCCACAATCACTCCGATGAGAACACACCTATGCTTTTGGACATTTGTAAAAGGACTCCCAAAAGAAAAAGAAGAACCAACTGTGACTGCCCTAAATGTCATGGGTACAAAAACAAAGGCGAGCCAATAAGATGAGCCTTGATGCAGACTTCAGCTAATGACGTGTCCTACTGATGATGATCAAACTCTCAGCCAGGCGTTTGACCTGTACTTTTCCCCAATCCTGTCTTCACTGTGACGGACTGATCTAACTTCACATAAAATGAACTACTCAGATTAACATGCTGCCCTAAATTGTGATGCAACTGTACAATTTGATTGTTCAATCAATTATTGTCATCTGCTGATCATATTTCAACAGAGAGTGATGTATCTTGTCGGATTCTAAATATAAGACCTTTGTTGTGTGATATACTGCAGCACCTCTGCTGTTTCTCCCTGAGGGCATAGAAATGTAGTAATTCTTTTCAATTCTTAAGTTAGGACCAGACTTTGCTGGAGGAATACTGTAACAATAAAGGCCAAAACACACCGGCGGCGTCATATGACGGCAGCGTCATTGACGCGAGTCAAGTGCCATCTCCAACACACACAAAAAGCATCGTGCTGCGGGGCGTCAACCGGATTTCTATTGCACACTCCAGTCTGCTAGGCTGGGAAATACAAAATAGCGCTTTTTCAAGGGCGGCGACGATAGAAAAATAGGACAATAGCGTAAAGTGCCGTGGTGCGGCACATCAACGCGCATTGAGCCGCCGCCGGTGTGGGTTTGTAAATAGAAAATAATGGGGGCGGCTGTTGTGACGCGCGTCGTACGCCGCCGATGTGTTTTGGCCATAACTGTTAAACATTTATTGCGGATGTGAACTAATATTATATATACCAAATGATTCCATTCAGAATGTTGACAGCACCTCACAAAAGCGTGCGTGTGTGTGTGTGTGTGTGGTAGACTGGTGTTATCAGTATTTTGTCCACATCCTACATAATTCACTAACCAATATGTCAGTGCTGGCAATGCAGCTGAGCCTCAGGTACTCAACAGCTCTTTGCTGAAGCTCCACGTCAGCGTTGCGGAGCTGGCTATCTGAGCGCAGGACGTCTTGAATCGTGCCCTTCACTTCTGGAAACAAGTTAATGAACTTGATGTAGGCTGACAGCAACAGTGCCCGAGTGGGCACAGAGCATAGGTGGAACTTGGAGTGGAGAAGGTTGAACTGGACTAGAGGGCTGAAAGAGAAGACAACACAAACCAGTAAAAGGTCTTTACATCAAGGTCAGCTCAAGACTTGTTACAAGATCAGGGTATATGCAGGAATCCTGAGGTTAATTTCAATACCTTTTTAAGACTTTTTTAAGACCTTCCAAAAAAACCTTAAGACCTCATCGCCACTTTAAGTTGTCGTAGCAGCAACGCATCTTTAACTTACTAAACAGTTGTAGTTTGCAATTAAATCTATGGAGCACAAATATACAACAGAACTCAGATAAGATGAGAAGGAATAAAGCTTGAAAGAATAAATTAAACCAAAGGCAGGTTTATTAAACAATATAACAAGTAACACAGCTCTACAGCTCAACATCAACTATTCAAGGCCAACTTGCTGAAAACAACAAACTTATGGCTAGCCCCTTACATGTGGGATTTAGGGCTGACCCAAAAAATTCTAAGCTTCAAAGCTTCATTTGATGGCATGGGATTCGATCGTGAAAGAAAAAAAAAAAATCAAATATTAGGCCTTTTTTTTCTCCCGTTTTTTGGGGGGACCTTGAACGCAACACTAATCATACCGTCCATTTACGGTTGTTTTTTCCCCTTTAGCCATATGTAAACTCAAAGAACTGCTGATAGCACCTTGAATTGCACTTTACTTGCACCCGCAGCTTGCTCCGTCTTCAGGTCCTACTCATAAAGGATATTGCGCTAATGATATACCAGCGCAAACACGCCCACAAAGTTTGGCAGCTGAGTGCAGTTTGCCCGATTGCAATTAGCCACATGGCAAAGTATAAATGCTGGCTTTGCGCCAAGAACACCGTGGCAGAACAATGGCAGACTTTGTCTGGCAAAGTACTGAATACTGTATCCCCTCATGTAGTGATGTCTGCTGGTGAGTCAGTCTAACAGTGTCGGATGGGTTGAGGCTGTGGATTTGACCAAGTCTGACCACTTTATCACTATTCCCTCTCACTTGTAGCTGTTTCTTCGTTATCTTTTGAATTTCATATGAATTATGGAACCGTTTTTGTTCACGTTTGTTTCCCCCGTTTCGTAAAATAAATTATTGAAAGTTGCTTTTGAAGTGCGTGACGGAAGTGCATTTTGAGAACGACGCATCAGTATCTTCGGATGCCATTAAAGTAATAATGATTATAATAATAATGTCAAAATATTATTTACAAACTGATTTAACAGACGATCACTGCTGCCACGATCACTGGAAAGTCTGGGCGAGAGGCTTCCACAGGAGCGCCCAGTTTGCACCAGCTTTCTAATGACGTTATTTACTTCACTCAAACTGCGTGTGGCTATTAGCGCTGGTGTTAGTGAATTAGACGTTGTTTATCAATGAGGCTCATTTGCATAGAAAGGGGCAATTTTTGCGCCAAATATATGCATATTACCTCATTTAAATACATGCAAATAACACCGGAGCACCGAGACGCAATCTGCTTGGCAGCGCAGTTAGTGGAGCATTTCACCCTCTGCGCGTGCTTTGTGAATTAGAAGCTATCTGTTTGCTCCATTTTTACCGGTTTAGTGGCCGCAAAAGCCACGCAATCCTTTTGTGAATTCGGCCCTGAGTCTGGTGTCAGTGACACATGCTGCTCTGAGTTGTGCGCATCTGTCTGCTTGCGCTGCAGTGTGCGCCGAGGGTTTTAATTTTTAATGTTAAATCAAAAGTTAAACACTACTTATCAGCAACCAGAAGTGCTTTTTCGTTTGTGAATATTTTTATCTTAATTCTAGGCTTGCAAGAAACTACCCTTTCGCCATAATTTTTAAGTTATTAACTTTTTTGGACTTTTTTTTTCGCTCAGCCCCCACCCCCAGTGGCAGTCCGAGTGTGTCTACATACACATCGTTGTTTGTAATAGTCGCGAGGAGGAAAATAAATTATACATTCATGGATACTTTTTGTCAAAGCTTGAATGCCAAGAAAACTTAATACTTCATAAAATCACGATTAAGACTTTTTAATACTTTTTAAGGGCCTTAATTTTCCAACATTTGATTTATCAACTTTTAATACTTTTTAAGACCCCGCGGACACCCTGAAGATGAAGTCAATATTGCCCCAGGATATTAAGCTCTTCTGCTTCTTTCCTATGCTAAACACAGCACCATGTTTAGTTTTAAGACAATATTTTGGTGTCAGCAGCATTTGTTTAAAGCTTTGGTTAACACTTATTACAAATAAACATATTTTTGCACTCAGCCTAGTTGTATCCGGCCATAAAGATATTGTTAGCTTAATATAAAGGAAGTTTAACAGAAGGAAAAGTCCTGGCGAAAACACTAACAGTGAGGTCTAAAACAGGAAAGAGAAATTGCTATGAAATTTTCAAAAGTCATTTTCAATGCTATGGGCACTAAAAACAAAAATCAATTCAGATGTCTCAAAACCTGGACAAAAAAAAAAAAAGTTTTTGAAGATTGGGCAAACATATCCTGAGCTGAAACATTAACTGAACTAAAAACATGACTTTGACATGACTTTCAAAACAGTGGAATCAACTATGTGGGTGATGTTTACCTGGAGCGCGAGTCACCTGCAATTAGGTTGCCAAACTCTCCAAGGATGTAACCTCCCACTTTAACCAGGTTCTCATGGCAGGCGGGAGCCTGTAGCGCCTGTAAGTGTTCACAAAGCATGACAGCATTGGGTTAGGAATATCTACTACTTGATTATTCAGGTGCACAGTGCACACATAGGGGCGAATTCACAAAGAATAGAGCGTGGCCTCTGATAGCATCATGAATTGCACATCACTTGTAAGCCGTATCTGCCCCGTCTCAAGGTCTGATTCACAAAACATATTGCACTAACAATATTACAGTGCAACACACCCATAAGATGTTGCTGCTGAGTGCAAATTTTTGGTGTCTGGTTGCAGTTATCTATGTGCCAAGGTATAAATGTTGCCTTTGCGCCAAGAGCACAGTAGGCAGGACATTCAAAGGCAGAGAGAAAAGGAAAATTGAAATTCTAAGGCAACGAACCACAAGTCCTGACTGACAAGGTGCAGAAGCACTCCTCAAAACTTCAGGTAAGAAATGTAAATGTGACAGAGAAAAAAACATATTTGGGATTTAATATCCAAGTCTGTCAGTGCACTCCAGTTAACACCAACTCTCTGAAGACGCTATTAATTTCACTGTAACTGTGTGTAACTATGAGAACTGATCTTTGTGAATTGGACTGTTTTTGCACTGAGGCTCATTTACATAGAAAGGGGCCACTTCTCCACAAACGTATGCATATTACCTAATTTAAATATATGTGTCAATAGCACAGGAGCACTGAAACACTATTTGCTTGGCAGCGCAGTTAAGTTTGCATTTCCCCCTTTGCAGGTGCTTTGAGAATTACACGTTTTCTGTTTGTCTTATTTGTGCAGGTTTAGCCCCCTAAAAGTTGTGCTTTATACCCATTGTGAATTCGCCTGTGAGTGTAAAGCAGGTTGACATGTGTGAAGAAATTTGCTGAATAGCTTTGCATTTTGAAAAAAATGGATCACAACTTAACTTTAATGGCTTTCTATAATATTTTATAATGACTCACTCCTTCCTTGTGTGGTTCAAGTGTTTAAACAGAGCACTATGAGTCATGTGTGGCAGTTCATGCATTCAGAGCAACCCAAGGTTTGGAAATCACCTTGTTCATACCTATCCATTAAAAAAAATGTCTGAACAGCTCAGGACATTCATAGATGCAGCACTATAAACGTAGCATGTTAGTCTGGGTGACCTGTCGATAGAATGGAAAAAGACATTGCTGTTTTTAAATGTGCAGGCCCATGTGAGGCCTGGGGATGGGCTTGCCATTTTCAGCATTTGTGAATGAACCTACGTATGGATTCTCACAGTGTAATCAGTTGTAGCCAATTCCCATTTAGCCCTCATTTAATTTTCTTGGTGCCCACATGGACAAGTTTGCTAAGAGAAGTGCCCTTACAACAAAGAGGCAGATGCTGAGGGGTCACACTGGCAGTCACACTGATCTGTGATAACATTAATCTTCATGCCTACCTCAAAGACGGTTTTGGCTGCGTAGCCTTGGACATCATCTCGGTTTATGACAATTTGGATGACACGATACCACACCTCCTCACTGACATAGTCACCGGCGATGCGGATGAGGTTGAGAATGGTGTCCACGTACCAGGTGTAGTCCACAGCATACTTTTCTGCCAGGATAGCCACCTTGAGCACCTGATGTTGAAAAGAAACTGTCTGAGTTGGAGAGCTGCACATAGAGGAACTAAATGGTGAACAGGCCTATACTGATGACCCACTATTTCCTCTCTGATTGAGTAGTCAGCATTCTCCAGGTAGCTGAGCATCTCTGCCACGATTTGCTTGGCATTGCTGCGGTCACACATAGCATAGAGCAGATCCACAGCCCGCTGGCGAACACTCACATCTCGCTCTGTCTGTATATAAAACAAACATGAACAGAATATAGGACTAAATGTCTCTGGCAGGTTTTATCAGCTAGCATGTGATAGTGTTGTACGCAGACATTAGGGCATAAAACGAGCGATATGTTGACTATTGCATATCTGTCAATGCTGGAAAAAAAGATTAAAGAGAATTGCTGAAATTGTTTCCAAAAGGTGCTTGAGTAACATTTAGGATCATAAGTGTCACAGACATCATCCACAATATGGATAATGTGAACATGGAAAACAGCTGAAAATGAGTTATGGCCATCCTGGGTGGATGGTTTGGTTCAGTAATTCATGTCCCTCCTAATTTCTGATTATTACATTATATCAGCATATTAAAATGTGCCTTTTCTGTGACTGCAGTGGGTATGATTACAACCTCCTGGATTACTTCTAGGCATTGGAAAGTAGCTAAAGCTCCAGAAAAGATTGGGTAGGAGACAGAATTCCATAAGCATGACAATTCCATGCTCAATCACAGCTAAGAACCTCCACTGTAGGCTGATTATTCTTACTAACTTGCCAACCATCAAAGTATGTTATCAAAAGTTCATCACTGTTGCGTTTTCTGCCACTATTACAAGTCACATAACCTGCAGCCTACCAGGAATCCTCTGGACTGTCTCTAACTTCTCTCAAACTCAGGAGCTACTCCTAGTGCTAAAAGGCTTTGTAAATCACTCTTTAAAACCAAAAGCTCCACTCAATAACTTATTTTAGAAGGTAACTATCAATTAATAATCTGAAAAAGTGCATAACAATCCTAGTAGTAAATGTCAGATTTCATAGCTCCCCACTGTTCAGATGTATTAAAAAACAACAACCAAGCAACCACCAGGTTCATCATTTTCACATTAACCAAAGTAAAAAGAACTGATGAAGGACTCACCTTAAGAGCGTTGATCACAGTGTCTATGTGCGTCTTTACTGCCTCGTGAGAAAACTCTGAGCTGGCCAGTGTGCACATGCTCTCCAAAGCCAAATAACGGAGATTGGTTTCCCTGTGTTGCAGAAACTGGCCTAGCTGGTTGCAGGCTCGTACCAACAGGGTGGGCTCACTGAGAGACAAGACACAACAACTAGCTGTAGTGTCCAAATGCCAGCACACATTTCATCACCCAAATGATACACAACAGAGGAATGTGAACTCATGGCAACTGGGTTTGCTCTGTAACTTTGATGTGACGTGTGAAGACACTCTTGGTGTTTTTAATGCAGCATTACAGTCCAGTGCCTGCTACAACTGAACTGATCTAATACAAGACGGTGGAACTTAACACTGTTTTCTAAAAGTCTACCCAGTAGGCTAATGGTAAAATTACCCCGATAATGAACCAGTGTGTCTGAATTCAATGAGCAGCTGAAAGCTCTTCACAGTGAATATCACCAACCTGTCATGATGTATGATGAGGGAGATGGCTTCAAACAGAACAGCATTCTTTGCGTTGGAGTGCTGGACCTTCTTGGACTTGGGTGGCTCCTGGGCTTTGTTGAGGATGGTCTCCAGACACTCTGTCAGACGACTACGCAGTGCTGCATCCTCTACAACAATAAAGATTATGTTCTTAGAACCTCCTAGACTTTTACTCTCATCACATATCTATATACGTGTTGTTATATTACAATGAATCAAATCACTCTGTATATTGTCACATTATATGGAGAGACGTTACAGACTTCCATGCCTGTGTTGCTGTTTTTTGTTGTTGTTGTTGTTGTTGTTGTTTTTTGCTGGATGTCTAACTAAACTCAGGGAATGTTTTTTGCCACCTAATCATCCAAAAGAAATAGACAAACTAATATATTATATCAAGACTGATTGCTAAAGGGTTTTTTGCATTTTACATTTTGTACTCTGGTGCCATCTAGTGTCAGAAGTCATTTCATGCAACTATGTTCAAGGGTGGAAATGATAGCAACTATTCAAAGCATTCTAGTTTTCTACAAGTTAGATACACTATGGGAATAAACATCTCACAAACAATGCTTACACCAAGCACTGGGCAAAGAATACAGTGGTTCAATTTTTTGACCAGTGTTCTTATTCTCTTCCTTCCTGAGTGTAAGATGAGAAGATTATCACTGACATCATGCCTGTGTGTTTAAATACAAAGATGAAGTCAAGATGTGTTTCTCTTAGCTTAGCATAAAGACTGGAGGTAGAGGTACATACAGTGGCTCTGCCAAAGTGAAAAAATACACTTCCCTACACCTCTAGCACAGCCTCACTTACATGATGTACCTTGTTCATTCAACCTCTGAATAGAAATGTACAAGGGATCATTTGTAATTTGGGGAGGATTTATTTAATACATTGACACAGTATGTCTGTCCAACTGGAATGATTGGTAAGCACAAGTGAAAAGCATTTCAAAATAAGTGTTGAAAACAAAGGGAACTGGATTCAGGAAGTGTGGTAAATAACACAATTACCCTTAGGGGTCATAAATGTGTTTGAAAAAGGTGACAATGACTTAAGGAGTAGGTTCAGTGTAATGTTTCACTGATTTCCATCCAATAAACCAAATAAAATTAATCTGTGTCTACATGTCAACAGCTTTAACTGCAACACACAACAGTGCTGCTTACCCAACTGATACTAGCAACACAAAGAGTTGTCAATTTATGGTAAAGTTAAGGATATCAAATCTGGAAAGCAAATCAGTCTCTCCATGATGCAGCAATGGCAACAGTTAATTCAAATTCTGCCAATCCCTGTAAATTCTGCTTGACCTTGCAATTTTGTCCAATCACTGCAACTGTACCACAAATGTGACTGTTTAAAATGGGTAAAGTCTCATTTCATTGTTGAGCTGCATGCAGCGTATTGATTCACTCAACCCCTCATTGCCCTGCCCTGTCAACGCAAATGTGCACTGCTGTTGCTCTGATACGTGCAGCCTGAACACGTGCAGAGGCATAAATATGTGTCAGTCAGTCCTGTTCCATAAGAGTTCCACTAGTCACTTGTCAGGTGACGGGACTGTATGTTTCTACACTGGATCATAATTTCTTGAGCACAAAACAAGACTGTACTGTACCATACCAGGTGGAGGGTAGCACTGAAGCAGGCGCAGCAATTTGACAGACAACCACGGTGCAGCAACAAAGTAGTATGTATAGTCCTGTAGGTCTATGGACGCAGAAGTCACAATCTGGACAAGCAAGAACAAGATAACACATCAGTACATGTTGAAATCAGATTTTACCTTTGACCTGGTATCCTGTGAAGTTACAGAAAGACACCCACCCTACTGAGCCTGGCCACAGCCAGCGAGATGGATGTTTTGAAGTCCTCTGGACTCTTCTGGACTAGTGTGGTGATAAGGCTGGTAGCTGCTGTAACCACTCCCTGACAGACAGACAGACAAACCTTCACACTTCATTCCAAATCCGACTACACAATAATTCTGTGGTGTATGTACTGCATACTTATTGTCATTGTGTACGGTTTTAGCAGCTAGTATACAAAAAAAATTCACACATATTACATTTTATACTAAACAATACAGTACATACAAACTTTTTCCAGCTGTGAGCAACTCCATTTCATTTGTTCATTTCCTTGTGGGATAATATCAACAGCACACGCCACCATATTCTGTGTGCATATGGTCTGCTTTGGATTTATTTTGTCACTTCACTGGTGTGAGTATACTACACACTCAAAGCCTGCTTAGAATCAGTATGTAGTATGGAGTCGTGACACGGGTACAGTCTTACTAGGTGTTGATCATTAAGCAGGTGGACTACTCGTGCTGTCCATTCACCCATGGGCACCAGGTCAGGAGAGGTCCTGTTGAGTCGTAGCAGACACAGTGCCGCACTCTGCTTCACGCTGTCCATCGTGTCCCTGTTAGAGTCAAGTACATCTTGACCTCATTGAATACATCTTCAGTCATCATAATCCAACACATAAATACAATTCAAATGACTCAATTCAGACAACTGATTTTAGATTTAAATATGCAATGTTTAATCCTGTGAGTTCAAGTGATTTCTCCTGAATCGGCACCATTTAAAAATGAAAAACCTTTCATAAATATAAATGAGGCTTTTTTAAGATATTTTCTGGCCTTAAATTTTTTAAAAATATAATTTTAAGCCTTCAAAGGATTTTTGAGGTACTGCAAATACCCTGCTCCGATACAGCAAGAGGAGAGCTGTCAGTAGATGGAGAGAGACATGTTGACATACATGTATGCATTGTTTCCTGTAAATCCATCCTGCAATGTGAAGTCAATTTCAGTCTCACACAGGATTGGCAGATTGCACCACTTACAATAAAACCACTTTTTAAATCCCAGTTCAGACCAATGATTGGTGACGAGACTAAACCATTTTAAAGCGTTGCAGAGAAAAGTTGCAGCGGTGTAAACTGGCTAGTCTAAGCTCGACTCAAGCCAGCTGATGGTGTCACCTGCAACTCACAGCTGGTTCAAATCATCAGCGGCTGGTTTTTAGAACTAAAAGCATGTCACCTGTTTCAACAGCCAATCAGCTTACAGTGAAGTCTGCTGGTCAAGTCAAAATGACAGCAGACGGCTTGTTTGCTTGCTGCAGCAGATGCTCTGTCTCCGCCAAGCCCTCTGTTTCTGTCCTCACGGTGTGACAATGTGGGACGGTGGTGTTGCTGCTTGCTAAATGTGCTGCCCACTGCCACACACACACACTCTCATTGACTGATTAATTGGCACTGGTTATTCATATTATTGTGGCGTATTTACTATGAATACAGTCCATGTGATGCTCATTTTATGTTTTTGCCATTTCATCACCACATTCCTCACTATCACTATCCTCATTCATGCTTTAAGAAGCTACAAATTTTATTCAGCCACAAAATAAGCCTGAAAAGATGGAAATCAAAACAGAGGTACAGAAAGTTGTTGCATAGAGATGACACACTGTCTCATCTAGTTGCATTGGAGTGAACCGGCAGGTTTTAAGAACGTTGCAGAATGGCATATTGCAAGTAGCTGCCTGTTTCAACTTGTCTCGTTGCGAATCTTTGGTCTGAACTAGGCATAAGATTCAGTTATAGAATGTAAATATAATGAATAGCTATTGCAGAACAAATGCTGCGCATACCTAGAAATCAGGTCTGAAATAATGACGATCTTATGGATTATAACTATAATTCAAAAGCTGATTTGAATGCCCGTGTGTGTGCGTTTGCTTTTGCTATGAGAACGAAAATTCTTAATTTCTTATTTTGTCAGATGCTCTTTAAATTTAACCAAGAGCTACAAGTGTCCCAAACTGACAATAAACTATTGACTAACATCTAAAATTTTCCATCAGTTGTTTTTTTATGGCTAACTGTAACAACTTCACTGCTTGTTTGAGACTTAGAGTTAAAATGCACCAATGTTAATGTACAAACCCTGCCACCAAGATGCTGGGAATTTGAGAAGCAAAAGCCTCAGCCATTTCTCTGCTGCCCACATTGGCAATGCAGTGCAGAGCCAGGTTCATGAAGGTCGGGTTGCGGCTAGTCAGGTCATTCTTGATGGCATTATTAATTAGACGGATCAGGTCGCTGTTAGAGTTAACCAGCACTGAGATGAACAGGTAACCCTGAAAGAGGACATGGGAAAACAGTTTTTAGTGAGAGTCCACCATGTAAAGGAGAAACAATATATGTTGGTGCATTTGTATACCCCTTAATGCTCACCCCTTCACACAAACATATATGCATGACAACTTAAGACACTGGATAAACATGAGGACAAACTTACAATTTGTTTCTCTGTGTACTTATTGGAGCTGAGGAGGTTGACAGCCTCCATGTGTCCAAAGTCGATATCATGGCCCAGAAGAAAGATGAAGAGCAGCTTGCAGACATATTTTTTTTTACTGTAGCCATCAAGAGCTTTGTCTCCTGTATACACACACACACACACACACACACACACACACACACACACAAAGATGGACTTGAATGTGACATGAAGTTACAAATGCAGTGATATCAATGGTCTGACATTGCCCAAAGTAAGAACAGTGGGCATTTCGTCATTTTATATTAAACTGCTGAGCAGTGGAGGAATAGAGGCAGAGCGGAATTCAGCTGATCACAATTTTTTATAGTGAAATAATTAATGGTCATTTTTTTATAATTACAGTATCAAATGGGTTTACAGGGTTCATAAAGAGTAGATGTTGATATATCTTATTTGTTTATGTTTTATCTTATAAATGTTTTTTTTTATTTCTTTTCTCTTAAGTGCTTCTTAGTGTTTCAAGAAGATCCAAGCTTTCATTTTACTTTGGTAAATAAAAGTTAGTCTGAACTGGATTATTTCTTTTGTGGAAAATGATTGCTATAATTGAGCTGACAAACACAGCAGTGATTGCTGGAATTTGTGTTAATACTTGTAGTGCTGCACGATTAATCTAATCGTGATCGCAATTGCGATGTGAGGCTGTGCGATTACATTACCGCATAAAGGAAAGACAATGAGACAACTGAAAGCTGCCAGAGCCTCATAAAACAACATCCAAGCACAGTTAAGCAAACATTTATAAGTGTCACAGGGAAATCATGGACTCCATAACAAATGAAAAATTGAGCAATTTTGATCGGTTTCGGGGCCACTTGACATGCTGCTGTGTTGTGCTATGGCGTGCTGGAATTTGTCATTTACGTGACAACGCCTGAACGCAACATATGCTCGCTCCGCTGGGTGTACAGTTCCGTGCTGTGCTCGGACCGCCAAAGACATTTGGTCAAACCTTGGCATAACGCAGGGGCAGGAGAGTACATAAAGACTATGCTAGAATGACCATAGGTCAGAATGCTGGGCACTATGGGCACTGGGCACAGGATGCAGCTTCATTCTGGAGCAAACTAATTATAGGCAGCATGGAACAGGTGGCAGGAGAAACAACACTAAGAGCAGATTTAGACAGACACATTGACAGTGGGGTGTATGAACAGTGCAGACGCAGTGACGGTCATTAAAACAAAATTACGCCCCTGTGGTTGTATGCCTCCACCAACCAGTTAAGTTGCAGTTTACATCCATGTCTGTTGAGACTCATATGTAGCCATGACAGCAGATAATGTTTCCAATATGGAGGTTACTGCAAAGGAGCTACAAATTCTAAAATGTGAATGCTTTACACACATCTTCAACCCGGCAGCACTGAAAGGCTATACTATCAGCACAGTTTCAAGGTGGACACCCAAGATTAGTGTCACCAATTCAGTATCTGACCAAATGTCTCCCCTTCTGTTCCTCAGTTATGACAATGAATAATGGCCAGAAAATATGATATCACAGTCAAGATGACCTTTGACCTTTAGAATACTGGCTAAAATAATATCATTTCATCATTTTCTCCTATTAGACACACATAATTAGTGCATGAATTCTTAAGTTAAGGCCAAAAACATTACAGTGACCTTGACCTTTGACCACCAAATTCTAATCAGTTCATTGTTGAGTCTAAGTAGACATTTGGGACAAATATTAAGAAATTCCTGTTATGGAAATATGGTTTTCAAAAGAATCGGATGGCTGGACAGACAGACAGACAGACAGCCAACCCGAAAAACATAATGCCTCTGACCACACCTGTCACTGGCGCTGATGTGGGAAAACTGTGAAGAAACTGAAAAGTCGCAAAGCCGAGATACAGTCTTAAGATGAGTTAGCAAAGCGAATTAAACAGCAACAGGGAAACTTGTGTCAGGGAAGTCAAAGGGTTTTATTCTAGTAAAAAAAAACATACCAGGTGCCCTCCATGCCATACGCTTACATTTATTCAGAATTGTACACCTACCTTTAAATTTGGATCGAATATTGGCCAGTTCTTTGTTTATCCTCTTAATCTCTGCCTCTTTACTTTTACCTGTAAATAGATCAAGACATTTTACATGTTATGTAACAATGTGATCACCCATGATGACTTTGAATTAATCATACTTCTGCCTTTTTTACACTGCCACGCACCTTTTTGATGAGCTAAGAAGAATAAACCACACTTGGTGTGTTCACCATAATGACAGAATGTGACACTTTATATAATGTTATGGCTCTTGCATATATTTTTATGGCACTCCATGATACAGAAACATATTACCTATGTTATATTAGCTACAAAAAATAGTTGTCTAATAATGCGTCTTTTATCAATGACCCTACATGCACCATCCTCTCCAGCACAGATGCTGCATCTGCATTAAGTGATTAAGTAAACACCTCTAGTGACTATACTGTAGCCACTGCACTGGAATTGCTACTCAATGTGTGCATACTGACAGCTGTTGACAGTGTACACTGAAACAGCAAAAATTCAGCTCCAAGCTGTGAAATGACCTGAAATGTCCTTGGAGCTGGGACTGGTGACTGACATAACAACAAGTAGATCAGTGTAATCATTGTTTTGTAAGTAGACATTGCCAAGAGATTACAATGCCTGTGCAATGTTGACATAAACATGGCATTCATATTAGCCAATGACATCAACATCTTCTGTAACCTAAAACCAAGGAAGAAATGAAAGCAAATTTAGTCATCTCTATCTTTCGTCCTATTTTTTCAGGTGGTGATGATTATTCACATTGTCCTTAAACCATTTTGTCACAATTAGGCCTACTGGGTGAAGACATCATTCCCACAAGATGTTTAATCCTTTCTACATGTCTATATCGCATAATTATAGGATGTGAAAGTCAGCTCATGATGTCTGCACATTTCCCCCTCTAGTGAGTGCAATGTGCTTTTCATTTCCTATTATGAGAACACAACACGAGTTTGTTGAGTAATTCTAAAATGCTTGATAAACACTTTGGGAGAATGGAGATGTTAGGCAACTGTTTGGTAACAGTTGCACCCAATAAAAATGTACTTGAACGCACAGTGAATATGATTTGTGCGTGTGTGTGTGTGCGTGCGTGTGACTAACAGACAGCCACTTCCTCTGAAGGACTCAAGCTGAACACTAGAATTTATTGGGATGTCTAAGCTCTAGTTGTGTATTTTTTAAAGCCTACGTTAGTATAGACAACTTGGCAACATAAGTAAAATACACCACAGTTGTTCATGCTGTTAGATGTGCACGTCCTTTTGACGCAACCGTTACCTGAAATATTCCTTACACAGTCTAAATTGGCAGTTGTATTGTTTTACAAACGTGTGAATGGTGTTAGAGAGAATTCGCTGAATTTCTGACAGAAAACCATTTGAAAACGCTAACGCACATAAACTTTAAACGCTTTAGACTAATAAAAATGGCAGTTTGGCATTATATCTCCAGTTAGCCGTGCGGTCCACGCCCTTCGACATGACGTTAGCAACTGGAAGCTAACGGCTAACGTTAATTAGCTTGTGTAGGCTAGCCAGCTGTGTGGTCGTCTAACCCCACTTTAAACGTAAAAGTTACCAGTGAGTAAAGGGTGAGGGACACACTTGTTGACATGTTCTGGAAACCACCCGTCAGATATCTGTTCAACGTTATGCGAGCTAGCTTGTTATTAGCCTAACCAAAAACGGTCTGTGAATGTGATAAACAAACTTACAGTTCCTGATGTCAGAGATGAACACGGCCAGGCCACGCATCCCATCCCCTTTTGAGACTGCAGGCATTTTGTTCGCCCCCTGTTAATGTGACGTTTTTTCGTCTGTGTTTAAAATAACCGAACTACACAAAATAACTTTGTTTAAAAGTTTGCTAACCAGCTAGCAAGTGCTGTATCGGACAGGGAGCCCCGATATATGACGGAGACAGGAACCAAACAAGCTGCGGCTGCGTTCAGTTACGTTACATCCTACACCCTAAAGCAGGGCGTCGTTCCATACTTGTGGAGCATAACACCATCATGAATGATGACAAAAATGTGCATAGTTAAGGTGCAATGAAAATAAAAGAGAACTGATTAGATATTTTAATTTTGATGTTACAAATGCTGTTTGCAAGGGCATTTCAAGGATTTGAGGACACTCATTCCCAAATGAACAAGCACTAATTTGATGCTTTGTATGCACTCTGGCACCTTATTTTTCTTAAAAGCTGATATCCACCCCACCCCCACCCCCCAGATTAATTAAATAAGACGAAACTAAATAACCGAGATCAAATAAACTAGACAAAACTAGACTACAAAAATAAAAACATTAGTTTTTAGTAAGGGACTTATCAGAGGAGACCTTCTGCCTCTCCTGGAGCCTCTCTGAGATACTGGTGGAAAATGCATGACCCTCCATAAATTAGTTTAAATTGTTTATTTCTGGCCAAAAATGAGACGTAGAATGTCGGGATTTTGATGAAATATCCCTTTTTTAAGATCAGATTTGGTTAGTGTTTTTTTTTTTTGTTTGTTTGTTTGGGGGTTTTTTAAATAATTTTTTGTTGCACATTATGTGACCAAGGACCCTCAAAACCTGGAAAATCCAACAGTAACTGCTGTTTTTACAGTTTTTTACAGACTATGATAAATGGTGTAATTTTGGAGATAACATGCCAGGCAGCTTTGGAAAGCACATTTTCTTTATAAATCTGCAGCACGAAATTCTGAAATACTTGAACTAGGGCATTTCCATTTTATTCCATGTTACACTTCTACTCCACTACATTTCAGAGAGAAGTATTGTACTTTTTACTCCACAACTATATTTGTCTGCTTTAGTTATTTTAAAGACTGATTAATAGTAAAAATATAATTTACTAATTTTAGGCCTTTAGATCAAAAAGGATTAAGTTACTAAAGCTCTGAGCTTCGTAAATTACTCAGGACCACTGAGCAAAAAATGAAAGTATCTGGTCTTTTACACACGTACAAAAAAAAGTTTCAAGCAACATTGATAACATCCCACACATTACAGACTTTTCAACAGAATGACGTATAAACCGCACTTACAAGGGTTGACCATGTTATTAGGTTACTCCTACTGTTATAACCCATGATGCAAATCTTATGAAGGATAGTAATATAGTTAATTTGATGATCAACTTTTTGCCAATGATCTTTTTCTTTTCTATTTTCTTTCTTTTTTTCAATTCAGTTCAAGGGGTCATTTAAATGGGCAAAAACAGACCATGAACCAGCCTCCACATTCCCCTGACTCAAATATAAAGTCTGAAACTGAACCCCTGGGGAATGGCAGCAAGGCACTGGAACCCCAATCAGCTTCTACTCATACACTGACAGAGCTCCAGACGGTTTCCAGGTAGATTTCAACTGGACTTCAAAACTCTGACACACGCACCGTTTCCTTTAATTTAAACAGGAAGAGGTAGGCCTATACATCTACACCAGCCATTGATCCAGCAACAATTTAGTTCTTTGCCATTACCAAAAAGGTGAAAGTTCTTTGATGAGCTTGGTCCCTAAGCTAAAAAAAATCATAACAAATAAAGGACAGTTTAAAATACAGCTGTTAAGCCTAATTGCAAACTGGGTGCACAACTGATGGTGCTCTCTACTGCCTCCTCACAGCAGTAATGCCCCAACCCTACCTTTACCAACACCCATCCCCATACTGGCCGAGTAACACAAAATAGAAATTCCTGATCAATTGTTCTTTTTATTTCTTTCATTAATATTGTTATAATTTGGCCATTATGCTATTCTGAAACAACATCTAGTTCATCAAGTAAGTAATGGGGCGGCTATGGCTCAGGTAGTGGTGCGGGTCAACCACTGGTAGGAAGATTGGATGACTCCTCTAATCAGCATGCCAAAACATCCTTGGCCAGGATACTGAACCACAAACTGCTGCCGAATGTTAAACCGAGTAGCAGGTGGGACCTTGTACGGTAGCCTCAGCCAACAGTGCATGTATGCGTGTGTACATTGGGGGAATGTGATAAGTAGTGTAAAGGTGCTTTGACTAGTTGGTAGACTAGAAAGGTGCTATGCAAGTGCAAGTCCATTTACCATAATAAAGGATGTAAATTATTTGTGTACATTTAATTTGTCTTTCCAGAAGTATTATGGGATGATTAGGATGTGCCTTTTCACTGTTTTCAAAAAGAGGACACTTTGTTTACATGTTACTGATTGTTTCAAGAAATGACAGCTACTTGATTTTTGACCAGTGGTAACCTAAAGAAAAAGATATTGTATATGCCAGATGATTTAAGTGCTTAATACACTGATTGTGAGAAGTGAGCAGTGTCTTGTTTCTATCACTTCAGACCAACAGTAAGTTTAGGCTCCATAGGCTCCCTGAACGCTGTTGTCCGTCTTCTTAAGTCATCTACAAGAAAAGATAGTGTCGCCGCCTGGCTGGCGCTCATACGGACGTAGTTAAAGAAAGCTGCCCTGAGAAGGCGTAGTTCTTGCACTAGGTTGTGAAATGCTCCATGTTCCTTCCTTTTCTTGTTGATGGGATGTACCCACATGCAGTGTCTCCTTTGCTGCAGCTGCATAAGTGGAAATACAGCCATTCTACTGTGCAGAGTGTGCTAGTATCTTGCTTCTGTTACTGACAGGACACAAATTAGGACACACTTTTGTGCTTCTAAAGGGCGCAGGACCAACAGAATAAAAATATAATAATCCTTACTCCAGGTGAGATCTAAAAGTTTTTTTAAAAACAAACCAGGAGTGTTCAAACTGGTTTCATAATTTTCTTGAACTAATTTCCCAGTTACCAAATCCCTACCAAATGTATTATGGGCTACAGGGAACAGTCAATACTGCCCTCTACTGGAGACAGATAATAATAATAAAATTTATTTATATAGCACTTCATCCCCAGTGTTACAGAGGCCAAATGACATGAACACAGAGAAAGTAAAGACCATAAATATGTCCAAGTGCCCGCACTGTATCCAGTCCAAACTGTACCAAATTTTCTTGCATACACATTTAATCCAAATGTGGCCATGGTCCTACCAGAGTCTGACAGACTTATAAGTTGCAGTCAGCCCTGTCAAGTCTCCATTCTACCGCCACAGTAGGAACTGCTCTTTGACCTCTCCCAATCGGCCAGTTTCCCTACAGTGCAACCAAGCTTTACAAAGTCCACAATTACAGGGCAACCTGTGAACTGCCTACAGTGTGAAAGCCAGTATAATATATAAGGCAGCTGGGTTGATGACCCTCCTCTCTGCTTTTGATTCTGTAAGAATAATGCATTAACATGCTGCTCTGTTCATAGATTCTGGTCTAAAATAGCACAGGATAGCCACTTAAAGTCCCACAGACGTACAGATAATTATTATTCTCATTATTAGATTGGCGGGGTATACAAAATCTTGTGGCCTATCTGAAAGTTGTCATATTCACAGACTTTGGATGTTTCAAGTGCTCTTTAACAGGCTAATGTGTTCTCCTGTAGAGAGAGGTCATCTTTTAATGATGACAATTAATATGTTGGGTCATTATAGTGTAACACAGTATGTAATTCATAAGGATCTCTGGGAGTTTGACAGTCCCTATGAGAAGTCAGTGGTGCTAAATTGTTTCCCACTGTGGTGCTTCTGGCTGAATCAACAGTTGCTTGACTCTACTACACACTAATAATTGTCTTTTTTATCCAAATATGTGGCTGGTGTGTGATAACTGACGTCTGTCACGTCATTGGGATTAGCCTCAAGTAAGTGTGGACACACAAATAATCATTGTAGTACTTAATATAACCATTGTGGTTGATTTCAGGGGTCTCGTTTAGTGGAGACATAGATAAGCTTAAGTGAATGTGGGATCCCAGAGTACATCAACCAGTCTCTTATTTCTCGGATGAACAGATGTTAGTGTTTGATACATTAGCAGATTACTGAGTTAATTGATACTTTACCACCAGTATTATTATTGGGAGGATTTTTTTAAAATGATTCAATGATATCAAGGCAAAGCTGTACAACAGTTTGAGTGTGAGCAGAGATGGGATTCAGTTTTAAATGTTTTGATAAAGATAAAGCAAAACCCATGACAGCAAAAGGGCAAAGTTTGAGACGTCCATTGATTTACTCTGGAAAAGCTATTACAAATTAGTGGAAGGACACTGCTGGTGTGAGCACATACTGAAATGACTAAAGGGCAATACAGTATAAAGCTGACATCACTTTTTAATAATTTTTTGTTGTTTTTAGTATTATCAGTATCATTGTTAAAATGCAATAGAATCATTGAGTCTCGGATAGTTTGTTAATAAGACTGGGTTTAATTTTTCAGACAGATCTGAGGATTTATCTGTCTGAGAATTTCTCATCACATTTTGATGATCATTTCAAGGACCCTTTTTTTTAAAGTCTGATAACATTGTAAACACTGGAGTGACACAGGGAAAAAGGACAAAAAGACATTTTTTCCCTACAGACTGTACTAGATTTCAGGTTTCAGAAAATTCCTTTTTCTTCTTAACTCGACACAGAAGGTAGACAGGGCAGTTTGGATCAACAGTTGATAGCCCAGTATGTTCGGTAATTTTGACACAAGCACCACAAGAAAATGTTTTCTTTCTCATACAAAGTCCCTGGTATTTATTGTAAATTATATTGATAATGGTATTAGATGAACAACAGCATAACAGTAGTTATCACAGATTAGTTGCTTTATTTATTGATCTTGCATGCAGTGTTATGTTCCTTAGTTACGACAGGATCTTGATATTGATTATTTTGTGAAGAAAATGAGTACATAAGAATAACTTCCAAGAAAAATATGTTACAATGAGCATTGTAAAATGGGCTATCTAATATGTAGGATACCTTTGTGATCTAATTAGTTTCATCTGTATGAAAATCAGAGGGTCATACAATGATAACATTTAATATGTTTCACGTTAATATGGTTAATATGATTTTTTTAATGTTAAAGCACATATATTAGGTAACTGTAGTAATGTTGTGTCTAACGTTTTGTTGTTCACTCGCACCAATAACACATTAGTCATTAAATTAGCCTAAAATAAAAATATTCATCAGGTGTCCAGACACGAAAGACAGAACCCTGTCGAATCGTAGAACGCCTTAAATATGATGACGTCACACGAAGCACAAGCCTTTGTGACATCACAGAACATTCTCTCCTCCTAGGTGAGTGTGCAGCAATATGTGTTAACCCACGACAGTTTTTGGATGATAGCCATGATAGGATGTTATAGGAGGACTTAGGACACATCCTAAAAGAAATATTGAAATGTAAAAGAAAATGTGTAGGGGAGACCAGGGACAGTTGTAACACTTTTTCCCACTTTTTTTTAAACACAATTTCCCAATAAATCAGAAACTGTTTACACTGGAACAGCCAATTTGTTATATTAAAAACTTTAATGTGTCAGCTACAGAAACAATGTATGAAAGTGCTTTTAAGAAATATATTCAGGTTGCAAAATTCATATAAAGGCAGTGACTCCAATGTTACAATCCTCCCAGTGTACAGGGACAGTTGTAACACATGCCAGGGGCGGTTGTAACATGTCTACAAGGCTACATAATTAAGAAAAAGGCTAAATAATTAATCAACAATATTCAAAAGGGTAAATATTACTTAGCATTTATGTTATTGGTATTGTTAATTATTAAAATTAAGATAATGGTTACCTCATTCATATTACATATAAAAAAATTCAGTCAAATTGTAAAGCAAGAAATGTCTTTATTTGATATAACATGCTTATGGCTACCAACATGGCTTATGAAGGCATTCACACTACCAGCTGCAAGGCGACAGGCTACAATTCATCAATTCGTCAATAGAAGCCGGCAACATGGAGCTATGCTTCTGACGCCTGAAACTTGTCGCTGCGTGTGTACAAATAAGCCTGCCTAACCTAGTAATAAGCTAATAAGATGGCCTCAACTTCATTCTGTGCTTCAATGACACGGTGAAGCACCAACCAATCACATTTCACCATTCCCGTTTGGCCAGCTGTGGTGATGTTATTTAGTTAGCTGATGTTATGCTAGCTAACGTTAGCTTTTGTGCATCAGGAAGTGTGAACACCCGATGACACAGGGACAGTTAACAAGAGGTTACAACTGTCCCTGTGTCACCAGCCATGTTTCTCCCTCATGCTATAGAGCTTGACTGCTAATTTGACACATGTTAGCCATTTCTATTTCTAGCTTACAAAGCAAAAGCTTTTTAGCTTGACAAAATTATTTATAAGTGCCAGATTTAATTAAAGACACTAATAAACCTCCTGTGAATTGAACTTCACTTTGCTTCTGTTGAACATTTAGAGTTCTGGGCAAGTAAACTGAGACCATGACTTAGTCAAACCCTTGGGGAAATAGCTTTTGCCAATGTTTCAACAACAAGTTTACAGTACGCCCGGTAAAAGACACCTTATGGCATTTCGCTGGCTGTCATTGTCCCCCTTTCCTGGGGTCGTGCGGTGTAGGGGGCACAGGAAATGGAACAGGCTTTCTCTGGGGTCGTGCAGTGTATGGGGCACAGAGAATGTTGGGAATTAGTATGGGGTCCTTGGGGGACTGGGGAGGCAGAGCTCCGTCTCGGCTGGCCTCGGTCCTTCCTGCCCTTGGTGTGGCTGGGAAGGCACCACTCTGTGGTGGCTGGTCCTGGTCATTCCTGAGGGGGGACACCTGGGGCTTATACTGTTAGTATGGGGGTCCTTGGGGGACCGAGGAGGCAGAGCTTCGTCTTGGCTGGCTTCGGTCCGTCCTGCTCTTGGGGTGGCCATTCTCTCTCCAGGGCGCCCTGAAGATTTGAATGAATTTAAGGGCTCATGGTGCGCAAAGGACCTGAGTCCGAAGAGCAGCGTGGGCACAAAGACATCCCGGACCACTGCTGACATTACCTGGAGTTGAGCCTACTGTAGCTCCACACGTAGCTGGAACATACATTTTTCTTTCCAGGGGCGCCCTGAAGATTTGAATGCTCGGGTACATAGGGGTGCTAGTAACCCCTCCGAGCAGGGCTCATGGTGCGCAAAGGACCTGAGTCCGAAGAGCAGCGTGGGCGCGAAGACATCACGGACCACTGCTAACATTATCTTGACAGTACAGTTGGGGTGGACGACTAGAGTCGCCCAAGGTGGGATCAATAAACTGTAATTGAACTAACGCACAGTGAACTTGAGTCTACTGTATCTGAACTGGTGGTGAACTGTGGAGGAGGGTTCTTTTTGTATGCTGCTGTGTGCAAATAAACCTCCTGTGAATTGAACTTCACTTTGCTTCTGTTGAACAATTAGAGTTCTGGGCAAGTAAACTGAGACCATGACTTAGTCAAACCCTTGGGGAAATAGCTTTTGCCAATGTTTCAACAAGTTTACAGTATGCCCGGTAAAAGACACCTTATGGCATTTCACTGGCTGTCATTGTCCCCCTTTCCTGGGGTTGTGTGGTGTAGGGGGCACAGGAAATGGAACAGGCTTTCTCTGGGGTCGTGCGGTGTATCGGGCACAGAGAATGTTGGGAATTAGTATGGGGTCCTTGGGGGACCGGGGAGGCAGAGCTCTGTCTCGGCTGGCCTCGGTCCTTCCTGCCCTTGGGGTGGCTGGGAAGGCACCGCTCTGTGGTGGCTGGTCCTGGACATTCCTGAGGGGGGACACCTGGGGCTTATACTGTTAGTATGGGGGTCCTTGAGGGACCAAGGAGGGAGAGCTTCATCCCGGCTGGCTTCGGTCCGTCCTGCTCTTGGGGTGGCCATTCTCTCTCCAGGGCGCCCTGAAGATTTGAATGCTCGTGTACATAGGCGTGCTAGTAACCCCTCCGAGCAGGGCTCATGGTGCGCAAAGGACCTGACATTACCTGGAGTTGAGCCTACTGTAGCTCCACATGTAGCTGGAACATACATTTTTCTTTCCAGGGGCGCCCTGAAGATTTGAATGCTCGGGTACATAGGGGTGCTAGTAACCCCTCCGAACAGGGCTCATGGTGTGCAAAGGACCTGAGTCCGAAGAGCAGCGTGGGCCCGAAGACATCACGGACCACTGCTGACATTACCTGGAGTTGAGCCTACTGAGGCTCCACACGTAGCTGGAACATACATTTTTCTTTCCAGGGGCGCCCTGAAGATTTGAATGCTCGGGTACATAGGGGTGCTAGTAACCCCTCCGAGCAGGGCTCACGGTGCGCAAAGGACCTGAGTCTGAAGAGCAGCGTGGGTGCGGAGACATCACGGACCACTGCTAACATGATCTTGACAGTACAGTTGGGGTGGACGACTAGAGTCGCCCAAGGTGGGATCAATAAACTGTAATTGAACTAACGCATAGTGAACTTGAGCCTACTGTAGCTGAACTGGTAGTGAACTGTGGAGGAGGGTTCTTTTTGTATGCTGCTGTGTGCAAATAAACCTCCTGTGAATTGAACTTCACTTTGCTTCTGTTGAACAATTAGCGTTCTGGGCAAGTAAACTTAGAGCATGACTTATTCAAACCCTTGGGGAAATGCTTTTGCCAATGTTTCAACAACAAGTTTACAATATGATCGGTAAAAGACACCTTATGGCATTCCTCTGGCAGTCATTGTCCCCCGTTCCTGGGTTCGTGCGGTGTTGGGGGCACAGGAAATGGAACAGGCTTTCTCTGGGTTTGTGCGGTGTATGGGGCACAGAGAATGTTGGGAATTAGTATGGGGTCCTTGGGGGACCGGGGAGGCAGAGCTCCGTCTCTGCTGGCCTCGGTCCTTCCTGCCCTTGGGATGGCTAGGAAGGCACCGCACTGTGGTGGCTGGTCCTGGACATTCCTGAGGGGTAACACCTGGGGCTTATACTGTTAGTATGGGGGTCCTTGGGGGACCGAGGAGGCAGAGCTTCGTCTTGGCTGGCTTCGGTCCGTCCTGCTCTTGGGGTGGCCATTCTCTCTCCAGGGCGCCCTGAAGATTTGAATACTTGAGTACATAGGGGTGCTAGTAACCCCTCTGAGCAGGGCTCATGGTGCGCAAAGGACCTGCGTCTGAAGAGCAGCATGGGCGCGAAGACATCATGGACCACTGCAAACATTATATTGACAGTACAGTTGGGGTGGATGACTAGAGCCGCCCAAGGGGGGCTCAATAAACTGTAATTGAACTAATGCATAGTGAACTTGAGCCTACAGTATCTGAACTGGTAGTGAACTGTGGGGGAGGGTTCTTGTTGTATGCTGCTGTGTGCAAATAAACCTCCTGTGAATTGAACTTCACTTTGATTCTGTTGAACAATTAGCGTTCTGGGTAAGTAAACTGAGACCATGACTTAGTCAAACCCTTGGGGAAATAGCTTTTGCCAATGTTTCAACAACAAGTTTACAATATGCCCGGTAAAAGACACCTTATGGCATTTTGCTGGCTGTCATTGTCCCCCTTTCCTGGGGTTGTGCGGTGTAGGGGGCACAGGAAATGGAACAGGCTTTCTCTGGGTTCGTGCGGTGTATGGGGCACAGAGAATGTTGGGAATTAGTATGGGGTCCTTGGGGGACCGGGGAGGCAGAGCTCCGTCTCGGCTGGCCTCGGTCCTTCCTGCCCTTGGTGTGGCTAGGAAGGCACCGCTCTGTGGTGGCTGGTCCTGGTCATTCCTGAGGGGGGACACCTGGGGCTTATACTGTTAGTATGGGGGTCCTTGGGGGACCAAGGAGGCAGAGCTTCGTCTTGGCTGGCTTCGGTCACGTCCTGCTCTTGGGGTGGCCATTCTCTCTCCAGGGCGCCCTGAAGATTTGAATGCTCGGGTACATAGGGGTGCTAGTAACCCCTCCGAGCAGGGTTCATGGTGCGCAAAGGACCTGAGTCCGAAGAGCGGCGTAGACGTGTTTTCCCCACAAATACAACATGCTAACATTATTAGCACAAGCCTTTGGCATTTTACATTGTATAAATTAGCCTTGCACCTGACAATCTTTCCCTCTTCTCATATATAGCCAGGGACAAAAGCCACATTTAACAAAGGTAACAGCACACAATTTGGCTCCATTACAACTCTCAAGATTCACCTAAAAAACAACCTTCATTCTAAACATGTTTTCCAAACAAATGCAACATGCTAACTTTATTAGCACCAGCCTATGGCACTTTACATTATATAAATTAGCCTAGCAACTAGCGATCTTTCCCTCTTCTCATATAAAGCCAGGGACAGCAGCAACATCTAACAAAGGTAACAACGGCACACAATTTGGCCCCATTACAACTTACAAGGTTCACCGACAAAACAACTGTCATACTAAATATGTTTTCCAAACAAAAACAAAATGCTAACGTTATTAGCATAAACCTATGGCATTTTACATTGTATAAATTAGCCTAGCAGCTGGCAATCTTTCCCTCTTCTCATATAAAGCCAGGGACAACACATCTAACAAAGGTAACAACGGCACACAATTTGGCACCATTACAACTTAGAAGGTTCACCGACAAAACAACTGTCATAGTAAACATGTTTTCCAAACAAATACAAAATGCTATTATTAGCACAAGCCTATGGCATTTTACATTGTATAAATTAGCCTAGCGGCTCGCGATCTTTCCTTCTTCTCACATAAAGCCAGGGACAAAAGCAACATTTAACAAAGGTAACAGCACACAATTTGGCTCCATTACAACTCACAACATTCACTGACAAAACAACTGTCATACTAAACATGTTTTCCAAACAAATGCAACATGCTAACGTTATTAGCGCCAGCCTATGGCATTTTACATTGTATAAATTAGCCTACCGATGAGTGGATATTTCCTCTGCACATATGAAGCCAGGATAAATCACACACAAGACTTAAAATGCTATTTTAGTGGCGGCTTTACTGTCGCAATTCGCAATTTATTGTTTCTTATCTGTGAAAGTAAATACAAGCTTTGTTTCCACCGAGGGAAATGGTTTCAGCTTACAGAAAGACTATTCATCAACTCTGTACAGCAAACATCCTAGTGTTCTGTGTAGTAAATAAAGAAAATAGTGTAACATATTTTAGTTATTGTTCTCAATTTCACTATTATAATCTGAGCAATGTTTGTTCTGGTTATTCTGCATATTGATTGACTGTTACACAAATCACTGAGATGTTTATTAAGCAGAGCTGAGCTCCAACTACTGGGTAAGAGTTTATCATATGGCTGTTCATTGTGAGAATTTATTGTGTTGCTTATTCTGCTAAGACTTCTTGTTTACAACATAGAGTGGATTATTGATTCATTATAATTTTTGATGTTGACACTGACAGTGGAAAATGAAAGGGTCATAGGCATCTTCCTTACAAGGTGAAAGATTTAATGCGGCCAACAAAAGCAAGATGAAGATGTAACAGTGTGTAACAGTGCAATCTAAAGAGAAGAAACTGTTTGTACCTAACAGTCAAAATATTGAAGCGAGACGTCAGTGGCATTAATGTTTAGAATAGTTACTGCAGTGGGGATGAAAGATTTCTATACATGTTAAGCAGCAACAAAAGCTACTCGCTTGAACGCTCGATTAACTAACAATCATAGGCTCAGCGTTCTGCAGTGCTGTGCAGTACAATATCAGCATATCAAAATAGAAGATTTAGACTGTCTGCACTTTTCTGAATGCAGCTATGAAGTCACAGCTTTACCACAGTGTGGATTTATGTTGCTGGGTTACAGATGGAAAATATGGTTGTGTGACATAGGATCCAATCAGTCTGACTGGTTGTATTTCTGTGTAGGTAATATTCTTGTCATTGTTATTGTGGCTGCAACCAAGATTTTCCACTCGGTGACGTCAGTGCTGATAATGAACCTGACCATCAGTGACCTCCTGGTGGGCGTTGGAGTGATGCCTTTTGTTGCTTTGTCCATCATGAACCGTGGATGGGTGAACTGTACTGTATGTCATCTCTGTTCAGCACTATGAAATGTAACAATAGTAAAGTAGTGTCTGACATGATCTAAAGTTGACCTGTTATTTTTCTTTGATGCAGTGAATGTGCATGTGATGAGATTCTGTCTCTTTACTGTCTCACAGGACCTCTGTTTGTACATGGGTTACACCTCCTCTGTGTACTGCACAGCTTCTGTACTGACATTAGCTGCTATTGCATTGGACCGCTACCACTCCATCATGGACTGCCTGCGCTACAGTGCCCGCTGCACCCTGTGGAGGACCTGTGCCGTGGTTCTGTGGATCTGGCTGCAGGCTCTGGTCACCAGTTGTCCTCCCCTGCTGGGCTGGAGCTCGGTCATCTATGTGGATCCCATGTACAGCTGTGCAGTCAACTGGGCCAGCAGTCCAAGTTACACGGCTTTCATGGCTGCCCTCAGCTACCTCATACCGGCAGCGGTCATCCTCTTCTGCTATGTGAACATCGTCAAGGTGGCCCGCAGCCACGCCAGGAGAATTCACACATTGGAGGATTCTGTGCAGCCATCAGGAACCCAAGCTCTGACTTTGCTCCTGGTGATCACTCCAGGACTGTGGGAACCTCCACAGCCCCTCGAGACTGATTTATCATGTAAGTGGACAATTTGTGAGTGAGATCAGTAGAGAAGAGGGGAATTACATCAGCAATGCTCTCCCTGATTCTGCTAGTGAGCATAATAACTCTACATCCAGACGTTTGTTCTCCTTTCTGGCTCAGAGCACTTCCCACCCACAGCTGCAGAACTCCCAGCAGCACCATAACCACCATGGAGTGGTGCGTCTCTTCCTGGCCATCTCTGCCTTCTTCCTCTGCTGGACACCTTACATAGGCCACAGAAACCGCAATCTCAGGCCAATCCAGCCCCGTCCCACCCTCTGCTGTTACCTTTTCGTACTGGCTGGTGTTGCTGAACTCTGACATCAATCCACTGCTGTACGCTCTGCTTAGCAGACGTTTCCAGGGTGCTCTCCAGGGACTGAGGCAAAAACTAAGAGCACGTCTGGGGAGTGTGGTGGGCAGGGGAGAGGAGGTCAGGGCGGAGGGAGATGACGGCAGGAGCAGCGACCCCTGCACTCTGACCACCACACATCCTGGTCCGCCTACCAGCTCTGAGAGTTCAACCTGTGATGACTCCAAGTATTCCTCCTCCATTTTTACTGTTAGCACTGACTTTAAACATCACTGTGAGGAGTAGCCATGTAAAGTGTGTCACCATGAAAATACCCCCGCATCCTGCTGTGTGTGGCAGGATGCTGATGGCAAGATGAGGGTGGACTGCCTGCAGGTTCCCTCTTGACCACAAGAGGGAAGCAGTTTACCTTTCTCTGCTCTGACCCGGAGGAGCCTCAGGCCACTTTCTTCTACGGACAGATAACAGTCAGAGTGGGGCATGATGTTTGTTAGGCTGATATCTGCAGATGATGTTGCACATAAGTTCTCATTGTATTGACAGTTATTTTCATTAATCTGTTGATGAATTTTTTAATTCAATGTATTCACGATGTGGGCAATAAAAAGTCAGAAAATAATACTGCTTGTTTTGTCTGAGCAGCAGTCCAAAATCCAAATATATTTACTTCAGTATGACACAAGACCAGTGAATATTGACATTTGTGAAGCTAAAATCTGTCCTTTTTTGTCATTGTTGCTTGTAGATGGGTAGAAAAAGATTTCCGCACGCTTACATGTATGCAGTGTTTCACTTTATTGTTGAACTTTAGATCTATTCAACCTTCATCATAGCATACATGAGGCAACAATGGACAGGCTGGTAAAAGTAACCACTATCAGTCTAATCACTGGCTGTATGCAATACACCAGTGTGCCACCCTGGTGGTAGAAGCTCCACCCTTTGGGAGTTGTAGTTTTTTTTAATACTGGATGGCAAACTGAAAGGCATACAAATGGAAGCCATATTTGTCTTGTCATACAGTACCACAATATAAAACAAGGGTGGAACACAGTGAAAACAGAAATACATTTAAAATCACAGAGCACCTTATAACATTATCAAATTACAATTACATCACATAGTAAATGGTTCTCTGACAGGATTCAGGCTCAAGCCTTCATTAATCAGAGATTATGTTAATGTACAATACTACTGGAAACACAAATAAAACATAGAAATATGAAAGGGTGTCAGATAAGAACCATCATAAATCATAGACCCCAAATTCTTTTAAAAAAAATTGTTATTTCACTATAGGACTTGAATGCAGTTTTTTTTTTAGCACAAAATGGGCCAAAAAAATCCATTTGATTATTAAATATGGGTTCAAATATGGTCTTCTGCAACTGTTGCATTGAAATGCTTTAGAAACCTGACTAAACATGTCAGTGTTTCTTAAAAAAAATAAACAGTGCTTCATAACTGTAAACCAGGACGGTGAGAGGGGCAGCCTGCAATGCTCTGTGTCAGAGATGAAGGGTTGGGTCACAGGAGTATCACCTGTGTATCTCATGTTGTGTGTTGTGTATGACATGCTGATGTCTCAGGAAATAGCACAGGATGAAGTCATATACCCACACTTACCAAGAGCCATGCTATTGTGAGTTCAGCTGTATATACACAGTATATATGCAGAGATTGCCAGTAGGCTATGTAACAAAAAAGTGCAGCACTGATGGTCTATATCACCAAGAAGTTAAAAAATATATAGGCCTAAGTAAGTCTATATTTTTATTAGCATGTTTATGCTAGGCTGTTTGTTGGACAGATAAAACAGACAGTTGGTAAACCAGAGAAAGTAGCTTTAGATTTACCTATTCAGACTTGGTAACAGTCAAACGTCAGTCCTCTTTGATTCATTTAGGCTACAATAAAATAGTAGCCTAGTGATGTAGGCAAAACATTGCCAATATTGGTTACATTTTGCCTACATCAGTACATTTTTGTCAAGTCTTAACGGTAAAATACCAACCTGATCTGGGCTTTAAGAAAGTGTCAAAATCTCTCGTCTACCGTGAATGAGTCCGTTTGTCAGTGACAGCAGGTCTTAAGAAGAGGTCCGGAAGCAAAAGGTCTCAGTTTGTTTTCTAGAAACTTCGTCGGGTGAAAGTTGAGTTGCTGCTTTTCTCTCCGACAGAAAGTTTGTTTTGGTTCAAATGATTAAATGTATGAAATGATGCACCTAGAGACAACATAGCAACCATGGAACCATCAGGTCCGTAACAACATGTCTGACCTCAGAGTTGTCATTACGTCGTCATCAGCCAGTCCTCCACTGCAGGAACAACCTACCATCTAGCCTATTAGTTTGTGGCGATTTAGTAAACACGCTAAACACGCTACGGATTTTTTTTAATGTATGAGTATGTTTTGTTTTCTGCTATCGACTGTATTCACGTGGACAGCTTTTTTCAATCAACAACCTCACTGAGAATCGGTTAACTCAGCCGGGTTTTGGTTCTTCTTGATGAGGATATCATCATGTGAATTAATTAAGGTGTATTCATTAAACGCTTTCTAGCCAGCTCGAGGCTGTCATCGTCTGAAACTCAAATCACACTGGTTGTGTGTTGTATAGACTCTGTCTCTAAACATGGAAAAAATGGTATAAATGCAACTGAGTGCAAATAGCAATGTTGCAAAAATCATTATAGAAATAAAATCATTCGTTTTGGGTTTCGCTGGGCGCTCCCTCCCTCTTCCAGCACTGTTCAATAAAGGCGCACTGCGCTTTTACGCACGACTATTGACACTGGAGGAGATCAGAGAGCCATGAGGACCGTCAGCGTGTGAGCGTTTTGCTGCCACCATCACAAGAATTTGATCCTGGTGCCTGGTCTGTTGTTCTCTGTCTGGGGAGAAGCGGGTCGGTGCCTGGAGGAGGAAGGTGGCTTCACTTTTGATGGGGACCTCCGCGACTTTGTCGTGGCCACCAACACGGTTGACATCGCTACCGAGGAGAGGCTGTACCAGCTGATCCAGCACCTGACTCTGGTCCAGAGTCTGACCCAGAGAGAGTTTTACCGGGTTTCTGAGATGGATGAGTGAAACACAGCTTTCAGCGTCAACATATTTCTGCCGTTTGTTGCGAATGAAACTCTGAGCAGCTGCGCTGTGATGCAGGGCCGTAATCACCTATGTATCATTGGGTAGACCATTGTAAATCACCGGTAAAACAACTGATGACTGGCAACAATTACAGCACAGATACAGAATGTTTACAAGGGCGCATATCTACAAATGTATAATTCAGTAATATTTATGATTATTTTGTTAACTTAAACCATTAATATCTATTCTTATTATTACAGGTGATCAGTCACAAAACAACCACAGAAGACACAAAGTGACCTCAACGAGACACAAAATTACCTTAAAAAAGACTAAATGACAGACACAAAATGATCTTAGAGAGCCACAATATTACTTAAACGAGACATAAAATGACTTAAACATCATTTGACCCTTAATAGTGTTTTAGGACATTTTGTCAATATTTGTCAAACATTTTATTAATATTTGTCGGACATTTTATTAATATTTTTCTGACATTTTATAAAAAAAATGTTGGACATTTTATGAATATTTTTTTCGGACATTTTATGAATTACTTTTCAGACATAAAGACTTCTTGGACATTTGATCAATATTTTTTCGGACATTTTATTTATAATTTTGCGGACATTTAATTAATAATTTCTAGGAAATTTTATTAGTATTTGGCGGTCGTTTTATTAATAATATTTAGGACATTTTATTAATATTTGTCGGACATTTTATCATTAGCTATTTGTCGGACATTTTAGAAATATTTGTGGGACATTTCATTTATATTTTTCCAACATTTTATTAATAATTTTTCGGACATTTTATTAATATTTGTTCGGTCAATTCATTAATATATTTTTAGATATTTTATCCATTTTTGTCGGACATTTTATTAGTAATATTTCGGACATTTTATTAATACTTTTTGGGACATTTTATTAATATTGTCCAACATTTTCTCAGTATTTTTTCGGACATTTCAACAATTTTTCTTAGACATTTTATCAGTAATATATCGGACATTTTATGCATAATTTTTCGGACATGTTATTAAGACATAAAATTACTGTTTAGAGAAAAAAAATGACCTCAGAGACACAACATACTCATACTCGTACTCATCATTGTTCTCTGTATCAAACAGCTGGATGGACTTCCTTACAGACAAGAAGAAATATCCATCTCATGTTATTTATTTATAAAGCTCTACTGTTAAAGCTACCAAACTACCTCACATCTCTTCTCTCTTTCAAATCCAATAACTACAGTACAGAATCCAGTAACTACCCAACCTTAGATATCCCCTGCATGCGCACAAATGTTGGTAGGTCTGGTTTCAGGTACTATGCACCTTATAAATGAAACGAGTTACAATCGACCCTGAACCTTGAATCTCTTGTTCCTCTTGGAGTTTTTAAAGCTTCACTATCTGATGTTTTTCATGATTCATGTAATTGTTTTTATTAAATCCTTGTTGTGTTGTTCCTGTTTGTGTCTGTGTGTTTTTGTTGTTATGGTTGTTGCTTTGCTCTCAGGTCTCTCTTGAAAAAGAGATCTTGATCTCAATGAGACTGCCTGATTAATTAAAGATTAAATTAAAAAAAAACATGACTACAGAGAAACACAAACAACAAAATAGAGGCAAAACCACCCTGACCCTGTGAAGGAGAGGTGGTGGGGCCTTTTGCATATCTGTGCCCAGGGGCCCATTGTCTCATAATCTGCCCATGCATACAGTAGACATAGCTGTCTTTTACAGAGGGACATTTTTTTCCAGATATTCAACAACATGCCAATTTTACACTCTCTTGCTGAATGAGAAAAAGCCAGCACCATATCAGCATTTCTTTCTAGAAAAATCTCCATGATACACACCTCTCTGTTGCTCTCACAGTATGATGACATCATGTTATTTAAATGAGGTTTAGTGTAAAATACTCATTAATGAAAAGTATCCTGAATATTGAGAAAATGGTTGAATTATGAGCATTTTCAAATAATAAGGCTGCAATGCCTGTGTCACTGCTTGCAGCACTGATGGCCTATATCACCAAGAAGTTAAAAAACATATAAGCTATATTTTTATTAGCATATTTATGCTGGGCTGTTTGTTGGACAGATAAAACAGACAGTTGGTAAACCAAAGAAAGTAGTTTTAGATTTACCTATTCAGGTAACAGTCAAACGTCAGTCCTATTTGATTCATTTACAATAAAATAGTAACTTAGCCTAGTGATGTAGGCAAAACATTGCCAATATTGGTTACATTTTGCCTACATCAGTACATTTTCGTCAAGTCTTAACGGTAAAATACCAACCTGATCTGGGCTTTAAGAAAGTGTCAAAATCTCTCGTCTACCGTGAATGAGTCCGTTTGTCAGTGACAGCAGGTCTTAAGAAGAGGTCCGGAAGCAAAAGGTCTCAGTTTGTAGTCTGTTTTCCAGAAACATCGTCGAGTGAAAGTTGAGTTGCTGCTTTTCTCTCCGACAGAAAGTTTGTTTTGGTTCAAATGATTAAATGCGTGAAAAGATGCACCTAGAGACAACATAGCAACCATGGAACCATCAGGTCCGTAACAACATGTCTGACCTCAGAGTTGTCATTACGTCATCATCAGCAAGTCCTCCACTGGAGATAATGCCATCTATTCGTTTGTGACAATTTATTAAACCGACAATTTATTTGTTAAACACGCTACGGATTTTTTTTTAAATGTGTGTGTTTTGTTTTCTGCTGTATTGAGGTGGACAGTTTTTCTCCATCAGCAGCCTCACTGAGAATCGGTTAACTCAGCCGGGTTTTGGTTCTTCTTGATGAGGATATCATCATGTGAATTAATTAAGGTGTATTCATTAAACGCTTTCAAGTCAACTCGAGGCTGTCATCGTCTGAATCTCAAATAACACTGGTTGTGTGTTGTATAGACTCTGTCTCTAAAAAAATGGTATAAATGCAACTGAGTGCAAATAGCAATGTTGCAAAAATCATTATAGAAATAAAATCATTCATTTTGGGTTTCGCTGGGCGCTCCCTCCCTCTTCCAGCACTGTTCAATAAAGGCACACTGCGCTTCTACGCACGACTATTGACACTGGAGGAGATCAGAGAGCCATGAGGACCGTCAGCGTGTGAGCGTTTTGCTGCCACCACCACAAGAATTTGATCCTGGTGCCTGGTCTGTTGTTCTCTGTCTGGGGAGAAGCGGGTCGGTGCCTGGAGGAGGAAGGTGGCTTCACTTTTGATGGGGACCTCCGCGACTTTGTCGTGGCCACCAACACGGTTGACATCGCTACCGAGGAGAGGCTGTACCAGCTGATCCAGCACCTGACTCTGGTCCAGAGTCTGACCCAGAGAGAGTTTTACCGGGTTTCTGAGATGGATGAGTGAAACACAGCTTTCAGCGTCAACATATTTCTGCCGTTTGTTGCGAATGAAACTCTGAGCAGCTGCGCTGTGATGCAGGGCCGTAATCACCTATTTAACACTGGGGGGACCATTGTAAATCAGCAGTTATCCCCCAGGTGAAAGTTTTTAAAAACTTTGCTTCTAAACTGACCATTTTACAGCAATGTGAAAGAAAAATCTTCCATCAGGAGTTTTCAGAGTTTAGATGGCTGAGTGCCATTTTAAGGAGTCAGCATATGATTGAGGGATGCACAGGACAAGTCAACTGTGACTTTTTATTTTTATATTTTTATTATTTTGTCATTTTTAGGAATGACACACTGAACTATGCTTTGTTATGAATATGACTTTTTAAAATTACATGCCAACACTTTACAATAATGATCACAATTGACAGCGATAGGCTATATCCTACAAAACACTTATTACATTCTATCTTCCACTTTTTATTACATTTGAAAGTAATGAAATAGATAGCATATATGTACACTTCACCTCAAACTAGAAACAACTGAATTAACTGTTCAATGGATATTAAATTGTTTTATCTACATCTACACTCTTGGAAGTTTATTATTGTCTTTGGTATTTATATGAAAGTATATAAGTGTGTTGTTACAGTCGCCCCTGCACGTGGAGGCAGATGTAACATTTGACTTCTACTGTTTCAATGGGGACTCAAACATGGCTTATAAAAAGTCAAGTTTGAAAAAAACACTCATTAAGACTGAACAGCAATGGTCTTAAGAGGGAGAGGAGAAGTTTAAGGACTGATTTGACACTGCAGATTGGCAGATGTTGACAGGTGACACATGCTCTGATTCACATGAACTGATAGATACAATGGCAAGCTATATTAAGTTCTATGACGCTGTCATCACCACAAAGACAATTAAGGTGTTCAGTAATGACAAACCATGGCTCTTAAAAGACCTTAAAGCATGTTTAAATGAGAAAAGAGCTGCATTTTTCTAAGTTTGTACAGCAAAATTGATTTGAAGAATGAGGTTGAGCAAAGGTTTTGTACCATGAATGCGAAGCAAGCATGGGAGGGGCTTAATAGGACGATGGACAGGGAAGGGAAAAAGCAAAGTGTGAATACTGCAGATTGTGGTCAGTTTGTTAATGATCTGAAAATCGGTTATGGAAGGTTTGATGTAAGAGACCCAAAGACAGGCTGCAGTAATATCTGCAATAGGTAGCTATGACATGTGCCTCTTCAAAATCAGGCCCAACAAAGCCCCGGGACCTGATGGTCTGAGAGGAAGGGTGCTTAAAGTGTGCTTAAACATCAGTTTAACAGAAACCATGATCTAACCAAGTTCTTTTGCTGCGTAAGCCTTACCATGTAAGTAAAGAAAGGCAAATCATACATTTCCTGTAAACACGGACACAGAGGTTTATTTCAAAAAGACACTATGTATGTGACGAGAGAAAACTGACACGGTGACCCTGACTTTAATTTGCATTCCCTGGGATAGTGAAGGCATAACCCACGCTAATCTGCCTAACTCTGCCTCTGATTGGCTTACCCTGACATTCTTACACTAACCTAAATCAGTCTCACTCCTCTTGCCTAAAGCTAACCAACCCAACCAATGCAAGCAAGTTTTGGGGTTTGTTCCCATACTCAACACTTGCCCTCAAAATTGGCCCTAGCCCTTGTTTTTGTGCGTTCCCGCTAAGGGCTAGGGTGTCCCAAACATTAGGGAAGTGCTTTTCAGCCCTTAAAATCCCCACTTGAATTGAAGGGCCATGCAATGCACACTCACGAATCCATCTCAACTGAGGGGAAGATTGAATTTCCCAGGATGCATTGTGAAACTATCCAGCCAGGCGAGTTTTCCAGGAAGATGGCAGCCTGCATGAGAAAGCCATCACACAATTGTAAGTACTATTTTTCGCAAATAAGCATTCAAAAATTCCAAAATACGTCAGAATGTGTTATGTTTCTGCATAATGCATTGTTATCTGCAAGCGTTGAGTTAGAACATGAATGCTTGAAAATAGCTAATTCACGATGTAGCCAACATGAATATCTACAGAGTTCTCCGTGAAGCCATTAAAGCTGCACACATTTAGGTAATTTTATCGATATGCATGATGAGCGTGCCTGCATCTACACGTTTTCATGAGGCTTATTCTGATATCTATCAAATTCGTGTCATGACATGAAGTTTGTGATTGTGAATGTGAACACAGAACCCACGACAGCTATCCCAGTTGAAGCCTTCTGCGTTATATGTCGACATTCAAAGTTCTAAAGACCGCAGCTTTCTCTTGCAAGTCATTCAATCAATTGGCAACTGTACAAAACCGATATACATGTGTGCCTGTAAATGCATGCAATCATGGTGGTTACTTGTCACAACTTTATCAATAATGATGATAATCATGATGATGATGATGATGACCAAGTTGTCATAAGTAGTGTCTCATATAAAATAGGTGTTGGCTTGCTGAATACCAAACTTGAGACCTATTAATGATAGATGAATAAATCAGAAGGCACTGATTTCAGGAAGGTATCTGCACTCTCCACAGGTTGTCTGGTAAGAACAGGAATGATGTTGATGGGTTAATGAATCCAATTCACACACACTCTCATTGAGATGCCACTCATTTATTTGTGAATAAACTCTTCTGTTGATATTGTCTGTGTGGTTAACTCTCATGGACGCACAAGACGGAGCAAATCAACAAAAGGGGAAGCAAGAGTCCAGAAAAACACAGCTGCAGGTTAAAATAGAGTCCAAACTGCTGGGATGAACGAATAAAATCCAGAAACTGCAGTGGTGTTCAAATAAACACAAGAAGTTTGTGCTCTAGAGAAAGGATCAACACTCAGTGAAAAACCTAAGCCCTATGATAAGTTAATATGGCAAGGCTTAACTATACAAACCAGTGAGCAGTGATAACTAGCATGTCTTTGGAGTCATCGGGTGGGAACCTCCTTTCACCAGTGTTTCGTCTAGTTGGTTCCACGACACCTCCAGGAGGCTAGACAGTGATCTCTAGCGTCCCAGAGACACTCCCCTAATGCCAGGTCTCACTGCTCCCCTCCCTGCACCAACCCAATAACCTCCTTTACCTTACTTACTCATGGCTTTCTCAGCCCAAACAGCACTGCCACCTTCAACCAAACCCAGGCTCCATACATGCGAGCTCCAGGTAGAAGCAGGGCTGATACTACCTTTCCTAGCACATCCACCATACTCTATTTCACACGCTACATAGCATAACTACAATATAAGCTAAAGTTAAAGGAGCTAAATAAACTTACAGGATCAGCAAACACACTCACCTTGCCGCATAGCCTCAAACAAAATGGATTGAAATAGACCACTCCCACACTTAAATAACCTTCCTCTTCCTGGACTTCCTCCTTATTTACACATGGCTTTCTCAGCCCAAACAGCACTGCCATCTTCAACCAAACCCAGGCTCCGTACATGCGAGCTCCAGGTAGAAACAGGGCTGATACTACCTTTCCTAGCACATTCACCATACTCTATTTCACACGCTACATAGCATAACTACAATATAAGCTAAAGTCAAAGGAGCTAAATGAACTTACAGGATCAGCAAGCACACTCACCTTGCCGCATGGCCTCAAACAAAATGGATTGAAATAGGCCACTCCCACACTTAAATACTTCCTCTTCCTGGATTTAATTGCTTCATCTGACATTTCCCTCACTGTCTTCCTCAAACTCTGTCCCCGCACTCCGAGTTCCCCCAGGAGCGAGACAGCTGATCTTGCTACGAATCCCCTACATCCCACTTCCACTGGACAAATCCTAGTCTTCCATCCTCGCTGCTCAGCTTCTGCTCCTAAGTCGGCATATCTAAGCTTTTTTCTTTCATAGGCTTCTTCCACTGAGTCTTCCCAAGGAACTGTCAGCTCAATGAAATAAACTATCCGTTGACTCACTGACCACAACACTAAGTCAGGCCTCTGCCTGGTACAAACTATTTCCTGGGGAACAACAAGCTTTCCCCCTGAATCTACTTGCATTTCCCAATCACAAGCACAAGGCGGCCACACCCTTGCCTCCTCACTAACTTATCCCTTCTGTGTTTCTCTCCCTCACAGACAAACTGAATTACTAAACTCCTATCCTTAACACCTTCTGAATTCGCCTGTCTTCGTTTCCCTTCGATGCCTGCAGCTAAACATTTCAACACCTGGTTATGTCGCCATGTATATCGGCCTTGTGACAAGCTAACTTTACAGCCTGACAAAATATGCTTTAAGGTTGCGGTACGTGAACACAATGGGCATGACAGATCCTCATTTACCCACAGTTTTAGGTTCTGGGGGGTTGATAACACATCGTATGTAGCCCCTACCAGGAATCTAATACGATTCTCCTCCATACTCCACAGGTCCCTCCAACTAAGCTTCTCTCTTCTCTACACTTTCCCAATTCAACCACTGTCCCTGTTTAGCCTGGGCCACTACCTTTGCACCCCTTAGCATCTCTTCCTGTCTACGTATCTGTTCTACAACCAGCTTTCTTTTATCTTTGAGACCTGCTTTATTCCATACTGGTTTGCCTGAGCCAAGCCCCAGGCCTCCCCGGCCAAACTGAACATTACCTACAATCTCTGCATGCCTAAGAGCTGCCTCTGCCTCCTGAACTGCCGATCTTGGGTTCCACTTCCTCCCCTCGGTTGGATTTGGAGCCACACTCCTAACTACCACGTCCTTACTCCCAGATAACAACAGCTCTGTCCTGACCTTGGTACATTTAAATTCTTTTGTTAAACTAGATACTGGCAGCTGAAGTATCCCTTTTCCATACAATGCAACACTACTTAGGCACCTAGGAGCACCCAACCACTTCCTAATATAGGAGCTAACCGACCTTTCAATTCTCTCCACTACGGATATTGGAATTTCATAAATTGACAATGGCCACATTAACCTAGGATATAGCCCAAATTGCAAACACCACAACTTCAACTTTCCTGGAAGTTCGGATTTATCTATTCTATCCAATCCTTCTGCCACCTCTTTCCTAAATTTCACCACCTGTTCCTCATCATTCAACTCCACATTGTACCACCTACCTAAGCTCTTTACTGACTTTTCCCTAATTGTTGGGATTTCCTCATCATCTATGACAAACTTCCTATTACTTAACTTCCCTCTACGTATCGAGATGCTTCTAGATTTACTAGGCTTGATCTTCATGCTGGCCCACTTGAGGTTCTTATTTACCTTCTCTAGTAGCCTCTTTGTACATGGCATTGTTGTGGTCACCAGTGTCATGTCATCCATGTAAGCCCTAACTGGTGGAAAATGCAACCCGTTCTGTCGTCTCTCTCCACCTACCACCCACTTAGAAGCCCTGATGATTACTTCCATTGCCATAGTAAATGCTAATGGAGAAATTGTACACCCTGCCATGATGCCTATTTCTAGCCTCTGCCAACCTGTTGTGAAACCTGCTGTACTTAGACACAACCTAATATTCTGAAAATATGCTTTCACTAAGTTAACAACTACCTGTGGCACTCTGAAGTAGTCAAACGCACTCCAAATGAGGCTATGCCGTACTGAACCAAACGCATTTGCAAGATCTAAAAATACTACATGCAGGTCCCTTTTCTTAATCTTCGCTGCCTGAATCTGGTGCCAGATCGTGCTAGTATGCTCTAAACACCCTGAAAAACCTGGTATTCCTGCCTTCTGCACCATGGTATCTATTAAGCTATTCCTTTCTAAGTAGCTAGCTAATCTCTGCGCAACTACACTAAAGAAAATCTTCCCCTCTACATTCAAGAGAGAAATCATCCGGAATTGGCTAAGGTCCACAGACTCCTTCTCCTTAGGAATGAGGACACCCCCTGCCCTACGCCATGCTCTTGGTATAACTTGCTTCTCCCAAACTATTCTTAGCTGTTTCCACAAAAATTTAAGGGTATCAGGCACACTTTTATAAACCCGGTAGGGGACTCCATTAGGCCCTGGGGCCGAAGAAGCCTTTGCACGCCTGACCACCTCCTGAACTTCCTTCCACCTAGGTGGTCTGACATCCTTCTGAATAAAACTCTCTTCATCGGCTCGCGCCAGACACTCTGGGCAACACCATGCGCAAGGTAACAGGCTCTAGGACTGTGCATGTGAACTGTGAATGGGCTGATCAGGGATGCTGTGTTGGAAATTGGCAATGAAGGGCTACCCTTCTGAACACATGTCATATTTCAGGGTCTGTTGAGGAGACCAGAGGCCTCATTAGGTTTTGGGCTGAACACAAAGAGCAATTTTACAAAAAAAAGTTTGCAGCAAAGCAGCTTTGGGAGTGAGTAAACAGATGTTTGCTCTGCAATAGATAAATATGTGGTAATTTGTAAACACAGCCTAATTTTCATCACTGGTTGTTACAGGAAAGCAATCATAGAGCTGGGTCTGCAGGGCAAAGAAGATGGAAAGCAAGCTGCCAAAAATTTGAAAATTTGAAAAGCAGATACAAGGTAACCTATTTCTGTAGTTAGAGGTCTGATTTATGCTTCATCATCTGCATCAGGGGCGTAAATATAGACAGTGCAGGCAGTGCGGTTGCACTTGGGCCCAGGGGCGGAGGGGCCCAACTGCCACCTGGAAATACGCCCGTGTTCAAAGAAGAACTTACATTAAAACAAAAATGGTGCTATTTTTCATACATGCCCTAAATAAGACGTTTACCTCATAAGCTCTCTCTGCATCAGTCAGTGTCTCATCGTGAGCCATCTCTCCAGACAAGTCTTTTTTCTTTCTTGTCCTTTTCTGCACCAGTGCGGCCTCCACTTCTAGCTCTGTCTCCTTATCCTGCACCTGAATTATCTCATTTGTCCATTGGACAAATTTGTCTGCAGCTGCCTTGACTGTCTGGAAGTCTCTTGCCATGCCTGTAAAATTGTCCTGTATTGCCACAACCATTCTATGGGCAGATAGGATGTCCATCCCTCCTGTTTGCAGGTACTTTGGAAGTGTTGATGTCTGCTCAGATAACCTGAGGAATACTTGAGCTGTCAGTACTGTCTCATACCTGAGCAGGGCCTCTGTGTATCCTCTGGCTTTGACCTGTCCTTTTGTATTCTTGGTTGCCTGTAGCAGTATATCAATGTAGAGACCATTTTCAGGTTTTCCAAAATGTCGAAAGACTTTCTTCAGGACATTGTCCTTGGCCCACCACCGTGTCTTGCCGATTGGAGAGAGGCGCCTGTGTCTTTTGTCCTGGCTCTCCTTCTCCCACAGATTCATTCTTTTGTAAGACTCTCTGATGAACACAGCAATGTCACTGAGGAGAGCAAACAGGGATCCACTTTCGATTGCTATCTGGGTTGTGTCAGCCAGCACCAGATTAAAGACATGTGCATAGCAACATACATGCACATGATTTGGGGACAGTGAGGACATCACAGCAGAGAAGCCTTGATACTGACCTTGCATATTAGAAGCCCCATCTGTCACACTTCCAATGCACTTGGTCATGTCCAATTTCAGCTTTTCAATTACCTCGGTTAGCAAATTGACAAAGTACTGTCCAGTAGATGCCTTGCACTTGACCACTGCAACAAGCATCTCATTAACAACATTGGTAACATATCTCAGAATAACCGAGCACTGGTCCTCAGAGGTTATGTCCTGTGTTGTGTCAGTCTGAACTGAGAACATTCCAACGTTCTGAATGTCACTGGAAATTGATTCTTGAATAAGGTGCTGAACTTTATCTATGACTGAATTGACTGATGTTTTGGAGAGTAGTGTGATGAGGGAACCTCTGCCTCTTGCCCCAGACTGATGCAATTCTTGCTCTGCTCAGTACAATTACTGATGATGCTCTTTAAGGCAGACATATTTTCCCAGTAGAAGTATGAGTTGCCATGATCTATACTGCTGTCTTCAAGAGTATATGTTGCCTCATTCTCCACCTGCCTGTAGATAAGCCTCCTCTTGCCTATAACTTTAACTACATCTACTATACGCTCAGTCTCTGTAAGCAGATATCTGGCTGCCACTCAGCAAATTCTTTATGTCAGTTTTGGAAGCCTGTAAGAAAAAAGCTTCTGCACAGCTCCTATGTGCAATGCTCTTCTCGAGCTCCTCTATGCACTGGTGCACGTTTCCAATCTGTCATTCCAGTAAAAAATGAACTACTACTATCAGTGGGCTTTCCAAATGCCATACAAATGGAGCAAAACAATGTGTGACATTCTTCACTGTAGGTTAGCCACTTTCTACTGGTGCCGTCTTTACAGCAGAAAACTTTCTGCACCATTGGGTTCTTTGCCTTTTGTTGAGGGAGATAACTGAAAAACAACTGGCTTGGGACGGGTATAGTAGCCTAATTGATAGTTGGGCTTGTTGGGGTTGGGCTGACAATTTCCTGTCTTGGAGTTTGGAGTTGTAGGGAGTAGATCATTCCATTTGTGTGATGCTTCAAACCTAAATTATGTTTTTCCTAGTTAAGTAGGGGAGAGCTGGTACGAAATTAACGTGGGACAAAAGTAACAAGGTGATTTTCTCAGAGCCTGTTGAAATTTGAAACGTCTAATTACGTCAGCACGTACAGCACGCAAAGCACGCAACTACGGAAGCATATTGTATTCACTTGACAAATAAATAAAGCCCTGTTTCTCTGAGTAATTTTTTCTGTTTTTCGGAGTAATTTATTTATTGTTTCTGTTTTTTGGTGTAATTTTTTATGTTTTTCTGAGTAATGTTTTCCCTGTTTTTCGGGGTATTTTTTTTTCTGTTTTTCGTGGTAATTTTTTTTTCCTGAATGAGGAGACGAGATACTTCAAAATCTCGCGATAAGCTCCCACCTGGCACCTGCAAGTGACCCCTGCATCCATGGTGACTCCTGCTCATAGATGTATTTTGCATCCGTGCTCTTGCTCCTAGACAATTTCAACTATGGGATCAATAAGGGTAAGGCACGTAATTAGTTACACACTGGGTATGATAATCTAGCTATGTTTTCAACTGCATCCTTCTAGTGTAGGCCTATTGCTCAATGTAACATTTTGTTACACGTTGTTACAACCTGTTACTAATGTAGTTTTTTATTATTTTTGTAGTGTAACGCACCAGAAAACTTTAGTTATTCCTTATTCCTGAAGAATATATTCCACTCAGAAAATCCAAAACTAAAAAATTATAATGTTAATTATGCTAATTGCGGAGTGCACCATACTCCTGAGCTGGACCAGAGAAGCCGTGCATCATCCATCCCTGGTGGGAAATTCTTGTTACATAAAGCAAAGATATGAGTATTTCTGTACTTGCTTCTGTTTGTATCTGCCAGTACCTGCTTTTTTGCCAGTAATTGTTTTGATGACAATAAATGTACACCTTTCTGATCTGTTGTGTGATAGCGGAGCGGAGAGTCAGCAGCTGGATTTTGACCACGGTCAATAGTATTAGTAGGTGTATAGGCAAACAAACAAACAACAACCACAACGACCATTATTCATTGTATTATTACATTTGTGGGAAGTTATTACAATAAAGATTTTCACTTCCCCACAAATGTAATAAATCCCTGCAAACATAATAGTTATTACATTTGTGGGAAATCGTGTGTTACGTTTGTAGTAGGCAGCGGCTATTACGTTTGTGGAAAATTTATTACAATTGTGGGGGCGCTGTGGAGCCATGAGGAGATAAGACACGTTTCGCTGTAGCTCCTACAGATTTCACGTTAAAACTACATTTAAAACAAAACCTGTGCAATTTTCAACCAAGCGGTTTTTGTATTTTGCATCCCAAACACTCCATGCACCGACTGTCTAGTTAAAATGCCGAAACGAGTGGGGACCTCTAAGGCTGAGCCGAACGGCGATGGAGGCCCGACTGAAGCACAGATCCAGAGTGGGAATGAGAACCCGAAGTCGAGCGTGCAGAGCACGGACAACCAAGCGGTGTTGGCCTCTATAGCATCGCTGCAGGCGGAGTTGTCCCAGGCTAAGTCGGACATTTGCAACAAGATTGACGAAAGGATTGCTGATGTAAGTACAACTTTGAGAAGCGAAATTGCCACTCTGAAAGCTGAAAGCGACGCTGCATTCTCCGTAGTAAATGTCCGACTCGACTCCCAAAATGAGATGCTGAAAAGTTTGGGAGAGTCAGCTACTGCTACTTCGGATACTGTTGTGGACCTCGAAGCTAGGGTAAAGCAGCTACACAGCCAAGTTGAACATCTGTCAGAAAAGTGTTTGGACTTGGAGGGACGATCTAAACGTCAGAATCTGAGAATAGCGGGAGTTAAAGAAGGGGAAGAAAAGGGTCAGAAAACCAGGGATTTCGTGGCACAGCTGCTTATGGATGCACTACAGCTGGATGAAAAACCAGTGATTAGGCTCGTTCGAGATGAACTGCGCCTCGCCTGAAAAGTAGACGAGAGCAGGCGGCCACAGCGGGGGGCGGTGACAAAAAGCTGCGGTGATGTCGGACAGTTTCCCGACAGTTTCCAGCAGCCTTCAGTCACTGCGTACAGGAAGTCACAGACACACTAACATCCTGTCTGGAATGATGTCAGTTCATTAAAAAAGTGATCAGGCCCATATATGTTTGTTTTCACCATCAGTCACACAACATGTTTTCTGTTCACAGAATAAACCTTCAGGTCAGACAAATACAATCTTAATCTCTAGAATTCAACAAAAATTAGTAGTTCATCTAAAACGTCATCTTGTTGAGTCGGCATCTGAACCAATCAGCTGTTAGATCAGGTGAGAGCCAGGCGGTGCAGTCGATGGAGAGCAACTGCAGTGCCTGGCTCTAAAAACTGCGGCCGCCTCGCTCTCGCGATTTTATCGCCGTCCACTTTTGTAATACGTCAGAGCAAATCGGGATGAAGTCGGACACAAAACTAACCAGCATGCATTGTGCGCCAATCGCCGGTGATCGAATCTGCGCAGGACTGGCTCATCTCAAACGAACCTATTGACCGAGCTCATAGAGCCCTGAGGGTGCGCCCTGGTGATGAAGAGCCTCCTCGACACCTGATTTTAAGGGTGCATTACTGTCATGCTCTGGAGGACATACTGCAGAAAGTCATGAAAACCAAAAATCTCACGTATCAAGGGCAGCGAATTCAAGTTTTCAGAGACTTTCCACCTGCTGTAGTTAAACGCCGAGCTGCCTTTTCTCTGGCCAGGAAGTTGCTGCGAGACCAACCTGGAGTTAAATTCGGACTCCTATACCCAGCCAAGTTGAGAGTGACACATAACGGGAAGGAGACCATTCATGGACCCTGAGGAGGCCCGCCTGTATGCTGAACGCCACTTCGGACAGGGACGCACCTGAGATGCACACCTTTAGAACATGGCTCATTCATTTCTGAGAGAGACTGGAGGTAAATGTCAACTAGACCAGAGATGTTATGAAGAGCCACCTATGGACAAGTAATAGGCCCATGCATACGTAATCACAATTAAAGTAACAATAACACTTTGATAAGAATGGTGACTGAGCTCAAGAGCCTAAGAAACATATTGATGCTTATTTATTATCTTTTTTGACTAGGCCTGAGTTTCTGTTTTCCCCTTTTTTTCCCCTCTCACCTATTATAATGCAATATTTTGTTTGCCAGCCTGCCCACCAGAATGCATATTTCATTTGGTAGTTTGAATAACTTGGTTTCTTTAGTGAATATGTTATTTCTTTGTATTTTATCTCGCACTTAAGACAGCATGGCTTTAAGTCACTGATGGTGGGGGGACACAATGTATGGCCTGGGGGTTTGTGAATAAGTGTTTGCCTTGGAGTTTTGTGTTTATTTCAGTAAGGTCTGCTAAGATATGGGCGTTTACATTCAATTTTATTAATGAGAGATAACTAAGCTACTTTGTAGCTACATAGGTTTTGTTGTAAGCTTTACAACTGTAGGGCTACTAACTACAGTAGGATCAAGAGTTCAACCACAGTTGGTTGCTAGAGTTCATTCTCGGTTTAGAGAGGTTAGACTACACATTATTACGATTGATAATGTTTTTGTTTTTCTGTTTAAGTGTATTTTGGGCGGGACAGGGGTGGGCAGGGGTGGGAGGGTGGTTGGAGTGTCATTTAACTTATGGTTACATATATCCAACAGAGAGAGGAGAGAGTCTAAGGATAGATGCGTGTAGTCACCCGACGTAATGCACAACGTTGCACATAAAGAGAAGAGGAGGGATGATGTAACATTCTGCTCTTGGAATGTCAATGGTATTAACAAACCAGTTAAACGAGGCAAAGTGCTTGCACACCTTAAATCATTACAAGCTGATGTTATTTTTTTACAAGAAACCCACCTGTAAAATGACTCGCATGCTAGGCTTAGGTGAAGATGGGTACAACATATTTATCACTCCAACTTTTCAGTAAAGACTAGAGGCACAGCTATCCTGATCCGTAGGGGAGTTCTCTTCAAGCACCTAACTACAATAGCAGACAGGGACGGGAGATATGTTATTGTTGTGGGAGAGATTTGCTCTACACCAGTAACACTATTAAAAATATATGGGCCAAATAACGACGATCCGGAATTTTTTAGAAAGGTTTTAAATCTGATCCCAGATATTTCTAGTACTAATCTAATCATTGGTGGCGATTTTAATCTGGAATTGGACATGTATTTGGATAGGTCTTCTACACAGAAGGTGGAACCTTCCAAGGCATGCAATCTTCTGAAATCCTATATTGAAAATATGAATCTCTTTGATGTGTGGCGGATTTCTAATGCTACTGGTAGAGAATATTCCTTTCATTCTAAAGTACATAATATCTATACTAGGATAGACTTTTTCTTAGTTGATGGCAAACTATTGCCACTTTCCTATAACGCAAAATACCACAATATTATTATTTCTGACCATAGCCCAATATCATTTTCATTAAAGCTTGGCAAAAATGAGCCTGTCCAGGGAAACTGGAGGTTTAATCCTCAGCTCATCACAGATGCTTTTGTGATTATCTAGAGTCAAACATTAAGATATTTTTTGAAACTAATGATAAGGAAGGTACTTCTTCTACACTATTGTGGGAAGCCTTTAAGGCCTATTTGAGAGGGTGCATTATTTCTTTCCAATTCTCTCTCAAGAAGCGTAACAAAGCAAAACAACTAGAACTTGAGGATGAAATCCGCCAGTTAGACATGGAGAATGCCCTACACCCCTCATTAGGGAAACATACAAAAATTTCAAATCTTAAATATAAACTAAACAAAATATTGTTGGATAGAATTTGCAGAGCCTTTATTTTTACAAAACAGCGATATTTTGAATTCGGTGATTGGCCACATAAATTATTAGCAAGACAACTACGAAAACTTGAAAATGACAGGACGATCCACAGAATTAAGTCAAGTCAAAATCCTGGCCAAGACATTGGCCAGAAGACTTAATGCCTTCATATCCGAGCTGATTCACCCTGACCAAACAAGGTTTATCCCCAAAGAAATTCCTCCCACAACTTTAGACGTCTTTCAAATATCATGCACTCTCCTAGATTTCCCAAAAAGGATCTTGTTATCCTCAGTTTGGATGCAGAAAAGGCATTCGACCAGGTTGAATGGCCATACTTATTTACGGTCTTGCAGAAATTCAACTGTGGTGATAAATTTGTGTCCTGGACTAAGCTCTTATATAATGCCCCCTGGGCCAGAATACTAACTAATCAAACTCTTTCTGACCCTTTTCTGCTTGGCAGGGGCACAAGGCAGGGCTGCCCGCTTAGCCCACTACTGTTTGCGCTTGCCATAGAGCCGCTCGCCGAAACAATTCGATCACTTCCAGAGATCCATGGCTATAATACAGAATACACCAAGAATAAAATTTCATTGTACGCAGATGACATTTTGTTATATGCTACTCAACCTAGGATTACAATTCCATCAATACTAAAAACATTCCATTTATTCGGTACTTTCTCCGGGTACAAGATCAACTGGAGCAAGAGTGAACTACTGCCAATACAAGTTGAGGATCAAGAATGGCTCAGACAGCTTCCCTTTCGAATAGCATCTGACAGCTTAACTTATCTGGGGATAGTAATCACCAAGAAGTACAATGATCTTTATAAGGCTAATTTCCCCACCCTGTTAAACAAGTTAGCAAGCAATATTCAATTCTGGAAAACACTCCCCATCTCTCTGTTGGGTAGATTGAACGCTATTAAGATGATTTTTCTCCCTCAGCTGCTTTATCTTTTTCAAAACCTGCCTATATACCTTACTAAATCTTTTTTCAGTAAACTGGACTCTATCATTCTCCCCTTTGTTTGGAACTATACGTCTCACAGAATAAAAAAGGACCATCTTTGCAAACATAAAACCAATGGGGGGTTGGCACTGCCTAATTTTATTTTATATTACTGGGCCACTGGGATACGCTCTATTGTACATTGGTTAGATGACAATCCATCACCCCATGATGGACTAGAGATGGAACGGGAGGATTGCCTACCATATTCTATTAGAGCGGTTATACTGTCACCCGTGCCAGTCAATAGAATTTGCTTCAAACATAATCCCATAATTTACGACTCAATTAGGATATGGGAACAACTAAGAAAACATTTCAAGATCAAAACGGTGTCATATCTGCTACCTATAGCAGCGAACTCCTCCTTCGCTCCCTTTGTTCTGGATGGGGCCTTTATTACCTGGAAGCAATTAGGGATTTGTAATGTTGGCAACCTATACATAGAAGGTACTTTTGCTTCTTTCCAGCAACTCCAGGAAAGATATAACTTGCCCAAGAATCAGTTTTTCAGATACCTCCAGATTAGGGATTATGTTAAAACACATCTTCCTAATTTTTAGAGGGCAAATCCAGACAAGCTAGAGAGTTTATTTAATCTGTTCCCTAACCCACGCTACATAATCTCGCAATTATATGAGACACTACAAAGTTTGTGCCTTCCCAAAATGGACAAGATAAAAGAAGAGTGGGAAAGAGAGATTGGAGCCTTGATACTTCCCAATGTGTGGGAGGAGAGTTTGGAGTACATCCATGAATGTTCCATTAACGCCCGACACTGCTTAATACAATTTAAAATCCTGCACAGACTTCATTATTCCAAGACAAAGTTGCATAAAATATTGCTTGAAGTCTCTCCTTTGTGTGAGAAATGTGAGTCTATGAAGGCTACCTTATCACATAGTTTCGCTCTTTGCCCCAAACTTCAAAACCTTTGGTATGAAATATTTCAATTTTTTTCTGTGATTTGGGGTTCCAATTAGAACCAGAGCCCATCTTAATAATTCTGGGAACATCAGATGAGTTACGGAGGCTAAATGTTGCACAGCAGCGTCTTCTGGCGTATGGTTTTATAACGGCAAAAAAACTGATCTTACTTTACTGGAAAAAGAAAGAGGTGCCCTTCTTCAAGCACTGGTTGACTGACTTGACAGACACCTTACATTTGGAGAGAATTAGATTTATTCTGAAAGATAAACTGAAGGACTTTCATAAAATTTGGCGACCTTTGGTCTCTCATCTCGAAAGAGAATCTAAATGAGACTCTAGTTTAAATGCACTCCCAGGGAGGGTTGGGTGGGTGGGGGTTGGGGGGGTGTTGTTTATTTTTGTTGTTGTTGGTTTTTGCTTGGATGATGGTTTTGTTTGCTTATAATTTGCTACTTGTCTCACTTGTCATGTTTGTCAGGGATTGTGTTTGTGGAATTATTATTATTATTTTTTTTTTAATTTTATTTTATTCTGTTTCTGTAAAAAAAAAAAAACAGGAAACGTAACTGTCGATTGTCAATTTCACTGTTTATTGACTGGTTTCCCAATAAACATATTTGAAAGAAGGAAAATTTATTACGTTTGTGGGTTTATTACATTAAATGCTACAGATTTTTATTACGTTTTTGGTTTATTATGTTTGTGGACAGTTATTACATTGGCGGGCATTACAAGGCACTTACAATTATACATACATACAAATTACAGGCAAGAATATCAGTTCTACTGGGAAAAAATAAGATGTCCAGGGTTCCCATGGTCATGGAAAACCTGGAAAAGTCATGGAATTTTAAAATGTCATTTCCAGGCCTGAAAAAGTCTTGAAATGAAGTAAAATCATCAAAAGTTTTTGAAAAGTCATGGAATTTAATTTTGTTTTTGAAGGCTATCTTACATTTAGTGATGACCTTGTGAAGCCTCATGAAGCATTTTCTTTATTTTCTGAGCCCACTAGATGGCACTCTTGGTTTCAAGAGAGAGGCTCAAAGGAGTGTTTTAAACCTTTTGTTGAACAGAAAGCGCCATCTCTCCAAAGTCTGTCCTCTGAGTGCCTCCACTTCTTGCACTTCCTTCAGAAGATACATGGTGTGCTGAGACATCTCTTTCACAAGGATGCTCTGCTCCTCCTCCAAGGGTTTCAGCAGCATTGACTGGTCAAAGACAGACCTCTTCAACCTGAGGGTGTTGCCTTTAGGTTACGGAAAGGAATGGAGTAGTGGACAAGAAATATTTATTATTATATTATACATATATTATTATAACTGAATGATGTTTATTTCTGAGACACAGATCTATGTAGGAATGGCATTGGTTTTCTTGAATGTAAACAATTAAAAAAATATATCATTACAAAGTGTCAATCTTATTTGGATGGAAAGCTTGTTAAATTGTGATGGTAAAGTGTCTCATTTGTGATTACTACGGCATGGTATTAATATCACCATAACTTTTTCTGCCCCATGATGATGGTGATGATGGTTCTGATGGTGATGAGGGATGGTTTGCCCATGGCGTAAAACAAGCCAGGACCGCCTCTGATGGTGTTGTATTGCAAGACCTTTTCACGAAGCTTCTTCTTCAGCTCTGTCATTTTCTTTCTCTTTCTTTGTCTTGCCTGGTTGCTATCTGCAAAGTTTAATGAAAATAAAAATGTGTGATGGTGTTTTTGTGGTTTTTGACGTGTAATTTAAATAACTTGTTTTGACAACAAACAGTGCTGATGATACAGATCTTGCTTCTTGTGCAAAAGGGTTACAGTGATGCTCTCAATATCAGCCCTGAGGTCTTCAGTACACCCTGGAGCATAGACTCTCTCTAAATCAGTTAAACAAAACAATTGGAGAAGAGATACAATCAGTGACAGTCTCACTTTCAAACTACAAAGGTACAGTCATTAACAGATGTATATACGAAAAGACATCAAAGTACTGTACATGTTTTACCTGTGACTGCCCAGTGGCTGACATCACACACCCACTGCTGTATGGTCTACTGATCAAGGTTGTGCTCCTTTTGGATGTTGCTAAGGTTAGTAGCTTCCACCTTTGCCCTTTCTGTGACCTTTGGAGGAGAAATAAAATAACAAAATGTCAGAACAAAAGCTCCATGCAACACCATAATGCAAGACCTTCATCAGAACAGGTGAAACATTTAATGACACCATCTGTATAGACACCCAAGCGGAGGTCTGAATAAGTGAAAAAATGTCTATATAGCTTTGAGGTTACAAGCTTTTAAAACTGCAGGCATTTGTCACAAATATGTAGTGTCACATGAGAAGACAACTTTAATTTGCCCTTACTTTGACATATCTGTGGGTCAACACTTGGTGAAGGTTGTCCCTCTTTCTTCTGTTCCAACCCATGGCTTGTTGTGTCAGCATGTTCACTCTTCCTAATTAATACAAAAATGCATCCACAAGCCAGTTAGAATTCACATCAAAAAAACTATACTAAGTGAGAAACCCAATAGACATGACTAAGCCCAATTCAACAACCCAAAAATTTGTTTAACTGGTAATGCATTATCACAGTGTTTACTGTAAGTGTAATACCAACCTGCCTTTGTCATGTATTTTGTGACAAGAGCTGCCCTGAAGAGAAAGCTGTTCACCTATATAGAAAAAATAATGTTTTGTCTCCATTGCTTAACAATATTACCAACAAATCATAGATCTTACACTGGATGGTTTAAGAGAAAACACGTACACTGACTTAACCTAGGAATTTAGGACCCCATCCTACAATATGCATGCATTTTGTGTTTCTGAAAATATGAATTGCCTATCTTTGATTTTAACTCAGACATAAATGATGTGCTTTATCCCTAACACTCACTTAAATGACAAATAAGTAATTTTAGTGTGCTGGTTTCTATTAATACTCCTTGTATACATATGGTTACAGTAATGACTTTAATAACATACCTGCTCCACTTCCTCCTCCACTGTGTTTCCTGCTCCATCCTGGTTTCTGCCACCCCATCTCACCTGCAACACGGTGTGAGAAGTGTTATATAGTATTACTTTAGAAGTTTTTATGTAACATTGTTCAATCAGGCATGACATGCACAACAATTTGCACAAGCAGCTGAAAAGCAGTTGGTGAAGGTTAACACAGAGCACATTATATTAGCCTGCCCATTATTTCCCAGTGGCTACTTTCACACCAGAATATAAGTAACTGCATGTACCTCGCATTTTGCTGCATGGGCTTTAGCATGCATGACGCTAAGAAATGGCCTCATTTCTGTCAATGGCAGAAGCTCAGGTAACCCCTCTGCTACTCTGTTCAGGTAGGGCCAGTACCTAAAAAGCAGGAGCAGCATTTTGTGAGTGTTAAGGATCCATTTTTCATTGACAGGACAACAATATCAGTATGACTAAATGACTACCATAACTGTAAAGTTGAGGCACAGGCCATTTAAACATGGTGATGGATTTGTAGCATGACAGTGAGGATTACCTGCATGTGACATCCATACAGAAGAAGGTAACATTTGCCTCATCGGATAGGCAAATATTTCTCCGCGATGATGGTTTAGTCCTCATAAGAGAAACCCATGTCTGATTAATCAGAACAAAATCTAGTGGTTAAAAATCAGTTGACCCCGCAAGGCCTGGCTCAAGCACACATCTCTGTCATCTGGGTGCCTATAACAAAACATAATACTTGGCTGCTACAAAGGATGGATAAATAACACTCCGCAATCAAAAGTGTTTAATGCTTCCAATGTGTGTTTAGTGCCTCCTGTCTTACAAAGACTAAGACTTAGACTGCTATTAAAACTCAAATAATGAGACCAGACTCAAGAGTGGAACACACACACACACACACACACACACACAGTCTCATTTCCATTACTTCAGACGACATTAAATTCAAAGTCTTCACCTTAAAATTAATGATTTACATTAAGGGGACCTGCTTTTTGCTTGTTTGTAAAAAAAAGTTTTATTACCATGTACCAAACGTTCCTTTTCGTCTGCCAGTTTTCTGTGAAAGTGACGTCGATTGCAGTCAAATCGGCCAGTCCTGTTCCAAAATTATCTCCGAGTTGTTTTTCCGACGTTCATGTGTATTTTCCCAGTCGGAAAGTCATTTTTCCGATTATTCCAACACCACTTGAATGCAACTTACTGGTCACAGAGAAGAAACGAACAAAAAATAGAGAAAGGAGTTTCCCCACAGGGTTTTTAAATTCCCAGATTAAATCGGATAACGGATAACGATTCGATTCGTTTTACATTTTTCTTTTCTTTATTATCAAATAAAAAACGGGAGACGGATCATTTTTTTTCCTTTTTCGTTTGGACATTTCAAAACAAAAAATGGATAATGGTTGGTTTTCCGTGTTTCAATTTGTTATTTCGAAACGAAAAACGAATGGCCGCGAAGTACACGGACCCATCGACATACACATAAAGTGTAAACTCTTCAAACTGTTTGTAGACCAGTCAAACCACAGTTTTTGTGTCACTCATACACACTGACTGCACATGACCCATTTCTAATGGAAGCAAATGATCATATTTTCTTTACTAATTATTTAATTATTCTCACCAGTCTCTTTGATTACTTTTTAAGTTTTACACAAGGAGGGGCCTTTCTATCAGCCTTATTCAGAGAAGTGATATGCTGCTTCATCTATTCAAAATGTTTCAGTACAGCATAATGAAATAAAGCAACAAAAATGAGCACGTGTGTTTGCAGAATGACTCTGCACAGAGAACATAAGGCAGAACGCATTGGATAACAATACCTGCTACATTCAATGCTGCACAAAGGCCTGGGCTCTCTAATTGTATAAACAGAGAGCAGATGGATCCCACTCTGAGATTGGTTTTCATTAAGCTTCTCAAGGAGCAGAGCTGCACCAAGGTCAGATTTACCGCTCAGAAAATCCTGGCTGCAGATCACTTGATACTTGTGAACAAATTTGCATCAGTGATTCTCTTCTCAGAGGGCTGTTAAAGGTCAGATCCGGCTGTAAACGTGTTTATATATGCCAGGTCTCATATGGAGCCTCCTTGAGACAGGCTACTGTTTCAGACAAAATTAAAGAACCAGATGGAGACTTCCTGTCTCGTTATAATTACAATTACTCAGATGGATAACTGCATGGGCAAAGTGAGCACGTGCTCAGGGACCTGGAGTGAAAGGGGGGCCCTGGCCTTAAGATTTCTTTTCATTGATTGGAAATAGAACTGTACTTTCATGCAGGTAAATCTGTGTGGCCTACCCCCTCTGCCAGTGACACAAAACATACGTCATTTCTGTGCTTCCTCACCACCAGCGTCAGAAACCCACATTCATCGTGTGAGAGCAAATTACTGAACCACATCCTCAGTCTTAGTCATTTTCCCAAGTGGATTTCCTGATACTGGAATATTTCTGAGCATGCACATGGCTTAACTCTCTCTAAATGTTGGGAATCAACATCCTATTTGATTAAAATGAAAAATCCAGTAGTCATCTGCACATACACAACGACAAACCAAGATGCACAAACATAAAACGGTGCAGTTTATAGGCATGTCTGACGTGAAGAACGTAGATAAATGCAGCCAGAAAACCTAAAAGAAGGTCTGATTCACCCGTTTTCCAAGAGGGGAAACCTCATTAATTTCACCCCTAATGTGGATACTAATGGCAAGAGCTTATAAACATGTTGGGTGCTCGTAACAGCAACATCATTAACACACCATGCAGTCTTAAGTACATTTATGAGTCACCCACTAAAGCTGTTATACGTCAGTGGCAGCTACCTTGGTAACAGTAACTATAAAGAAACTGATTAAGTGAAGCAATCACAGAGTTGGCCTTTCCATCAGTATGGATAATTGAGCATAGAAACAAAATGCACAGTTTGTACAAGGAATTGGCCAGCATTACCAATACAACAGAATATCGACTCACCATGTATAACAGTCCTTGATGTTGCCTGCAACTTGACATAACTCTACACATATGTGACAGTAAAAAATGACTGTGCAGTTATAATTGATAACACGCAAAAAAGGTTTGGACACTCAGCCTCCAGCCTGGTTCATAGAAAATGTTCCTAGCAAGTTAGCGTGTTAGCTCACCAGCTAGGAGTTCACCAACTAGCCCTGCAAGTAGTCACTGTGTCACCAAGCTTCTAAAGCTTAAAAAACCCAAAAGCAATGTCTCTTTCCAAAGACATGACCCAGTTACTTAAGATAATTCTCAGACCTTGTTGAGAGCAGTTTCATGCAGGAACGGCTTTCTTTCTACTGAACTACACCCGCCAACTGTATCACATTGCAGCAGGAGGCATGCATCTAGTCAAAGCAGAGTCCTACACCAAGTGTGGTACCCATGATACCCCATTTATATAATTTCATGGGTATGGGAACAGTTAAAACTGAACAAAATGCAGGTGAGAACCCATCTTAAAATTTTAGGCACCTTACACGGTTGTGATGCTATCGTGATAACAAAATATGTCCACATACATATAAACACCTGGCAAAATACTAACAACTACTTTTGTGGTGGTTTCTGCCAAAACAGGTGTCTCTGGGATCTCATTTTGCCATGATCTCTCTCTATCTCTCTCTCTCTCTCTCTTTCTCACACACACACACACACACACACCCTTACAACTGGTTGGAAATAAACACTTCATGGCCAATTATGAAGCAGTTATTGTTGTGTTTTTCTGTGGTGTGTATGTCAGGCCATGTGATATGTCAGTTCTGATGTTAATCGTGACCTAAGGTAGTGACCTTCCTCCTGCTGAAAGAAATGGCTGCCCCCCCTCTCCACGCACCCTCCCCTCCACTGCAGCCTCATAAACGCCACAGCAGCTCTGTGTGACAGTACAGCTGAAGACATACACTGGAGCTGATCTCAAAGTCTTCTGCTGCTGAAAGAGGCTGTCTTCCTGTCAGAGAACTAACTGTCATCTAGTTTGGAGCTTAGCTGTAGCTTGTGTAGAACAAACAACTTTACCGAGAAATAGTAACATTTCTACCACTGATATGGAGTCAGGCATGTATGCCAAGAGGTCTGAAGAACAGGGGCCACGCAGAGGAAGGTCTTTTGACTCTGTAAATCATGCTTATGAAGAGAAGCAGCTCAACAAAGAAGTAAGTAGCACTAATGATGCTTGTGTTCTGTGCTTATTTGAAAAGCTCCAACAGTAAGAAGAATAAGCTTTTAGTAGGGGTTTTAAGTCGGTGTTACTTTGAGGTAACCTCTTAATTGTCTAGTTGTTTGACCATCAGAGCTGATATGGCTCTGTGGGGCCCACCACTGCTGTCAAATTATTCCTGAGCCTCAACAGCAATGGCTCTTTCCAGAAATCATCATTACTAACAATAATCAACAGATCTTGTTGTGAGCAAGATCATGTAGGGACTATTTTCTTTCTAGCGGACTACACCCACCAACTGTATCACAGCATAGAAGGAAGCATGCATCTACTCATGGACAACAGGCTCTTGACAGCGCTTTGAGCACCACAAGCCGAGTGCCATAGTTTAATTACATTGAAAAAAGACAGACATCTCTATGAGCAGTATCTCCAGCCCTCTGCAATTCACACCAAAACAATATAAAGCACTACAGGTTAGAGTTCAAATATATATTTTTGATTTTGGGGCGAACTGTCCCATGAAGTCTCAGTGCATTAAATACTCTGTGCTAGCTTAGAGCATATGTGTTTTTATTTTAGGCTGCAGTAAAATCACTGGTGCATACAGTATGCATATTTTTTAAAGGTTACATTTATTTAATTTGTTGAGACCCAGGACAACAGGAGCATCTCCTCTGGAAGGTCCACCAGCTCTGAGAAAGGCACTGTAACTATCATATTCTCACTGAGAAATGAAGTTGGTGGTCTAGTCAAGGCACTTAGGCTTTTCCAGGTGGGTGTTATTTAAAATTTTTGAAAGCATGCTCTGTCATCTTCAACCTGAAATGGCTGAATCTGTTTTGTTGAAGTGATCTTCTCTGGAGGACTTTGATCATGTTTGGAAGCTTTCCCACATGTTTTGTTTATCTTATGTTATGTGCAGGAAAAACATGTCAACCTTGTTCATATTGAGTCCCGCAAGTCCAAACGAAGGAATTCAGACTTTGAGATCTTTGTGGATTGTGACAGTGACCATGAACAGCTCAAGGAGCTGACTCAGCTGCTAAGGAAGCATGCTGATATTATTGACATTACTCCATTTGAAAACTCCACTCTGTCTGATGATGGTAGGTCATAGTTTACTTTTGACTACAGTACACTGATTTATAATAAGAGAATACATCTATTCATGCTTCAAAACATATAAAGCAATAAACAATGTAAGACCTGCAAGCAAACACCAACATCAATAGAGTACACGGTTCACGTCTAATCCACAGGGCTATTTTGTAACAGTTAAATCATGATTACACACAAAGGCAGAAACTGCGTGACTAAATTCAGTCATGAGATACAGGCAGATTTCTATCTGAACTGAACCTAAATTGTATTTCAGATATTGCTGGTGTGCCCTGGTTCCCTAAGAAGATCTCTGATTTGGATCTGTGTGCAAACAGGGTTTTGATGTATGGCTCTGAATTAGATGCAGATCATCCGGTATGTAGGATGGACAAAGTTGTCATAGAGTCTGATACTTAATTTACTTTTATAAGGGAATTGTACAACAGTAAACTGTGATTGTGCTTCTTTTATTTCTTTTTTGCAGGGATTTAAAGACAACACGTATCGTAAAAGAAGAAAGTATTTTGCTGATTTGGCTATGAGCTACAAGCTGTAAGTTCAAATGTTTCTTTGACTGTGATGTGAATTGTTTCATTTTGCTTTGATGTATAAAATTGATTGAAGTTATATTACAAAATTTAACAATGAACTCCCTGAGATGCGCCATCTCATCTTGGATGGGATCATGGACAATAGCAGTAAATAAAGGCAAAAAAAGGTAAAATATCAAAAATACACTAAAGCAAACAGGGCTCTCCCAGAACCCCAAACCATATCTACTACATCTCTATTATGTGCATCATCTGCACAAAACTGACAATAAGTATAATAAATGAGCAAGTGGCAGAACAATTAAAAGTATTTCAGTAGTAGGCCTACAGAGAAATGTAACCTATAAACAATGAATGGTTGAGAAAAAAAGGATGATAAAGCATAAAGATTAAAGATATGGGTAAATAAGCAAATGAGTCCTAAAGTCAGGATAATGAGTAGTGTTTTTTTGTGATTTTTGAATGTATTTGAAAGCCTGATGGTGCTTTTCAGTTAGAGGCTTGTCCCCCAATTTCTTTATGAATCACACACAACAAAGAAACAGACTTGAGAGTGTCTGCGTATGATAAGCAAAATGGAATATTAATTTTTTTAACTAACTTTTTAACTTTGACATAAATGCATTTAAAAACAAAAAGCAAATCATGAAAACTTTTATTTTTATTTTTTAAATATATTTATATATTATGTAATAAATGTGTGTGGCACAAGTTGATAATTCTTCCTGAGTCGCATAGACTCAGTGGCCTCTCTGGTTCCAGTAAACACGGTGTTTCTGAAATGTTATTCATTGTCCATTTTTGGATGAGAGTGCCAGTGCACATTTCATCAACCAGGTCTACCACTGTCTGACATTTCTGGAAGTAGGGAATTGGCTCCCATCCAACATTGAATCAGTACTTAAGGAGAAGGTACGTAGTCTTAGCCTGCTACGGGGACCAGAACCCGAAGCTGCGGCTGAAGTGGACTAAGTGTTATTGCAGTTCCAACAACTCCAACAGAGTGATACATCTTAGCTCTAGCTCATCATGTGATGTCATTTTCCAGATTTGCATTCAGCCAGTTAAACTTCAAGTATATAGTTATATAGTTTATTCTTGTCATTTTGAATCAGTATCTTCTGTGTTTGGATCAAAAAGTTTGTGAAAAAGTTGTGCCACACACATTTGTTACAGTTTATTGCAATGAAGAAGATCCAGAGACAGAGGATGATGATAGCAGAGAATCAGACAGATTAAATATGTGATTAAGAGAAGATAGATGCTACTACTCTGGACAGAGAGAGATTGGAAAAACATCTCTGTTGCTTGCCTGATATCAGGAAGAATTATCAACTTATTACACGCCTTTTCCATTTGCAGTCCTACATTGCCTCCACTCTGGTTCCCCTACAAAACTCCCTACACACTGATGTGTAGCCATGCCAACAAACTGGTTTTGCTGGGTTTTGAGAGTGAAGCTGAGCAAAGTAAAACAAGAAACAATACAAGGATGTCGGCACGGCTTGACAACACTTGACAACAGATTGACAATGGTGTTAGTCCTGCCAGTGGTCCTGACTGGCTAATCGCCCATCCTCCTGCTTTGCTCACTGGATTGATTGCTTCTTTAACTGAGAAATGGCTGTTTCATGTCATGATGCCAGACGAATCAGTCTCAGTGGAGTGGGCAGAATTTTTGGAATTGCTTTTTTATATATTACTGTAATCTATGATCGGAAATAATATCTATGACAGTTTTCACACTTGGGAGTGATGAAATGGTAGAAATATATTGAGGCGCATGTACGGCACTGAACGCATGGGGCATGAGTAGCTCCAGGAAAAGCTGCGCCCAGACAGCATAAAATAAAGAACCAAAGAATGAAGCTTCATGTAAGAGCGAAGATAAACTTGAGTCAAGTCCAATTTTACAACTGTAAAAGATTTGAGAGATCCGATGCGGCGGTTAAGTGCAAATAATCAAATCAATTATGTCTCCAAAGGCCGCCGCAGCCAGCAGAGAGAACAAAGAACATGGAGACACAAAGGACACCAATGAACAGTTGTATGATATTCAGCAAAACATTGAGAAAATACTGAAAATGCTGGTATCAGGTGAATGTAAACTGAAATCTGTTGAAAATCTTGAAAACTTTGTTGATTCTCAAGAAAATAGAATGGGAAGAAGTAACATATGAATCTTCAATTTACCAGAAGAAGAGGGTGACAATTTAATGCACTACCTGGTCAACTTCATTTTTGGAGGAATTAGGAGTGACAATCATTTCAGCAGATTTGGAATGGTGCTACAGAATTAGTGTCAAGCAGAGAAAAGCCTAATACCCACGCATGATTACCATGAAGTTCTGGAATGACCAGACCAAAGTCAACAATCTGAAGGCATGACAAAGACCAGAGGATTAGTTTTGTTCAGGAGAAAAGAACTAAACTTTTAGCTTCTGTAATAATCAAGGAAAGTATGCTGCTCCTTGTGTGTAAATGCACACAGTGTTTCTCTGAATGGGGAGTCGGACAGCAGCTTCACGTTCACATTTTACAGAATGTCATCGAAATTTTCTTCTCTAATGGTGTATCATTTCACCCACCTGCAACCCATCCATGCGTCCCTATGTGTGTGACAAGCAGAGTGTAAGTCGTTGTGAACCCGCCTATGTAAGTGTTTTACTGTCGGAATAATGCGCCCTGACGGTAAGCCAGGTTTTTCCTGGTCAGTGATGCAATTGCTTTCTGCTGCCTCAAAATAGCTAAACACCAATGATGCACCTCACCACACCTCACTTGAAAACCTACATGCCCATGGGCATATGGATGGGCGCAACTGCATTCACTATTTACACAATGTTGGTGCTTGCTCTGAAAACGACAACTGCATCTGTCTGAAACTAGCAATGACAGATGCACTGTGCTGTGCTCTGCTTTAGTTTGGGTGTAAGATAGGGCCCAAAGACACAGTATTAATTTACGACATTGCTACAATGTTTTACCCATGTTTTTATTTGATCTCTCAAAGTCATATTTTATATCGACATCAGTAAGCTCACTAACTTCTTCTGTGTCTCAGTGGTGATCCTATTGTTCGTATAGATTTCACACCAGAGGAGGTGCGTACCTGGGGAGTGGTGTTCAGGGAGCTCAACAAGTTGTACCCCAGCCATGCCTGCAAGGAGTATCTGAAGAACCTCCCTCTGCTGACCAAATACTGTAACTACAGTGAAGACAACATTCCACAGCTGGAGGATGTTTCACACTTCCTCAAGGGTAACTGTTCAAACCTAATCAACTTTTGATAATTCTGAGTGTCTCAACAAACAATACAATACATTTAGCAATTGCCATGGATGAGTGCGCAAAAAGTAACACCACCTAAATTAAGAAATCCGATACAATGACATTTTTTATGTTGTGTTTTTTTTATATTATTTCCATGGCCAAGCAAAGTTCAGTCAATATTTGTGAACATAAACTACTCTGTCTTAAAGACTGAAACAAGAGAAGTAAGTCTCAAACTTATGATGTCAGCTAGTATAAAGTCTGGAGCTGCTCCATAGACAATGCATGGGAGCCTGATTTTGTGGACCCATAGTTTGTTTTCTTTTTTTAATACCCAAATGGGCTCTATTCCATGTATGTGTGTGTGAATAAAGAACGTTCAGGCTTCATCATTCGGCCAGTAGCAGGGTACCTCTCCCCCAGAGATTTTCTGGCAGGCCTGGCCTTCAGAGTATTCCACTGCACTCAGTATGTCCGCCACAGCTCCGAGCCTTTGTATACACCTGAACCGTGAGTATATACGTACAAACACACAAGACATTGATATTTTTTAATCATGATTTTTTCAGTGAAGCACTATCTGCATTTACCCTCTCAATTTGTGTTTGATGCAGAGACACATGCCATGAACTGCTGGGTCATGTTCCTCTGCTGGCTGAGCCCAGCTTTGCCCAGTTCTCTCAAGAAATTGGTTTAGCATCACTGGGAGCGTCAGATGATGCTGTACAGAAACTGGCCACAGTGAGAAAATACACACACACACACACACACACACACACACACACTATGGCTCATTCTTACTTATAATCTCTTCCAGTTTCCAGAAAAAATATTTGTCACTATTTTGGTCACGTTCACCATTGCACAAAATGCTATCCCATAATAACACTCACTGTGGACTCACAAGCCCAAAACTCTGTTACCCCCATCTACATGTCAACACTGATAATGGAGTTTCTGAAATCTTCACCCTTGATGAAATTTTACAAAAAGTCAGTTTTCTGTAACCTCAAACGCAGTTTGCAAGTGGACAAAAGGCAAAATGTATAGAAAAACATACATTTTTCGAATACAAATGAAAGTGTGTACTAAGCTTAAAACTAAAGAGACAGATATCTTTTTTTGTCATTGACACACGATTAAAACAGCATAAAGTGCAGTTCAGACCAAAGATTGGTGACAAGATGAAACTATTTTAGAATGATGCAGAGAAAAGTTGTGCGGTGTGAACTGGCCTGTCTGAGCTCAACCCAAGCCAGCTGATGGTGTCACCTGTTTCAACAGCCTATCAGCTTGTAGATACGTCTGCTGGTCAAGTCAAAATGACCGCAGACGGCGTGTTCGCTTGCTGTAGCAGGTGCTCTGTCCCCGCCGAGCCCTCTGTTTCAGTCCTGACGGTGTGCTGGTATTGAAAGGTGGGTCGCTGCTGCTGCTCGCTGTATGTGCTTATCTGATCATCATCAATAAGCAGTATCATCTGACGCTTATTTTATGTTTTTACTGTTTCATCACTATTTCAAATGCAGATGTGGCCAGTATCTCACTATCACTATCCTCAGTCATATTTTAAGAAGCTACAAATTACTGTATATTCAGCCATGAAATGAGTCTCAAAAGCTGCAAATCAGAACTGAAGATGAGAGTTGTTGCTTAAAGATGATACACTGTGTCATCTAGTTGCATTAGTGTGAACCGGCAGATTTTTGGAACATTGCAGAACAGCATATTGAAAGTAGCTGCCTTTTTCAACTTGTCTTGCCTCGAATCTTTGGTCTGAACTGGGCTCAGCATTGTTTGGCTGCTAAAGAGCACCCATTTTATTGAAACCAGCTGTCGTGTTTACAATTTGGCAAATTTAGCACATTTATTATAAGATGCAACACTGAGTGTCATATTGGTTAACAGCTCACTTTTGATCGACAACACAGATTGCATGTCAAAGTTCACCAGAGTAGAAGTTCATTTGTGTGGATTCACTTCAGCTCAGTCACCAGAATAAAATGTTGGCTTTGTATGTTTCTGTAAACCATATCAACATTTCTAAAGAGATGTAGTTCAGATAACATGTATATTGGCTGACCGTCTCAGTAGGAGGAGGAGGGTACTGTGGATGGCTTGAGACCTAAGGGGCGAGACGGTTGCCGAGCAGGCTGTCAAGCAGCAGACCACTGTTTGACACCAGTGACATTTCCAGCCATGTGTGTAGTGACAGAACTCGGTATTTTAAGCCAAAACATGTTTTCCTAATCAAGTTGACTTTGTGCCCGAACCTAACAATATGTTAACCATCGCATTATCACAACATAATATTAAAAACTGAAACATAAAGAAATGTGAACTTTTGACATATACATATGAAACGTACAAATTGAATGTATCCGTGGTTTGCAGAAACATACAATGCCAACATTTATTCTGCCACTTGGATTGTTTACTTTGACACCACAACTAAATCTACTGATAACTTCAATCCATTGAATTTTAAATGTTGATGTGACCAGACCTTAAGGTCTTGACAGCATTAGCAATGGAAAGTGCTTTGCATTTATGATTATTTGTGACAGCGTAGCAGGTGGAATCCATAAGCCTGCCTTAAAACTATAGAACAAAAGAATAGTGAATAGAATTTAAAGTTTATTTAAAATTACATCAAAGTTACAAAGTTACAACTTGTTTTGTTCTAGTGTTATTTCTTCACAGTGGAGTTTGGTCTGTGTAAGCAGGATGGCAGGCTGAGGGCCTATGGAGCTGGACTCCTCTCCTCCATCAGTGAACTCAAGGTAACACGTGACCTGCTGTCTAGCTTTATACAGAACACTTTCAACTTTCACTCCAGTGTAAACCCCACTGTTTGTACTATATGAGTAACTGCTTATGGATCCTTTTCGGGTTTTCTTACACCACACTTTTTATATGCTTAAAAACAATAAAGATTACAACAAAGATGGTGAAAATGTGGCCATTTATGAAGGACCTGAGATTTTGGGTCATAACCTCAGCTCATCAACAGCAATAGGTTTTAAGAGGAAATCCATAGCTAGCTTTTAAAACTCTTTATCGTTTAACAGATTTTTTACTGGATAGACAACTCTACATTTTCTTCTATTCTGTGTAAGTGTAACAATTAGAGCATTCCAACTCTTTCTCATCCCCAGGGCATCAAATATGACAGCTTGGTCAGTGGCCCCAAGAGTCCAATACCGACGCACAAGACACCCTTTAATGTCTGAGACAAACTAAGCTTTGAACTTACTCCAGTGTAAACCCATCTTCAGCAACATTTGACGCTCAGAGCAACTGACATAGTATAAAGAGCAAGAAAGTCTGCACACTGTGGGGTGGAAGGGTGCTGGATGGGTCAAACAATCACAGGACTTTTACCCAAGAGACCACTGACCACTGACACAAACTGTGTCCTGTGTGAAACCAAAAGTCAACTTTGAGTTTTATTACCAATATATCTCAATCAACGTCACATGACAAAAGTGATCATATCACATATGTCACATGACATAAACTTACCCACATAAGTTAGGTAACAAACATACTTTTTTAAAAACAAAACCATGGTCTTTTTTAAAAAATTCTAACCAAATAGCTTGTTACCTTAAGAAGCTTTGGTGCAGAAACCTACATTTCCTGTAAATAGGAAAATTTATTTTAAAAGACACTGTGCTTGTAACAAGCAGAATTAACCCAAGAACTGATACACCCAAAACTGATGCTAGAGGGGTACCGATGGAGTCATTTAAAGGGTAGGACTACTGACCAAGCAGCCTCATATTTGATGAGTTGGGAGTGAGAACGTGATGAGCTGGACCGACCAGGTTAAAAAGAGCATTCTCTTAACAACATGTCTCCTTCTTCTGTTAGCATGCTTTGTCTGGCAAGGCCCACATCCTTCCATTTGACCCCGTGGTGACCTGTAATCAGGAGTGCTTAATAACTACATTCCAAGATGTTTACTTTGTCTCCGACAGTTTTGAGGAAGCCAAGAACAAAATGAGGTCAGTAGAATTCTGCTCTGTAAATGCAGGTCTTCCTTAATAATTTAGCTATAATCCATTCTCTAATCAGCTGACATAGCCCAGCACTGTATCATGTCACCAGAGTTTCACCATTTACTTTCCTTTGTAGAATTGAATAAGATGTGTCGATCCATAAAATATTTTGCTAGAAGTGGGTGGTGATCATCTTATCTAAGCATAAAGCCTAGAAGCAAGTAGAAACAGTTTGTCTGCTCCCTCCAAAACTTCAGGACTGGCTGTTGGTTGCCAAAAAACTGTTGCAACACTTTTTTTCATGAATGCTTTTAACTGATAAATAACTAAGCTTTAGAAGTGTTTGTACAATTATGCAATTACAATCTGAAGTTTGGGCAGGGCAGGCCAGGCTAATAACCTCCTGCCTTTAGCTTCATACTTAGCACATAGGCATGAGAGTGGTATCAATCTTCTCATGTCACTCTTTCAAAAGAAAGGCAAATAAACTCTAGGCCAGATTATTTCTTCACTAACAGCATCTACTGTATCACAGCAAAAGTTGTCAAAATACGTTTTAGCAGTTAGCATAGCCACACATCTGGACCTTAGCTTGGCTGTCATCATGGTTTTTCCAATTTTTCACAGTGTGGTTGCTTGGGTTAATATATTAGATTAAATTAAACTTTTAAGAATTTCAAAGGGCTTCCTTTTTTGGGAATTTACACTTAGTTATGGATCCTGGAATTGTATTTCCCTTTTTTCATTTGAGTTTTTTTTTTAATTTCTAATATTTAAACTTTGGTTGAATAATTCGATAGCTACAATGTTAGAGTGATGTGAAAGGTTGAACTGGGCTATTGGTACAAATGACTTTGCTGTGTCTGCAGGGAGTTTGCTAAGACCATTTGGCGTCCATTCACAGTCCACTACGACCCCTACACCCAGAGTGTGGATGTCCTGAAGGACACCAGCAGCATCAACAGCATGGTGAAAGACATCCGGCATGAGCTGGACATTGTAGAAGATGCCCTGAATCGACTCAACAAACACCTGAGAGTCTGAGAGGTGGTTGTTATGAGAGGAGGTTAGCTTGAGTTGATAAGGTTTGGCAGGGGATCAGTGGGTTGGATGGCCTGAGTATAAATGGCTGTGAATGTGTGAGGTTGGATGGGGATTGGGTTGGATTGGTGAGAATAGGTTTCAAGCAAACTAGGATACTGACTTGAATCTAAGATGGTGGTAAGGCTAAGCTTTAGTGAATAGATACACTTAATCATACAGTACTTACTGTATATGCCTTTCCCACTTGCTGGCCTGGCTTGACGTGGTTTGACATAGCGCTTTGGCCAACCAGGGCAGGGATTCGCATCTCTATACAACAGGGCTATCCACTTGAAGGTGTGTCTTTACCTGATGACGTGTTGTGCTTGTAAACTAACAGGTTTCTCAGTGCGCCCTCCTGATGTTATTGTGGTCAACAATTTTCTTTTACTGTATCAGAGTTTTTGTCTCAAAGAATTGACTTCAAAATATTGTTACTTGTCTATAAATCACTTCATGGTGTAGGGCCTATTTGTTTCTACACTATGAACTCTCTAGACACCTAAGGTCATCAGGAACCAGTCTGCTAAGTGTTTCTTGAATTAAAACAAAACAAAGATTCATTCACTTATAATGCTGCACATAGCTGAAATAAACTTGCGGATGATCTTAGCTGTGCCCCAGCTCTGGATACTTTTAAAAACAGGCCATAGACTTTTTTGTTTTGCTTTTAGTCGCTGATAATAATTGCACTCATGCATTTTATACTGTTTAATGTGTTTTTTATTTTCTACACTCTATACTGTTCTTTTATCCACTTTTATGTAAAGCACTCTGAATTGCCTCTGGGTATGAAATGTGCTGTATAAGTAAACTTGCCTTGTCTAACCAAAAGCAGATTTAGAGCTGCGATGATCCCAGCTGCTGCTGCTGGCATTAAAGGTGTTCATCACAACAATATGAACTTGGCAGCATTGTTGTAGTCTATATGTCGTGGCAGTGACCGCTATATCTGTGTCATGCTTCAGGATCTTACTGACTTTTTTTTGTCTGACACATGGCCAGAGACTAGTTTATGTTGGGCTGCAGTAAAAGCTTAGAAATGTGAGAGTGCATAATCATGTGATTCGTTTCTCTTGTCATATATATGACCATTACAATGTAAGAAATGTGGAGTAATAATGTCTTGTAATAATGGGAAAATAACGTAATCTATGTTAGTTTATGTGGTAGATTTTAAATTAATGTATAATAGAGTAAAAAAAAAAACTTTTTTAAAACCCATTCAGAACCCAATTATGTTTCAAACACACACACAAAAAATGAAATGATGGTGGATTTCTGCTTCTGTGAATGCAAAAAAATGTTTGATTACAATACTTAATTATGTGGGTTTTTTCGCATCTATTCTAATGGAGAAAGAATCAACACAGAAATCACCCAACAGGAAACAGACAATAACAGGACATTAAATGGTCTAAACATACCTTTTTTCAAAAAAAACAAAATATTTTTTTATTTTTCATGAATGGTTAACTCACTGAATAAAATGATACTTTAAAACACACTGCATATATATATATATTGCATTGTATTTGTCATATCAACTCAAAATATCCTTAATTTCTGAAGTACCTCCAGAAAACAGCATGTTGAAAACCCCCTGAGATTAATATTCTGTGGACATAATCAATAAAATGCATTATAAGCTGATTATATCATTAGAAAATCAAATCAGAACAGTATTTCTCTATATAAACAGTATTTCTTCTGTTCATTTTCTGGTAATATTCAGATCCCTCCTCCATTCCAGTGGATGAATATCTTTGAAAGAAATCCTGAGAAATCCTGTTAATCTTTCATATGATATTTTGACATGTTTCAGTAATATAACATTTCATGTTTACTTTAAACACAGTTAAATGCAAATTCTGTACTTTAATAATATGATTTTTAGACTGAAACTTGTGCTTCTACCTTGCCTCATGGTTGGCAACGATTGATAAAAAAGAGGGTGTGGCTCTTCTGCAGTCCACTTTAGATGATGTGGAGCACTGTTGTAGAAATCCCATCAAATAAGTTTGTGCATTTAGTTGGAGTCAGAGGACAGTATTTATAGATCTAGACATGCTATAAAAATCTTATAAATGGATGCGGGATCTGACAAGGTTAAATAAAAAAATCACATCAAAATCCTAACCTTGTTTTCACGGCGTAAATGCTACCAGCTCACACTGTAAAGATGGATCCTGGTATTTTCTGGTGACTGCTTCTTATTTGTTTGTTCCCTTCCTCTGTTGATAGAGCACTATGAGGTTATATTGACACCAATGGATTACAATACCTTTGTTAAATGGATATGGAACAGGCTTTAAATGGTGAATACCAATCCAATAAAAATACAGCTACACGTGGTGTCCAATCATATTGTTTTGATATACATGCATGAAACAACTTTTAAAGCTCAAGTGGAGAGAAACAGACCAAAGTTGTTGAACTGGGTTAAAACTGATGACCTTGCAGTCGCAGGGTCTAAGAGCAAGAGCAGATTACAAGCCTTTAAAAATCTCTGACTCACTGTGCAGTTATCTCACACTACAAGGCATTTTGTGTCCCAGACTGTTGAGTAGTTTATGTTCCGTCACTTCAGCCACAACAATTACTACTTAGATTATTATTACTTAGATTATTTCACCTAGAGAAACTGAGGAATGGATGAATTATCGGGATATTACCAGAAAATCACATGAGAGGTGTCACAATGTGGCCTCCTGTGGGACACTACAAAATAAGTAACAAACGCAAAATGCCAGCAAAAATTATTCAATATAAAGATCAACTGAGAGGTAAATTTTGATATGAGGTATTTTAGTCAGTGACAGCAGTAGTGTTCATGTGTAGGCTTTGTGTATGTATAATAAAGTGTAAGCCATTGTTGTGAAATCAAAAGTGAAACGGGGTTGAAGGGGCTGGCAGATGAGAGAGAAACATACTGTAAGCTGGGACATTTATATTCTTTGGAGCACCGAGAAAGATCTGGCTAGACATTACAGTCTGCTCCTTTGGCACCTTTAGGGAGATGTATTATGCTTATCCATATTTTCTTTCACATATATAATGTTACAATGTTGGATGTTCATATTAAATGTGGCCAAAGTTTCGAATAATCAGGAAAACAAAAAAGTAATTCCTGTGAGCCCAAACCTCCGGCTTCAGGCCATTCAGTTGTGACATATTTCTTTTTTTAAGATATTTTTTGGGAATTTTTAGCCTTCAATGGACAGGACAGCCAAGCGCGAAAGGGGGAGAGAGAGAGGGAGTGACACGCAGCAAAGGGCCACAGGCCGGAGTCGAACCCGGGCCGCCGCGGCAACAGCCCTGCACACGGGGCGCCCGCTCCACCACCAAGCCACCAACGCCCCAGTTGTGACATATTTCTTTATATGGTTTGCTCCAGGCACGCTGCTGCAAGTGTTTACATCAACTTGTACCATGAAGCTACATGCTAACGTCAGGTAAACATAAATCTTGGTAGCTGATGTCAAGGCCCTAACACACCAAGTTGGTCAATGTTTGGCTGTTGGTGAGCATCTGTTGTCCTAGTCTTTGTGGTGTGTTACCCCTCACTGGCCCTTGTTTGCTTTTTTTCAGCCAATTCTGCATGATGAATCGGCGTTGGTGATGGCAGAGTTGATGAAAACACTTCAGCTCAGTGCACGAGTGGAGAGACAGTAGTGACGAAAAGTACACACACAGCTTAAGTCAAGAGGGAGTGAGACAGAAACAAACTTTTTCCATAAGATATGATTATTTTTCTTTTACCATTGAGCTCTGTAGCAGAAATGCTGTGTGATCGTTTGTGTTATTGTTCAGCCAGATGGAGCTGCTGAAAATCTTGGGGTGGCACAACAAAACCAAAAGCCACAACTGAATTTCAGGTATTCTATTGTGCTGTTGTTCAGCAAATTCAAAACTATCTCCACATGAGAGTTAAGGTTCAGTATGCAATTCAAGGTCCAGGTCGTTAGATACCAATCTTGGGGTTGGTAGTCAGCCCAAAACAACAATCAAGGGCATTGGTATTTGACTAACCCAGTAATGAGACTCAACTATCTTTCTCCAGAATTACAAACTGCACCTTTAAAGAATCACATACTGATAGTGGGTTTTTTATTTTACAGTAAATGTTACTGATTAGAGATGAGGGGATAATGATGGTTGGAGCTGGAAGCCTCGACAAGATGAGAGCAAACAATAAAGCACAAAGTTTCATGAGCTGAGCCCCATCTAAAAAAACAAATCTTAACTCAGTCCGTCAGCAATGTTTTACCAAGCCCATCCAAATTATTTTGCTGGGGGGGAGGTCGAGTCACCACCGTGCCCTCTGTGCCAGCAGATGGAAACCCTGGAGCACATCCTCAGCTGCTGTTTTAAAGCCCTGGGTGAGGGACATTACTGCTGGTGCCATGAACAGGTCCTCAAGGCCATGGCTGACACTATTTGTAATGGAATCAGGCAAGCACCTCTGCCCTGTAAAGAGGACCATTATATTTGTCACTGCTGGGCACATGCTAAAATCAGCTGCCAGGACCTCCTCCTTTGGCCTGATAGCACCAGCACAAGACTGGGAGCTGAGAGCGGACCTGGGGAAACAACTGTAGTTCCCAGAAACTATTGCCAAAACAATACAAAGGGCAGGGATGATTCTGATCTCATAAGCCCCTAAGAAGATCATTTTCTTGGAACCCACTGTTCCCTAGGAGGAAGGTACTGAGAAGGCCAACAAGAGGAAGAGGGCAAAGTACGCTGAGCTAGTGGAAGAATTCTAAAGCAATGGATGGCAAGTATGGTGTTTGCCCATAAACAGATTCTACATATATATGCAGAATCTATGGATGACAGGACAAGATTTTAGTATCAGAAGTGTTCTAGTTTCTGTCTGTAGTTTGTTTGTAGTCAGACTAGTATTGACCAATCACACACTGGCTGAAATACAATCTCTGAACACATCTGGGCATTACAGGGGCCACTAGGAGAAGGGCCATCGAGATGGCCACTGAGGCAGCATAAGTTGACTGTGATGGCTGTGGATCAGGAGAGGAGAGCTGTGGGTAGGATATTGCTACTTGGACACAACCCTACTCAAGTTTAAAAATAACACATATAGGCCTCCAGTTATTTTCTGACCAGCATTTGTATCAGAATGGCCATGACCCAGTTCAGCCTGTTTGCAGTGGCCAGTGGTGTGCACAGAAAGACACTAGGTGGTGCTATAGCACCTGCCATTTGCCCTCTGGACCAAGCAAGTGCCCTTTTGAAAGTTAGTTTTTTCTTTTTACAGTGTACTGTATGTGGCCCATGTTGACACATCAATTCTCGATTAAAAGCGTGTAATAATAATTGTCCCCTAAGCCTCAGTTGCCAAGCTATAACTTGCATTTATTTGTCTTTGTTGTGAAGTAGCCTGTCTCATATACAGCGCCAAACAGCTGAGCCTAAATTAGCTGTCTGTCCACCTGCTTAACAAACTAGACCCTTGCCAAAATCAATAATGGATATAACGTGATGACCACCACACAACCAGTGTCGGTAGAATTTGTCATTGGTACAGTGTGTGAAGCTATCAGTATACTTTAGCTGAATATTTAGTATCGTGTAGGTTTACATTAGGCTACATAATTAACACTTGCAGTAATTTATTTGCTAAATGACAAACAGGCAATTCCCAATTGCCTGCAGAAAAAGTAGCCAGCCGTCTGCCTTGTTGTAATGTCACCAAGCAGTCTTATTCATACTGTTGATCTCTTTTCATTTACCAATTGCAGCATAATGCCTAGAAAGGAAAGGCTGAGAAAAGAAAAAGAAAGGGAGCTACAGCAGGCAGCCCAGAGAAGCAGCTCTCTGCTCTCCTGGATAAAGCCATCTACTAGCAGCAAGGAGGATGAGGAGGCAGATGTACCTCCTCAACCCACTGATGAAGAAGAAAGGTCAGAGTCAAGACCAGAGACTGTTTAGGGCCTTTTAAAGCTCAGATTTTAAAGTTGAACTGTTCCTCTAATTTTATTGAAATATCTTTATTATTTAAATATCTTTATTTATTTAAATATCTTAAAGCTATATTAGCTAATTATATTATTTTGTACCAACCATAAGTTATTTCTATATTACAACACTTGCAGTAATCTTGTATTTACCTTAATAGGCTATTATTAAAACTTTGACAATGACAAATAGCCTATTAAAATTTGTCTGCAGAACACGTTTTTCTCACACTGCTATAATAAGGCAGCCGGCGGCTCCACATGCCGCACAAGGTGCCCTTATTTTTCACTGAGCACCTGCCCCCCAAAATGTCTGTGCATGCCACTGGCAGTGGCTGTATCTGTGCCAGAAATGTCACAGATCACATGATGTAGTTCTACTGTTTCTCCAATGGGTGGTGGTAATTAACCTCATGCCAGGCAGTACTGACTGTAATGTAAGCCAAATTTGTGTGGGGAAATGGAGATAGATAGATGGTCTTTATTGTCCCAGGAATTAATTTGTTTTCACAGTTTGCTCATGTATCTTGCATGATAAAGATACATATACTGCAAAGCACACCACATATACATGAATGTGAATATATATGTGTATGTGATACTATACACTGATCAGCCAAAACATTAAAACCACTGACAGGTGAAGTGAATAACATTGATCATCTTGTAACAATGCAATGTTCTGTTGGAAAACCTCGGGTTCTGACATTCATGTGGTTGCCACCTGACATGCTCCACCCACATGAACACCAGTGCAGAACAGGTACCCCTCCCTATTTACCATGGTACTGCCATCCACAATGCCATCGTCATGAGGGGGTTTACTTGGTCTGCAACGGTGTTCAGGTGGGTGGAGCACATCAAGTAGCATCTACATGAATGAGGGGATCAAAGGTGTACCAGCAGAACATTGCATTGCAAGGTTATTCACTTCAACCAGTGGCCAGTGGTTTCAGTGTTTTGGCTGATTAGAGATTATGTGGGGATATAACGCACTGTATATAGGAGCATGAATATACACCAATCTACCTCCATGTAGTTTGTATGTCTCCACCTGTGATAGACCCTCCAGGGAAGAAATTGTGGAGAGTTTGGAGTCCTGAGGAAAACAACAACAAAACAAAACACTGATGTGCAAAAACCTATTAAAGAGAAAGATGAGGATATTCAGGACTGGAAAGAAGCAAAAGTTCAAAAATGTGTTCAGTGGGATTGAAGTTTAATGTTTGCTATTTACCATTTTTCACAGCTATTATCTACAACAGCTTTATATTGAAGCCTCAATTTCTCCCAGTTTCTGGATATGATGGAAATGTAGGCAGATATTTCACAGTTTTAGTCAACTTGAGATCATCAAAAATGAAAGATGCAGATGAGAGCGCAACAAACTGAATGTCTGTCCAATGCTCCTGTGACTATAGGTCTAGTTAGGGACTGTTGTAAAAGTGCAATACGACCCATTTCAGTATATGTGTAATTTTAATATGTAATTTCAATGTTTTCTTATTCATGAAAATATTGACAACAAATCCCCTGTGATCTGTCTTTGACAATCCTCACACAACTTTCACGTCTGGTAGTTTGTGTAAAAGCCCTTTGCAAATCTCTTAACATAATTACCTGTGACTTATTGCCTAAAATAAAAGCATTTCAAGGCTGTTATTTCAATGGCTTGCTCTTTTATGAATATATCGATGTCATGTCACAAGCCATGTCTCATTGCCTTAAATAAAACAATTTCAAGGTTGTGATGTCATTTGCTCATTTATAAAAATGTAGATGTGAAACCCCCTCTGGTGTGTCTTTGACATCCTTTCCAACTTTTACAGTTGTTAGTTTGTGAAAAAGCCCTTAGCAAATCTCTTAACATCATTACCAGTGACCTATTGATTTGATATGCACAATTCAAGGGTGTAATTTCAAAAACGTGATCATTTATGAATATATTGACATTGAAAGACTTCTCACGTGTGTTCTGTTTCAAAATTCTAATATATACATATATATATATGTGTGTGTGTGTGTGTGTGTGTGTGTATATATACATATATATATATATATATATATATATATATATACATATATATATATATATATATATATATACATATAGGTCCACAAAATCAGGCATCAGGCTTCCATTCAGAGACTTACTTCTTTGGTTTTTGGCTTTGAGAGAGAGTAGCTCATGCTCACAAATTTTGATTTAACGTTCCTAGGTCCCAGAAATAACATATTGGAATTCTAAATTTAGGTGGTGTTTCCCTTTAAGACTAAGCTGAGGTGAAAATGTTGACATTTCTTTTTGTTCAGTCCATAATATGGAACTTTTTGAAAAATCCTGCAAGAAGTACAAGTGCAACTAAATAAAACAGCAGGAAGTGCATTTTATTCAATGGCTGTGACTTCAAGGAAATGTGTTGCAAGGAAAAGAAATGCATAAAAATTCCAATGAATATGAGTTACAGAAAGTCACTCAGACTTTAAGAAAATGTAAAAATAATAAACTTTACAAAGGAAATAGATACAACAACAAAACAACAGAGGTCGGTTATTAGCTGCCAGGTAACTGACGTGGACATTCTTTTGAAACCAGTCTTTTCTGTGTGCAGGTGATCAACAATCTATGCTTTGTAAGGACTGTGTGGGTGGGGTTTAACAAGATTTACAGAGATGTTGCGTCATCTTTTTTCCACTGAGCCCTGCCCGTCTTCAAACCAGGAAGAAACTAAACTTTTTAATTGTGTCTTCATGAAGGAGCCCATTGCTTAATGGTTTTCAGAGCCTTTAAGACTAGCTCAAAGGTCAGAGTATGGCAAATAACAGTTATGATTAAGGTTAGGGTAGGCCTTCAGGGAATGGATGAAAGTCAGGAGAATGTCCTCATTAGTATAGCAGTGTGAATGTTACATGTGTATAGCCTTACGGGAAATAACCCCTCTGGATAAGGTTAATTACCACCATCTACTGGAAACACAATAGAACTGTCATGTGATCTGTTATATTTCTGGCACAGATACATCCTCTACAAACAGGTTGAACTGGTAAAAGAATGTAAAAATAAAGCCAGGAGCATGTGAAAGAAATAACTCAGGCACACAAACCCTCAGGAGCAGCAGACGGAGAATACAGAGTGCTTTCTGGTTTAATACTTAGTGGTTTTTAATTATGATCTGGATGTAAGTTTGACAGGTAAGAATCTTTACCTACAAATGACTTGTCGGTGAATAATAGAGATGATCATATCCCTCGAGGTTTAATGGAGCCCTTACTGTGAAAGTCAGTCCAGCTTGTTTCTGTAAAGTGTAGCTCCAACATGAATGTGTCTGAGGAGACAGAGGACACGGGCTCTGCCTCTGATGTCACTCCATCTGAGCAACATGACTGTCAGACCAGAGATATGAGGTAAGATTACATTTTCTGCGACTGTTTATGACTGTTCACCATCTCAGAGCTCTAAAATCAACTTGTAACAAACCCACCTGTACCCAGCTGTGTGTCCACGAAGAGTGAACAGTGGATGGCAATTGGGTTCAAGGGTCGAGGCCATTCTGATAAACAAATGTAAGAAATTAAAACATGTCTGTTTGTTATTTACTGATTTGGATTTGAATTAGAGTCAGAAATTCACATAAGTTCAATTCATAACTGAGAGTTTGAATTAATGTCTATGTTGTGTTAAAGCCCACCAAAGCAGGAGAGACAAGATCCACCTTTGCTAGACAATGTGTCCGTGAGGAGTGACCAGTCTAAAAGTGAACCTATTGAGTTCAAGAAAGGAGCACCAATCAATGAGACAAGGTAAGTATTTAAAGCATGAGTATGTTAATGCATTTGACTTGTACTATATCTGATTCAAATGGGACCTCTTATTATTGTTATTATTACTATTGTTTACTCTGTTATGGGACCTGAAAGCGACAGGAATTTTTTGTGGTAGTGGGATGGGACAGTAGTGAAAATCGACTCTGTGTCACCCTCTAGTTCTGTAGTCTCATTTAGCTGCTTGTTAGCAACTGCCTTTTTTAAGACATGTAAATTTCATGTGTGGGGTATCCACTGACATATTTTTCATCATAGCACAAAAGTGAAAACTTCTTAAGCTTGTGTTAACTACAGATCTTATTTCAGGCATCTAATGTAACTAAAAGCCCATTCAAAAAACCCATTGACTTGAGGGAACTAAAAGTGGTGAACCACTAACTCATTTACGGGATTTAGGATTCATTCCTGCGCCACTCTGTTGCAGCTGGGGAGAATAGTGGTAATTTCTACCATGAAAAATCTCCAATAAAGGCTTCAAAACACAACTGGACATGTTTTAGCAGGAATATGACCCCAAATTGCGGAGAAATGAACACTACAGTATGAACAACCAAGATACTTTCCTGACGTTAGCATGTAGCTACATACAGCAGTGTATTTGCAGCTGGGGAAAGACTGTGTAGCAGCATTTTTTCCTGTTAAATATCATCAATAAAAGCTTCTTAACACAATCAAACATGCTCCAGCAGGAGTACGATCCGCAAACAGGAAGAAATTAACAACACTGGCAACCGAGATTACATCTTTCTCTGGCGCTAGCATGTAGCTTCATGTAGCAGTGTAGGCTACATAATGTAAATGTGCTTGCAGTAGTGTGCCTGGAACAGATGACCATATAAAAAGATCCCTCACAATCTGATGTCGGCAATATACATACATACATACAATACGGGAACTGCCCATTGGTTCGACTGCCCATTGGTTCGACATCCCATTGCTCCGACCATATTAAACTCATTGTTCCGAAGTCCATTCCGAAATCATCATGATGCCCTGTGGTTAAGGTCTGGTTAGGTTTAGGCACAAAAACCACTTGGTTAGGGTCAGGAAAAGATCATGGTGTGGGTTAAAATGAAAAAGAAAATGACAAACACATAAGCCGTGAGCCTGCTCTGCCTCAAGCCGGTCGCGGTGCACCATACGCCCGCCGCGAGCCGTTCAGCACCGCGGACAGTCGGACTAATGGGATGTCGAACCAATGGGCTGTCGAACCAATGACATGGACCCATACAATACAATAAAACCTTGGAAACAGAGCTGTCAGGACTGTCTGAAGACATAAGTTTTTGCTCACAGGGATGGCGTTTACATACATTTATCTCATCATTTAAAGCCATGTTTAACATGAACATCTGATATTGTAAAATTATAGCTTATGACAGATAATGAGGTGAATAACAGTAGGTACTCTTTAAGGTGAGTGGAGAGAAATGTTCCCATTCCATCAGATGAAAGTGAAAACCTCTTTGGATTAAACTTTTTCTGCACAGTGAAGTCCAAAATGCCAAGTGAAGTAACAGAAAGCAAATCACTTTTTTTAATGGAGGGGTACTTTAGGATCAGTACATAACTTGTTTGATTGTAAAATGTTTATGTTGTGTTGAAGCCAAGTACAGCAGGAGAGACCAGACTCATCTGGACCCAGCTTCGTGTCCTTCAAGAGTGACAGGTCTTTGGGGGAGCCAATTTATTTCAAGGATGGACGCCAGTCTGATAAGCAAATGTAAGAATTTAATATGTGTAAGTTTGTTATTGTATACTTTTACTGGTTTGAATTCACCAAAGCTCAGTTCATAACTGGGAGTTTGAATGTTTATGTTGGGTTGAAGCTAAGCAAACCAGGAGAAACAAACCCACTTGTACCCAGCTGTGCGTCCATGAGTGATGTCTTCCTACAGAAGTTTTTTATTGTGTGAATTTACTAACCACTAAGAGGTTGAGAGATCTGAGCTCAAGTCAGAATTGTGAAATTCATTGAAGTTGTGGTACCTGACGACGATCAATCAGCATTCATCAGGGAAACCACATTGAGAGCATTGTTTTCCTCTTGCAATTCAAAGGCATGCAGTTTAGGCTGACTGGCCTCTGCAAAGGTGGAGATAATAAAAATATGGATGGATTTGTCACGACAATGAAATGTTGCTATTCATCAGTGCAGGTAGATTGATGGTCGAGGTGTGTGTGTGTGTGTGTGTGTGTGTGTACTTAATCGCCCTGTGAGGACAAAAATCTGTCTGAGTAAAATCTGAGTAAAATTATTTGGATCCACCTTGTGCGTGGAGACAAAAGCAGGTCTCCAGAATGTAAACCATTTATTTTAGAGCTCTGAAAAGGTAAACCTTGATATTAAATTAGTGTAGTTTAAAGTGTTTTTTCTTTAACAATTGTCAATACAAATTATCCTTCCCCCGAGCCCTTTAGCGAAGTTCACTGTTGTGGAGTTTGTTTGTGTGAAATGACCTCATGTTTTCTGGATCTACAGAGCTCACTGGGTGAGGTCAGAGGTTCCCAGTAATGGGGCAACCGAGAAGCACCAACAAAACCTGGACTCAATTTTTATGGTATGTAAATGTGTGTTCTGAAATTAAATTGCATGCGCTAAATTTGTATGTGCATCAGTGGAGATGAATGCTGTGATTTTTATCTGAATACAATTTTAAACACTTTCAGAGTCAACATTATACAGATGTTGACTGATGTTTCTGTATGCTTCTTGGTTTAGCACTCTTTCAAAGCTGTCATGAGTTTTATTGTCTGGAAAGTCCCACATATTCAAACCTGTTTGTTTGCATCGTCAGGCCATGACAGTCACTTCCTGTTGATGCATTAGATGAGCTCCAACAATGTGTTGCACTAACTGGTCTTAACAGCTAAGGCAGTCTTTGTTTGGACTTTAAATTGATTTTACGTTGGTTGTACCAACCAAACTAAAGCCTAGTCTTGAACAGATCCACTGCACGTTCATATGAATGCCCAGCAGCTGGATACATGGATACGCTGGATACATTGTTATCATTCTCTTGCTGTCTGGCGTATGTATAGCAAATCATTCATCATTTGCAGAAACATTTTCATGGGGGATCAGAGAAAATAAAAAGGAAATTTCACAAACATCATGATACAAAAAATGATAGAGCTGTACAGGAGAGGCATGTTGGTGTTTGACTGACAGCAGCTGGCAAGTGGAGCTCCACAGGAAACATGAGAGGAGAGAAAAAGTAAATAAAATTGGCTGCAGCTTACAAACTCATGGATGGACAGTGTGTTGTTTGTACCACATCAGCATCTGAAAAGAAACAGTTGCAGGTGAGTTTATAATGTTGCTTAATGTGCTGCAGGTGACCAGCTATTTAGCTTGTTATCTTGCTTGATAACTGACATTAGTAGTGCACTTTTTCACTGGTGAGTAATTGTTTGCTCACAGTTTAACATGCCAAGGTGAAGGACAAGATGTGTGTTCATGTTTGTAAGTCAGCTAGATAAAAAGAAGTTTGTGGTTTTTGTATTGTGTGTAAGGCTGCTGATACAGGCTATGGAAACAGCCTACATTTTGATTTTACTCCTCACTAGGCATAAGATTTAGGCCTACGCACCGTTTTAAAAAGAACAAGTCTTAAGCCTAGATGGTGCAACTGGTGTAATCATTAGGTTGGATTTAAAACACCAAGTTATGACCACCTCAGCTGAAGACCAGGCATGAGCCCTGTTGGTGCAACAGGCCCCAGGTGGTTTATTGCATGTGCAAGTTTGCTATGTTTTATAGCGGTAGGTACCCGCTGCAAGTGTCACATGAGGAGGCAGGTGTTCCTGCAGTAACAATTTTTGGCGACTGGAGCATCAGAAGCCAGATGTGTCTTTCAGCAGAGGCAGATAGACATGAGATATAATTCATGTCTCTTGTTCTGGGTACCTTGGGTGTTTTGAAAGGTGCCTTTTTGAATAAAATGTGTTATTATTTATTATCTAATTATTGGAGTTCTTTGTTTTCAACATTGTAAGAACATTTTTAAATGATACACTTTACTCTTCTAGCTTCTTGAAGAGAGCATTGTGACATTTGTGAGAAACGAGCTGAAGAAGTTCAAGAAAGTTCTGGATTCACAAGAGCCAGAGTCCTTAGAGAGGCTGAGAGAGGATGATGACATCTTTGCTGGTGAAGAGGAAGAGCAGAGAAAAAGCAACAGAGAGGCATTTCTGAAGCTCACACTGAACTTCCTGAGGAACATGAAGCACGACCAGCTGGCTGACTCTTTGCAGAACAGTAAGACACTTTTGAGAATAACAAACCACTCCCGTAAATATGGAATTTTTCTTTTAGATCTATGAATCCCAAATTTGAACAAACTTTACAGTAATCTAACTTTAAATTGTCTGAATAATATGCTCAAATGTGAAGTTGTTAATGTGGGATTGGATTCCTGAATAAAGTAGTCATTATTATCTAATCATTATTTTAAATTAGAGGTAAATTGTGATTTGCAGAACCAGACCACTGAGAAATATACACATCAAAAGGTGTCTCATTTCACAAATGTACCGCAACAATCATTGACTGAAGTTGCCTGTTGTTTCCTCAGAAACTTGTGCTGCAATTTGCCAACATAAACTGAAGTCTAAACTGAAGGACAAGTTTCAGTGTATATTTGAGGGGATTGCCAAAGCAGGAAACCCAACACATCTGAATCGGATCTTCACAGAGCTCTACATCACAGAGGGAGAATGTAGAGAGGTCAATGATCAACATGAGGTTAGACAGATAGAGGCAGCATCCCGAAAACTGGCAAGTTCAGAAACAACAATCGGATGTGAGGATATATTCAAATGTTTACCTGGAAGAGGTGAACCAGTCAGAACTCTGGTGACAACAGGAGTGGCTGGTATCGGGAAAACAGTGTTAACGCAGAAGTACATCTTGGACTGGGCTGAAGGCAAAGCCAACCAGGACATACAGTTCATGTTTCCATTTACTCTCCGAGAGCTCAATTTGCTGAAATCAAAAAACTACAGCTTGGTGCAACTTGTTCATGACTTCTTTACTGAAACCAAAGAAGCAGGAATCTGCAGCTTTGAAGAGTTCCAGGTAGTGTTCATCTTTGATGGTCTGGATGAGTGTCGACTTCCTCTGGACTTCCGCAACAATGAGATCCTGACTGACGTTACAGAGTCGACTTCAGTTGAAGTGCTACTGACAAACCTCATCAGAGGTAAACTTCTTCCGTCTGCTCGTCTCTGGATAACCACACGACCTGCAGCGGCCAATCAGATTCCTCCTGAGTGCATTGACATGGTGACAGAGGTCAGAGGGTTCACTGACTCACAGAAGGAGGAGTACTTCAGGAAGAGATTCAGAGATGATAAGCAGGCCAGCACAATTGTCTCCCACATCGAAGCATCACGAAGCCTCCACATCATGTGTCACATCCCAGTCTTCTGCTGGATCACTGCGACAGTTCTGGAACATGTTCTGAAAACTAGAGAGAGAGCAGAGCTGCCCATGACCCTGACTGAGATGTATATCCACTTCCTGGTGGTTCAGACCAAACAAGGGAATGTGAAGTATCACAGCAGTGCAGCGACAGATCCAGTCTGGACCACAGAGACCACAAAGACCATTCTCACTCTAGGAAAACTGGCTTTTGAGCAGCTGGAGAAAGGAAATCTGATTTTCTATGAAGCAGATCTGAAAGAGTGTGGCATTGACATGAAAGCTGCCTCATTCTACTCAGGACTATTCACAGAGATCATCAAAGATGAGCATGGGCTGAACCAGGACAAAGTGTTCTGCTTTGTCCATCTGACTGTCCAGGAGTTCTTGGCTGCTCTCTATGTCTTCCTGACATTCATCAACACTGGCATCGATCTACTAAGAAGAAGAGGGCGGTTCACTTCAGTTCATGCTTTGCCATTAAAACATGAATTCAAACACCTCTACCAGAATGCAGTGGACAAATCTTTGCAGAGTCCAAATGGACATCTGGACTTGTTTGTCCGCTTCCTCCTGGGCCTTTCACTGGAGACCAACCAGACTCTCCTTCGAGGACTGCTAAGAAAGAGAGGAAGTAAACAAGATGTCAAAGAGATGCTACTACAGGACATCAAGAAGAAGATCAGGGACAGCCCTTCACCAGAGAGAAGCATCAATCTGTTCCACTGTCTGAATGAGCTGAATGACCATTCTCTAGTGGAAGAGATCCAACAGCACCTGAGATCAGGAAGTTTATTTGGGAAAAAACTTTCTCCTTCTCAGTGGTCAGCGCTCGTCTTCATCTTACTGTCATCACAAAAAGACCTAGATGTGCTTGACTTGAGGAAGTTCTCTGCTTCAGAGGAGGCTTTTCTGAGGCTGCTGCCGGTGATCAAAGCATCCAAAACAGCTCTGTAGGTGTACACATACATGGAAGCATAAAATGTGTTAGATGTGGTAATTTCTATGCCAAAGAGCAAGGGAAGACTTTACTCTCAAACTTTTTTCTTCTTCAGGTTGAGTGGCTGTAACCTCTCATCCAGAAGCTGTGAAGCTCTGGCCTCCATTTTCAGTTCCAAAAACTGTAGTCTGAGAGAGCTGGACCTGAGTAACAATGAACTGCAGGATACAGGAGTAATGCTGCTCTCAGTTGGACTTAAGAGTCCACACTGTAGACTGGAGATTCTCCGGTTAGTATTTCTTAAAAAAAAAAAAAAGGTTACTATTTAAATACGTTAATGTCCATTTGTAGTCTTTCAAATTTACAGGATGCATCATTAAAGTTATCTGACCTCTTTAGAATTCTGTTCTCTGTTTGTCTTTGTTCTTCTAAAAACTGTCATTGTCAGAAGTGAGCTAAAGGTGAACCTCTCAATTTAACAGTTATTTCAGAAAAATGATTGATTAATGAGGGTGTACTTTGTGTATGTGTTTGCAGAATGTCAGATTGTCTGATCACAGAGAAAGGCTGTGCTTTTCTGGCTTTAGCTCTGAAGTCCAACCCCTCCCACCTGAGAGAGCTGGACCTGAGCTTTAACCATCCAGAAGACTCAGGAATAAAGCTTCTGTCTGCTGGACGGGATGATCTGCACTGGAAACTGGAAACTCTCAAGTAGTAGATTATATAATTGTACAGATACAGTTGTAAAGTTTTCTGTGGGCATGTGTCCATGTGACTTTCTGTGTCATTCACAAGTCTGTACCTCTCCCCTAGGACTGATCACTGTGGAAAATGTCGACTGTACTCAGCACCTCTCAGATGTAAGTTAAACTTTTCTAGTGTCACTGATCTGATTCATCCTCATGTAAAAAGGTTAAGCATTAATGGGATACTTTGCTGATATTTAGCCACCTTTATATCATATCAATGCGGGTAGTGTGTGTAAATGAACTATGGTTAACATCCCTCCATTTTACTCATGCCCACATTACCCTGCTCTGCTCCCAGCATAAATTGCACCATCTAGCACATTTTTGATGGCTCTCAGGCTGTTGCATGGATGTATAAAGAAACCTAGCTACAGCATTGAAGGCAGGCCTATATTCCATGCCTAAATGATAGACCAGAACTTGAATGGGGATACAATTATTTAATCATTCAGCTATCTAGACTTCCCAAGTTGTCAGGCCAAACTGATTAAATCTTCATAGTAAAACAAATCATTTCGTGGAGGTTGTGCTGCTCCTAAAAATTTAATCCACTGATTTACAGATGTCTCTCTTGCCATGAAAGTCAATATGAAAATGCCATTTGGGCCTCAGGGTGTCATGTGATGGTGTAATTGCATTGTTTGGCCACTACAAAAATTAACTTCAAATCCAAAGTCAAACCATGGGGCCTGGAATGTCATCGGTCAACCTACATTCCCCACTCACCATACTCCCATTTTTGCATGCCTGCCACCATGGACACAATAAATGTATAAGCAGAACAAGAAAGAGACTTGTCTTCTCTCACTCTCTCTCAAATTCAGACCAAACTTCAATCAAACTGTGAATCTAAACCATGCTGATAAACTATAAACCAAGATTCTGATACTACCTACTTTTTTGTGTAAAATGTCTTCAGAAACATTTTAGTGTACTGTTTGGCTGTAATACAAAAATTTGTGAACTGGAAGTGGGCACTATTCAGGTCCTTGTACTTTGAAAAAAGAAGATTCCCTTACTGCATTGCCTATTTCGTGCCTCAAAGGTTTTCAGAAAAAGATTTCAGTGTGCTGTAACTCCAGATTGTTTGTTACCGCCTGCCCCAATATTGTTCTTCTGGAAAAAAACGTCCAAGCTCGCATTACATCACCCACCAGCTGGAGGGTTTATTGGTCCTGTATGGCACTGTGCATTCTGATAGTTGTAGGTTTTCTACCTCTTGAGCAAAAACATTGATATCAATGCTCTGAAGTCCTGCAATAAAAGTGGCCCATTATTATAACAATTTTAGTCTGATAATAAGACTGAAATGCCATTTAGTTTCACCTCATTCATTTATTTTGTTTTGTCCTTATTATCTAGTGAGTTATGCGTCTGTCCACCCAACATCATGTGAAGCTGCAGTTGTGGTTAACTTAAGTCACCTGACATGTTTATGTCTTATTTCCTTCATTAGATTTCTGTGAGCTTTCACTGGACCCAAACACAGCAGACAGAAACCTCTTACTGTCTGACGACAACAGAGGAGTAATGGTGGTGAAGGAGAAGCAACCCTATCCTGATCATCCAGAGAGATTTGACACCTGGAAACAGCTGCTGTGTCGCGAAGGTCTGACCGGGCGCTGTTACTGGGAGGTCCAGTGGAAAGGAAGGGTTCATATAGGAGTGACATACAGAGGAATCAAGAGGACAGGAGACAGCGATGACTGCTGTATTGGATGGAACGATCAGTCCTGGAGTCTCTTCTGCAGCGGTCAGAGTTACACTCCGTGGCACAATAACAAACCAGTGGACATCGATACACACCCACCCTCTGAGTCCAAAAGAGTAGCAGTGTATCTGGACTGGCCTGCTGGCACTGTGTCTTTCTACTGTCTCCCCTCCATTGTCTCTTCGCTCAAACGGATCCACCTCCACACCTTCCACTCCACATTCACTGAACCCCTCTACCCTGCCTTTGGGTTTGGGCGAATGCGTGAGTTTGAGACTGACTCAAGATTTTTACCATCCTCAGTTCATCTGTCACAGGTTGAGGGATAAATGTTTCCCCTTGTGTAGAACAGTGGTTTTCAAACTGGCGTGTCTTAGGGACAGTACCTAAAGTAAGTGTGGAAATATTTACTGTAAGAGCCAAGGCTATAGCCATGGAGTCAAACCTGCAGACCCTGCTGGAGGGTCATCATGTTTTCAGGTTGGTTAAGAACACCTTGAGGGACTTTATTTAAATTTTGCACAAACCTCCATTTGTAATCAAAGATTAACTGATCAGATTTTTTTAGTCAGGGGCAATTTTATCTCAAGTGGGCCAGACCAACAAAACTACTGTAAAATAGCATATAGATAACACCAGCTACAATAATTTCCCTTTCTTTTGTTGTAAAGAAGTACAAGAACATTCTGAAAATATCCTTTTACAACAAAATGATAAAACAGTTTTTCCACATTCAGTCAGTCTACTCTTCACTGTCATTACATGTGTATTTTTATGTGTATTTCCACCCCTGTGTAGAAATGCTGGCATCAACACACCAAACTAAAGTGGAAGCTACTGAAGCTGCTGATTGACAATACTGTATTCTGGTCAGGGTGGAGAAGCCTTTGAAGCTGCATTTTACATGAAGGCCACTTACTGTTGAACTTGCTCCTGAAACCTGCCACCTCTTAGCCTTCACAAGTGCATCAATATTAGATGTGCAAAGTCATCCAGCGGGCCAGGTTTGACCCTTTGGCAGGCCAGTTCTGGTCCATGGGCCATATGTAAATGCCATATGTAAATATAAATAGAGCTCAAAGAAATGTTTATTAATTTATCTCAACACAGACTAACAGACCTCAGCCAGCCAAAACACCTGAAGTCAAATAGTATAATGAAATGGCTTTTTGTAGATAGCTAAAACTTGCTGTCCCATACTGAAATGCCATTGAAAACCGATGCTGCAATGGCAAGTAAACACAAGAGACATCTTTAGACACAACAAAACTCTTTAGCAAAGAGTGAGTAGAAACTGCAGTTTGGAAGTACCTCAGTTTTGGGGCCACAGTTCTCTATATTTTCCGGCACAGTGGGGTAAAACAAAAGCATATCAAGATAACATTTATGCCTTTATATTGTAAATAGTAAAACTTGCTCCTTGGCTATAATTCTTACCATAAGAATTATGGTCATAAACTCCAAAAACCTTAAACAAACCTTCAACATGGACAAACAAACATACTGAAATCAGAATGTTTAGCAAAAGCTACTTAACTTGATTTGCCTTCTGTGGAGAGGGGAAACTAGCCATCTACAGGAAAACTCAAGAGACATCTCAACAATAAAGCAGTGTATGATGTCATGCGTAGTTTTGATAACCTGAACTGTAACCTCATTTTCTATAAATACATTTGACCATTAACAGTGACTACTGGCATACTTAATTTTTCTTTAATTTTTATCGTTTGTGTTCACTGCTGCACATCCCCTTTGGTAACAAATAATGGGATTGATTGACTGACTGGTTGATTGATTGATTCATTCATTCATTCATTCATTCAGAAATATATTTTTGGCACAGTTTCCTGATACTGATAAAAAACATGGCTGTGTTGTTTTGTGATTTTTTTTTATGTGATGGCAGAAATGTATGTAGAATATTTACAATCACTTAAAGTTGTATTTTATGTTATCTTTGTTTTTGTTTTTTTTAAATCAGAAATGTCAATACATGAATTTACCAAAAACAGTAATGGTCTTATTTGCTATGACATGATTTTAATGACTTGCATGCATGGGAATTTCATTTGAAAATAATATGAATGAAAGATTCAACCAGACAGAATCATTTTGTTATTAGTCACATTTAATTTATACGCAAAAGCCTTTAATCTCACAGGCTCAGCTCAGTCTAATTGTTCTGCTCTGTTAAGGTTTTTTTTCATAACAGTCTGTGTTTGTAGATATTCACTTTAATGTGCCCAAAATCATTGTAATAGTTCAGTATAAATACTTTGATTGAGTAATTTTTCCCTACAACTATTGCCAGGTGCAATACCCATTAAGGTCAGTAGAGAGCAGGGCAGGCTTGGTTTTGCTTTAGAATAGTATGAGGGAGTCAAACTTCAAACTAAATAATGTGTTTTTATGTATCAAGTGAAGCCCAGTGAATGTAATTCTCTCATGGATGACTGTGAGGATAGTTATCAGAACATTATCTTCATGGTATAAAGCCATTTTAATTTAGTAATAACTTTGAAAAAATGAAATACCTGTCATGGCTGGTGTGTGCGAGGCAATGGCAAGGACATGAATGGAGATAAACACAAAAACAGAGAAGATCTGGACTGATTTATTAAAGAAAATAAGCTTACAGGCAGGTTAAGACAGACAGATTAAGATGCAAGTACAGCATACAGATACAGGAAAAAAGCAAAACAATAATTGTTATAAGTAACAAGATGTAACTCTTACTTTAATCCCTTGTCTTTTAACCGTCGATCCTGACATATATCACTACCATAGCATACTACACATACAAGCACACTATGATGTCATTAAAATAACTAATTTGACCTTTGGTATCACACAGGAAACAAACAACAAGTTCCTGGGTGAAAGTCCAGAGTTTGTTTGATCCATCAACCTCCCCTGCCAACCTCCATATGCAAACAACATCCACAAAAACTCATTCATACCCACTGCCATAAACATCTTAAATATACAATGAACAATGGACAAAAATAACCCTGATGCACTATGTCACTTTACACATATACACACCTTTTATCTTGTCTATTTTTACAGTTTTTAATTTTATACTTTTTATACTTGTTCTTAAGATCTATACACACTGTGTGTGCTCTCAGAATCTGTGTTGTGCAATTGCTTCCAATTAGTGTATTGTCTTGTTTTGCATGTGGAGCCACGTCGAAGAAGATTTTCTGTTACGACAGACAATAAAGTTTTCTGAATCTGAATCTTTTTTCACTCTTTCTATTACAGCAGTTGCTCAAAGCTTCAAAAAATGCTGCCACTTGATGTGTCTGACACCGCTGATAAATTGTGCATCTGTGCATCGGTATCTTGTCAGTATGTGAGAAGTTGTGAATGAGAGCAGGTTGTGATATCAGAGAAATAAAGGAGAAAGAAGTGACTGACTATGTTTTTTGACTTTGGAGTAAATCAAGTTAAAACTTTACTTTTTCCATAATGATGATAATTCAATAATATGCAATTATATAACAATTTGGGAACACTTTACAATAAGGTATATAAAAAAGAGTAGTTACTAATGAAATAATGAGGAACTAACAACTAGTTAATGGTCCTTCCTTGAGTAACTCTCAATCATATGTCATACAGGAGCTAATCATTAGTTAATAATGTATTAATTTGTAATGACTAAGGGAACTAATGAGAAATGAATGAGTAACTAACTATTAGTTAATGGTCCATTCTACCAATTGAATGTAATAGAGTTGCTAATTAGTTGTTTATGACTAGATAAATTAAGAAACAAGTAAGGGAACTAATGAGGAACTAACTATAAATTGATGCTCAGTCCATAGGGACTTGGGCTGGGAAATGGAGGGTCGCCTGTTCAAGTCCCTGTCCGGACCAAATATGGAGCGTAGACTGGTGGCTGGAGAGGTGCCAGTTCACTTTATGGGCACTGCTGAGGTGCCCTTGAGCAAGGCACCGAACCCCTCAACCGCTTGGGGCGCCTGACCAAGGCAGCCCCCTCACTCTGACATCTCTCCACTTTGTGCATGTATAGGTCCTGTTTGTGCATGTGTGTGTCTTTCGGACCTGTGTGTTAATGACAAAAGAGTGAAAAAAATTAATTTCCCCTCAGGGGGATTAATAAAGTATATAAAATTAAATAAATTAAAAATTAAAAGGTAACTACCCATCACATCTCATAGAGTGTCTAATCAGCAGTGAATGATTAGTGAAACGAGAGAGGAAACAAATGAGGAATGACCTGGAAGCCTACTTGTGAACCCTTAAATGGCAGGCTACTTTCCTAATAATTATGGAGGACTATATAGATACTGATAAGTTACAGAGAACAGAGTGAGGGATCCTATATTAATTCATCATTAGGTAATGATTAGTTCATGAATATCTGTGAATCTATCGCACTTTTTTCATGAGTAGTGACTGATTAAACTCTGAACCAATTGCAGAGTGGCACAATCAGTGTGATGCTTTTATTTTCCACTGGGATGATACTGCGGAGCTCAGGGGCCCCGAAAAGCACTGGGTTCCCTGTGTGGCTTTGTTTGGGAGTATAGTAATATATGCTGAGGTACAATATCAATCAACATGAAAGTGTTTTCAGTTGGGTGCTGCTTTATAAGAGGGACCCTTTATCAAAAATACAGTTTTAAGACTTTCATTATTTGAGCTTTGTGCTGACATGATGCATATTCCTAAAACGACACATAATAATATAATGACACAGAAAATCTGTGAGCCAGCACTGTAATGCTGTACACAATGCACGGAGGAGGTGAGGTCATGAGGTTTGTTATGGGTCCAGCAGCTTATTTTTACTCCACAGTGTACTAACAGTTTCATCTAGCCATGCCTCCACCCAGTTGTATTCTGTATTTTCAGGCTTCCTGGTAGAGTGGATGCATGAAACATGGCTGAATGGCATCGTCTGCAGTAGAGGACGCAGGTACCACAATGTCAAGATGACTTTGTTGATTTAAAATCAAACAAAAGCCCAAAATGACCAAATATGGAGATGCTGTCATGAATACGCCCAACAAATTGCCATTATTAAAATGTCTTCACTATGAATAAAAAAAAGTCGTAGTCCGTCATAATAAAGTCATAGTGTGTGCTCTTTTCCTCAGTGGTCCTTAATCATATGCTGGCTCCCTAAAATGGCATTCAGTCATCAAAACTTCCAGAACCCCTGATGCGTTGTTTTTAAAAATGCTCTTAAATGGTTTCTGTTTGGCATGTCACAGTGTCAGAGAAACCCTGACTGATAACGAGTAACTGCTTTATTCAGTGTTTCTACTGGTTTAAATCTCTTGGTCTGTTAGTTTTGGAGAGGAAGAGACCTCTGCTGATAATTCAGCTCCTGATAAAAACCTCCTGACCTCAACAGTGAGCTGGTTGCAATCTGCAATCCTCACCACTAGATGTCACTAAATATCCCTAATCTTACACACTGTTTCTGTAAAGGGTCATGTGTATTTACACTCTTGGTCTACAGAACAAAGTGATACAGGAGAGAGGGATGAAGTGAAATGCTCCTCAGAACCAAAGGTCAGAAAACATAATTAAAAAAATAACATACACTAATACTGTACAATAAAAAGCTGCAGTTCAAGTTCGGTTCAGCTCAGTTTTTTAGTGTCTCTAGTATAGAGTTCTCGATCTGCAGCTGGATTCCTCATATATCTGATGACCAAAGGTGCATACTGTTTCCCAAATTCTAAGCCAACATCTGTAAAGGATCACTGGTCTGAAACAAAAAACGTTTCTATATAAACAGCTTCAACAACACAACCGTGTCAGTAACGTAGGCTGGCTAGCCTCAGAGGGCTAAACAGCACAACATCCCTCTGTCCTTAAGACCATCACAGCAGATAAGGAAAAACTCCCCAAAAACCCCTTTAACGGGGGGGAAAAAAATGGTAGAAACCTCAGGAAGAGCAACTGAGGAGGGATCCCTCTTCCAGGATGGACAGATGTGCAATAGATGACGTACAGAACAGATCAACAGAATAAATTAACAGTAATCTGTATGACACAATGAGACAGAAATAGAGACAGAGAGAGAGAGAGAGAGAGAGAGATGCAGGACAGATGGTAATGATAATAGCTTACAACAACATTAATGAAAGTCATAATATTATAATTCTAATTACGGCTATTGTGGAACAATATGTTGAAAGTATATATTAATATATGATAGTATACATGTGTGACAATAATCATGTGTATAATAACAGTAGAAGTATGACTAATGATAACAGCAGCAGCAGGAGGCATCTGGCAGGACCACGGCAGCAGCACAACCACGTCACACTATCCAGACACCGCTGCGATGTAAGTTAACCTGCGAGACAGTGGAGCACAAAGGCTCCGGAGAAGAAGCCGAGTTAGTGACATGCAGTACGGCCGAGTTAGCAAGATGCCAGAAAATAACACTAATAGATCTGGCAGTCTGGGAGGCTGTTCTCGGATCAGTTTGCTTTAGCTGGAGGGCTTACATTTCTGTTCTGGATGAAAAGGTGCCCCTTGTTTAACCCTGACACTAAGTAAGTTGATACCTAATTTAAACCCTTAACCTTATCTCAGTGATGACACAAATATATTAGAACAAATTCAAGTAAAAAAAAACTAATGTTTTGACCGTCAGTCAACGTCAGTCAGGTTGAAATCCAAACCTTTCCCTAAAGTGAAAAAATTGACTGACGTGTTCAATCAAAAACATGTGAACTTGTTCATGAAAGCTCAAACAAGTAAATACAATAAAACATAGAAAAATAAAATACTAAGGTAGGTTTTATTCATCTCATGCTCAAAAGACAGTGTAATGGTTGTGGATTTTAGAGAGAATGTAGCCCCACATGCTCTCATCAACCTACGTCAGTGGTTCCCAACTGGTAGGTAGCGACCCAACAACCAGCGACTTTCACACAGGAGATTGGTGTTTGCTTCCTGTTAGATTGTAAAGCCAAACACGCGCTTTTGTTGTTGAAGGAAAAAAAGGACAATTTGGGGTTTTATATTGACAGAAGTGTATTTTGAAAACAGACAGTGCATGTATCAGGCAGAACTTGACACAATGTCCCAGAACAACGCACCCAGGGTACCTTGCACGTCATATCTTGATGTGGAAAGAACAATAACTAAACGTTGATACATGACGAGGTGGGAGTGAGAATGTGTTGAAGTGACTAACATACAGCTACTTGACAGAGACAGCAAACTAGCTCGACAGCATGGCCAAATGCAAGAATGACCTGAATGAATTAATCTGTGTAGAACTTGCTCTAATAACAACAACATCAGCTCCCTCAGCAGCTGAAGAGTGTATCTACAAAAGACAATGATGCACTTCTACACTGCTGTCACTGAGTCCATCCTCACCTCCTCCATCACTGTCTGGTGTGCTGCATTCTCGGAACCCATCGGCTGTATTCATCGTCTGACTTCCTGCAGACGGTGATACAGCCTCTGGGGGCAGACCCCCGATTTTTTGGCATTCCAATTTGATTTGGGCGGAGGAGGCGATTTTCCGTTTCCGACTTCCGTTTATATATAAGTAAATATGCTAAACCATTGCGATGGATTCAGAGTTTGCAGTGAATGCCAATTATGTTCCGCCTCGTAAGTTCACCGCACGGAGCGTTTAACCTGGCAACAACTGCAGCCGGCTCAAACGTGATTGGTCAATATCACACGGACTACAAACAGCCTACAACCGGAAACCAGGGCTCTTCCGCTCTTCTTCCGGAGGCAAGATCTCTGGGGTTTGCCTACAGACTCTACATTCACTGAATGTAGAGTCTGTATATAGAGACTAGGTGTGCTGCAACCACTGCCAAGGACAAGGGCAGACTACAACTTATCATTTGCTTTGCTGAAAAGGTGACTGGTTGCAATCTGCTGTCCCTCCAGGACTTATGCGTCTCCAGGACCCTGATACAGGAAAGCAGGAAAGATGGTGGCCAACTCCTCCCACCCTAACACAAAATCTTACACCAGTGATGCCCAACCTACAGCCTGGGGGTCAAATCTGGCCCTCAGTAGAGTGCTGGGTGTTGGGTGTTTTTGATCTCTGACAGTAGCTGAACACCTTCAGTACTCTTCCTATCCCCTTTCTGAAGTGATTATAACCTGTCCAATGTGGTCATTATCTTGCTTCCCTGACTTTTGATGGTTTCTCAGAACTTTGGATATGTGTCAATGCTTTAATCTGCACATGGACTGATTTAAAAACATCTGTTTTGGGTTCTGCAGAGTGATCCAGATGGTTTGTTGTAGCTGCTTGTTTCAACGCAAAGCTGTTTTAGAAGCATTTTAGCCACTTTAGCCACATTTCTGACAGTGTTTACAAAGATTTACATTTATTCACTGAAGTTAAAATAAACCTCACAATACATAGTGTAACTTCAGATGATCAGAATGTTTTTTATTATTCAAAGCAACACCAAACCAATTAAGTGGAGAAATGAGGGTGACAGAGTGTGCTCAGTAGACGACTGGGATGGCGGCTCTGTCGTTTGATTAGTTCTTATCCACTCTCAGGAGCCCCTGGACACAAGAGAAGTCCTGCCCTAAAACAAGAAGTAAAAATAAAAGTGCTTTTTAAATTATGTAAGAAGGAAATATAATACAAAATGTATTTTCCTTTGGCTGCTGTCAGCATCACTGTTTCTAAAATTCTATTACACTATTGGACTATTAAGTGTGGGCCTGTGGGCTGAATCATTTCCAATTTAATGTTATTAGTTTGTCACAGGTTATTTAAGTGTAGAAAACATTCATGGGCTTCATATTTGACACTGACTATAACACAACATATGTTAAGAGGTTAGCTATAAGAAATGTCATCAGTATGTAGTGAAATTCTTTGTAATAATAAGACACTTACTTAGTGGACTGAAACACAGATGACCACTTCTCTCCAGTTGTTTTATCAAGGTAAGCCAGAAGTCTCTCCAAAACATATGAATAAAAGAAGCATAATACAATAACATACTCATCTTTGAATTATTAGTTAATTAATTAATTATTAGTAACATCAAGACTTGCAGAAGATGTCTGATAATGTTGCCATTTAAGGATAGTTTGGATTTTTTGAAGTGGGGTTGTATGGGGTACTTATTCACAGAGAGTGTATCACAAGAAGTAGATGTCAGTCTGCATGCCCCCAGTTTGGAGAAGCAGCCTGGAGTCCAATATGGATGTTAAGCAATGTACTGCTGTGGATTTGGGTCAGAAACAAAACCTATTTTAGCACTTAAAAAAGTTTCAAGCTTCAAGATTTTCTATTATTATATTTTTTTAATTATATTTAAACTATTCGATGTATCACTGAGGTTGCATTTATGAATGATCCATATTTGAATTGATTTAATGTTAATCTGAACCAGCTGATTTCTGTTAAAAGGGACACACGCCCACAAACCATTTAACGCTGAGGAAGGCTATGAGCTGAAATGCGTTCGTTCGACTGCTGCTGTGCAATCCACTGTATTAAAAAGTATTGCCGCAGCGACCCGGGTTCGACTCCAGCCTGTGGCGCTTTGCTGCATGTCACTCCCTCTCTCTCCCCCTTTCATTTTCTTGTCTGTCCTATCCATTAAAGGCTCAAAAGCCCCAAAAAATATCTTTACAAAAAATAATAATAATAAAATAAAAAAATTCTTATACTTATTAGTGAGTGCTCTCGGGTTTTTCTGCTTTGCTGTAATATTTTGGACCGGCATCCAATTACACTTTGAGACTTTTGAGTGAGCACGCCAAGTTTGCTGAAGACTTATCTCCATACACAACAGTACTAGCCAGTCGGCCGTGACCTCCCCAAGACTGCGGCGACGTTGATGCACAGTAACCACAGGAATGAGTCATCTCATGATTATATATCTATGAGTCAGATAGCTAGCTAACATTATCTGATGTGAAGTGCTCAACATTTACGTTAGCAATCAGCTGGATTGAGTTTGTTTTAACCAGATTAGTTAAGTTGGCTGCACCGATGTGGCAGGCCTTGGGTCTGAAAGTTTATAAAGGATTCAAATTTGTTAAAAAATAGCTGCTGAAATTTGCAAGGATTCTTTTTTTAATTTGTGGGGGCATTTTGCCTTTAATTGACATTTGACAGGACAGTAAAGCGTGAAAGGAGGAGACAGAGTGAGTGACATGCAGCAAGGTGCCACAGGCCAGTGTCGAACCCGGGCCGCTGTGGCAAAGGCCCTATGTGCAACAAGTACTTTCATTCAATAGGCTACAAAATCAAATGATGAGATGACTTACTGTTCACATGTGATAAGGCACCCCTGTCTTGTGTTTGTACACTCTTCTTGCTGCAGTCAGATCACCTGTATCTTACCCGGATACAGCAATGCTATTTTGTGATTGGCTGATAGGTATGTTATTTTTTTAATTGGCTGATGGGTAGCTGTGTCTTATTTTTGTTGGCTGGAGCATGGCAAGCTCTTGTTGAGCTTTACGATACCCACAGTGTCTTGCAACACGTTAGCGTGTAACTTGGTGAGCGTTATCATAATAATTTTTTTATGTGTGAGAAATACCAGGTGTGGCGGGTGAATTGTGAAAAGGTTAAAATGCGCACGTGTCACACTCTCAAAGCGTGAGACTTGAGTGTCCTGTTGGGGTTCTCATCATGCCCTCTAAAGGGAGGGGACCAAGACTGCCTCCTGAACCCCCCCCCCCCCCCCCCCCCCCCTCAAAAAATCATCTGTGTGATGGGGGCTCAAGGGAGTTTTATTGTGTTTTATTGATTTGGAGAGGGTTTATGACCATGTCCAACGGGGAGTCCTGCTGCTGCGAGCCATCCGGTCCATGTACAACCAAAGTGAGAGCTGTGTCTGAAATATTGAATTCATAAAAAAAAGTTTTAGATCTTAAACCAAAACCTTTGAAAATGGCAGCAAAAACCAATGTGTTGCCTTTACATTTTTGTTCAGTGTATATTACCCAAGGGACTCACATACACTAGACACCACAGAGATGAGATGCCCACCAGCAATCTTTCTGACCATATTTACAATTTTGTTTACATTGTTTTGTGACACTTTTTTTTTTAAAACTAATGTGTGAAGACACAATTTAGTTCTCCATTGTATTACCAATTAGCCCATGCATTTTCTTTTAAAATCTTTTTATTATATTAAAAATATCAATCAATGACGAAAACCAAGAATTAATTTAAATACTAGCGAGTGTGAAGTGTGAAGCAACAGCCTGAACAACATTTTCATCCCAAAAAAAATGATTTCATACCATGTGCCTTCACTCGCTCATCCACCCAATCATAATTACACGTGTGCCCTTCTGTCACACACTGACACGTTTTCAGACACTGGTATTCATAATTACAGACATTTAGGATGTACAGTACTGTGAAGTGTGAGGATAACCTTACACACATTGTTTTTTCTTAATGTACATGTCAGTCACTGCCGTAACCTGCTAAGCCAGAAACATTACTTATGGGGAAACTCCAGACGCATAACAAAACTTTTGTTGATGGGTGGTTTGATTCAACATTTTAAGTTTGCTCCTATGATTTAACCCAGCCTCGCACCTTTCAGACAAAGTGGAGCAAGTCAGACTTTATCATCCAACATCAGTGTTGCACCTCACTAATCAAGTTATTTTATAATTAGGAACACTGTCTTCATACTTGCGCTATTCATTTAAAAAAAAAAAATAGAAAGAAACATTTTCCACATTTAAACAAAGTGTTGCTGTTTTCTGAGTCTGACAGTCAGTTTTAAACATTGACCCCACCTCATACACCAAAGCCACTTAAACAGTAAATCTTCTTCACACTCAAAATCTGTTTGGTTCCATCTTACTGTAATCAGTCAGTGGGGAAAGTTGGCTTTCAGGTTCTGAAGTCAACAACCAAAAACAATATTTTTCACATTGTGGAATGAAAATTGAAGCTTTTGAGTGAAGGTGTGTAAGAGTAAATTGTGCAGACACATGACCTGATTTCTGAACATCAAACATATATTTTACGCAGTTTTCCATTTGACTAAGAATTTGATTTACTTCTAAAGAGATGCTTCCATCACGTATATTTCCCTTTTAGTCAATTTGCTTGTTATGCTTCATTGTGCCGATACAGTGACTAAAAGGGACACTGCTCTTCGTTCTGCATGCAGGCAGGCCCCGTGGGTTTACTTTAAAATACAGGTAAAGCATGCCGTTAATTGAAACCATCTTTCTAGTTCTGTCCAGAACATGTCTCACATACATACATAGACCGCGGAACCGGGGGGGGCAGCCGGGCCATGGCCCGGGTAACTTTTGTACTCTGACATAGAGGGCTGCATTGGGATTGGGTCCCGCCGGGTCCCGCGGGTCCCCATTAAACAGCAGAAGAAGAAGAAAAAGAAGAAGAAGATGTAGCCTAGCTACAGGATGTCAACACAGGAACTTGGTGCACATGCATGAGCGTTTCCACTCCATATTTATTCATAAATGGACGAATATGCCCTGAACCAGCTTTCATACCAATTTGCCGCTTGCCCCACCTGTCTGTCTGTCTGTCTGTCTGTCAGTAAGCTCCATCTGTCATGAGACAAACATGAAGGAAGACATGCAGTTTATTATGTTTCACCGGCGAGGAGCTGTCATTACGTGTGGCAATTACGCACGGCTGCGCGCTCTTTATAACTCACTGTGTGAACCTATGTTGCATAATAAAGATTTGCCCCCTCATAATTTTTAACCGCCCCCTCAGTAACTTCATCCTGGCGCTGGGCTTGCCTTAACCTCAATCACTGCGTGATTATATAAAGGTAGAAAAATAAATAAATACAGAGGAGGAGAATAGAATATGAAACAGCCTTTATTTCATTAAAAACTAAATGAAAACAACGAAATAGGAGCGCTATTCTAGACCAGTGCGTCAAAAGACATGCAGGCCAGGGAAACGAAACAAACAACCCCATGAATCTCTTTATTAATAGCCTATAAAATGACGTGTTTTCTCCTGCGGGACGGGAGAAAACACAAAATCAATGCATCTCTATTATTGTGCGGGCATTAATTCTCAGAGTCTTGCGGGAGCGGGCGGGAGTGGACATACACATTGCGGGAGCGGGCGGTAATGGTCAGAAATTCAGCGTTCTGGTTACTTTTCAGTAACTGCGCAGCTGCGCTTGTTTTGTTGTTGGGCGTGTGTGTGTGTGTGTGTGTGTGTGTGTGTGTGTGTGTGTGTGCGGCTCTGCACATCAGTCTGATATGAGTGCAGACTTGTGATGATAATGAATATGGTGTTGATAGATTCAAGGCAGCAAGATGAGTTTTGGTTGTGGTTGTGGACTGGATGTACTTTGTTGTTTGCTATAGTTTCATCTGTGCGTTTATGTGTAAATAGGCTTGGCCTGTTGTGTGTGAATGCTAGAGTGGGATCAGAGGGGTTAATCTGAGCAAGCATGTGTTCGTGTTCATGCGTGTACTGTAGATGTGACTGTGTGGCGTCGGAATAAAAAAAGTGCTCCGCAGCTATGTTTCAGTGCATATCCCCCCCCCCCCCCCCCCCCCAGCTATGTCACTGTGACGCTGCTCTAAAGCTTCAGGTAATGTCGCTTTCAATCCCAACCCCACTATTTACAGCCAAGAGACGTCCTTGTTCTCGTAATAATTAAACTGACATGAGTGATGAATGTTTTAAAGCGACACACATCACTGCCCCTCGCATATTTCTGTTGGATGGACAAAACTTGATGTGCTGGTTCTGAACTTATACAAGAGTTTCCTGGTGAACAAGTTTGAAGGCGTTTTAATTGCTGGAGCTGAGTGTTTTTGACTTTTAACCTCCATGTTTAACTGACATTGGCTTTACCTCCTCATTGTCTGGAGTCCCACAAATCCAACTGCTGTATGTGTAAAAATAATAATAATTAATTTTAAAGTGTTGTTTTTTTGCCACAAACTCTGCTCGCACATTGATGATGAAGATGACAAATATGGATCATAAGGCATTGAACTATTATTGAAAAAAAGCTTAAAATATCATGTTGTATATGTAATAGGGAATATGCATAACCAAATATAAACTGAATCACAATGTTTATTTAAAATAAAGTAGAAAACACTCACATCATGTACATAAAATCAAACAACGCTGAGGAAATGCCGCCTCAATTGGTTCAGTTTTAGCCACCAGAAAAAAAGGCCCACCATAAAAATCCATACCAGTTAATGTGTATGTTAGAATATTTTGTACAGCTTTACCTCGCTCTTGTCTTTTCTGCTGTGGAATTGAGGCCATTTAATCAAAGCCACCAGAGTCCATTGACAAAAACAATAAACAGAACACTGGAGCCGCTGGTCTACTGGTATATCAATTTGAGAGCATTATTTATTGATTTCACGTTCAGATTTTGTAATACTGTCCCTTAAAACCCTGCCCTCGCACTCAAGTAGCCTCTGCTTGCGCTTAGATCTACTCTGTTTTTGCTCAAACTGTGTGCTCACACTTGGACACAATGCTTCTTGCACAGATTTCCTGCTCCAGCTTCAGCTCCTTCTCCTCGCACTCAAGCTGCTTCTGTGCACTTGTGGAATTTCTACTCTCAGATTTCTGCCTTGCGCTTGTAAAAACAAATAATAAAAAAATCACAACAAAATACCACCCTCAAATCACCTTTTTTTTTTGCAGGTACTACCCCCTGGGTACCCAACCTGATGCCGCACTCTGATGGAAACAGCTGAAGGTGTGAGTAAACTACTTTTCAACAGTCTTGCTACTGTTTGCTTGTGTGCTTGAAGATGTGCACAACACATCTATTGCACAGACGTGCAATAGATGTCGTACAGAACAGATCAAAATAATAAATTAACAGTAATCCATATGACACAATGAGACAGAAGGGGAGACAGAGACAGAGAGAGATGCAGGACAGATGGTAATGATAATAGCTTACAACACCATTAATGAAAGTAATAATATAATTAATATTACAGGCTATTTTGGTACAATATGTTGAAAGTATGTATTAATATCTGATAGTATACATGTGTGACAATAATCATATGTGTATAATAACAGTAGAAGTATGACTAATGACGGCAGCAGCAGCAGGAGGCATCTGGCAGGACCACGGCAGCAGCATAACCACACACGTCACACGGACAAATGTCTTGATGACTGTGATTTGAACAAAACACATCAAATGTAAAATAAGTAACCTTTCCCCTCTAAACTGAAATGATACTATACATCTTAAAATATGTCTGTAAGACATTTATTTGTTAATGGGATTTCAAGCCCTTAAAGAAAACTTTATAAAATACTGTGTTTCCTGGTTTTCACTCCAACCCCTTTTGTCTCAAAGAGAACAATAAGCCAGTTAGTCACTCATCTATTCACATGCATTCTTCCATCTACAGACAATCCACCTACTGACTGCTGAAGGTTGTCGTGCTCCAACCTAGTGAGAAAGAAGATAATAAATTAGACCTTTAGTTTGGATAAAAAATACCATCATCCCCTGGAAGTGCACAGGCTTTACCATCTTGTCTGGTAAATTTTACAGAAACAAGAAGCCAAACTCAAACACTTTATATTGTTTCCAAATGCATTCTAACACTACTAAACAGCACAGACACTGTTTCAGATTATTCATGGTTGAGTTTTTTTTGTCTTTTTTTTCCCAACAAGTTGATTAAAATTTGTTTTTAATTGCCTTTACTCTTAACTTCTTTCTCTTTAGTTACATGTCAGAAATCTTCAGAGGTGAAATGCAGCAAAATACATATACTTGAGTATTATTGAGCATTATTTCATAATTATTATCATTTTATAATAGTTATAAATGTATTATAGTTTAAATGTAGCTGCTACCAGCATCTACAGTTAAAAAACAATTTTCAAATTAATGCCTCAGTAACAATACTCTAAAGTTATCATATAGTGTATCACCCATGGGGGGCATTTTTGTGCATAATGAAAACTATTTACTTTTGTGGGGTATTGCCATTTTTACTTGAGTAAAATATCGAAGTACTTTCCATCCTGGAAAATTTCTGACAGTTCAATTATTCTTCTTGAGCAGCTTCAAGTGAACAAGTAATTTGACTGACAGCTCAGCTCGACAGATATGGGTGAATTCTCAGACACACCCAGTGTGAGCTGCCTACAAAGAGCAAGGAGCCGAGCACCTGCTACACCGAGCATCAGAGTCCAGGTACGACAGGTATGCTCCACTCATCTCCTTCTTGAAATTGTTGTTCTTACCTTAGCAACTGAATACATCAAACGGATTCCTTGGCCACCAAACACTGTTCATACTTTGACTTTATATCCAGATTTAAAGTTTCAGTGGAGTGGACCACCATCATGACTCCAGTTTTGTTTTTCCTCCTCTTCCTCTCATTGACGGCCATTCCTTCGGTAAGTCTGACTCTTTCAACACTGGGATTTAAAAGAATCTCCAAAATCTCACTTTCTAATGAACTAAAAGAGAAAAAATAAACATTGCTATGAACTTAGTGCAACGTTAGGATAATGCAGTTGGTTTCTGAAGGATTTTGTGAGCCTCTGAAATGAGGGAGATTAGTCTAAATCCATAAAAGAGCATGTAATCCTTTAATTCATATGTACGGGAAATAAAAAAACAAACAAAATCAAAACATCAAACAAGCTTATTTGTATTAGTCTGGTTCTCGCTTGACAGAAACAGAATCATCATAAAAATGTAGAAAACACTTTTTTTCTTTTTTTAAAAAAAAATGGGCAATTTCGTGCCTATGTGTTGCAGGGTGCTTCTGAGAATGAACCTCAAACCGGTGAGCTGAATAAATTTCCAAATTTCCTAAATACTGAAGTAAATTTTTTTAATCTTTTTTTGTTCCACCCAACAGCTAGCTCAAGCTAAACAGCTGGTAATTGTTTTTTTCTCTGTTTTCTTCCAGAGGAGTCTTTGGATGTCTCTGACATCATCGCCAGAGCTAATGCTGACCTAAGTAGGTTTTGTAGGATCCAACTCTAAATACACAATGGTAAAAACACAATGAGACGTTGGCTCCTGCAGTCACTCACTTGGCTCTAGCTGCATTTAGCACAGGGGTGGACTAAACAATGTTGCACCATTAAGGGGTGAGTGGGTCCTCAGGGAGCTTCCAGGATTTTATTTACACAAAGTTCAATCTGTCAACTGATTTATTCAGCCAATTTCAATTTAGTTATGGCACTAATTACTTAAATAAAAAAATGCAAACAAAACCAAACTTTTTTTCATTCCAGGCTTTTTGAGGGCCCGCCTTGCATTGAGGTCCTAAGTAATTATTCCCACTTTTCCCCCATTATGACGCCCCTGTCCGATAGTTGATGTCAATCAACAGAATATAAGTTCACAGTTATGATAATAATCGTTTAAGTCACTTATCAAGGATTATTTCAAACATTTGTTGGTTTAGCTGTGAGGGTTTTCTGATTTTCTTTCTATACTGATGTAAAATGAGTGTCTTTGGATTTTGGACTGCTGGTCAGACAGAGTTTTTTTTAACCTCTAAAAATGTGCAGCCTTTGCTCATTGGTCTGTGTCCATCAAACTAATGAAAATCAAGGTCCCTGTTTTTAATATTAATCTAAGTGCCTGTTTATTTGTTGTTCTGCAGAAACGCCCCTGACACACGGCGACATTGTGCCAAATTTACAAAGGAATGCAGATCCCTGTGTGACCAGAGGCTGCATGTGGCCCAAACGTGGAAGCTACGTCATAGTGCCTGTTTACATCTCCTCCAGATACAGTAAGCTGGAGTAACTTACCTCCTGAGCTAACCCCTAAGTCTCAGTCCTAAGGCTGCTACTATCTCAACACACACACACACACACACACACACACACACACACACACACACACACACACACACTTTTGTGAAATTTTTCATCTGCTTGTATTTACCAGCTAACATAAGAGGTGAGATTCTGATTTGAGTAGAAAAGCTGAAAATGTGTGTTACTATGCCTGAAGAGGGGGACTGGCTTGTTCGTCAGCAGCCTGTTGTTTGTCTCTGCAGCCAGAGACGAGCGCAACATCATCATCAGAGGCCTGCTGACATTCCACAGATCCACCTGTATTCGCTTTGTCTGGAGGCGCTACTGGCACAGGCATTACCTGTACTTCTACTCTGGATCTGGGTAGGAACACACACAAACACACATAACATAACACGACAGGACTGACACTCTCACACGCTGTTTTCTTTAATGCAAAGTCCTTCCAGGATAATGTCACAATTAAATCTTTGTTACAGTCATTAGTGTAATTTTTACATCCATATGTATCTTCTGATCACCTGTATGTTTGGTCATCATCGTGAATTCTGTCACTGTGGAACTGTGGAAAAAGTATGAGCCTATGTATGAAATTGACACTTAATAGAATAAATCATTATTATAAAACATTGTACACATATTCACACTAGTTAAAGAACCTCCATTAATCGCGCAATTTAAATGTGAAAAGTCTCACTGACTAACCGTCACCTGTGTGTATGCGGAGAAGGAGAGGGGCGGAGGGAGCGGAGTTGTGGAATCATCGTGCAGTCCCACATACTATCATGCGTTTAAATAACTCATTAGACGGATATATAGAGAGCAAGCCCAAATAAGCAACTCCACTTTGAAAACAACACGAACAAACCGCAACCCGCGACTACCAATATTTGTAAGCGACTTTACAAAAAACATGTCCAAAGTCGCGGACCTGACACCCCTGCTTGTGAATACCCGCCCTACTCTGCCTCTGATTGGTTTATGATGAAATTTTACTCTCCCTAAGCCAATCATCATGACTTATCCTTCCCCTTCACCTGCCCTCACCAAAGAAGAAAACCTTTAGAGCTCCGCTGAGAAGGAGCTTGCTTGGGTTTAGCCCCTACAATACCAGAGTGATGACACTTCCATTGACTCCAGTGGTATGCTGAAGTTAAGCCTCACGCGCCCTCTAGTGGGGCATGAGGGCATTACCTTTCCTACCAGAAAACCCATTCACTTACAGTAGGCTGTCTGATGCGCACTTGCTTGTAAGTTGATGAAAACGGCCTTGTTTTTACTTTTAGGTGTCTTGGTCATATTAAATCATCCTTATAATTTGTTCATTTCAAAATGTAGAGAGTAACATTATGGTAGACAACTGTTTTTAGAATCTAATAAGTGATAAACATGCATTAACATCAAGCTATTGGCCAAACTGCATGGATAGACATTAATATACTGATGTGCTATTATACTGTTACATGCATCACATACAAGTGCCTGTGTAGCTTAGTCAGCAGAGCATTCACATCAAATTGAAAGGTTCAAGGTTCGATAGGCTCCACCAATTCAATGTATGAACAGCTTGAGAAACTGTTTCCATGTTCCTTTTTGAACAGTACAGTACTCTTTTTTAAAGCCATATTCACTTGGCTTATTACAATATATCTGCATTTAAATAAAATGAACATGAAAATCTGTTCATAACCTATGTCGTAGGGCTGCACATTATATTCAAACGTTGATAATCCGCACATGCACGTGAAGGAGGGATTGTGAAAACAGGACTGACTAGGACTGGAGCAACCATATTGTACAGTGTTTGTATATTTCAGTCATGAAATAAGAGTTCCCCTTTAAAAAAAACAAGTGGGTTTTTTTGTGCCTTAACCTAATCACAGGTTAACCACATGGTTCCATCCATCCATCCATTTTCTAACCGCTTATCCTCTTAAGGGTCGCTGGGGGGCTGGAGCCTATCCCAGCTGACATTGGGCAAGAGGCGGGGTACACCCTGGACAGGTCACAGGGCTGACATGTAGAGACAAACAACCATTCATACTCATGGTCACCAGTTAACCTATCCCCAACCTACATGTCTTTGGACTGTGGGAGGAAGCCGGAGTACCCAGAGAAGACCCATGCTGACACGGGGAGAACATGCAAACTCCGCACAGAAGGGCTCCCACACCCGGGATCGAACCAAGAACCCTCTTGCTGTGAGGCAACAGTGCTAACCACCACAGCCGCCCTAACCACAGGGTTATTGAAACATAAAGTTTTAACTTATCCACCACAAAATAACATACAAATGTAATGCACCCATGGTTTGCAGAAACATGTAATGCAATTTTTTGAGACTGGTCTATATTCTGCTTTTGTGAGTGTAGCTTGCATAAGACAAGAGATGAGAGATACTTAATTATCATGTCTCTATACAATGCAGTATGGTACATAGAGGAAGAAAATGGTTTCCCTTGTCTTAGTGCTAAACAAAATAATGAACAAATGAATGTAAAGTGAAACAGGTACAAAATAAGCTACAAGACAAGGCACAAACATAGTGCAATGACAAACATGTAGTGCAATAACAGAAAAATACAAATGTAAGTACATTTGTGCTATGATTTCACTGTGTGTGTGTCTGTGCGTGTGCGTGTGCGTGTGTGATTGTATGTACCAGGTGTTGGTCCTACCTGGGCCGTCAACAACGAGGACAGCTGGTCTCCCTGAGGAAAAACGGTTGTTTGTACACAGACATAGTGCAGCACGAGGTTCTTCATGCTCTGGGCTTCCACCACGAGCACGTCCGCTCCGACAGAGACCAATACGTCGCCATCCTCACCCAGAACATTCTGCCAGGTCAGCTCAGCCACAAAATATGTTTTATGTCGTGGTTATAAAATGATAAGAACAATGGAGGGATGAGTTTAAAGCTTAGATAAAATCTAGCCATAAAATGCTAAGTTTTTACAGTCTGAATGAATGTTTGGGCCATTGGAAAGTATCACATTTTTGCAGATACATTTTGGGCAGCAGGACTTCTAGCCAAGAAAACTGGAACCAGGTTCCTCTCGTTATTTTGTTCATTGTTCCTGAGAAAAAAAGTTTCTTGGTCCTCCTGCGGTCAAACACAGCCTCTTGTGGCCACTGGAGGCAAGGCTGCATCTTACATCCTACATAACATATTGTTTTGCATTCGCAGTCACAGAATTATAAATTCACTCTTATTCAGTTAATGCCAGTAATGTGACTTCACAACCACTGTGGATAAAGCCTAGGGACTGTACTTACAAAGCTTCCTGGTACAAAGAGTTGCTCCTAGTGTCTAAATTGTAAGAAAACTCTTCTGACATTTTCCAAGAATTTCCTCTTATAGTTCAAACTAGGTCCTGGTAAGGAATGATTCTCAAAGTATTTTAGCCCTAAAGAGAGCCCCTAAGGTGAAACACTGTTAGGAGTAGGGAGGAGGACTTTTAGGAGGTTTATGAGTTTCTGATGCAGAGGAAAAATGGCAGATAGACACAGAGGTAGGAGAAATATTCTCCAAACACTGACTGGTAGTGAGTTAATGAAACACTACAGATTACATGGTGCAGGGATAATGTTTGTGGTTGTGGCAGTCAACACCAGAAATAAAGTGATCACAACACTAAGAAGAAGCAGAAAACAGGTGCATCCACAGGCAAACAATTTCAATCCACTGTAACAGAAAACAAAGAAAGTGAAAAGTGTGCTTAATAATTTAATCTGTTGTCTTCTCCTGTACAGGAAGGGAACACAACTTTGATCAGGAGGACACTAACAACTTGGGTACTCCCTACGACTTCAACTCTGTCATGCAATACAGCAAGTGAGTGTTCATGAGTGAACACAGTCAGTGATTCTAAACTCTCTCCCTCTCTCTCCCACTGCCTTCTCTTCTTACATTCATTGCCATTCCAATGCGTTCTCATCCCAACTCCTCAAATATCACCGCTTTGTCAGTAGACTTTCAAGTCTAAATACTGTATGATGCGCTACGTAACCTGTTGTTGATGTTTTGGGACTGTGTGTCAATTTTCGCATGTAAAATGCGTATAGTCTTTTTCAAAATAGACTTAAAACACCTCATTTTAACATTCATTTCCTTGTGCAACAAAAGCACGTGGTTAGGTTTTGAAAAAACATCATGGTTTGGCTCAACATTCACATGGAAAGCAAACAGCGAGCTCCAAGCTGAAAGTCCGCGATTTGTTAGACCCATCCACCTCCTCTCCCGTTCGCCCTATATAGGGACTTTACAGCTCTTTATATTACGTAGTTGCCAGCTGTGTTACAACCTGATGCCACCCATATCTGCTGTATCATATTGATGAAAGGTGCCTTTTCGCAGCGATGTCTGACACTGAAATTAGTGAAAAAGCAGTGATATTTAACAAGGTGGGAATGAGAACTGGCTGGCCATGCCTAGTTTCTATGCATGAGCACGAATGGTTCCTTGTTGCTGACTGGTGCTGTGTGGCTGGTCCAAACCCCTTTGTTTGTTTCCCATTTTGTGCTGGAATAAAAGTACAAAAGTATTAGCATCAAAATATACTGAAAATACTGAAAGAAAAGGTAATTGTGCAGAATGGCCCATTTTAAAACAAAATATCTTACATTATTGGATTATAATTATCGATGCTTTAATGTGTTCATCACCTACATGTTGCAACTGGTGGAACTAAATTTATTTTATATTCCTTTGGGTAGTTTCATCCATGATAATTCATAATTTATGAGCTGATTTACATTTTGTATTAATAATCTAAATCTGAAAAGTAACAAGCAAAAAGTAGCAATGCTGTCAAAAAAGTGGAGTAAATACTTAAATATTTGCCTCTAAAATGTAGTGGAGAAAAAGTATTAAGTAGCATAAAATGGAAATACAAAACGTAAATACAGTGACCTCAAAATGTGTGTGTGTGCGTGTGCAGCTCTGTATACCAACAGTGTTGTGTTTGTGTCCTCAAGATACGCCTTCTCCAAAAACGGGAAGCCAACCATCGTCTCTAAGGGCAACCCTAAACTTAACTTTGGGCGTGCCACACAGATGAGCGCCAATGACATTGCCCGCGTCAACGCGCTTTACAGTTGCCGTAAGTAGAAATTAACACTATCTCTAAAACTGTACAACTAAAACACAGCAAATACATCTCATTACTGATTGGTTTGCCATGTTATAGCAGCAAAACAGTGTTGACATATCATATATTTTTAAGACTGTTTGATAAATCAGAATTGGATTTTTTTTCTTCCTAACCAGCACGTTAATGACAGAAGAAAGAGTCGGCCTCCGGCAGATACTTCAACTCTCTGCTTCATATGATTCAGCTGAAGGCCTTGATCTGTTGTACTGCAAGAACATTACTTCAAAGCAACAGAAAGTCATTGTTATTAGTCATTTTTAGCCCAGCCACAGGAAGTTCTTGTCTGAGAAAGGCAAACCTTACAGGCGTAAGAACAAACCAGTGCTATTGTTTTGCTTGCAAAGAAAGTCTTAAAATGTGCTCAAAATGCTTCATTAAGAGTAAAGGTTCTATATTCATGGTTATGTGAGGTAAGATACATAAGTTTTATTGACTAAATGAACTTAAAACCAAAAGTAAAAGTATGCATGAATGTCCCGTTAATCTCTGACAAGACATCAGATTTAAGATAGTGGTTGTATGTTTATGATGGAAAGTGGCAATAGAGTTTAAATATAAAATATCATAAAATAGGAATACCCAAAGTACAGCTAGCTCACAATTGTAAAAAAAAAAAAAAGAAAAGAAAAAAAAGAAAAGAAAAAAATCTCTGAAATACTCTGCAATAATAAATAATAACATTATCAGGACTTCTATGGCCAAATGTCTTCTATTTTTTTGTGTGTTTTTTTAATTTGGGGGTTTCTGTCCTTTGATTGTACTGGAAATGTATCCAATTGTGATTTATATTAATTTCTACAATGAAGTGGGACATTTGTTCAATAAAAATCTACAAAAAAATAAAAATATGTGTTTTTATATATTTCTACCAAAAGAAGGCAGCACTCCTATTGTTTTAACAGATGTACACTGCAGTTTAGATCAGGGGCTCAAAGTATCAGGCCCCCCCAGGCCTTCACCTGCAAAATGTCACTCGAAAAGACATGTACAGACATGAAAGAGACTGAAAATGATCACAAACAGACTCAGAAAGACCACAAAAAGATGCACAACAACTGCAAAGTGACACAAAGTCTACAAAAAGGAGCTAAAGAATCACTACTGGACACAGAATGACTGCAGAGAGACACAGAGCAACTAAAAGAGATTTACAATGCCTACAAAGAGACACAAAACCACAAAGAGATGTGTAATTACTAGAAGGAGACATTGTAATAAAAACAATAACAAAAGACTAACTTTGATGGCATCTCCTGACTTGAGTAAAGAGTAGAAGTAAATTTTAAAATAAAAAAATAAACATGAAAAGTACTTGTTACTTAAAAAAAGCTACTTTTTACTTATGTTTAATATTTGTAATGCATTAGTACGCACCTGCTGTAATCATACTGTGAGAGGATACAACAATAGAAGTTGGACTACCAACTGCCGTGAGAACACGCCTACATGGCCGACAAATCAGCAGGACACCCAGAATTACAGCCTGAGCCAAATACCTACAGGGGACAATAACTCCAAGGGCCCCAAATCTCTAGGAGCCCCACACCTGCTGGGTCTTCTACACTGCAGGGGCTTCATGACCCTGTCATTTTCAGGGTCATTCTTGTTTTTAAGCTTTCTACTACAACATGTTTACATGCTTTAATCTAATAAAACACTTCATTTTTCTCATGCTATCTTTGCTGGAACTCCTATATTCTCCCTCTGTTGGAAACACTTTGTTTTAGCTCCTGTCTCTTTAAGCCCCCCTCCTAAAAAAGAACAGTTTGTTCTGATTGGTCAGTGTTTCTTGGTGTTTCTTATGACTGTGACGGAAAATAGCGTCTCTTTTTACAGTAAAAAATCACCAATAAAAGCCTCTAAACACAACCAGACATGTCCTAACTGGACTATGATCCGAAATTGGGGAGAAATTCACAACATGTTCCCGTAACGTTAGCATATAGCTTCATTTAACAGTGTAGGCTACATTATGTAAACACCTGCAGCAACGTGCCTGGAAAAGATGACAATATAAAGACATCACACTAATGCCTGGTTCACACTACACGATATCAGCTCAATTATAGAAAGACGCAGGAACATACAGTGTCGGATTGTGAACGACAATGAGTGTTGCACACGATAATCCATCGTTTCATCTCCTGTAGTGTGTCATAATAGATGACAACCGACGCCACAACTAAGACACCTCTCGACGTTCTGACAGAAAGTCTAGCTTGTTTTCTTTTTATCGTTCCTTCTCCCGGACGGACAGAAATGTGGTGTAGTGTGAACCAGGCATAGCCTATGATGTTATACTCTAGCCTTAGTAAAAGAAAAGCAGTTGGAAACGGAGTACTGTATATAAAACGGTCTGAAGCCTGAGGTTTTGGCTCACTGGGATTACTTTAACAAATGTTGCCTCATTATTTTAAACTGTGACCACATTTGATATGAACATCCTTCATTGTAACGATGTATGACACAAAATATGAAAAAGCATAATAGATCCCATTTAAACATTAATGTGTGTGATGGAAGCTCAGGAGCTGATCTTCAGTCAGCAGTGTTTCTGTACACTGGAGAGACTCTCAGACCAGAGAACACAGAGAAACTGATGAACCAGGTGACCAGACTGTAAACCCTGGATAAAGAGGTTCAGTGAATGTGCTGTTGAAGGTATGAAGGTGGATGAGTGTGTCTGAGGAGACTCTGTAGAAGGACACAGTGCCAGCAGGATAGTTAACATACACTGCTACTCTATAAGAGACAGAGAAAGGAGAGGAGGAGATGGGAATTCTTTTGTTATTGTGACAGACAAAGTCCCCATCACCAGAGCAGTACAGACTCCAGGAATGACCATTCCCTCCCAAAACACAGTCAACACTGTTTCCTCTCCTTCTGATTCCTCTGTAAGTCACTGATACAGAAACCCCTCCTCTCCACTCAACCTCCCAGTAACATCGACCAGTCAGACCATTTCTACACAGCAGCTGAGGCCAGTGGTCAAATCTGTCTGGATGATCAGGATATGACTGATTCCCTTTCAGATTTGTCACCTTCATGTTGCTGTCAGAGAGTTTGAGTTTTCCGTTTACTGTGTTTGTGTCCAGTTCCAGTTCACAGGCATCTGATGGAGAGATCAAGACACAACACATCTACAAGTTATCATGTTGATGTATCAACAATTTGACTGACAATTACCAAAGGTAAACCATACAAACCTCCATTTCATTTTCAACAATGAATGATGTTTGACAAAATTAACTTGAAATTCAACAATCCAGTTAGAACAGCATTAACAGTTACTTAGCATTAGAGCTGAGGGGCCAATTCTTAGACATGAACCAAAGCGGTGCACAGCACAGTGTAACTGTCATTGCGTTTTTCAGACGGACGCAGTTTTTATTTTCACAACCAGCTCCCACACTGTGTAAATAGCAAATGTACTCAGTGTGCCAATGGGCACGTAAGTCTTGGAGGTGTGGTCAAGCACACTGTTGGCATATTGCTATTTTGAGGCAGCAGAAAGCATGGACGTCGTTAGGCCTGGGCATTCCCGCCTATAGCCCTGGATCTTTTAAGCCTCTGTTTTTTTGTTGTTGTTTTTTTATTTTTTACTAATAAAGCACCTCATTTCCAACTTAAAGTCCACGGCACAGCACGGGAGCACAACAGACAGCAATGCATACAGCACAGCAGCACACAACACACTCACTGTCACACCAGCTTACATGGCATATGTACATGACCATGTTTGATTTTTTGTTTCTGTAAATCCCTAATGATGTTTAGTATATACACATACAACTGTCCGTTTCGTTTTTTCCATGTATTTCCCACTCCAAACTGACCACACACACACATCTAAATGTGAAGTAAGGGATAATGTATAGTGAGCCGGTGACAGTTGAAAAATAACTCAGACAGGGGAATGGAACCCCAATGCGCAGCTCAGAACATGGCTTATTACTTACTTCTTCTAGTTGTTTGTGCCAGTTTGCTCCTGACGGCCCTGCGAGTTTCTCTTCCTTTATTTTTTTTTTTTTTTTTTGCTGGGGATGTCATTTTTTAGCCAAACATCAAAAATTTTGTCCTCTACAAAAATGTTAAAAGTGATGTCCTGAAAATGCTGCGTTTTGCCACTCCGATCCTATTTGGCCTGTGTGGACTAACGTTAACTGATTTTGATGCTCCTCAGTCTAAGGCCGTTGCTATGGCGTCCCTAGCAATGGAGCAGCAGAATTGTGATGATTGACCAGTCAGAATCAAGTATTTAAGACCATCATGTTTTAAGCAAATTTACTCTTCTGTGCTTTGGAGGCTGGCATCTCCGCAACGGATCGGTCGATTTAAGTGACTGACACTTCATTCGATTCGTTAGAGCCAGTAGAATGACGCTATACCCACCAACACCAGATTGACAGCACTGTAAGCCAATTAGAGTCAGCAGAACGCCATTGTGGGGGAGGTGCCGGCTGCTGAATGCGGTCATTGTTATGCCCCCCCCCCCCCGGTCCTAAAGCCCATCATGTTCACCCAGATTCATTTGAATGCAGCACAACATGTCAGTCTACCGGAACGTACCGTGTGGCCAAATTAACGTTTCACGGCAAAACAACAACGGTAAGAGAAATTTTACAACTATGGCTCGGCGAAACGATTTCTGTTGTTGTTCTTTGGCCTCTATCTCTCTGATGCTTTGGTGTACAGTGCTCTGGCACATATGTGTGGAAAGAGCAGTGTCTCTGCTTTCATTTGACATGAATGGTGTGTGTTTTGCATAACGTGGCGTCACGGTAGAGCCCATAATATGAAGAGCGGGTATGGAGTTTGATTTGTTGTTATCTATTTAGTCGTTGTTTGAGCTGTGTTTGGGGCATGTAAAAAGGGTTTATACAGCCTTGTAGCCCAGGTTCTGCTGTTTAATTTGATGTGCAGCATATTCTTTGTGATTAGTGCATTGTTTCACACTGTTTGCAAAGTCGTTCTCAAAGTCCCCCAGTTGGGGTTTAAAGGGATAGTGCACCCAAAAATGAAAATTCAGCCATTATCTACTCACCTATATGCCGACGGAGGCCCTGGTGAAGTTTTAGAGTCCTCACATCCCTTGTGGAGATCGACGGGGGGAACGGGCAGCACACCTAATGGCAGACGGCGCCCCAGACTAACGTCCAAGAACACAAAATTGAATCCACAAAGTATCTCCATACTGTTGATCCGTAGTGATCCAAGTGTGCTGCAGCCGCGACATAAAAAGTTGTTTCGAAAAACGTCATATGAACTCTGTTTTTAGCCTCACTGTAGCCTGTAGCTCTGACTGCTTCTCTGTGCTCCGCGTTCATGTGTGCGCGCTCAGGGTGATCGGTGATGCACGGTCTCTGAAGAGCAGCAGTCTCGTCAGTACTGATGTCCAGATTCTCAAGTGCAGGCATCGCCAATTCCCAGTCTCAGCAGCAAAGACTTTCCTCACCCGTTGGCATTGCTTTGCATTTGAAACAACTACACCACCAGGTTTCCAGTGCTCAACTCCGGTATTCTGCGGCTGGCTGAGGGTTAGGCTCATGAACTGCGGCAGCTGCTTCGTCCAGCAGCCTGAGTTCCGTCCGTATACTCGGGCTCAAAAAATACGGCTCAACAAAGAAATGCTGTTCCTCCTCAATTTCAAAGTTTTCAGACATGTTGGGCTGTCCTTTGCTAAAAGACCGTAGTGCAAATTATCTTTTAGCGACTGTGGTTACCGTTGTCTCCCCCTGCGGTGCACGTGTCACGTGATGTAAACACGGGTGAGCAAAGCTCATGCTTTCGTTGGTCTTGCGCAGGCGTGCACACGTGAATGCGGAGCACAGAGAAGCAGTCAGAGCTACAGGCTACAGTGAGGCTAAAAACAGAGTTCAAATGACGTTTTTCGAAACAACTTTTTATGTCACGGCTGCAGCACACTTGGATCACTATGGATGAGCAGTATGGAGATACTTTGTGAATTCAATTTTGTGTTCTTGGACGTTAGTCTGAGACGCCGTCTGCCATTGGGTGTGCTAGCTGCTCCGCCCGCCGATCTCCGCAAGGGATGTGAGGACTCTAAAACTTCACCAGGGCCTCCCTCGGCATATGGGTGAGTAGATAATGGCTGAATTTTAATTTTTGGGTGCACTATCCCTTTAACCTGGCTTTTAAAAAAACAAAAATATGATCACTCCTAACTAGTTTATGATGTATTTTACCATTGTTCATCAACTTGCTGCTAACCTGCTAAATGTCTCTGTCCATTGTCAGGCCCCCAGCTTTGCATGGCTTGGTATGTACTAACACCCAATAGTCTGATTAATACCTAGTTTGTATTTTATTTTGCTCAAGTTCTGATGCTCTGCATGGCTGACTATATTGCTTGATTACCATTGGACTGTATGTTGCTGCTCTGTGCTTTTTGCATGTCCATCATTATGCTGTTCAAGTTCTGCTGCTCTGCCTGTCTATCGCTGCTTTGCATGGATGACTATATGGCTTGATTGCTATTAGACTGCATGCTGCTGTTTTATGCTGTTTGCATTGCTATTATGTATTATTATGTTGTCCTGTTCTGTATATATTGTAAATACTGTATCTTACTCTTAATGCTTCTGTTTTAGATTATGGTTTCATAACATCTTGCCTGAGGACTACAGTTGCAAATTAGCCGGCTGGCTAAAACATTTACAGTAATGTTGATTAATGTGTACTGTCCTTTTTATAAATAAAATAAACTGAAACTGAAACTGAACAGGTTTTAACCAAAATTTGTTTTGCAACCCAATAATAGAAGACGAGTGTTCATTCTTTGTCAAAGTATGTTAAAATCACATGGAATTATTCAAAATTTTCTGGAGGAATAAATCTGCTACTGCAAAGTATAATTGATCCCCAAATAGCAGAAAACAGAAAAGGATTGTAGAAGTTGCAATGACAATTCATTTAGTCAAATCTATAGAGTAAAATCAAAACCACTGGGTTGTCCTGGTCGCAGAACACTCTTCTGGGGGTGTGTTAGTTTATTCATTTATCACCATAAACTTTTTGTGATTTTGTTGCAGTAAAGATCAGAGTCAGAGGTACCTTTTTTTTTTTTTTTTTTACCTTGCTTTTGTTGCTAAGCTCTTTTGTGCAAAGGTCTAGGGATCCCTTAGGTATATAAGACCGAGACAAGGAGAAAGCCATAAATACTTAAGTAAACATTTTAATGGTGTTTTATGCAACAGATTTTATTTTGAGGAAACCTTAACTTGGACTTTAAGGAAAATCTTAACTTCAGGTATTTTGTAGATCTCCCCTGCTCTTCAAATGGCGTATTATTGAAACATTATTACACATATTATTCAAAGATGCTCCTACTATTGTGGTTTCACAATGCGCCTACACTACAAAATATTAATTACATTTTCTAAAATGTAAACATAGCAGCTGCAGTCCAACTCCACATCAAAAGAGTACAAATGTAAATCACTGAGGCAAACTGTAAGGTGTTGTAGTAGTATGGTCAGTGATAATAAGTTGGACCTGCCCCGTTTGGTCATGTATCATGATGTACTGCACCATACAGGCTTGAGTTGAAATATGCAGCTAACGGACAGAGCCATCATCTGTTAGGAGACTAATAACAAGGAAAACAAACACACATTTAGATAAAGCCATCAGTCAACATCCCATAATGTGAGTGTTTTTATTTTTATTTTGTGGAAGCATTTTTCAATCCAAGTTGAAACAGCATGATACGATACGATGGCTTATAGTGGGACTTGCCATGCCCGCCCCATCTACTTCAACAGAAGTGGCACCAAAGACCGGCACCAATGCAAAATTTGAACGCTGTCACAGATGTAATGACCCATCTTTTTTTTATAGGTTCTTTGGCATCCATTTTTGATAGAGAATGTCACTGTTAAACAGTAATTAACACTGATTGGAGGGAGGCTTTAATGGAATGTATTCATTAGCTTTGTTGGATCATTGTGTTCAGTTTGTTGTGTTGAAATCTAACATCTTTCCAACCCCACTGACAAAAAACAGAAGCTAAATCACAACTGAAACTCTGGGGAAATTTGTGACTGTACTTCAGTTAAGGAAATGTAAAATTCTAGACTAATATGTGCAGTTCAAGTGTAATGAATGAAACTTCACACACACACTTTCTCACGCCAGGTCTCAGTCTCTGCAGTCCACCAGGGTCCACCCTGCAGGACGAAACACAGTCACAACCACCTTCAAATGCCTACACTCAGATCCACCATTTAACATGAACCAGAGCTCTTTATTGAGTCAGAATGGCAGAGAAACAGTGTGAGTATTGTAATTGTCTGGCCATTTGTCCATACCTGAGAGTGTCCAGTCTCCAATGGGGATCATCCAGTCCAGCAGACAGCAGCCTGACTCCTGCATCTCCTGGATGATTGTAGCTCAGGTCCAGTTCTTTCAGGTGGGAGGGATTGGAGCTCAGAGCTGAGGCCAGAGAAACACAGCCTTCCTCTGTGATCATACAGCCTGACAGACTAAACACACGTGAGAGTGGGACATTCCTTTAAGCAAAGTTTTTTTCCACTTGATCACAACATTTGCATGTTTTAAATTATTATTCTGTATAGGTTTTATCAGTATTCATACATGATATTATATACATATGTTACTGATTTATATGTGTTGCATGCATATTTTTTATGGATTTGTTGTCCTATACTGCATGTTGGACTGAAGATTAAGATGATTAGAAACTGCTGTGATTAACTGTAAACTATATACATATATATATATATATATATATATATATATATATATATATATATATATATATATATACTACAATATACTACTACTACTACTACTACTATATATATACATACACACACAAACACACACATGTGTATCATCACACAAGAGGGAGTGATGTTATACTTGTATATCGTCATGGCTGTGATTTGGTCATAGGCGAAGACAATCACAGCAAGGCTGATTAAGAAATGTTGAAAAATAAGGACAAAATAGATAATTTAAGCATTTTATTTGTCTTCCGCCAACAAAAATAGTTCCCTCAGGACTCCGCTGTCACCGTTGCTATGTAACGCAGACATGGTGCGCCAGGCACTTACTCTTTATACACATTTATCTGCACATTTCCATTAATTGTGCAGCCAGTGAAATAAGTCTCTGGTGACTGCATGGTGGACTGTGGATGGATGGCTTCCAGTAGCTTTTTAACAGGCTCTCAGACGTGCAAGACAAAAGGTATATTTAGGGCCCGACTCCTAATTAGAAGACTAACTGTACACATAGGCTACGTTAAAACAACATCATACCTGTGCCCACTCACTGTCATGATCTCCCTAGCCTCAAGACCCGCATCTGACAGCTTCTGTATGGCAGTCGCCCTGAGGCTGTGATTGGTGTAGATGGCTGTTGTCCCCACCTCTTTACACATCTTCGGCAGCATCTGTGCGAGTGAGTTTATTCCCAGTGGAGCTTTAGTGTACCAGATATTGTCTGTGTGAGCTGCTGTCATCCTGGGCTTCAGATAAAGGGCATTTGCATCTGGTGGAAGTTTGTTTAAATACTTTTCCAGGGATGCAACGCAACTGCTGACCTAACTGACACTAACCGTCAGTTTTGATTTGATTGTTGATCAGCAATCAGCTGTGAGGCGGAGTGATACATACACAGTGAAATAACCGTGATGTTGTACTCCAATATCGTCACAGTTTTACTGTCTCTCGACCAATCAGATTGCAGGGCTGGAACTAACTGTTGTATAAATATATATATATATATATATATATATATATATATATATATATATATATATATATATATATATATATATACAGTACAGGCCAAAAGTTTGGACACACCTTCTCATTCAATGCGTTTTCTTTATTTTCATGACTATTTACATTGTAGATTCTCACTGAAGGCATCAAAACTATGAATGAACACATGTGGAGTTATGTACTTAACAAAAAAAGGTGAAATAACTGAAAACATGTTTTATATTCTAGTTTCTTCAAAATAGCCACCCTTTGCTCTGATTACTGCTTTGCACACTCTTGGCATTCTCTCCATGAGCTTCAAGAGGTAGTCACCTGAAATGGTTTCCACTTCACAGGTGTGCCTTATCAGGGTTAATTAGTGGAATTTCTTGCTTTATCAATGGGATTGGGACCATCAGTTGTGTTGTGCAGAAGTCAGGTTAATACACAGCCGACAGCCCTATTGGACAACTGTTAAAATTCATATTATGGCAAGAACCAATCAGCTAACTAAAGAAAAACGAGTGGCCATCATTACTTTAAGAAATGAAGGTCAGTCAGTCCGGAAAATTGCAAAAACTTTAAATGTGTCCCCAAGTGGAGTCGCAAAAACCATCAAGCGCTACAACGAAACTGGCACACATGAGGACCGACCCAGGAAAGGAAGACCAAGAGTCACCTCTGCTTCTGAGGATAAGTTCATCCGAGTCACCAGCCTCAGAAATGGCAAGTTAACAGCAGCTCAGATCAGAGACCAGATGAATGCCACACAGAGTTCTAGCAGCAGACCCATCTCTAGAACAACTGTTAAGAGGAGACTGCGCCAATCAGGCCTTCATGGTCAAATAGCTGCTAGGAAACCACTGCTAAGGAGAGGCAACAAGCAGAAGAGATTTCTTTGGGCCAAGAAACACAAGGAATGGACATTAGACCAGTGGAAATCTGTGCTTTGGTCTGATGAGTCCAAATTTGAGATCTTTGGTTCCAACCGCCGTGTCTTTGTGAGACGCAGAAAAGGTGAACGGATGGATTCCACATGCCTGGTTCCCACTGTGAAGCATGGAGGAGGAGGTGTGATGGTGTGGGGGTGTTTTGCAGGTGACACTGTTGGGGATTTATTCAAAATTGAAGGCACACTGAACCAGCATGGCTACCACAGCATCCTGCAGCGACATGCCATCCCATCCGGTTTGCGTTTAGTTGGACGATCATTTATTTTTCAACAGGACAATGACCCCAAACACACCTCCAGGCTGTGTAAGGGCTATTTGACCAAGAAGGAGAGTGATGGAGTGCTGCGGCAGATGACCTGGCCTCCACAGTCACCGGACCTGAACCCAATCGAGATGGTTTGGGGTGAGCTGGACCGCAGAGTGAAGGCAAAGGAGCCAACAAGTGCTAAACACCTCTGGGAACTCCTTCAAGACTGTTGGAAAACCATTTCAGGTGACTACCTCTTGAAGCTCATCGAGAGAATGCCAAGAGTGTGCAAAGCAGTAATCAGAGCAAAGGGTGGCTATTTTGAAGAAACTAGAATATAAAACATGTTTTCAGTTATTTCACCTTTTTTTGTTAAATACATAACTCCACATGTGTTCATTCATAGTTTTGATGCCTTCAGTGAGAATCTACAATGTAAATAGTCATGAAAATAAAGAAAACGCATTGAATGAGAAGGTGTGTCCAAACTTTTGGCCTGTACTGTATATATACATAGCCTATGTATACATGAACTATGCTTGTTTAATCATTTTTTTAAATTATTTAATACTATCTTGTGCTTGGGCATTTTTTAAGTATTTTAGCCATTTTAAAAGTCCTTTTATTTTACCACATTTTAGCTTTTAAGTGCCTGTCTGCCAGTTTATTCTCTTCATTTATTTATTTTCGCCCATTTAATACTGTGGAAATTCAATGTTTTAAAATAAATTAACAAAACACACACACACACACACACACACACACACACACAGAGTCAGTGTAAACTCTCTGAATTGAAATGAGTTCTGGGTTAGTCCAAGACTGTAACTGTCACTGACACTAATAGAGCACAGTGTTGGTCAGGCAGAGCGCTGAAGTCTTGCTTGTAATGGCTGACTGTCATCAGCGGCTTGCGATATGCCTCATGGGCTCATTCACTGTGTGGCTGGTAGTATCCAATCATATTCATGCAGGTGGGGACACTATAATATGATACTATCACTGTTACTCTGCTTATTACGCACGTTCAAGCCAATGCTGTTTGCTGCTGCCATTTACTTGACACAGTCTTTGCCTCTTGTTTTGGGTGACTTCATTGAAGAGCATAAATACTAGGAAAAGCAGGGATTTCCTGTGTTGGCTGTTGGACCGTGACGACTCACCTACATGCCAGATTTGACTCACCATTGTGCATGGGTCTAAGCTAAGTAAGTGCTGCTGTGCTTCTTTGGATGTTCATTGCTAGTGACATGGCATGTTTTGGCTCAGTGCAAGTTGTGTTTGCTTGGTAATGTTGACAAGCTAGCTGTGGCTGCATTGTTGTTTGTTATTTTCTCAGTTTCGTTTTGCTGCTGTGCCATTACTGTTCAGGTCCAGTTTGTGATAAGCATGAACTATTTGCATTTCTACACACTTGCATAAAAGTAGGGTTTCTGTAGATCATTTATGTACATTTTAGTTGTGGAATATTTCCCTTGTATTCATCAGAGAGTTTTCAGTATAAGGTTATATCTCGGATGAGAGGGGCTCACTGACATTAAAGACAATTTCAGTCTCCTTCTTGCTTTTTAGTTTAGAATATTTCCCTTGGATGGGGATACTGTTAGTATCTGCCGAAAAGTTATTTTGAGGTGTACTGCCCAAGTTACGTCTCATAGGAGAAGGGCTCTGCTAGCTAGTGCTACCATAGTGTGGTGTTGCTTCACATTGGATATGTACAGTTTAGCTTAGAACATTGCCCTCAAATCAGGATACTGTTAGTATCCTGCCATATCTTCCTTTAACTCCTGCCAGGGTGATGTCTGAGCTTCATTTCAAATATTTTCCTTGCGTCCTTGCAAATACTGTCTGTCTTGCCATATATTCATCTGACATGATTCATATAATTGAGTTACATCTTAGATAAGAAGGGCTTGCTTGCTTTTAAGGGAAATCGCATCATGTCGTTGTTTCACATAGGTTAGCTACTGTACATATTAGTTTAGTGTATGTCCCTTGAGAAGAAAATTATAACTCTTGTTGTATGATTTTGGATGGTGGATCACTGTGACTGTTTTGATTTGGGAGCTCTAACGAATCCCTGATAATACTTATCAAGCAGGGAGCAATCATTTTGTTTTGGAGGATTCGCTCTCACAGCAGAATCCTTGTTGTTGCTCAGATTTTTTCAGAGCCACCCTGAAAGAGCAGAGACTTTTCCCGCCAAATCTAACTATAACCATTTGTTGTTTGTTATTAGTGAGATAATTCAGAATTACTCACTGTGGCAAGGTGCCTGGCAGATGAGACTAGCCCTGACGTGAGAGTCTGTGGGGGTGGAAAACTGGTTCCCATTTAAAAAGGGGGAAATTAAGGGTGTGTTCGAATTGTCAGTTTATGACGTTGCTCAACCTCCGTGTAAAGGTTTAGCTTTGAAGGCAGTCCCATTTGTTTGACTAACTCAGATTTATGAGCAGCACAGCAGATTCATTCCCTGACATAAAAACAATAGACCAGCTCTTTGCAATGATAGCTGATGGATCATGGGAGTTTCCACTTTTCTCCAAGTTTCCCTTGGAGTGTTTTTTGCACTGTCATATGCTTGACTTTTTGACAAAAAGTTTGCCTCCACTGATTTTAGATTCAGGACAAAGATCCGCCGGATTGGTTTATTTGTTGACATACATTTTGTGTGTGTGTGTGTGTGTGTGTGTGTGTGTGTGTGTGTGTGTGTGTGTGGGGGAGGGGGGGGGGGGGGTGGGGGGGGGGGGGGGGGGGGTGCGGTTTGATCAGATGGATTTCTGGCATGTTAGTAAACCCTGTGAACCCTTCCAGTGAAAAGACTGTAACCACTACATTAATCTTCTCAAGGCTCGACTATTGCAACTATACCTGGGTGTTGGCAGGTCATCTTTGTCTCGCCTGCAGCTCATGCAGAATGCTGCAGTGAGACTCCTTGCATCAAAATACTGTCTGTCTTGCCGTATATTCATCTGACATGAGTGATATAATTGAGTTACATCTTAGATAAGAAGGGCTTGCTTGCTTTTAAGGGAAATCGCAATATGTTGTTGCTTCACATAGGTTAGTTACATATTAGTTTAGTGTATTTCCCTTGAGAAGATAATTCTTCTTGTATAGATTTTGGATGGTGGATCACTGTGGCTGTTTTGATTTGGGAGCTCTAACGAATCCCTGATAATACTTATCAAGCAGGGAGCAATCATTTTGTTTTGGAGGATTCGCTCTCACAGCAGAATCCTTGTTGTTGCTCAGATTCTTTCAGAGCCACCCTGAGGGAGTAGAGACTTTTCCCGCCAAATCTAACTGTATTTGTTGATGGTTATTAGTGAGATAGGTGAAAGGCACTCAATGTGGCAAGGTGACTGGCAGATGAGACTAGCCCTGACACGCGCGATTCTCTGGAGGTGGAAAACTGGTTAGGGTGTGTTCTAACTGTCAGTTTATGATATTGCTCAACCTCCATGTGAAAGGTTTAGCTGGGAAGGCAAGCCCATTTATTTGTTTACAAATAGTTTTTGGGGGGGGTGGAGGTCAGTTTGACCAGATAGATTCCTGGCATGTTAGTAATTTTGGTCAGCTTGGTCAATAAACTTGATTTGATTTGATTTTGATCTAGATTACTAACATGCCAGATAGATTCCTGGCATGTTAGTAATCTTGGTCAGCTTGGTCAATAAACTTGATTTGGTTTGATTTTGATCTAGGGCAGTACAAACTGTAATTAGCTTGCTTTTATAGAACTTGAGTAGTCTTTTACATGATTTGGCTTATACTATAGTCTTCACTTAGACAACTGTAATATCAAATTGAACTTTACTACAGAACCAGCAGCCATCTGCAGCTCCATCTATTTTTCTTTTTGTTATTCTTATTTCCTGCTCAGCTTGGGAGAATGCAAAACCCTTCAGAACATTATTGCTACCATGCTTTATAAAACATCATAAAAATGACAAAAAAGCTTTCATTTTAACCTGCTGAATTATTCTTTAGAAACAACTGACTACTGACCTGAGAATTTCCAATCTGCACTGTCGACTCTCCAGTCCAGCTGACAGCAGCTTCACTCCTGAATCCTGCAGGTTGTTGTCACTCAGGTCCAGCACTCTCAGACTAGAGGACTGGGAGCTGAGAAGTGAGGCCAGAGCTTCACAGCTTTTCTCTGACAGTTTACAGCTGCTCAACCTGGAGAGGAATCAGCAATACAAGACAAACAGTTACAAACATGAGCTGTTTACATTTCTGATTAAAGAAAAAGGCATCTAATCTGAATAGTTATGTGTGCACATACAGGGCTTTGTTGGAGGCTTTGATCACTGGCAGCAGCCTCAGAAGAGCCTCCTCTGAAGCAGAGTATTTCTTCAGGTCGAACACATCCAGATATTTTTCTGACAGTAAGATGAAGACCAGAGCTGACCACTGAGAAGGAGACAACTTATCTGTTGAGAGACTTCCTGATCTCAGGGACTGTTGGATCTCCTCCACTAGAGAACGGTTGTTGAGTTCATCCAGACAGTGGAACAGATTGATACTTTTCTCTGCAGAGAAATTCTCCATTATCTTCTTCTTGATGTACTCAGTGGTTACCGCATTGGTCTGTGAGCTCCTTTTGGCCACTTTCAGCAAGCCTCGTAAGTGTTTCTGATTGGTTGACAGTGACAGACCCAGGAGGAAGCGGAGGAACAAGTCCAGGTGTCCATTTGGACTCTGTAAGGCCTTGTCCACAGCACTCTGATAGAAACGTGTTGCTTTGCATCCTAACACTGCAGGGCACAAGGATGTTGATTGTTCTTGTGACAGCAGATTGACACCAGAGTTAATGAACGTCAGATGGGCATGAAGAGCAGCAAGGAACTCCTGAACGCTCAGATGGACAAAGCAGAACACCTTATCCTGGTACAGCCCTGTCTCCTTTTTAAAGATCTGTGTGAACACTCCTGAGTACACCGAGGCTGCTTTGATATCGATGCCACACTCTGTCAGGTCTGATTCATAGAAGATCAGTTTGCCTTTCTGCAGCTGCTCAAAGGCCAGTTTTCCCAGAGACGCAATCATCTTCCTGCTCTCTGGATCCCAGTGTGGATCTGTCTCAGCTCCTCCATCATACTTGATGTTCTTCAGTTTGGTCTGAACCACCAGGAAGTGGATGTACATCTCGGTCAGAGTCTTGGGCAGCTTTGCTCTCTCTCTGATTTTAAAAACATCCTCCAGAACTGTCGCAGCGATCCAACAGAAGACTGGGATGTGGCACATGATGTGGAGGCTCCGTGATGTCTTGATGCTAGAGATGATTCTGCTGGCCTGATCCCTATCTCTGAATCTCTTCCTGAAATACTCCTCCTTCTGTTGGTCAGTGAAGCCTCTGACCTCTGTCACCATGTCAATACAGTCAGGAGGAATCTGATTGGCCGCTGCAGGTCGTGTAGTTATCCAGAGGCGAGCAGAGGGAAGCAGTTTCCCTCTAATAAGGTTCGTCAGCAGCACATCCACTGAGGTGGACTCTGTAACGTCAGTCAAGATCTCATTGTTGTGGAAGTCCAGAGGAAGTCGACACTCGTCCAGACCGTCAAAGATGAACACAACCTGGAACTCTTCAAAGCTGCAGATTCCTGCTTCGTTGGTTTCGGTAAAGAAGTCATGAACAAGTTGCACCAAGCTGTACCTTTTCTCTTTCAGCACATTCAGTTCTCTGAAGGTGAATGGAAACATGAACTTTATGTCCTGGTTGGCTTTGTCTTCAGCCCAGTCTAGAGTGAATTTCTGTGTTAAGACTGTTTTCCCAATGCCTGCCACTCCCTTTGTCATCACTGTTCTGATTGGTTCATCTCTTCCAGGTGAGATTTTAAAGATGTTTTCACATCTGATTGTTGTTTCTGGTCTGTCTTTTTTCTTCAGTGCTGTTTCAATCTGTCTGATCTCATGTTCATTGTTGACCTCTCCACTCCCTCCCTCTATGATGTAGAGCTCTGTGTAGATCTGATTCAGAAGGGTTGGGTTTCCTGCTTTAGCAATTCCCTCAAACACACACTGGAACTTCTCCTTCAGGTTAGATTTAAGCTTACGTTGGCACACTGCACTATGAGTTCCTGAATAAACAAACAACAAATGGAATTAGTGAGTGAACCCTACACAAAATCGGAGAATTTGGTGGTATAGTGTTCTATTCAGGTCATTAGTGGATAACAAACAGCCTTTGATCTGATGCAGACATATGCAGCATATTTACAGTAGATGTTTGAAATTGAAAATTCTCTCATGTTGCCTCAATTTCTTCTTTCCATCATATTAAATCTGTTAAAATCCACTTACTGCTCTGCAGACAGTCTGCCAGCTCCTCTTGCATCATTCTCTTCAGGAAGTGCTGTGTGATCATCAGAAATGCCTCTCTGCTGCTTCTCCTCTGCTCTTCATCTTTACTGTCTAACACCTCCTCATCCTCACACAGGTCTAATGGGTAATCTGGACTCAGAACCCTTCGGATCCTCTTCAGCTCAGTCTTTGAAAAAGTGATGATGTCCTCCTCCAGCAGCTGGAACAGAAAAATAAGCTGAAAATGTTACTTTGAAGTGGTAGAGCACAGCATGTTATTCATCTGTTAGTTTGAAGGCCTGCTGGTCTAAACAGAGTGACGTACTCACCATAAATATGGAGTGCAGTTTTGTTTGATGCTGCTGGACAGACTGATCACTGGGAATCTCCAAGCCCTCCTGCTGAACTCTGTGGACATACAGTATGATCAAGTTCAAGGACATTCAATGACACAAATCTGCACAGAATTTGTTAAAGATGTTCTGTCATGATGTCAACATGAACTCCAAAGTAAATGCTGCTCCTGGATGTGATGGGCTTTCTGGATGTCAAATGCCTACCTTTCATAAGAAGATTGTCCAACTTTAAACACAAAAGGGATATTCATAGACTGGTCACTCCTCATGGACATGCAGCTGGTCTCAAAAGAGACTGGTCTTTGCTGCTGCAGTCTGATACATACAAATATGGTAACCTTTGTTCTATCTCACACAGGTGGGGCCCTCTACTGGACTCAATGGGTGCGTTCCAAGTCTCTTATTTTTATAGTGCTAGCTCCTCACTTGAACCGGAAGTCGTTCGAGGTCCGCCGTCTTCTAGGCTGTCCCAAGTCTCTTATTTGTGCAGCGAGGAGCTAGCGCTAGGAGCTAGCAGCAGGCTTTAAGCAGCTACAAGCTAGGATGGTCGAGAGGTTCCTAACAGCTTGAGGCCATGATGTATAAATACCCGCCCCCTTTATCTGGCTCATTTGAACGAGATGGCGGAGAAATAGCGCAAGTGTACCTGTTACATGCATTCTTTGCAATGAAACTCTGTAATTCACATGCCTACGTGACTACAAAGAGTAACGTTAATGATATTTCGTGCAAGACTGTCAAGTTGTAATTAAGTTTATTTCATTCACAATCCATTGCGTTGTTCAGCGGACTGTCGGTGATGTGTGGCTGTTAAATGTGCAGCTGTTGACATAACACCACACACACACACACACACACACACACACACACACACACACACACAAACACACACACATTTGCCCATCATTAATTGTCCTGCATGTCATGTGAGTGGAATGTTCAATAGCTTGTAGGTAATATTAATTAGCCTATTAATATTAATATTAATTAATATTATTACTTTCATGTTGTTGTAAGCTACTGTCATTACCGTCTTTCCTGCATCTCTCTGTCTCTCTGTCTCTCTGTCTCTCTCTCTCTCTGTCTCTCTCTCTGTCTCATTGTGTCATACGGAATACTGTTAATTTATCATGTTGATCTGTTCTGTACGACATCTATTGCACGTCTGTCCGTCCTGGAAGAGGGATCCCTCCTCAGTTGCTCTTCCTGAGGTTTCTACCATTTTTTCCCCGTTAAAGGGGTTTTTTGCGGAGTTTTTACTGATCAGCTGTGAGCATCCTAAGGACAGAGAGATGTCGTATGCTGTAAAGCCCTGTGAGGCAAATTGTGATTTGTGATACTGGGCTTTATAAATAAAATTGAATTGATTGAGGCAGACTGACAGGTCTGATGTCAGGGTGGACGTCCAGTGGAAAGGACGTCTCATGTCTCTTAAACCGACAATGCTCGCTCATCGCTCCTAGTGCTAGCTCCTCACATTTTTTCCTAGGTGGGAGGGGCTAAACAGCTAGCAAAGTCGGCTAGCAGTAGCACTAGCAGTAATTTAATTGACTTGGGACGGACCCAATGAGCATAGTGGGTGGAGCCCGATATATGAATGCTCTGTCGCGATATAACATCGACCCAGACAAACTGATCCTGATCAGCTAAAGGTTAGTCACTGTAGCCTGCCTACTTCTTTATAACCTAGACCACCACAGTGGCATTTTCCAGGTCATAAAGGAGCAAGGAAACATGTTGTATCATGCCTAGAGGGGAGCCAGTTGCAAAACAGCTGAAATACACCCAGTCCCTTTCACCTGTCCTGTGTTGTTCCAGCAAGCACAGACATGTCCAAGAGATAGAACAGTATGAATAGGCAGGGAATAGATCACAATTCCACTGTACATATGTAATTGACACCTACCCTGGTGAACAACTCTGCTGACAGTGCCTCACCGTGTGTCGAGTGTATGTGAACCACAGGGGGTCCCTGCCTGCCTGTAGGCTTGGGAGATGCACTCACGAAGATATCACGCAAAGTGTTTCTTGGATAGGGCCTTAACAGCCAAACCATCACCAAAACATACACAAACAGTGCATCAGACAGGGGCCAGGGGTCAACATAACATGCCAACATCCCAACACGAATTGGAAAGAGCTGATGCAATATGCTCCCTGACCCCCTCATGGGATTGAAGACAAAAAGGGATTGGATGGAGGGATTTGGTCTGAGAGTAGCCCCACTGTGGTCGCCACAAAAGCAAGCAACTGGGGTGCACCAACAAGTTGCTCAGTTCACACAGTCTCTAGCTGAGGTCAAGGCAAACAGCAAAGATGTCTTGAATGACAACACCTTCACTGAAGAGAACTCCAGAGGCTCAAAGGGATTCTTCACCGAGGACTCGAATATTAATGTCTGGTCCCATAGCAGGGAGGAGGCACACATCACCTGGTGTTTTTTGCATTTCCCCTGCAGGAAGTGCTTCACAAGAGGGTAGGTAAAGACCAGTCTGTCACCAAATCCCTCATGGCAGGAAAACATGGCTGCTGCATACAGGTAATTGTGGCATGAGATAGTCCTCTATTTGTTAGACACTGCAAAAAGGGAAGAAAAAAGCCAACTGCACACCACAGGGGATATGGCTTCCTTTCCTTACACTGCACTGGACCAAGACATGATTCCTTCTCTCAGGACAGTCAGATCATAAACGCTAGTTTAAATTCTTACCTTCTATCAATAGGTTGTCCAACTTTAAACTCAGCAAAACGACCCATAGACCAGTCACTCTTCATGGACACACAACTGGGTACAGGAGAGTCTGGGCTCAGCTTCTGCATCCTGATACAAACAAACAATTGACTAATGAAAGAGTTTAGGTCTAAATCAGTAAGAAGACAGTGGATGAGTAATGTTCTTCTGTTTATCAAAATGAGATCTGATGAAAGATGCTGTTTCATCTGATTAGCTCACTAATCAGTGATATGGTATTTGTTTGATTTATTATCAGAAGTTAACTGTGACCTGTTAGTCAATAATTTGGTGGTTGATGTGACTAGTGGGCACAGTAGATATACAGTAAATACAGTACAATATAGTAAATATCAGACACTTCAAGACTTTCACTCATGTAATATTCTGATGGGTGACATTGACTTCTACCAAAGTCTTTTTCTGATAAAATATCTGTTCTTTTATTTAAGTATGGCTTTCGGGTACTTCATCCACCACTGGTTGTCACTGCTCTCTCTCTAAGATTTCACAAATACTGCAGAAAACACTGAATCAGTTTCTCTTTCCATCAGATACACTGAGCAGGTCAGGACTCTGCAGCCTCTGTGACAGTTGACAGAAGGGCTGTGCAAATAGCTTTCAGCCAAACCGTGTCTGTCTCAGTGTTGAAAGATGGTTGTGTTTGGGATAAAATGCACCACAGCCAAGTTGATTTGTTTGACCTGTTTTGACATGTCCTGCATTTTTCACTGATGATGTGAGCTCAGATTAGTAATCAAACTGCTGCTGGTTCTCCCTGATCTATGCAAATTTTGTAAAAGCATTTGCACAACTGTAGTTTATTGCTGATATATCAATATCAATGTATATGTTGGCCAGTGAGTAACAAGAAGTTGCAGTCCAGAGATGCAAAACTAAGTTTGAAATATTTTAGAAACATTATCACCTGTTAAGACTTAATCCACTACAGAGCACTGACAAGAACATGAGCTACCTGGCTGTAGCCCGGTATGGAGAGGAATCTGAGTGAAGGGGCGACTGAACTATTTTGTGCCTTTATGGGGTGGGAGAGAGCTTCCGTTGTATTTTTTTTTCTTTATACAAAGCTTTCTCACAACATTTCCTGCATGAACTCTATACTTTTACTCCAATACATTTATATTTACAGTCTACAGTATGTTTTTGTATGTCCTAAGTTTCATCATTACTTTGTTGCTACAAAAATAAAGTCTGAGGGTTTGGAGAAACAGTGGTCCGAGCTTACAGGTTAATCACATAATAGCAAGTGCAAACAAGTAGTCTCAAAGCTGCAGATTAGTTTGGATAGGCAGTCAAGCCTAGGCTGCAGGTCAGATTAGATGCAACAAGCTAGCGATTACATATCACTCAACAATGAGACTGACTCTTTATGGAAGCAGGAAATGGCATCCCACAGCAGAGAGGGGGAGTACTAATTCAAGAAAGTAAAATTTTGTGACAGATGTTCAACTGTAGTGTGTCAGCCCTGGATAGTCAAAGGTTTTCTTTGAATCCTTTTAGATGCAATTTTAATACCAGTATTTACTTGTGCTTTTACTTTCAATACTTAATTACATTTAGTCAGTAATTCAGTCACTGATGTGACAAGTGGGCCAAGGAAGTTCATGGGTTGTATCCTAATGTTGACATCTGTAATAAGGTTAAGACATGCATTTCTGAGTAACAGTTTGTAAGGATTAGCTAAAATCATTAAATTGGGTAAAACAGTGAAAATTGCTCACATGGTTAAAATGTTTAAAATGCTAAAAAACATTAATTTCCACTGCCTTCCTCATTGTGTTATTTAAGATGTAAAAGAGTGTTAATCTTTGCTCTATAAGTTGAGACCCTGAGATCAACTGTCTCCACCCACATATCTGGGGAATTCCGGTGTTTTTCTCATTTAAGTTCTCACTGAGGAAGCATGCCATACATTCTCATGATTATGATTCAGCCTTTTTCAGGTATTTTGCCTTTGTTAAACAAAGTTAACATGGCTGTAATAACTTGTTAGAATTTTAGGAGTTTCCAAGAGAGTTTGTGCGACATTTTGAGTGAATTAGAGTTTGGTTTTGCTGAGTGTGGTAAAGTTTGTGTGTGTATATGTACACATGTATTGTAGTTTATTCTGCACCAGTGGCTGTGTAATGTTTTCATGCATCATGTTAGTGACTCTTGTGAGAGTTTATTGATCTTAAGATACTTTGTGTTGAGTAATATAAGAGAAAGCAAGTAATTATATCTCAAGTAAATACTGTGCATGTTGTAACAGAAAAGAGGGTGTGTACTCTCTAGGACAAGACGTTTTTGCCTGTGCTTGTACTCCTATGTAAGTTGTTATTCTGTATTTTTGTAAAAAGATTAGAGCTCTAGCCGGGGAAACATCAATTTCACTCTTGTGATTGGTACCTGTTTTTTTTTTTTTTCATTACAGAGAAGAATCATGGACAGTAAGAGATCGTAATCTTACCTGTGAGCTTTGATCTGGTTGTTATATTCTCCACACAGAGCAGTTTTACTGTCCTCACACTGATTCATCACAGAGTCCACACCTGCTGGGAGGGATGCACTCTGTCACCACAACAAGGTTTTCATCACAGGACACACCAGTTCTCATCTAATTGGCTACGGATCCATCACCCTCCTTATAGCTCACCATCTCGAAGGGGTCTAATCCTCAAAGACTTTTCACATTTTCACATTTCATTCTCATGTGCACTTGTAATTAAATATTTTCTTTCCTAACCAAAAAACGTGTCTCTCCTGATTGAAATACATTTCTGTGTATTGGAATAAAATTACCTTTACTCCAGTTTTACTCTAGTAACTATGTATTTCTACGTCCTAAGCATTTTTTGTCACTTTGTTACTACAAAAACAAAATTGGAAAGTTTGGCCAATCAGCACTAGTTAGATTACAGGTTAATCATATAATAGCAAGCACAAACAAGTGCTCTAAAAGCTGCAGATAAGTTTGGATTTCCCAGGGTACAGGTAAGATAACATGCATCATGCTAGTGACTACATTCCACTCAACAATGAGACTGACTTCATGGTGGAGGCATATAAATGCAAAAAGCAGTGAGGGCGAGTAATGATTAATGAGAAAAAGATTTGTGACAAGTAACTGTGCACTGACTGCCCCACTACACTGTGTCAGCCCTGGATTCACAAAGGTTTTATTTAAATCCTTTAAGTTTCGAAAAAGACCTTGTTTTTCTTCAAGTGTATGTATGCTCCATTTTTAAGGTGATGTACATGTAAGGAAGAAATTAACTTCATAATCCTCAGAATTCTAACCGCTTGCTTTTTTACTACCAGCATTTACCTTCACTTTTCCACAGAAAATTCCACAGAAAGAAACATTTATAGCGCACAGTCAAACACTGATACAACACAAAGAGATCAAAATGATCTTGTTCATCAAACATTTACAGGTTTCTCTGGTAGGACTCTCACCTGCTGAACTCACTTCAGGTCAATGTCCACAGACACTTTCCACCCTCATGTGTCAAAGAAACACTTGGAGAGAAGAAGCTGTTCATTCACCCGCGGCATTCTGCATTTGAACTGAGTCAGGAGTGACATCAAAACCAGTCCAACCTTTGGCAGAGATCCAGTCAGTGTCAGAGAAATAACACATGAGATGATGGCGGTCTATGACCAGTGCTGACTTTTACTCCACTACATTTCCTGGATGAAATGTATACTTCTACTCCAATACATCTTACTATATAATGACGAAAACTCTGTCTGTCTGTGGGTGTCTCTGTTCCACGTTTTTCTCCTCACTGACTTGGTCAATCCATGTGAAATTTGGCACAGTGGTAGAGGGTCATGGGAGGATGCGAATGAAGCAATATTACATCAATTGGCCAAAGGGGGCGCTATAGCAACCGATTGAAATTGCAAACTTTGAATGGGCATATCTCATGCCCCGTATGTCATAGAGACATGAAACTTTGCACAGAGATGCCTCTCCTCATGAGGAACACATTTGCCCCAAGAAGCCATAACTTCTGGTTATATAGATTTTCCGCCATTTTGAATTTCTGGAAAAACACTTCAAATCGATCTCTTCCTCTGAAGTTTGACCAATCTGCATTAAGCTCGGTGAACATAATCTAGGGACCAATATCTAAAGTTCCCTCTTGGCAAAAGTTGGAAAACTTACTAAAACTGAGCTTCTATAAGGCAATGACTTTAACTATCTGCCTTTCAACGTGCTACCTCATGTACAGTTTTAGCCCACTAACTATCCCACTATTGGCAATGGTACCACTGTACTTTCAATAAAGCAATCGCACTATCAAATCCACAAAAACTCTGTCTGAATACATTGCTCTTCTTCATGGGTTCAGTTGACTATTTAATCTGCAATTTCCTATGACCTGTATCCCAAACACACACCATGTCAAACTGTACATGGGCAACTGTGCACTCAATGGGTATGGACTAGTTTGTATTTATTGTGGTAAAAGTAATTTACTATAGTTTTACTCCTGCTTATATGTATTTCTGTGTCTTCAGTATTTTATTACTTATTAACTACACAAATAAAAAAAAGGGTTTGGAGAATCAGTGGTCCTAGCTTGCAAGTTAGAACACAGGTTAAAAGCATAATAGCAAGTGCGAACAAGTGCGCTAAAAGCTGCAGATAAGTTTGGATTTCCAGTCAAGCCCAGGCAGGTCATATTAGATGCAAAATGCTAACGACTACAAGTTGATTTGTATGACCTCTTTTGACATGTCTTACATTTTTCACCGATGATGTGAGCTCGGATTACATTCAGACCGCTGTTGGTTCTATCCGAGGACTATGAACAGTAATCCATGCATATCATTATTATTTGTCTTTAACTCAGGTAGAAACCTCTAGGAGCCAAAGCCTCATAGAAACATCTGAAGAATTCCTGAGAGAAACATTTATACTGCACAGTCAAACACTGATACAACACAAAGAGATCAAAATGACCTTGTTCATCAAACATTTACAGGTTCCTCTGGTAGGACTCTCACCTGCTGAACTCACTTCAGGCCAATGTACAGACACTTTCTACCCTCGAGTGTTGGAGAGAAGAAGCTGCTCATTCACCCACGGCAGTCTGCTGTGCATTTGAACTGAGGAGGCTGTCACACACTTATAAAGAGTAAGAGTCAGGTGTAATGTCAGAGCCAATCCAATCTTTCGTAGAGACCCAGCCAGTGTCAGAGAAGTAACACATGAGATGATGGACTTCTAATATCTGTCCACTAGATGGTGCTGACTGACCATCTAATGATCTAAAGATCAGCTCAGCAACATCATGCAGAACTCTACATATGTCGACCAATAAGTAACAAAAAGGTGCAGTCCAGGAATACTAAGCTGGTTTAAGGTAAGACAGCACTTTGAAATGTCACAATTAGTTTGTAAGTGGGTCACAATTCATTAAAAATTACAAAAAAAAAAGTAAGGGATCACAGGAAACAAATATCTACATGAGACCACAACCTCCAGGGTCTCCACAATCAGAACTTCAAATAGTGCAACATCTCAGTGGGATCAGACCTCAAGTAGCCCTATACTTCCAGGGGGCACACGTCTACAGGGTCAACACACCTACAGGGGCCATGATGTTGATTTTGTGTAATACCAAGAATGTTTCATGTAATAAATAGATAAAGTGACATGTTGTAATAACGGAATCATTCTGTGTGTAGAAACTATGAGAATAATATGTTATCATGACGTGATATCCTTTATCTCATCAGTTGTTCTCATGCATTAAGGTGATGCAATGAAGTTTCAAATATATGTATGGTTTCAAGAGTTACCTTGTTGTCCTAAAAAATCAGTTAGTGATCCAGATTCAATGTCGGTTGGAAAAGGGAATTTGTGAACCCCAAAAGAAAGTTAATAAAATCAAGAATTAAATTAAAAAATATATATATTTCATACTATTTGTAATAAGCAATGAGTCTGACTGTTAAGTCAGTCTCACCTTAAGAGTAACATTTAAAATAAATGAAAAGACATTTTGCTTAAACTATTCTTTCAAAAATAAGTAATTTAGAAGTGGTTTATTTATATAGCTTTTACTCTTCACCAGTTTTTGTGTTTTTCGTTGTTTGATCAAATGATCACTAGAGGGCACCAGAGACACACTCAAAATAACAAGTGTTTCACTCAATGCTCTGTATATGCACCTGTAAAAGAAAGCATTTAAGACACTGTAATGGTATTCACTACGGGAATACAGGCTGCTTCTTATTTGCCTTTTCACCACGAGTATGACACTCAGACATCTGCAGGATGTTGGTGCACAGATTCAAGTCACAGTAACACAGTAAGTCAAAGCGTTCCTCTGAAAGTGAAAAAAACCCCACCTTATAAGACATTTACTTGCAGCTCCACTCAGATTCAGCTTTCACGTGGTTGCATCATATACTAGATATACTTAAAATAAAATAGTAATTCTGTCGCATCATACAGAACTGTTTTAAGTGTTTTAGGCAGAGTCCAAGTCTCCAGGGCAGTTTTACACACGGTGGTGGAAACTGGCTGAAATAAGCAAGTATGTAAAGACATTTGTCCAAAACTCGAGACCTGATGTCAAATCGTTAGGTCTCACAGCAATCAAGTCTCTGCTCTGCCAGCAGTTTACCGTACAAACTGCTGACAGAAGAACTTGTGGGTGTGGGAAAATGAATAAATAAATAAAACTGAGGGATTAAAAGTAATAATAACAATCTGACCTCCTAACTCTCAAAACTGACTGTCATGAAGGTCAACATGTGTCCTTTGCTACAGATGATACGATGAAATATCAAGCTTCATAAATGTTTATCAGACTAAATTTCTCATTTAAATCATGGTGAGACTTAAGAATGAAATGGATCATTCTGGTTTATTACAACTTTGTTTTTATTTGTAATTCCGACTGTCAGTCTGACAGGGCAAGAAACATCAGCAGTCAGACGAACAGACAGGAGAGAAATCTTTGCAGTCGATCCTGAATTCATTATGGGTGATATCAACATGTGTGTCACTCTAAAATATCTTACAGTCCCAAGATCAGACAGTTTGATTCTGGGCTCATTATGTTACACAAACTCTTTCACAGCAATGAGGCCTCTTTTCATGTTAAGGACTAGAAACCTCTGTCAAAAAGTTTTAGAAAAGTTTTGGTAATAATTTTACTGTTATAAACATTAAGGTCTACGTACCAAAGCCCTGAGAGGCAAGGTGAAAAGTTTGTTGTTGTAGGAGAGAATAAGACAAACAAAACTAAACAAAACAACTAAAAAAAAAGCTAATTCACCTTGCCTCTTGAGGCTTCCATATAATTGTCAGGTGGGTGATAAATTATGATGGTATACTGGAGATTAAAATCAAGTCAAGAGTCAGAGTCAAGACTGATGAAGATGCACCAGGCGTCAAAACATTATTCCTCTAATTAAGTTTGTTGCCTCAAGTCTGTGTGCCCCGGTTTACTTTGGACCAAATCTCTAAAGTCTGTCCAAGTACAACATTGTCCCACTCTGAGAACACATGACAGGCCTGCAATTCCTTGAAAAGCCGTTGAAGCGTATTAAACCCCGTCCTTTATTGATAAGTTATATTCTGCAAATTAAAAAAAGTTAAAGAGTGATGATGAAATAAAAAATCCTATATTCATAATAAAGTTAGATTTCCTCCTGAGGATGAATCAGTGTTTGTTGGATCAAAGTCAGTATTTGATGTGAAAATATTGGTTATTAATTACTCCCCAGCAGACCCGCATAGACACATATTTGTGATGTGTGTTTGTGTTTGTGTAATCTCACAGTAATTCATATTTGATAATTAAATCCAGTGGAAGTCAGATAAAAAGATTCCTCCACTGCTCCTTCAGGTTGTTTTTCCTTTAATCGTTCGTATGTTTTGTATTGTTTGTTTGCTGCTAATTTTTTAATTAAAGATGCTAATTTTACCTCCAGCAACAGTCGCTAATTTGCATTTCTGCTGCAGAAAAAAAAACATAGATTCTGCTTTTGAGACTGAGAGAGAGAGGAGAGAGTCAAGCTGTGAGTCCATCAGTTCAGATTGAAAAAAAAAGCAGAAAGAAAACGAGCAGAATATTATGTTAATACAAAAAAACAATAATAAAGTTGCACAAATCAATGTTTTTATATTATAAATAGATTAAATGATTGTAACTGACATCCTCCCAGATCCATTCTTCATAAATGGATCCAGGGTTGAGGGTCAAAGCACAGGGGGTGTCCTATACTCTACATACTCTAAAGCCCCATGATGCACTGATGAGTGATATTGGGCTATAGAAATAAAATTGACTTGACTTAACTATTTGAGATCTGGAGATGCAAAGCAAGGTTTTCAACCACAAAAGAGAGTCATACTGGCGTGGACGTTGCCCGTACCAACAATGTCCGCGTCAGGTGTTGAGTAACCACAACAACCTGATGAGAAATGGGCTACTGGAACAAAACATAGATGTAGCCTACTAAAGCAGAGAATATGGAACTGTTGGAATGCTACTATACAAATAACCCCAGGAAGAGGGGCTACATGCAGAGGTTGTGGGATATAAGGATGCTTCGAAACCCAACATCTAGGCTGACAAAGAAACAACTCGTAGCCCATCATCCATCCATATATATATATATATATATATATATATATATATATATATATATATGTACATATATATATATACAGAATCAATCACCATAAAATCCAAATAAATGACAATAGTGAACAGAAACAATAAAATTACACAAAGGCAAGTGTAAACAGGCGAGTCTTGAGCCAAATTTTAGAGATGTCCACAGATGTGCAACTGGAAAATAAAAATTGTGACGTGAAAAATTAAAATTCTGATTGATTATTGATAAGTTGGTAATTCTTATTTAAATAACTTCATTTGCTGAAAGTGTCACTATTAGGGTTGAAATGAGTACTCGGATGAAATGAGTGCCTAGTACAGATAATGTGCGAGTTTGAGTATCATCTTTGCAAAATGTGTCAGTATCTGCACTCGTGATGAGGGAAAATCATCATTTGGGTAGATTGGGTAGAACTGAAGCTCATTTTTAACACTGAAATGGAGTGAATGTGTTGGGTGGTTGTTTGATAGGTCAAACTGCTGTGTAGAGTCCGGTCAGAACTCTGGGTTTACCTTTACAGGTAGCAGGTCCAATAATCAGGCCTTATTGCAGTTAAGATTTATTTTACTCTGATTGCGATGGCAGGACTTGTGGTTTGGGTTCCACGGACCCACAACTCCCCCTTGACATAAGACTGACAACTGCTATTAATTTAGCAGTTCTTTCCGAACACTTCCCATACTGCTAGCAAGCCTGTCTCCTACTACTGTGTTGCTAGGTGGAATTCAGGAGGTGCGCCCTCTGCTGGCCGCTGATTGGCCTATCAGTCCCCACAGTCCTAAAGCAACAGGCAGCCTTTTAACAAACATTGTTCTGTCAATAGTTTTTGAATAAATATTAAATATAGCAACCTCTGATCAAACCATATCAATATCAGGTTTAAAATAACAACTTCTGGTTTAGCCCAACCCATGTTCAGTTTAAGCCACACCCAACTCTGTTTCAAACTCGGCTTGTTCCCAGTACAGATAATGTTACAGACACAGATAATTTAGCTGGATGAACAGATACAGATACAGATACAGATAACAGTGTTCTCACCCACCCCTTATCACTATATCCTGGCAGTAGTACATGGGACTGGGAATCTATGAAAAGCATTATCTCTAAACACCATCACTGTTTACCTGTAAAATAATAAAGTCTGCTCAGCCAGTGGGCGGTGCTTTGTTTTGGCTTGACTGTTGTCAACATGCAGTCCCTCCAGAAGATCAATCATTAAATGCATACAATATGTGTTGAATGTATTAAAATGTTATGTTTACAGAAGATGTAGCTTACATGTTGTTTTACAGTCACATTGTGTGGTTTGAGAGCTACAATATTCACTCAGGGTTTTTTGCAACATTATTGGAGTCCATGTTTTGAAACTAATTAAATAAAACTAAAGAAGAGAACTATAAAAAAAACATTTGCAGCTATTTTTGCAATATGATTATTATAGCAAGTGATTACATGACTTATTTTTTTGGAGGTAGTAATTTGAAAAAATCACATTAATTTTCTCCTTCTGTCATTAGCAGTAATTTTTGTCATTTGCTGCAATTTCCCGCAAAAATTCACATAAAAATTGTGCAATTTTCACAGCAATTTTTGACAAAATTGGCCGCAAATTTTGGGTGACACTCAGACAAGGGTTTTTGGCTGCAAATTCAAGGTTATTTTGCCGCGAGATCCTGGAGGGACTGAACATGGCAGCCAGGTCACAAACTTTCTCATCTTACAGCTTAACATTCACTAAAATATGTTTCTGAAAACACTTGAGAAGAGAAATAGGCAATGCAGTAACAGAATCTGGATTCTAGATTGATCAGCGCTGTCTAGCTTGACAGTTTGACCACAGTTCACCAGCAGTGACTGACATAATCAACGGCTGCATTAGAAATTCCTCAGCTCTGATTGGTTGTTTACGTTCTACAGCGGTGCATTCTTGCAAATGCCATAAGAAGCACTATGTGGAGGAGGAACATAATTGTTTTCACAGATTATCTGTCTCAGGTATTGCTGTCTAAATATAGTACCGGTTTTAGCAAATGTGACAAAAACTTGTTTTTTTATAGAAGTTACAAACTACAGCTTTCTGTTTGTTGTCTCCACGGATCCAGAGTCTGTTGCTCTCTCAAAATGACAAAGTGTGAGGCCACCAAACATATCAGCTGTAACAAATACAACCCTTTATCCCAGAGGAAACTCCCCTCGGACTGTAACACCTCTTCAAATTTATTATCATTTAATAATAATCTTGATGTGAACATTAGCCTGTTGTGCAGCTTTTATGTTTATTACCAATAAAAGATTAAATACAGTGCAAAGAGAGAAAAGACTGAGAGATTTATGACTCGACAGATTCATCTGATGATCATAAAGAACAGAGATGCTGCAGTATTCCTCCGCCTCTCCTCCCCATGAAGTGCAAAGCATGCTGGTGAGCCACACAGTGATTCGTTAAACAGTTGGGAGTAAGGTAACTATTGACCAATCAGATCACCTGCTGCACGAGTGTTCGTGACAGCAGATCATTCAGGCGGAAATGACAAAAACAACCATACAACCGTAGCCTATCTGGACTCCTGGAAACAATTCTTGGACTTAATGGTGTTATCTTTAACATTTTGTGGTTATGTGTGACCTGGGGTCCTCTCTCCAGTTGTGTCAGATAAAGCTTTTTAAGAACTCACATTTAAGAACTTCCTGTCTTCTCTAACCATCTCTGTGACTGATCGTATAAAATATCAACATAAAAAACATAAATGTTCAGATTTAACTAGCTGAGTGTGGCCGTAGTCTTTGACTGAATCTGTCCAACAGCTGACCTGATGGATCAGATGCGGAAGTCCTTTTGTCAGTTATGGGTGTAGCAGTGTTTCTTCATTCAAACTGAGTGTTAGTGCATCTGTCTGCTCGGCCTTTACAGAGCGCAGCTCGAGGCTAGACAACCATTTGGCAGTCAGTCAGTCTACCTGTCTGTCTGTCTGTCTGTCTGTCTGTCTGCAGCCTGAGGTGACGAGCAACTAGGTGAGGAGATCCAGTTGTGTTGGCCATGTATGTGTGCTGTGTGTGTGCACTGCCTGGTTTGTAATTTTGACTTTTTTTCTTGTATAGTTTCTAGTTTGATTTTTTAAAATACTTCTAATAATTTATTTTCTTGATTTATTTGTATTTATTTCTGTCCTTGCTCTGGTGCAACACCTGAATTTTTACCTTATCCACAGGTAATTACTCTGTAGCTAGTTTGATGATTGATATATCACGTTAGTCCATTTACAAGCAGAAATGTAAAAAATTATCTGCATCTAGCTTCTCAGATGACAGCAGGATCAACTGTGTATCTTTGTTTGTTGGTCTGCTGAGCTTAAAGATCTCTTCAACTCTGGAAAATAGGATTTTCCCCCTATTTTATATACTAAACTCATTCATAATAATAATTTAAAAAAGCTGCAGCCCCTATAGTAAGGTAAGAAAGTGACAAAATAAAATATTGATTGGGTTTAAATCATATTTCATATTTGAACAAACAACATGCCCTTAAGCAAAGCACCAAACCTCCAACTGCTTGGTTAACCAGTCCATCCATCCATCCAGAAGATTTAGGAGGCTGTGTTAGTGTTGGTGTGTAGTTTTAGGCATCATTAAGACATGAAATTCAGTCCAGGACATCCAGTTTGAGTAACAGATCTGTGGATCTGTTTCTCAGGCAACCTGAGTAGTTGGGGGTTTGGTGCCTTGCTAAGGGCACCTCAGAAGTAATCAGGACACAAACTGTCACTTCTCTAGCTACCAGTCTCCAGTCTATACTCTGTCCGTGCAGGGACTTGAACCTGTGATCCTCTGGTTCCCTAGCCAAATCCTCATAGATTGAGCTACTGCTGTACTGCAGTAGATGTGAATATGTCTCTCTCTGGATCATTTTGAGTGAGGGAAAAATCAATGATTCTGTCCTTTTGATCAAACTCTTCGCATACACTTCTCTAGCTGCAGATGTATATCGTTATATCATCTCCTGTTGGACAGGTAGACAGACACATCAGCTGTCTCTCTGCATCAGCTCACAGCAGCAAAGTCTCACAGCTTCTTGTTTGACAATCCACAGTGAGAAATGAAGCCTCACGTCTGCAAAAGACAGACAGTGAAGAAGCTTTGAAGACGGTCTGATTTCACAAGGATGTCTCACTCTTTTCTTTTAAGACACAGCGAGCAGGAACTGAAGGCTGGACAATGGTGGTGAAAGTGAATCAGATGGGATTAGATCTAGACAGATCTAACCTTTAACTGAGTCTGAACACGTACAATCACAGATATGAAGCTGTTGCCATCATTATTGAATCTGACAGAATAATAATCTTAAAAAAATAATTATTAAGACCAGGCTGCTCTCACTTGGGATGCTGCTTGATGCTGTGTTCAGCTACTGTTAGTTAAAAACTGCTTTTAAAGTTTAATACCATGCAAACGTTGGAGATGCAGAAAGGCTCTTAATCCTGTTCAATCCCTCCCAAGGAAACCATTATAGGGCATCTGTGATACAAATCACATTGTCTTAATACTATAATAATGCTATCCAGCTGTTAAAGATTCTAGAGTCACACAAGCAGCTCTGTGAAGCTGCACTTACAGTGCCCTCCAAAAGTATTGGAACAGTGAGTCCAATTCGTTTACTTTTAATGAATGAGACTTAATATTTAGTTGCAAATCCTTTGCTTTCAATAACTGCATCAAGCCTGTGACCCATTGACATCAGCAAACTTTTGCATTCTTCTTTTGTGATGCTTTTCCAGGCTTTCACCACAGTCTCTTTCAGTTGTTGTTTGTTTTGGGGGGGTTACTCCCTTCAGTCTCCTCTTCAGCAGGTAAAATGCATGCTCTATTGGGTTTAAGTCTGGAGACTGACTTGGCCAGTCCAAAACCTTCCACTTCTTGCCCCTGATGAACTCCTTTGTTGTTTTGGCAGTGTGTTTTGGGTCGTTATCTTGCTGCATGATGAAGGATCTCCCAATCAGTTTGGTTGGATCTTTCTTTAAATTAGCAGACAAAATGTTTCTGTAGACTTGTGAGTTCATTTTGCTGCTGCCATCATGTGTTACATCATCAATGAAGATGAAAGAGTCCGTCCCAGAAGAAGCCATGCAAGCCCAAGCCATGACATTACCTCCACCGTGTTTCACAGATGAGCTTGTATGTTTGGGATCATGAGCAGATCCTTTCTTTCTCCAAACTTTCACCTTTCCATCACTTTGGAAAAAGTTAATCTTTGTCTCATCAGTCCATAAAACTTTTTCCCAGAATTTTTGAGGCTCATCTCTGTACCTTTTGGCAAATTCCAGCCTGGCCTTCCTATTCTTCTTGCTAATGAGTGGTTTGCATCTTCTGGTGTAGCCTCTGTACTTTTGTTCATGAAGTCTTCTGCGAACAGTAGATTGTGATACCTTCACTCCTGCCCTCTGGAGGTTGTTGCTGATGTCACTAACAGTTGTTTTAGGGTCTTTCTTTACAGCCCTCACAATGTTTCTGTCATCAACTGCTGATGTTTTCCTTGGTCTACCTGTTCGACGTCTGTTGCTTAGTACACCAGTGGTTTCTTTCTTCTTCAGGACATTCCAAATGGTTGTACTGGCTATGGGCAATGTTTGTGCAATGGCTCTGATTGATTGTCCATCTTCTCTCAGATTCACAATTGCTTCTTTTTCACCCATAGACAGCTCTCAGTTTTCATGTTGGTTCCACCTCTAAATGCAGTCTGCACAGGCAAAACCTATCGTACCCAATCTGAAACTGAGCTCAGACATTCAGTGCTATTTATTGTTTGAATAATCAATGTAATTGGGAAACACCTGGGCAACAAAACACACCTGTCAGTCACATGTTCCAATACTTTTGCTCTCATGAAAAATGGGTGGGTTCAAACAAAAGTTGCTATCTTCTAAGTTGTGTATCAGATCCAGATGTAAATACCTGGAAATGAAAGCTGAAATGTTGATCTCTTGTCCCATATTCATCTTTTGATGTCAAACCCAAATATTTTCAGTCTACAACAAAAATAAAGGAATTGGCCTCACTGTTCCAATACTTTTGGAGGGCACTGTATAGACACAGCAGCGTTTTGAAGTAAATGCTAACATCAACATGCTAAGATGCTCACAATGATAATGCTAACCTGTTGATTGATGTTAGCTTTATTTGTAGTTTAATGAATGTTTTGTAGATGTGGGTGTGGTTTAGGCAGGTGGTAGGAGGCATGGTCAGCACTGATGTCACACTAGGGGGTTGGTGGCATTGACACTTTAGCTGCTATTTGCCGCACCAGGGGGAGAGCTAGAGACCCCTTTGAGCTGAACGGGCATGCCAGAGGCAAGACATTCTGAAGACAAAAAGAGACAGAGAAAGCGATTGACCACCACAACGAATCATCCATGTAAATACACCTTTACTCTGAACAACCACGAAGCAGAGCGAGCTGGCCGACTGGACTGACTAACTGCACCTGAGGGGTGTCCAGCGGAGTGCCCAGTCGGAGGGAGCTGGTCGCGAGGAGCAAGAGTGGTGACCTGGTGGTGAGTCAACCAAACACAACCTCCACACAGAAAAGGTCACACTCACCCAGAGAAGCCCAGGTACATTTCTCACATTTAATGCAACACGTAGTGAACTTGCTAGCCTTTGCAAATGAGGTTTTCATGAACCTGGTTTAGCATAGCAGCATAACACTGATGTTTAACAGGTACAATGTTTCCCACGCGCACCATCTCAGTTCAGCATGTTAGGATGCTAACATACTTTGTGTTTACTGCTTTATTTAGCAGTAAAAACAAAGTACAGCTGAGACTGATGGGGATGTCATTAGTTCTGCAAGTATTTGGTTGTAAAGCAAAGTATTGGAAATATTAAAATGTTGACCTGATGATGGTGCTGGATGAAAAGTCAGAAGATCACCAAAGTTATTATAATTCATCCTGAGGGGAACATGAATGAACATTTCACTCAAAACTTAAACTGCCAACCTCTTGGTAGCTCAGGTGTTCATCAAAAGTCTTTAGGATTCATCCTCTGGGAACCATGACTTGTCTGTAAAATCTACATAAATCACATTCCACCCAATAATTGGTGAGATATTTCACTTTTGACCATCGTCTGTATATAAAAATGGACAACATGACAGCCCCCAAAACTGAAGCCAAAACATCCAATCCCTCCTGGTGGCTGGCTGCAGTATAGGTCATAAACCCTTCCACTTCATGTTAACAGATGGGACAAAGGCCAAACTAAAAAATCAATGTACATACCAAATAACCTTTTTCCCAAAGATGGTTTTCTTATCACATCCTATATTCAAGTGTTAATTGTTCTGATAAGTTTGGTTTGAATTAGTTTTTTAATGCTAAACAAAGGGGGTGTGATGTTATGATTTACAGCTGTGCTAATCAGTTAATCATGGGAGGAAGTGGAGACGTGCTGTCCATCTTTATGTAGGCTACAGACTATGGTCTCGACCAGTGGCAGAGTGACGGAATGACTGACATTGTCATCTCTATATGATAACTATATACTGAAGAAAAAATGAATAACAATAAATACCGGATTGTGGAAGGTAACATGGTCAGGACATTCTAAGGGAAAGTCTGTTACAGTGAAATTCGTACCTCAGTCTGTAGAGGCAATCAGACACCTGAATGATGTTAGAAACCCGGGTTCATTGTCACGCTGTTAATGACATTTCCCACTGGGATATAGGCTATATATGCAGGACACAAGTATTTGTGATAAGGTTGAGTCCACTATGAATGTATTTTTTCTACACACATTTAAGTGATTAACAGTAAGTTTTTTTCAAGTATATCAAAGAAACAAAAGATTTCAGGGACTCCTGGAGAGAGTTCCATCCACTTTGCTGGAGTACATGGCAACCGTGCAGTGGCACTTGTGGGCTAAAATTTGGAGACTCGGCAGATTTCTTAAAAATTTTACAACAAAATGATCTAAAATTAGAAACACATATCCATCGATGAACTTAAGAGCATCATAAAGAATGTGGTGACAGAGACGTGCTTGTTTTTCTTGTGAGGCCACTATGTTCAAATAGTTATTGTTTTATTGTGGATTTTTGTATTACATATTGTATTTGTTGCATTATAAATGTCTTCTGCTTTGCTGCTACCTTGGCCAGGTCTCTCCTGTAAAAGAGATTTTCAGTCTCAACGGGACATCCTTGATAAATAAAGGTTACATACATTTTTAAAAAATGTCATCTAACCAACACCCCAAAGAGAGAACAAATATCTTGGAGCTACACAAACAGCTGCAGCACTCTCAGCACTCCGACTTACAGTACAGAAACATGTCTTTTTTTGTGACGTTGAGTGGCAGCTGGAGAAAACTACAAGACGGTCATGTCAGTGTTGTGTTAACACCTTGGAATGCTGCCCCCAAGTGGACAAAAAACAATTAAAGCAAATTATATAGAGGTAATAAAGATTTTACTCTATAAAGAGCATACGTAACACTCGTTAGCTAGTTGCATTTGATCAGCACATTAAACTCTAACATGTCAATTTACTGTCAAGTCATGGTTTTTACAGACAGACAGACAGACAGACAGATGACGTCTTAATGAAGTCAGCAGCAGCTTGTCTTTCAGCTCTCCACACTGAGTGTTGATCTGCTGACCTGCACGAGTGTTATTTGTTTAAAGCAGAGCTAATCCTCAATTGTCACGCTCCCATAATCCCATCACTGGCCTTCCTTTTCAATCCCATCATCCCCCTCTCTCTCACACTCCCTGAACCTTCAGACGGCGAGCAGAAATCACTACGACGGCCACTCCAACATGAACCAAATGTCAGCCTCTCCTACCTCGTGGAGCCGCAGACAGGCGAGATAATTACAGCCACTGCTCGTTTGCCGATCGCCACTCTTCAGCCGACATCCTCCTCCCCTGACCGCCAGTGCTGGGACGGTGAAAAACAACATGTGAAGGACTCTGAAGGTGAAACCAGGAGAGGAGGATCTATTAAATACAATAACAGAGAGATATGAGTTTAAGATTAATCCACCATAAAATCTGAAGTGTTTCTGAAGTCCAAAAGTCATGGGGAAATTTCAAAAATATTTCTTTAAAGAAAGTATATTTGCTGATGACAGATGATATTTCACCTTTGGAGTTTTTTGCTGTTCTGTGATCCTGCTGCTGGTTAATTAACCTCCCGGCTGCAATGGTAAGAGGTTTTTGAAGACAGTGAGACAGAATTTATCAGACACAATATATTCATAAAATGTTCATATCTGCAAAATCTTCACTACACGGCCCTTCATAGTCAGGCAAGGAAAAAAAAAACAAGCTAAAAGTTTTCAAAAAAGCGCATAGTATCCAGGACCTTAAGCACTGAGCAAGCTCCTAGAATCTGCTGAAAAATGAGATCCAGTAAACGGTCACGAAACAAATTGAGGGATACATTATCTTTCTTTTTCTGGATTTAAGTCTCTAGTGTTTGAAGGAGTCTGCTGATACTCTATATTTTTTCTTCTGTAATCAATTCCCCTGTGTGACTCAAACCAACACTGACTACTGTATATCCACCAACGTGTTTGTCAAGGCCCGATTTATCTTCTTCCTCTGTGCCATAGAGCTCCACTGCTGTCCAACAACTATTAAAAACACATCAATGAGCCACATTGATGCAGTGGCTGACATGTTCCTTCATTACCATGAACACATACACTGTAGTTAATTTTGACTCAATCCCAAATACACCATCCTGCTGCCACAAATATTCATCACAGCACCAAATGTAGATTAATCCGCCACTGAAAATAGTCCTCAACAAATGCACTATTTCCTGTTTGTTTTCTATAAAAGCATCGGTAACCAGCTGTTTTAGGAAAGTAATGAGATTTTTTAAAGAAATGAAACTGTGTGTTTTCTGGGATTTACATCTTCAAAAGGAACTAATGGACTTGGAGCTGAGAGACAGAAAGGAAGTTAGACATTTTGTTGGTTTTGAGTCTGAACCAGGCACCCAGATAGTGTGCTCGACTGTGAAACCAATTTGATATAGTGGCCAATCTGTGTGACAACATCATCTGGGTCCATCACGTGATGCCATTGGCCCCAAAAAAACTTCTCATAAACTTACATTGGGAAAGAGACGTCTGTAAATCAGTGAAAATATTTTCTAGCATCCCAGCCCCCGCTGAAAAATACTAGTTTCACTGTTGGAATTTGATCTATTCAATCCGATACCATTTCAAAAGTCCAGAAGAGTTGCATGATTATATCATTTTATCCCCATTCAAGTTAGCTAAAATAGAGGTAGCCAGCTTAGCCGGTGGAAGTTGGGCGCTCAGTCAGCAAAGTCTCTACTCTATGGGCCCAGTCAGTAGTGCAGTGGTAGTCAGTGAGGTGGGTGTACTACTAGATAGATGGGTAGGTTACTGATAAGAAAGTGGGGATACTATCTTATATATTCCAATAGCTTTTGGGCTGATAGGTGGGTATACTGTCACTAGCCAGAAAAAGAGGTGAGTATACCTTGCACACCTGCGTATCTCCTCCACTACACCACTGGGCCCAACAATGCAGAAGATCTGGGTAATTTCACACCTGGGAAGTTGAACTTTTTTGGTCCCCTTCGCCACTGAGCAACTTTCACAAAAATGACTGGAGCTCTATCCAGTTTTTTACATACAGGGTCTAGGTATGTAAACATGAACCTGTAGTGACACAAACGAAAATATAAAACATCCCTTGCCTTATCCTTTAAAAGCAAAAAACTGCAAGAATATTATTCTCCATATCCAAAACCAATAAATATGTTTTATTGTTGTGCTATGTAATAAATAATTTTGTAAGCAGAGCTTTATCTGGCAGCCCCCTCTGGAAGCCCTGGAGGGGAAGATGGGTGGTAGGTGTCCCCCCTTCTCGGTCACGCCCCAGCCACTCCATCACGCCTCAGGTTTTGTTTTAATGGTGATGAGCAGAAACTGCAGATCAGGACGGTTGCTCTGTTTTCTCTCAGGGAGCAGAGAGCGAAAGGTCTTGCCTCGTTTCTTTTTCATCTCAAGCTGACAGAGAAACACTCTTCTGTCTCTGTCAACTCATTTGGACGACGCCACAGGCCGGCGGCGGTAAGTCTTGATGTCACCATCACCTCCAACCAATCAGCAGAGCTACAGTGCCATTATTTTGTAAACCAGTTGACTACTTACTCACCGAACAACGATTCAGCAGCAGCTGGACTTACAGTTTTGTACAAGAAAAAACTCACCATATATCACCTAAACAAAATCATTTTCAAGGGAAGAAGCTATCTTGAAAAAATTGAAAAGATAAAAAGACTACAACAAATTATTCATACATAATGCAGACCAACAGATTTCACAAGACTCTCAGTTAAACCATTTAGTGGCTTTCCAGCTCAAATCAAGGCTTCAAGTCATGAATTATGATGAGCACACCAAGCTGCCACATACACACTCCCCCGTTCTGTAAAATGAACAATTAAGACGCGGGCCGCTAATTAAGTGCAGAGATCAAGCGCCTTTCTATCTTCGCCCTTAAGGAGGTTTTTCCACTGGGCCTTTGATCAAAGCAACGCCCAAGGAACAAGCCCCGCGACGGCACATTTCCTCTGGCTAAACGCAGATTAATGCTCTGCTCGCAGGATCCCCCGTTACAAAAGAGAGAGCTGTGTTTCGCAGAAAACTAAAAACTGACACAGGCAGATAACACAACAAATATTTCCTGCCGAACAGGATCCATGAAAGTCGCAGCTTGTTGAATCGTCATTACACACATGAAGGAAAAGCAGCGGCCAAAAACACTTGTTTGTGAGTGGAAACAAAGACAGAATTTCACACAAGGCTCTTGTTCTCTATGACTGTAGCCTTTCATTCTGCTCTCCAAAGCCAAATGCAAATGAAGCCAAGTGCTGGAACTTTAAAATTTTTATTTATGCTCGCCTACTGAGTTGCATATGTTTAATCTTGTCATTTATTTTCTTCTGCTCTTGTTCTTGGGGAATATGCAAAGTTTATCAGGCCTGCATCCTGACTTTCATGTCAGGCCTTGGCTTCTTGACTGAGACACAGAGAGACGCTGAAAGAGATTGAAGAGTCAGGTAGAAGCAGAGTTAGCCTGCGGGGTTGAATCAATGCAGTGACGCCCGTGTCTGCTAATTCGCCCTGACATGCTCCTGATGCCAGCCCTTCATTATAAATATTTTTAAAGGGGCTCCGACCTTCTGCGCGCCCCGTCCGGGACCCGAGCGCTGCGTGCACGAGCCTTTGATTCCTTCTCCTCCGTGGGTTTCAGGCTTGTCATTATGACAGCACTGCATGACAGCTCCTCATCACATGCCTCTTGTCTTCTTTTGTGGGAAGTTTTGCAACAATTAGCATAAATATTTCATCTCTTTCTGCCCTGCGTCGTCCCTGCTGCTGCTGCTGAAACAGGATCCGGCTGACGCGTCCCAGAGATGTCACTGAGCGCTGCCGGAAAAATGACAAACCTTTGTAAAGTGTACTTTTCTCCCCATTAACATACAAAGATGACGCTAGAGAGGCAAACAGCCAAACATATGTACCCTTTGTGGAATCTTTTATTGAACATATTTGGGAGCAAAGAGAGTAGAGTTTGATTACGAGGTGAAAAGCTTCAGTGAATTGCGGCCTGCGAGTATGCAAATCTCCCTGCTGCATTTATGAGATATACTTGTACACATTATTTATTTCACACCAACTTATTTACATTCTAGATGGAAAGCAATCCGCTGGAAGTTTACCGAGGGAATCATTGCTCCCCGCCGTGCAGTGTGCACTGCTGCTGACACTCTGAGTTCTGACAAGTGGGAGAAAGTCAAGAAACTTTCAGGTAAGTAGTGCAGAAAACTCACAGTGGAGTTCTGTCTTTTAAACAAAGTTTTATTTCAGTCACATCTTTCACTCTGCAGATAATGAAGGTGCAGCAACATTATAAGGGCACATAATGCTGTGCCAATTAATCTCTGTGTCTGCGTGTGCCTGCAGCCATCCAGCAGCCAAATTAAATATATACTTACATCTGATTTCAAAGGGGATGTAAACCCTCTCTGGCTCTAGCGCCCACTGTGGAAGACTTTACTTAAGCTTGAGGAAGAGCATCATTAAAATTACAGTGAACGAAGGGAAGCAGAAAATTTCACCACTCGTGCCGTTGGCTACTGTTCAGCACTTCAAAACAAACTGCAGGGGCAGACTGAATCCAGCGCTCCAGTCAAACGCTTGTCTTTCACTATTTGATGTTGTTTGTAGGCGCTGAGTTGATTAGCTCCCCAAATGAAAGATTCAGATTACACAGAAAAATGAATCAAAACAGAGTAGAAAAAGCTCACAAAGTACACCTCTGCATAGATTCAACTGCCTACATGTAACTTAGAAACTAATGAGGCCAGTGATCCTCAGATATGTCGAGACGTTGATTCATTAGAGCTAATTATACAATCAAACCTTCAATGTCCACATCTAACTGATGCTGGATCTGTCTTTAAATTTCAACCAAAAGAGGTAAATGTAACAACTGTTTTCAGCTTGGTGTTACAGGAGGCACCCTCATATAGCTATCCTCCTCCTCTGTGCATCAGAGCTCCATTGTTGTCCAAATACAATTAAAAATGAGCCTATTCTCTTTTCCAGGGCATCAATGCTTCAATGTTTTGTCACACCCCTTGGAATGTGATATTTATGCCAAAGGCACCCTTGGCGTGTTTGTTAGATTTTAAGTAACTCCCATTTGCAGCAGTACTTGATGCTGAGAGCAACTGACGTAGCATAAAGAGCAGGTCATGTAGGTGGATGGGTCAAGCAAGCCCGAACTATCAACCCAGGAGATCACAGTCCATGTTCCGTGTGAAACCACAAGTCTTAAATTATCATAACGCTACGCAATTTACATATAGATCTTTGTGCACTGACATCACTCACCTGGGGTTTTTACGTCACATTACGATATGTAAGAAACAAAACGTTTTTTTAGTTAACTTTTTAAAACTAAGTAGCTTTGTTGCCTGAACCTAACTGCAACCCTTTGACAACATTGTTTACATGTTACAATGTGTTTCAACTATGCATTACACAAATACGCTAAAACCACAAGAAGCTGAGGGGCATGACAAATGGTCGGTATTTGACGACCTGACAAAATATGGACACCTTATGTAAACTTTCATCAGTAACCTTCAAATAAATGTTGATGAGATCATTTGCCATCCCTGAGGCACTGTACACAGTGAATTCTAGGTGTGTTGTGAGAATTAAGTCATAAATCTATGAGAATAAAGTCATAATATTAAAACAATAAAATTGAAATATTACAAGATTAAATTTATAGTTTTAGGGGGAAAAAAGTCACCGAATGGACCGAATAGTCAGATAACATGGTATATAAAGTAAGTACAAACAGTGTGATCCACACCACCCCACTACCATCACCAGAAAAAATATCTACTGAAGGCTGTTGTGTCATATAATAGACTACATCATGGAAGGGTGCTGATTATCACACATCTGGGTCGTGCTGCACTGTGCGCTAGCTTGTTCAGTGTGTTTCCATTTATGTGTTAACAATGTATACCGTTCTGCTCTGTATTAAAAAACAAAACAAACAAAAAAAAAAACATCATTATACACAAAACACACTGGGTGGCATGTTCCTTCATTACCACGAATACACACACTGTAGGTTATTTTGACTCAATCCCACACACATCATCCTGCTGCCCAAAATACTCACTAAAGCATCAAATGTGGATTCATCCACCATTATAATATGAGATTGTTTGTTACCAGCTGGCTGCCATATCATTTTTGGACAAGCAGCTTGATTTACATCACCCACTGTTGTTTACTGGTCAGGTGTGGCACAATGCATTCTGCTTTCCATCCTCAGCCCTTTTTTTCTGTTTTCGCTGGTCATAACACACCAATCTCAGCAGTGTTTGTGCCTTCTACTGCATAGACAGCCCAGTTTCCAGCAGTAAAAATCAAAATGTAATATGTTAAAATGTTAAAATGTAAAATGACACAAGACCAGGTTGTGTTTTTCACACTGCTTCGACAGTGTTGAGTGTTCATCCAGCATGTGGCGAGACCTTTACATATCTGTGCTGACTGAACAAACAGACCTGTGAACTGAAGATACAAAGTGCTTTCCAACATCAGATTTAACAGTTCTTGCACATCATAAAGTCTTGAAGGTACTTGGGCCAGAAACCTGACTGGGAGGACACCAAAGAATCTCTATTGAGCACTTATGACTTGACTGAGTTTTACCTGATGATTTTTTTTGGCTTTATTAACTTTTCGTTTTAATGTAAATTAACACTGAACAGGTATAGAAACAGAAGCGGTAGTAAAGGACAGCCCTGCCTGCTTCCCTCTGAACCCTTCACATCGTTACAGCAGCCATCTTGTCTTCCCGCCGGCCTTCTTTATGGCTTATGGAACAAGGTGCTTCCATTAGTGCCACACTGTGACTCCAGCCTCTGAGAGGAAGGAAAACATGCAAAATCTAAAGTTAAACAAAGGGGTCAAAGTGTATCACTGTGCTGCCACTTCAAAAATCAATTTATGTCATTCACTCACATCTAAAACAAGGCTGAGCTTTGATCTAATGTTAGCATCTTTCACCTCATTGTCTTCAAAAGAAAACATCTGCCATAACCTTGTCCACGATGTACAGAAATGTTACATTTACAGATTCTGTATGTCCAGCGCTTTAACAAAGAGGAAGTAGATTATCTCTCAGACATCTTGACCTATCTTCTCACTACCTCTCAACCTAAAAAGATAAAAAAAAAAAAAAAACATTTTTCTTATAATTTTTATCTGAATCTCAGCGATGTGTTGTCTGTTGTCAGGCAGATCAAACAGCATCATCTGTCACTGAACTTCCTAACAAAGCCGTCATGTAAATGGGTTCAGTCAGCTGTGTCCTCCATCTCTGATCCTCCTCTCCAATACATATATCATCCACATAATAACCCTCATCTACCCCACCCCAACCCGCCTCTGGGTGACCACAAGTCACCCACCCACCTTCAGGCTCCCACAGCACCAGTGGGATTTATTATAGAAGACATACAGAACATGCCAGTGGGCCGGGTTCAGTACTGTGATGGACATGAATCTATTCTGGTTACATCATCAGAGCAAACAATGAAATAATTCTGTTTCGCTAATAAACAGTCAAAAGGTCCAAGACAGTGAACTACTTTAGACGAGAAGTCAACCATTAGTTCTGCAGAGCGCTGCTGTTAGAAACATCCAAATAGAGAATTAGACTGTACAACTTGTCTTTAATTCAGTGATTCAGCAATGCGAATAAAGAGGCAAAGTCCCCCATGGGACAGTGTCCCCCATGGGACTTAATTTAGGTGGCCAGTGACAAACACATTTTTGATCCTGTTTGTTTGTGCCACAAATTACAGAAATGATGTTTGTCTATTTAAAAGTCCATTCTGTGAGCAGTTTGTGATAGGTTTGTTGTAGTATCATCGAAAGATTGGTGGGTCGATCCCCAGCTCCTCCTTCCCAGGCCAATGCAGAAGTGCCAAAAACTACAGTTCATTGAGTGGCCACTTGAGGCTGACTCCAAAACAGTCAATTCCCATAGACACCCATGTTAAAATACCCGACTTTACATCAGAAATAAACAGACTGGTACAAAAACCACTTTTGGTCTCCATAGCTAATTTCAACCTTCATGGCAACTGTAATGGTGTTTTTTTTTTTCTTTTCTTTTTTACATAACTCACGTTTACATTTTATTAAGGCTTAAAGTTAATCATATTTAAGGCAGGGCTGCCTGAGTGACATACCTGTCACAGCCTATGAGTCAGAGCCACCCCTCACTCCTCCACAGCTTCACCCTCTCGTCCAAATATGGTCACTTCTGGCTCCAAAATCCAAGATGGCGATGGCCAAAATGCCAACTTGAGCCTTTAAAACAGGAGTCCACAAACCAATGACGTCACAGAAGCTATATGCTTTATTTTATACAGTCTATGATTTTATCCAGTGATTCCTTGTCTTTTTATTAGCTGGGAAGCTAAAGAATGAGCAAAACGTGTTGCTCGTGTGAGTATATCCTGGTGGTTACATTGACACATCCTATGTGTCATTCCTGGCATGATTTAAACAGGATCAAAAAATTCTTTGTCTCTGGATGTAACTACTATACATATTTTTTTCTGAAATAAGGTCCCATGGGGGTGACTGGAAGGGGAGGGACATTAGCTTCTTTAATCTAGAACTCTGATTTCAGCTATAGCTGGAGTCCTTTGGTGAAAGCACTGTGCTAAACGCTCACATGATCACAATGACAATGCTAACATGCTGATGTTTAGCAGGTAAAATTTTAGCCATGTTTACCATCTTATTTTAGTGTGTTAGCATACTAACATTGGCTAATTAGCAGTAAACACAAAGTACAGCTGAGGCTGATAGGATTATCATTAGTTTTGCAGCCATTTGGTTGTTTACTAAAGTATTAAAACATTGACTTCATGGTGGTGCTAGATGAAAAGTGAAAGAAAAAGTAGGATTCGTCCTCTGAGGAACACAAATATCTGTACAAAATGAAATGGCAATCCATCTGATAGTTGTTGAGATATTTCAGCATAGACCAAAGGTGGATCAACTGACTGGCATTGCCATCCATAGAGGCTCAAAATACTGTTTAACTGAAAGGAAGGTAAAACAAGTAATTTGTGAAAAAGCTAACAAGAGGGTCTTGGAGATGTCATGCTGGGTCTTTAACCGCCTGGAAAACATGAGGTCAGGGGCTGGGTGCTACTACTACTGGGTGCCTTTTCTGTACCAGCTGGTGGCAGGCTGCGTCTCAGATTGCAAAGCAACCTCAACAAGCACCATATCATAGCCTATTTACCTGAAATCCTGAGTGCAGAGCTGATCTGATCCAGGCGTTGTTTGTATGTACGTCTCTGCACTGAAATGATCAACCTCTTTTCCATATTTAACACAGAATGATATTTATGGTAGAAGGGAAATTTATCTGTTGGCTGTGATTGGTTGGGCCTCATCACATGACATGTGGTGCGTACCGCTGTGTTCCAAAAGTTGAACTCAGTTTATCTCAGGGCGCAGCCCTGAAAGTTAGGTGCTCAGGGACATGTGTGTGCTGTGACAGGGTCACTCTGGCATTTGAGCCCGCCTGCCACGCATCTACATTGGGGACAATGGATTTTAGGGCAGCATGTATATGGCCCTTTATACAGCCTGTACATGCCCACAAACGCCTGACACTAATCTACCAAAATATGTCAAATTACCTTTGTGGGTCCAATGGTTTCAGAGCCTTTAATATGGTGTTTGATGTCCAGCTGAACTCTAACAAAACTCAACAGTAAGAATCAATTAGTCTGTCCAGGAGACATCTGTGTTTCATGGTGTCAGATGTCAAGGATATCTTTGTGTCATTGTGCAGTTTGTTTCATTTCATACAGCCTGAATGAACAAACACACCAGAGTTTATTTGAACCAAACCAAACAGGTTAAGTGTGAAAGCATCCTATTTTTGAACAGTCATCCACAGATAAAACAAGCATACACCACACCAGGAGACAGGAATATAAAAAACATGAATTAGTCACAGTTTTTAACATAGTTTGTGGGGATTATTTTTCCTCTTAGACTCCAGTCTCGGTGGTTTTATCAATCTTGCCTGGTCTGTCTTCTCATCTTCTCCACCCGGTCCTGCTGAGAGACTTCATCTCATTCCCGGCTCTGTGCAGGCTGAGCCAGGCCCCAATGAGTTATTATTACATCCTGGGAATATGCAAATTGAAGCAGCTCGACGGTGTGTGTTTTTGATGGAAGAATACAAATCACTGCAGACATGACACTTTTTTAATTTTCCTGATGAATGTAATGCTTCAGAAAGAGGAAGGATTGATGACGGGGCGTAATGAACTCTTTAGCACAGAGAGACTCTGAGGCTTTTCATTACACTGTCCTGTATGAAGACGCTCGTCCACAAATCTGTCCCGGCCAGCTCATCGCTGAACCTTGGAGCAGTGCAGCACAGTGCCCGTGCAGACCGCTGACTAACACACAGACAGAGTCCACAGTGACTGTGTTTACAAGAAATCTGATGAGAGGTGGAAGAAGTACTCAGATCTTCTACTTAAGTAAAGTAGTAATACCATGGTATAGACATACTGTTAAAGGTCAAAACCCTGCATTTAAAATTTGTATTGGCAACAAAATATACTTTTCCCTCTAAAGTACTATTTTGTAGAGTTGCCCATTTTAGAATAATGTGTATTACATTATTTTATTGTAATTACTGATGCATTTAAAATTAATAATATTGTAGCTGGTAATATATATAGCCTATATATATATATATATATATATATATATATGTATGTGTGTGTGTGGTGTGTGTGTGTGTAGTGTGATATAATAATATGATATTTCTGATTACATTTTGTATTCTTGATCTGAATCTGAAAAGTAACTACAGTTGTCCCATACATTTTGTAGAGTAAAAACTATTTGCCTCTTAACTGTGGTGAAGTAGCTTACTGTACAAGTGTTGTGTAGTAGTGTAGTAGAAAATGGGAATACTCAAGTGAAGTACCTCATAATTGTACTTTCTTTGAAAACTTGAGTAAATGTACTTAGTTACATTCCACCACTGAACCTGATAAATGTATTTGGCAGTAATTACATTTTTGATTTCATTACATCCTTCATCAGGTTAAGGCAGAACAAAATTATGATGGATAAATCTGTTCTTTTGGCAATCTTATTCTTAAAGGGTCACTTCACCCAAAATACGAAAAGGGTTTTCAGATCTCTGCCTTTAGATCTTCTGATGCTAGGACAGTAAAATTGTGGTGAATTTGGAATTTGGTTTATGCTGCTAAGAAGCTAAAGGTACATTTAAAACTCAGCACATTGTTTTTTTACAAAGTGTTCATTTTAATGTGGATACCGTGAACAGTTTTCTAGTAAAGCATGGCTGCCTGAAGGACACCTCCTTTTGTGTAGAGATAGACAACCATCCTTTATTTTATCCCTTCTCTATTCTCTGTAGGGTCAGAACTTAAGGGCCTATTCACATGGGCCCAACAACTGAATGAAGTCATCAGTCATGGAGGCAAAATAAATCTGTGTGCAGGTTTTGTTGAAAAAGAAACAAAGTTACCATAAACGCTCAGGTTTTGACAGTAGTAAACATTCTTTCCAAATTCCATGCAGCATTTGGGATAGACCTGTAGTTGTGCATCGAATCATATCTTTTGATGTTCTCTGAAACTCTTTGGTTAAGCTCTACACGCTGGCGTCTTTCAATTGCAATATGCTGCTATGATTAATTACTGCAAAGAAATATTCAATAGAAAGTCTAACAGAGTTCTTAAATGTGCTTGACTTTTATCTAGATAGCAAGCTCACATTGTAGCCAGCTATGCCTTATTAGTTAGCTTCTGGCTCTGCCTATTAAAATGTCCATGGTTTTTAAAACTGATTCCAATCGAACTCACGGAGAAGCTAAACCTGAACCCGATCTGCATCAATAAAGCAACCCAAACTGAAAGGGACCGGAGTATAATCTATAATTACAGCTGATCCAGAAAGAGTTAATATAGTTTGTGTTTGCCCAAACTTACAGAGGCAAACTGATGCACTGACTGTGTGGTTTTCTGTGTGTTTGTGTCCAGTTAAGCCTCAGACTGAAAACCATTTTTTTCATTACTGCCCTCCAGTCTCTCTTATTTCTCCTCTCATCTCTGCAGGTTTCTGAAGCAGACTCATGACACTACAGTATTGGAAGTGTGTGTTTTTAGCTCAAATTGAAACATTTTGCAGATGTCTCTCACATCGATTCAAGCTACCCTAGGAGAATTGCATCAACTAACATTTTTATAACACAATGTGTATGTGTAATCTGTCTAAACACAGTCAGACCTGAAGAGACCCAAATGGAGAGACGACATGATGTTCCACCAGTGAACGAGCAGTTTGTACTCTTGGCTTTGGGTCTCAGGCTACATCCACACTAATGTTTTCATTTTAAAACTGCTTTTTAAAATGAAAACGACCTCTGTACACACACACGCCTTTTAGCACTGCTCTGAAATCATCTCCATCCAACTACCCAAGCGCCCAGGAGTAGTAGTGTGGGCTGTGACTTAGTGGCAAAAGCGTGTTATTACAACTGTTGGACTTGTTACATGATGCCATGGTGCCCAAAACCTTTTTTTTTTTTTTTTCTTATGAACTTACCTTGTGAAAGAGACGTCCATAACTCGGTGGATTTTTTTTTTCAGGTACATTAAATTCCCACACCTAGATCCTATTTAGATATTTATGTCCTAAAAGTTGTAAAAGTCACTAATGGCTGAATGCAGAGTTACTTCCTACTATCATGAACAGGCCCAATACTGAGTGGCTAGGGGGCTAGAGCACTTGCTCTATGGACCCCACAATGCAGTAAGGTCTGGTGATTTTACACCCAGTAGTTGAATTATTTTAGTTTTATGTGCCACTAAGTAACGTTAATAGATATTAACTGGACCTTGCCTCTTCTCCTTATATTTCCATGATACTAACACGCCTGAAAATGCATATCACATGAAAATTTTGGTACACTTTGCATACCCCGGCCTGTGTATACAGAAAGTTGATTGTACATTATACATAGGGCTGCTCATGCTGCTGGAAAGGGAAATTGTTACCAATTGCTGGAATAATAGCTTGCCTGCTATGCATGAAGGCAGTAACAGCATCCTAAAATGCAGAATTTAGGACAGAAGGAAGGACACATCTTGACTGGTAAGACCCAGTTGAGAAGCAAATGTGGGTGTCTGCATTATTGTTTCCAAAACTTTGTTTCTGCCATTCAGGACTAAAACAGAATTCAGGAGTTTTCAAACTAAAACTGGGTCAGCAGTGTTTTCAAAAGTCTCTTTTTTACGGGGTTTAACATGCTTGGTGTAAATGTAGCAAAAGTTTTAGAACCAAAAATATGACTGTGGAGATGACCCATGAAGAAACCCTGATGCTTCCGTGTAAGCTTTACCAAAGCAGGATCACAGGTTTCTGCTTTCAGTAACGGCCTGATTTCTGTCTGACTGATTTCTTGGAACTTTGAAGAGAAACCTTCAGCCGGCCTTTGTGCTGCTGCTGCTGCTGTGTGTGTGTGTGTGTGTGTGTGTGTGGTTTAAACACGGTAATGGCCTCCATTCATTATGAGGCCAGTTGATTTTCATTTACTCTCTCGGCTCCGACAATTAAAGGGAGCAGCTGAGGAGGTGATGGAGGGACCGGGACGCCCAGAGGTCGCCCACCACTTTAAGTGATAAATTAAATACTATTATCAAGACTCCTCCCCCCACCTCCTTAACACCCACACACTTAAGCTTTCTGTCCCATGACTGTAGCCGAAACACATTAAGAACCAGTCACACCAACACTTAGGACAACTAGAGCTTATTTGAAGTATTAGAAATGTTATGATTTAGTACTGACACTACAACAAAATCATCTTTTTCTATATCTCATTTTCAACCCTGGAGCCACAAACATTCTTGAACCAAGGTGTCATATCTCCAAATGCAAATGAACAACCCAGTTGCCGGAATGTTGGCCCTGTACATTTCTGCAAACCATGGACACATTACATTTGTACGTTTTGTGTGTAGAGGATCATGTTAAAACTTCACATATCTTTACATTCAGTGGCGTAAAGAAGTTACGACAGGCCTCAGTGCACACTATCATGCATGTATTGTCTTGACACAATGACTTGACATTGGACAACATCAATGTACATATTAAGCAGCAATCATCTTCACATATCTGACAAAAATAAGACAGTAAGAAATTAATCATTTAATTAAATCATTTTAATAGTATATTCATAGATTTTATAGCTTACACAGAAAAAGCATATAATTATGTTTTGGATACCTACTGACTATTTAAAAAAAAGCCATGATGTAGATGGGTTTGCCTTTTTGAGGACATGTACAGCAAATGACACCATTTTGAAACTGATAATATTTGGTTGCTAATAATTTCCCGCACTCTTGTTAAAAAAATCCTGCTTTTGTTGTTCTACTGTCTGCTACTTGTCAGCTATCTTGCCCAGGTGTCACGCCATCCACCATGTCCTCCTCCAGCTCATGTACATTTAATCTGGACTACATCACTTTAGAAATGTTGATGTGATATATATGAAAAATTAAATGTAACATAACCATCATTAGAGAAGCGTACAATGCCAAAATTTTTCTTGGTAACTGGGTTGAAATGAAAAAACGAATTAATATTCAATCCAACCTTTCTCTTATAGGGTAAACAACGGAGATGTGGCCAACATGGCTGCATAAAAAGATTAAACAGATGAAACAATAAAAACAGCTCTTTGTAATCCAGGAACAACAGCTTAGCTACGTGATTCACCCGCTCATGTCACTGAGTGAAATGGTTAACAACTTGAGATGAAATGGAGGACAAGATGAAAACTCTTTATACTGACATAGGTAATATGTTTTCCATCATGTCTCTTGTGTTGTGTCTCTTGTCTTGTGTTACTGCCCCCCACAGTCCTGTCCTCATAGTCTTCTTGTGCTGTGGTCTTATGCGTCCCTCCATAATGTTGTTGCTGTAATCTTCCCTGTCCTCTCATTTTGTTTTCCTCCCTGCTGTCCTTTGTCACCCTCATCGTCCTCTTGTTTTGATGTCATCATGTCTTGTTGTCCTCCCCACTGTCTTATGTTGTAGTCTGTGTCTTCTAGTTTCATCCACCCTATCCCTCTATCCTTTTGTTGCACTCCATGTCATCTCATGTTGTCCTCTACTGTTTCATATTGCGTGTCTTCTCATGTTGCCGTCTCTCTCCTCTTGTCCTGCTGTACTCCCTGTCAGCTCATATTGTGTCTTGTCCTCCTCTCTCCCTGTTGTGTTGTCCCTCTCCTCTTTTTGTCACCGTCATTGTCCTCTCATGTTGTCCTACTCATCAGCTCTGCAACGTTGTCCCTGTCCTCTTGTTCTGAAGTCTCATTGTCATCACATGTTGTTCTCCATGTTATCTTGTGTCTTCTTTTATGTTAACTTTTCTTGTTGTCCCTGTTGTCTTGTACTCATGGTTGTCTCCGTGTCAGCTGCTCTGCAGTTCTTCAGAACTCTGATGTGCTTTCTTTTCCACCTGTCCCGTTGTGTAAATCTGTGTGTGTGACAGAAACCTGGATTGTGATCTGAGTCCAGCCGAGCCTCGTCCACAACAAAACACATATTAGCATTAGAGAGCAAACTAACATATTAGTGTGCAGTTCATCTGATGGGACGGGCAGCTTGGCACAATTAGTCATCCGGCAGGGGGACAAACACAATTACAGCAAAGCAATAACAGAGTGCAGAGGCAAGAAGAGAAAAAAAAACTCCTGACCTCTGCATCTCGGCTCCATTTAAATGTTTGATGTCTCATTGAATTAGTATCACAGTGTGAAAGACAAAGCTAATGGAAATGAGCCAGAGACAGGCAATACTGCTGATTGGGCCTGATATAATTAGAATAATATCACGTCCGGCGTTAATAACAAGGAAAGGAAATAAATAACAGGGAGATCAGTTAATAGCCACCGCGTTAAAATGGCTGCGTTTTAAATATGCCGAGGCCAGCGCTTCTTTCTATTTACTCATGGGCCGCTGATCGTCTGAATATTGATGTGGCGGAGCGATCGGCGGTGAAGGATCCTCCGCTCCCAGCTCCCGGGCGGGGGGCTTTTTCATCTTGATTATTCATCTTGATAAATACATAAGGACGGACAAAATTATGGCTGTTTTTCAGGCGGCACTGGTTTATACTGGGTGTGAATTAGCTCTGCTGATAGATGGGAGAACCAAGTCTGAGAGGCAGAGACACTACCTGCCTGCTCACACTTTACTGGGACTCTGGTTGATTTTCTGGGTCCACAAATATTAATTTACCTCCTGACAGCAATGAAGATGTTGTTTTGGTCTAAACATCCTGAACAGTTTTGTTTTCCTCTGTAAGAAAATCTTATTTGTCATTTTTAGGAAATTATCAGGAAATTGCGGCACCATGAAATAAACTGGCTAATTTTGACTCTCACACAGCAAAATGGTTTAATTAGCTGAAGTTATTCTAAGTGTACAGTCTATTATCCAGTTTCTGATTGGGTTAGTATGTTTGCGTTTTTCTTCTTTCTCTTGAAATTGAGGGAAAATGTAAATGATGGTCATGGAAGCAGCCTGTTTGGTTTGTTGCTGTTTTGTTAATGAAGGACTCAATGTCACCAATCAAAACACCACCTTTAAGTGCCTTTGCTGCCATGTTGATTTCATACTGCACCAGTGTTACAGTGTTACCAGTGGAAGAGAAAGATGCCTGCTAATTCCTGAAAATGCTTAAATCAATATTTATCCTCCATTTATAAATCTAGATTTCTTGTTTCTCTTGTGCACTATGAGCCAAAACAGATCTTAACTGTTAAATATCTTCTGTAAGTCTATGTGCAGGTTTAAAACAGTTTATATGATATCTTGCAAATTAGTGTCCCAAGAATGGTGTTATATCCTTAACGTAAACTTATGTATTTAACGTTGAGTTACAGAGGTAAAGTTTAGGAAAAGAAACATGGTTAGGCATCTTTAGGTTTAGGCCATAGTTCCCAACTGGTGGGTTGCAATCCAAAAGCTTGTCGCAGGTCCATTTTGAATGGACTGCAAGTGACATGGGAACGTGTCAAGTTTGTGAAAAACACACTTTATTTTGAAGTACAGGGAATTTACTTTCATTTTGAAGTGCTGTTTCCTGCTGTAGACTGACTGACTAGGCTAAACGAACAGCTACTTGACAGAGACAGCAAACTAGCTTGACTACACGGCCAAAGTGTGATACTGAACACAATGAAACTGTGTGGACCTTGAACTAACGACAAAGGAGAAATCTGGACCCCATGGCTGGACCAGTTGGGAACCACTGATCTTGGCAAGTAAAGTCACTATGGTTAGGCTTAGGGAAAAGAAACATAGTGAGGATGCACCTTGACATGACTCAAAGTTCAAGTTCACACTGAGACACCTGTCTCCGTGGAAAAGTCCCGTGGAAAAGTCCTGTTTTTCAATCAATCCACCACCCACTCCCATTGGCGAATTGGTCACATGATTGCAACCTTCCAAAATATGTGGGTTATGCATGAATTACTGGCTCATGATTATGTGGGATATGTACAAATTTGGATCCATTAGTTTACACAGGAATATGTATAGTTTATGTCACCAGCCTGATTTGTCAGCCATCAAAGATTTTGCGACACCATTCACCTCTTGGTTGATATCCCTTCAATGTCTGACCACTTGTGTGACTTTTTTTTAGGATTTTAGCATTTGCTTGATTACCTAATTATATATTCTATTGCCATATTGTGATAAGAAATTATCTATACAATGATGGAGAATTTTATCCATATCCCACTGAGTAAAATATTCAAACCACACAAGGTTTCCTTCACACTTATGCAAAAACTGTCAGTTGCAAACTTTCAAGAGATTGACCAATTACGCAAGGCAAGAACATGAATAACCAGACGAGAAGAAGAAACCAAATCAAATTTCAAAATGTTAAACTATTAACAAATTGTATAACTTGGTAATGAAAAGCTGCAGGAGAATGCCATCGTTCACGGTTAGTAAACAAGTTCACTACACAAAAAATAATTTTAGCAAAATAAAATAAACTATTTTGCAAAGATGCCTTTTTTGTCTTTTTTTGCTGTATTTTGTCTTTTATTTCTGTTAATTCAAAGAAAGCTGATCTAAAAGTTGAGGAAACATTATCTTCAACTTGTGGCTGTATTTTGACGGCCTAAGTGTCAACTCAGCTCTTCTTCTTTTCTCTGCAGTACATTGTGCATTTCAGGCAAAATAAGGTGTGTTTGAGTGTGTGTTGATATGAGAACCAGAGCATATAAAACCTGTGAGTGGAACCTCATTAATGTCACATCCTGCAGCGTTTCACCGCCAACGACAACACGACCCGCCGACTTCACCTGAAGAAGAAAATAACAGGCAGCTGACTGGCACACAGAGGCACTCTGGGTAAAAAAAAGAGGAAACACAGAGAGAGGACGTGTACATCCATCGCACTTCAAATATTATCTCACGGCGTCAGGACTGATGGAGCGCCGGGCCGCGATGTACGGCCCGCTGACGCTCCCATCATCCATCTGCTGAGTGAACAAGGTCTGAGACTCCATTACTCTAAATCTACCCCCTACTTCCCTGATCTAATACACATTTGAATCAATCAACAGTGTGCATTCTGATCACAGCATAATGGATTATGAAGAGCGAAGGTTGGCGTGCAGAGAGGCAGAAACGACAGGCTGAGATACAACCAGCAGAGTATGTCTAGAACGACACGGCAGTCTGTGCTGCGATAATGACTCCTCTCTGATTCTGGTCTGTGGGATTAATCCAGACCTCAGTGGCAGTGAGAAGAAGATACCGCCCGGTCGATGACTTCCTGTTAATAATATTCCTGTACGCTGTGGAGGCGGCGATCTTGAATTGTTCCGCTCAGCGTTGGTATCTCCTGAATTAACCCCTTCCCTCTCAGAGCGCTGTTAGAGACGACCTGACGGGATTAAAGCAGCGCTCATCACATGAAACACACACTCCACCTTAGAGTGTGTGTGTGTGTGTGTGTGTGTGTGTGTGTGAACATATCTCTTGTCTGCAGTCTTACTCGATGTAGGAACAGCTGCCATGTTTTAGATGATGGAGATGTAAACTGTGTGGGTGCTGCAGACTGTAAGAGCTCCAGGACAAGAAGTTCAGCAGAGTGCTGTCATCAAACGTCATAAGAGATATCAAAATTGAACAGACTGGTCCTAACTGTAAACACTACTACTAACACAATCACATCTCTTTTTTTTGTAATTTTAAGCCAAGACAAAAACTTTCTGAACAAAATTAAGGCCTTTGCACAAGTCGATGTTTTTCATGTGTGTGTTTTTATTTAATCTGTTAGCCGATAAAAATCATCAAACACAGAAACCTTACACACTGAGGGCCCTATTTAGATGGTCTAAAGCAGACGGCGGAGGGCGCATAATTCATGTCGCAAGTGTCATTGCTATTTAGATGCAGGCACAGTTGTCATTTTCACGCCCGGCGCCGTCATCGTCTAACTAGCAAATGAACTTGCGCTTCTCTGGGTGTGTTGGTCTAAAAATGAGGAGTGGTCAGGCGCAGTCATGGCGCGTTGCTAGTTAGATGACGTAAAAAGCAAATGCGCCAGTGACCAACAAAAACCTGGTCTAAAGTCAAGTTAGTAATATGCGTCTCTAGGCGGGTGCACAACGCGCGTGCACTCTGCTCAGACACACACGGAGCAGCCACACATATGCAAAAGATAACAAATAAAAATATGATTACAATGTGAAAGGTTATTATTGTGCACATTAAAATATTTATCAGAAACACGTCTTAATGGTCAGTCATTAATCAGAATGATCTAATCACAGTAGGCTAATAATGATAATCATAATCTGGGAGGTCCAAGCTGCAGTGTCCGAATATACGCAACTGCGAGCAGACCTCCACGGGCTGATGATGCATAGCCTGTAAAATGAACTTGTCTTTCCCAAATGAATTGTGATCATTTTGGCATGTAAATCACAAAATCAAAGATGTGAAAACGTTTGATAAACTTTATTTTGACATAAACACAACAATAACCAGCTTCTGTGAACTTAAAACGTAAACTTATAGCCCTACAAGTACAAATGTATATTTAAAAAAAAAAAAGCTTTTAGAACGTAAAACTGAAGATCATCTTGTCAGGAGGAGGAGGAGGAGGAGGAGGAGGATGACCCCAGCTCCGCAGCCAGTGCGCGGCCAGACCAGACGGGCCCGGGTGCAGCCACGGGACCAGCCCTTCCTGCACCTGCAGGCGGGGGGGTTCAGGATGCTGGAGAGGGAGATGGGCCCTCTAACCTCCCGGGTTAAAATAAAATAAATTGAATAATTAACAATTTGTTGACAGCGTTTCTCTCGTGCGCGCTCTCTCTCTTTCTCTCTCGCAGTCTCACTCTGTTTCTTTTCTTTTGACTTTTCTAAGATGACAGATGCTGAATATATACTCCCTATCTGATGCTGTGGCTGTTTGTGGCTGTCTGAGAGGGATGTGAACTTATTACTTTGCAGCTGTGTTAATCAAATCAGGTTGGGTTTCCATTACGCGTGCCAAACGTACCAAACGGTGCCAATTCCCTTTGATCTGACATCAGATGTGACGGGACAGTCGATACAGAGATACATATATCGTCTCCTCAGCTGTAAAACGCTCACTCTTTCCAGTTGGTAGGTCCGCCATCTAACTAGCTCTCCACCGTGCGCCTCTTTTAAAGGGAATGAGAGGTGACACTCTGATTGGCTTATTGAATGATACGCCCAAAACACACCCATGACACACCCAGGCCATGGCGCACAGTCTGAAAATGCGCTGTCTAACTAGCAAGTGACTGGGACACGCCCATGCGCCTTACACCTGCCGCTTTGCGTTTTAGACCATCTAAATAGGGCCCTGTGTCTGATGAATTTTACTTTTATTCATACGAGACAAAATGGAAAGGCACATTTGCTCCCTTGCTTTTCTCCATAGGAGGTACCTCCCTGGTTGTCGCCACCAGAGTTGGGTATAACGCGTTACAAAGTAACGTTAGAGTACTAACTGTCGTTTGGTTCTAAAACCTATCAGTCCAAAAGAAGCCACAAAGCTTGTGGCTCACTACGTGGTAGAAGAAATGCTGCCTTGTCTACAGTGGAGTCTAAAAAATGGTGGAGGAGGACTAACTGACAGACAGGTCAGACTCAGGACTTGCATTATGCCTGGTACACACTACAAGACTTTTCTGCCTGTTCTTAAAGTCACTATGTCACATTACACGATTGTGGAGTCATAAAATCGTGCCGTGACTTGGCCGACAGACATGACACACAACACGATGGTACTCACCAATTATCCCCGGTCGTCTTTCACGGCGTGTGTGATGTCATCAGGTTATTCTTGTCCTATTTTTATTACTTTTACTATAATAACATTCAAGCTACTCTATCCTCCAAAACCAAGTTCCTACAAATGTTTCAGAATAAAAGCCTGTTTAGAAAATGGAGGGATTCTCTCAGCTGAGGTTATAAGGGGCTTTTAATTTGAAAGAAATTCAGGAAGTGTTGAGTTTGAAATGACGGCACGATATGTTAACTTTATAAAAACAACGGGAGCAGATAAAAAATAAATATAAAAAGATACAGAGGGATTAATAAATAACGGACTGTCTATAATGTAATCTGTTACAAATGAAGCTGGGAGCCTCTGCAGTTGTGGTGAGTAAAAGCCCCGCCACTATTTGTTAATGTTATTAGGACATTGTTTGCTAGCTTGATGCTAATGACAGTAACGTTAACTCAGCGGGTTGATAAAGTGCCTCTGCTGTTTCACACCATCATTTCCCCCTTTTACTCTGTGTGGTAACATTCCTAGAGGAAATATTAAAAGTGCTGGGGTGTTGTTGTCATACAGTACAGGATCTCAGTGAAGGGCAAGTGGTCCATAACTTTAATTTTGGAGACAAAAAAAATGTAGGCTTAGCGCCCTGTGGTCCATTGCCCATTAGGAAATGTAGAATACTCAGAAGTACTTTAATAGTGCTTGAGTTACTTTTCTCAGGAAGTAACGTTGGAAGTACTTTAAAAGTACTTGAGTTACTTTACTCAGGGAGTAACGCAGTAAAGTAACTTGCCAAAATTTGCCAAAATAATTGGCCATTGGATGCCCTTTTCTCCAAAATGTTGGGGGCCCCCCAAACATTTCCCTGGTTAGCCTCCCCGGACATGTGCCCCTGCTCTTTAAGAAAAATGACTGAAAAATGACTGAAACATTTTACAGTGTAGAAATAAACTTGTCAGTGCTCTCTGGTGAACTCTTTCTAAATAACCTCAAACATGAAATTTCTCTATGTATTAGCTCACATACCTTATACTAATACTATACTAATAATCAGACAATATATCAGTTTGGACTTTGATTTGCAGTGAGCTAATATTCTTCTTGAATGTATATCTAATGTATTTTCATGACATGGAAATCATCCAATAAACAACAACCTCAGGCAGTTATTACATATGACTAACAGTTATAGGCTACCACTGACAGGAGACAGCTCCCCTTATCCTCTCAGAGAAAGAATAGACAGACATCAAAACCAGTAATAATAACGACCTGTTTCGCTTCACCTCTTACAGCTATTCAATCATAAATTTGAATTTTTTTGGGCCTTTTTTCTTTGGTTCTATTAAGATAAATGCTACAGTAGCACAGCGTGTCTTTTCAGCCTCTCATTGGGCGGAACGAGCCACCCGCTGAAGTCCCGCCCTACCACCTCCAGTTGCAGTTTTCAACACGTCCTTTACTAACTTTTGCAGTGTTTGATATTGCGGGGATGTAGCCATTTTTCTGCCATGGTTCGCGTCCTGTAGGCGGTATTTTTGTGGGCGTGTTACACATAAACCTGTTTCCCCCCGGCAATATTTTTGCAAGTGCACCGTTGCTGTGGCACTGCCAAGAACGATTGTGATTGGTTGAAAGAAATACAAGCAGCCAGGGCGTTTTTTTCTCCATTCTTAAAGTGAGAGTCGGCCCAGCCAGACCTTTCTTTTCTTGAGAAAGGTCTGGTGAACGAGACTAGTGTAGAAATGGATGGAGCAGTTTTTCCCTTGCTGCTTTAATGAGATAAAAAAAAAAAACAGTTCATTTTAGTCAAACTTAAGCTGCTGTTATCACAGAGGAGACAGACCGTAGGTGTACTTTTACACTGCTTACTGATACAGTTACACTATGAGAGGAGAGAAGATTACATATGTGTTTCGGAGAGACAGATGTATCTGCACGTTCAACATCTGGCTAGAAATAGCCTACTCTTAAACATGCTCCAGAGGTCTGAACAATCAGATTTCAGTCTTTACTAAATGCTTCTTGGATGCATGTCAAATCAACTTTTTGAGATCAGATAGATTTCCAAGTCACGCAGACACATAAAGGGACCAAGTTTAAATGGGGTCTAAAACTTCAAAATTCCCAGGAAAAATAAAAACTGGCCCTGGTTGGGTGCCAGATTTATGATTTGCTGTCAATTAAGTCTCACCACAATATGTAAATAAAATCCAGCTCCAATAGCTCATCAGCTCGTTATTTGTCATTCAGCCTTGTTAGACTTCCTCCCTCCTAAATCCAGAAATTAATTATCCTCATAAACTTTGCTTCTACATTAGAATATTTTTTCCTGCATTAATTAAAGTCAGATAAAAAAAAAATACAAAACTCTGATCTACTCGGATATTTTCAGCTGCCATTTGTAATTGGCTGTACAGTATGAAAAAAATAATAAAAAAGAACAAGCAGTGTTTTCATTTCCAAGAACTACAAGGGAATAAGAGATTAAAGAGATAAAACTTTAGACTTTTATGTCTTAAGCACTTTGCTAATTAGCGGAGCAGCAGAGAGGATGAATACATTTTGGTAAATGAAGTCAGAATAAAAAACAGGATTGAAAACAACAGAGTGAATGAACGACCCCCCCGGGGAGCAAAGGGTCGCTTCATTACATGTCGATGGAAATGATGCAAGCAGCTGCTCCGACTGCACATTATCCTGCTCTGCACTGTAAAAAAACAAAACAAAAAATTATTAATATTATTATTTAAAATTATTAGGTTGTCTGGACATTTGGAATGAGCTCAACAAACAAATGTTCATTGAATTTGAAAAAATAAATCCAACAAAGAGACTCGCCACTGTGCTCAGACCGAGTCAGCTCGTCAGTGTGCATGAAATATGCCTTGAACATAAAACACAGCAGATCAACCTTTGAATTAATCTGGTGTGAATTCAGCACTCAGTCAAAGTCATGATTAAAACTTCCTAAAATGGTTGTCAGTATGCTGACGAGTAATTTCGAGTGCAATAATACTACTAATAAGGAGTTAATGATACAGGGATCAGATGATTTGACTAAATAACACAATAACATTTTTTACAGTGTTCCTCTGCTTTCCATATAGATGCAGTGTGAGCGTTGCAGCCTCTTGATAACACGAACGCCACGCTCGGCTGTAACACAGCAGAAGAAGAAGCAGCACATGTTTAATTCATCGACCCTGCACGTCCCTCAAGTTAATTCCACCGTGGGCAGTGTTTATTTCTGCTTTGTACTTTTGTTTAAAGCCAGTTGTTGACAACTCTTGAACATGTCAAACTATCACCGCTAATAATTGCTTAAGGAGCTGGAACTTTCTGCAAATGTTGGTTCCAGCACAAAACACTCCTCCTCCTCGCCTCCTCTCTCTCTTTCTCTCCGCTCCTGAAAGTCTCTTAAATGAATTTTTGATTTTTTTCCTCTTCAACGCCTGACTCTCAGCAAAAAGATTCCCTCTGTAATTCAAAGTGATGGCTGCAAGAGAAAGAATAAAAAAGAATAATGTAGCACTGCCACGCTTCTTCTTCCGAGAGCGTCTTTCTTTTTTTTTTTTTTTTGTCATGTTCGATGGGAAAAAAACTGTCAAGTGCTGCTCTTTTTCTTTCTTTTTTGATTAGTTCAGTTTCTATTCTCCCTCTCTGGCTTTTTGTTCTTGACCCAGGAATCCTAAAGATGTTCCTTCTTCTTCTTCTCCTGTGGTGGAGTTGGGAATAATAATGTTATGCTGAGGAAGATGAATCGGTACAAGCGCCGGCCCCGGGGCGGTATACACCTCTCTTTGGGTCAATGCCATTTCTCTTCAGATCGCGACGCCGCCACTCAACTGGAGCTGCCAGTTGATTAATCCCAATTAGACGGGCTGTCACTTTCCTGTAGAGAGGGAGGGAGGACGACGACGGTTTCCTCTCCTGGTCGGGTCTGACAGAGGCAGAGGAAGAACAGGAAAGAGGATTTTTCCCACACGTCTGTTTGTGATCTGTCTGTCTCTCTGTAGACAGACAGACTGACAGAGGAATAATGAGTCTCTCTCAGAGAAATCAGACTCGACTCCTCTGACAGTCAGTTCAGAGCGGGATGAGACTCTGCAGTGTTTTAAACATCTTTTTGCGTGTCACTCCTCACTGTGGAGGAGACAGGAAACATCCACATCACCACACAGGAAACAGACATCACAGTCTGTTAATCTTTGTACATCTACCCAACGTCAGTGCAGACTTTTTGGAGAACACATTTAATGACTTTTAAATAACTGAGAAAAATAAAACACAACAGACAGAAAGGAGTAGGATGTCATGAGGACAATACGACATGTTAAATCTGACTAAAATAGCACAATTGTGTGATTTGTGAGGCCTCAGCCCTCAGTATGTTGTAGAGCTACATTTTAGTTCAGAAACAACAGGACTAGCCTGCAACTAAATAGTTATTAGTATGAAAACAGATTTAAAGTATTGCTTATCCATGATCATAAACTCCAACTCGCACAAATTATCACTTTTACATCAACAGTGGATCAGCGCATCCTAATACAATGATTCGTATTACTTTTTAAAACCCAAGGTGGAGGAGACCTTCTGTGCGGAGTTTGCATGTCCTCCTCCAGCGTGGTTTTTCTCTTGGTACTCGAGCTTCCTCCCATAGTCCAGAGACATGCAAGTTAGGTTAATTAATTAATGACTCTAAATTTGCTGTAAGTTGGGAATGTGAGCGTGAATGATTGTCTGTCTCTATGTGTCAGCCCTATGACGGTCTGGTGACCTGTCGAGGGTGTACCCTGCCTTTCGCCAACTGTCAGCTGGGATAGCCCCCTAACATTTAGCTAGTTCATCAGTCTATAAAACGTTCTTTCAAATTAACATTTTTATAGTAGCTATAATTCATTCTCCATTGCACTGTAAACCAATAATAAAGGACCATGAGACGCGGATCAATTTCTACAATTCAAGGAGCAGCTGTAATGCCCGCTGATACCGCATGGTGGCCTCTGCCTCTCAGGATCCTTCCAGAGAGGTCATAGAGTAGTCCAGTGTCTCTGGAATGGAGCATGATGATGATATCAGAAAGCTCAGACTGATTCTGGATGCTCAGTATCAAGCTGCACGGGATGCCTAGATCCGTGAGAAGAATCAGATCCAGGCACAGTGGTCAGAGGAGGAGAAGTGTCAGGATACCATGATGGAAATGGACAGTCATGAAGCCTTGGAAACTATGAAGCAGAATGATGAGTGGCGGAAACAGCAGAAGATCAGGGAAAAGCAGGATATTTACAACCCGATTCTGCAACATACAGAGGAGAAGCAAGTTCAACACAGAGACAGACAGCAGCAGGCAGCTTCAGAAAGTGCACCGTAATGCAGAGGCCTTATGAAATCAGGTAATGGAATGTGAGCTTTCTGCTGTAGCTAGGTTTAGAGAGATTTCAAAGGAGGCCAACTGGTTAATCAAAGAAGGCCGGCAGAGATGTGTGGTTCTTGATGAGATCACAGAGCAGAAGCTGAAGGAGCTCAGGGCTGAAGGGTTATTTGAAAAATATTGCAGTCTGATAGAAAGGAAGGCGAGAGCTCTGCATCAATTTCCACCACTTTCCAGAACAGCCAAGCTTAAGTCAAATGATGCTTTGGCTTCCAAGAACCAGACACTTGGGGGACAATGGTGACTCCCTGCTAGGATAGGGGGGTCCAGATAGTTCTCAGAACAGTCACCTTACAATGGGACCAGTAAGGCAACAAAAGAAACATGTACAAGACAATGTTGTCTCACTTCTGTGGAAGGGCATGAATACCTTTGTAAGAGCACAGGGGAGCCATTGCCCAGGTATGCCACTGTTCAAACCTAGGCCACCAAACAGCACTTGGAACACAACAAGCACAGCTAACTTACAAGGAGAACAGTAAGGTTTTTCTGCGGCCGATCCCCCTTCCAGCTATTTTAACAAAGCAAGCAACTTCAAGATAATGCCGTCTCCCTGCTGAGCTGGAGGGGTATGCTAGAGTTACAGGGGAACCATTGCCCAGATGTGGCAATGCTCGAGCTCAGGCCACTAAACAGCACATGGAACGCAACCAGCTGCAGCAAACTTACAAAGAGAACAGTAAGATTGATCTGCAGGCTACCCACATTTCCCCAAAGGATGCACCTGCAGAATGACATTGTCTCCCTGCTGGGATGGAGGGGCCTAACTACCATGCTGACGGTACAGGGAAAACCATTGCACCACAATATGGCAACGCTATAGCCAGGGCCACCAAACTGTACTTAAAATGCAACAGGCTGCAGCCCACTTGGCCTTAACTGGCCAATCTACAACATTCCTGTTCCACACCTCACTCCACTACATTACCTCCTTATTTCTTTTCCTCCCACCCTTTCAGTTTAATGTCTTCTTATTCTTCTAGCTGACCCTTCGCTAAGTCCTGCAGTCTGAATACAGACTGGCCAATCATAGCATCGCACTGGCCAGCTCCATCAAGAGTCCCACAACTAAACGTCTGTACTCCATGGACTTTCACAAAATCTTTTTGGATTTTCTTCATTTTCTGGCTGGTTTTGTGGATTTCAAGCTAATAGTTGCTCCTGGGACATTAATGATACTCTTTACCTGGAGAGGTTGTAAAAAGATCTGTTTTAAAACTTTTAAAAACATTTTAAAAACAAAGCCAAACCCTGTAAAGTGTAGGGTTACCTAGCTACCTAGCTAGCTACTGAAGGAATAGCTTACTGAATGTGTACAAATACTGAACAATAAACAATCAAAAAAAGTATTAAATGTGGTCTAACATCTTTATTTAGCACTGTATGAACTACCCTGTAATCATACACATATTGGACTATGCAGTTTTTAAATATGAGGCTGGCTTGACATTCTGCTGCTATGCTTAAAAGTGGACAGAATCTCTTAATAGACTTCTGGGTTACTTAAATGGAGGAGACATTTACACACCACAACATTTTCAAGTAGAGGCCAGCATTAATACTGCAGTCAAATCAATTTTTTTCAGAAATATAAAAACTATATTTGGTTGAGATGTAGAGCTAGGTAGTGTTTATAGTGATACATTTCTGCCTTTAAGGTTGCAGTGTATGATTAAATGTCGCATTTAGAAACTGAGATTTCAATCAGAATTATTTTGAGAAACTTTTAAAAAGCATTCATCAGATGTCTGCCACTGTCACAATGTATCTATTTCAGTATACAAAGAAATCCACAGCTCACATCACACATGTAAACTGTTTCTGTTACACATTGATTCAATCCTGCAGCCACAAGGCTGAACACAAGGAGAGGAACAGAAGGAGACTGTGTTTTGTGAACATGGTGGTGAGGCTGCAGATTGCATGTAGGAGAACTATGGTGGACAGTGCAAAAATGCTTAAATGCAAATGTCCCTTTCTAAAGCAATACCAAAACATACAAACAAACATACAAAAATAACAATATCACAGAATGTTGAGGACAGGGAAGAGAACAGGCACTACATCATACCATATATTAATATACAACAATATACACTTGCCATAAGTCAAGGTGAATCAATCCATAACCTCAGTATGCACCTACACAATTTAACTACTGTTGCTGCAACATTAGTAGAAACTGTTTAAGCAAAAAAATATACCTCTCTTTGGAGTCAACTAACATAATAAAAAGTGGCAACGAATTCCACCCCACTATGGCTCTGTAAAAAAAAATGCATTAAATAAAAATACATTAAATACTTAAATACATTACTATTAGCCTTAGGCAAAATAAACCTCCCCTCAGTAGCATGTCTTATCAGATAACCATGTCTGCTAAACTGAGATGAAAACAAATAATACAAAACATTTGGAGACAATAATATTCCTGAGTAATTTTAACAAAATATAAGAGGTTCTCTGATTGACCATTAGCCAACCCAGTCTATCATGCATATGTATTACATTAGTTCTGTAAGAACACTGTAAAACACAAAGTTCTGTTTTATTTAGAGAAACTTGTAATTTATTTAAATCCTTAATTGAGGCACTAGACCAAATTGCAAAACAATAATCAAGCTGTGACAGAACTAATGCATTTATAACTTATTTGGCGACATCTTGTGGCATAAATTTTAACACTCTTCTTACCATTGAGACCCCTATTCCCATTTTACTCACAATATGATCAATATGTTTGGACCATGTCAAGCGCTGATCTACACTTATGTCGAGAAGTTTAGTCTCATAAACTGTTCAATAGGAATGTTTTCAATTGTTATACCAAAGCAGGTTCATCTCTCAGCAGATACCTTGACCCAATAACAATAGATTTAGTTTTCCCCACATTCAAAACCAGTTTATTTTTAGTTGCCCATTGTGACACTAGCCTTAAATCCTGCTGTAGCTTATTATTTAACCTAACTGTTGCATATATTGTACAATCATCTGCATACATCGCAACTCTAGTCTTATCAAGAACAAGTGGGAGATCATTCACAAAAATGGAAAATAATAAAGGTCCAAGACAGCTCCCTTGAGGTACCCCACAATCAATATATTTAATATCCAACAAACTACCATTAAAATAAACAGTTTGACTCCTATGTGACAAATAGCTCTGCTTCAGTCTCATTGCAGACAAACTAAAACCATACTGCTTGAGCTTTCCTAATAACAAAGGATGATCAGTAATGTCAAATGCAGCACTAAAATCAAGTAGAACGACACCCACTAATTTCCCATTATCCATATCCATACGCCATTCATCTGTCATTTGCGTCAGAGCTGTACATGTGGAGTGCATTGGTCTAAGTGTATGTTGAAAATCACTATTTAAGTTGTTAATATCAAAACAATATTGAATTTGTTCAAAAATAATCATCTCCATTACTTTTCCTAGAGCAGGTAACAAACTAAAAGGTTGGCAATTCGCCCCAGAGAAAGGTGCAGCAGGATTCTTTCGTAATGGTACAACTTTGGCAATTTTCCAAGTCTTTGGGTAAACACCTTTCTCAATATATAAATTAAAAATATAGCACACAGGAACAGCAATTGAATCAGCAGCAATACTGAGAATATTAGCATCAAGGTTATCAACACCTGGTGGACTATCATTCCCTTTATAAAGAAGCCTATAACCTCATTGACTGTCACCTCTTTGATGTTAAATTCACAATTTTTATTTATCATTATTACATTTGTAATTAATGCTGTTGAGACATCATCATTTACATGTGTCATATTTCTTCTCAAATTATTAACCTTATCATAAAAATAATCATTAAAACAGTTAGCTATGTTTACAGGCTTTGATTTTGAATTTACCGTCCACCTCAAGATAAGCAGGATTTGATCCGGGCATACGACCCATTATGCCATTCACTACATTCCATAGTTTTTTCTTATCATTCTTCACATCTTTGATTTTAGTTGAATAGAACAAATGCTTTTTCTTTTTGTTAGCAGCAGTTACATAATTTCTTAAATTCTTATAATTTTGCCAGTCCGACTGAAGGCCTGACTGAACAGCAACTTTTTTTGCATCATCTCATACCATCATTAGTTTCCTAAGTTCACTGTCCAGCCAGGGTGATTGTTTGCTACTCACAGTATATTTCCTTGGAGGGGCATGTTTCTCTAACACTTGTGAAAACAGTGTATTAAAGTCATCCAGGGCATCATCTGGATCCTGCTTCACAAGTACAGATTCCCAACATACATTTTCAACATCCTCTACAAATGCCTCTTCACTAAACAACTTCATTGATCTTCTGAAAACAACTTTAGGTCCTGCCATTCATAAGCAATCAAATTGTGATCACTAAACCCCACTGGAATAAATAACAGCTTAGAACAGAAATGACTAAAGTTAGTGAACACATGGTCAACACAAGTTGCTGTTGCAGCACCAAAACTCCTTACACACACGCCTGTCAACAATTTGCACAATTGCTGGCACTGGCCACAGCCAATAGCTTATCTCTGAGTGGACAGCCATCCATATTCCAATTAATCAGCTAATATATGAATCTTATAATCACGATCACACACTTTATCAAGCATCTCACATATTACATCCAAATAATTTACCCGTGCATTCGGAGGTCTGTAGCAGCAGCCTATCAGCAAAGGCCTCAAATTAGGTAAATGAACTTGTATCCCATGTGCTTCAATGTCAGCGGACATTCAATCATACGCAATCTCTCTTAGTAAATCACCCGCAAACCGCGGTTCAGCCCCACATGCAAAATTCTAGATTGCGCAGGCAAATTAGTACATGCAAATTGGGATCTTAGTAGAGCCGGCCCTAAATGTACAAAAAATACTAAATTTGGCTACAAGTAAAATTCACTGTGTGATGAAAGTAAAAGTTGCTACTAGTATAAATATATTGCAGGAGGGTTCCCAAAACACAACACAACCATACATAGGTGTCACCTGGCCATTCAGAGGTGTAGCCCTGTTTGTTTCTTTAGCTCCAAATGATAACCCAGTTGGAGCAGTTAATAGTCACTAAAGAAAACAGCAGTGTTGTCATTTTGTATCCTCCTTGAATGAAACAGACAAGGCAAGATGAGACCAATAAGTGAGGGATTACAGGAAAATATGTGGAAAAACTTGTCTTATTGGCTGACAGGTCTGCCAATTCTTAGGCCTACAAGCCAGTACCACAACACACATAACAAACTCATAGATACATAGTTGTCTCATTGGCCACTGGATCATGTGTCAACAGCACATCCATCTTAGAGAGTCAAGAATAGCCTGTAAACAAATGGAAGCAAAAAGGGAAGCTGCAGCTTTTCTTGATTAATAATAAATAAATGAATAAATTCTCAACCGACTGCAATGAGGCATTTTTATATGGGTTCATGATCTACATGCAGTAGAAAAAAAGTTTTGTCTCTAGTTAAAAATAATCTTTGTATTTAGGATATAATCACTGCTGGACTCTCGACAGAGAAGTATGTACAAGGTTTTCATGAACTGAAATACTTATAACGTTACAGCTTAAAATAATTCACAAACATGAGGAATTGTAGAAACTTACTTCAGTCAAACATGAATTCAGCACATTTTCCACGGATAAATACTTGTGGAGATGTCCCTATCCACCTTATTTTTCACGGAAACACGGAGGCAAAACAGAACGCAGCCAGCTTCTGTTTTTTTGTGCGACACTTCCGGTCCAGTGCTCTTACCACTGTGTAAATGGGAATCGCCTTGTTGTTTACCTTGCTGAGTTTAGCTATATATATATGTATATATCACATTTTTCACGTCACTATATCACCGTTTAGACTAATCTGATGTTTGTAAAGTCTATAAACACAATGACTGAACAAACATTAGTATTTTCTCTGTGTGTAATTAATAACATGGTTATCGTAAATTAGCTGGGCTAACCGTTAGCTGTTAGCCATTAGCCGTGTCTAATAACTCACTAAACTCACAAAGTGGCCCGTAAAAAAAATATTTTCTCCAGCGGATGTCTTAGTTACAACATGATTGAGCTAACTGGAGTAGTTTCATGTCGTATCAGACAACGGGAGGCTTTTAACGGATGACGATCCTGATGTTAGCTTTGCTGCTAGTGTTAACGTTAGCTGAATAAATACCACACATATCAACACAAAACTGCTTTGCTAGCTCAATCATGTTGTAACGGCTGGATGGTTGATGCGTACATGCTGATTCAGGTGCTATCAGAGCCGATCCGCGCATCACTATGGCTTAATGATCAACTCAGTCAATTAAAACAACCCGTCCTGTGTTAGGAGTGTATGTCGCTGACAGAAAGAAAGAAAGAAAGAAAAGGGAAAAAAAAGATAGAAAAGCAGCGTACACCTCACATATTTATTTCTCACAGTTGCGCACACGTTTGGCTGGCATGCAGAAGCACCGTCTGTGTGTCTGTGTCGAGGGTGCGAGCCGCAGCTTCAGCTGCTCAGGTAGAGAGGCTTACCCCGGTGTGTTTTTTCGCTGATTCGGTTCTGCAGGTTCTCTGCTGGTACACTGGAGACGGGGATCAAGCAGTTTGTCTCACTCGGGATAGATTGTGCTTTTTTGGTTCATAGTTTATGATTGACGTGCGATTTATTCGCGTTTAGAGGGAATAAATTTCCGTTATAATGGAAACGTGGGCACAGTTATCTAACGTTATACAAAATACACAGACTAACTAACTAACTAACTAACTAACTGATTGACTAACATAAACAACTGAAAACTGAAAAAAAATTAGCTTGCACCGTTAGCTCCGGTAAGGGAAAGCATGAGGGAAAGCGGCTGACCGGAAGTCACGCACAAAAAAACGGAAGTTGATCACTATTTACTTCCGTATTTGAAAATAAGGTGGATATGTGAGGATAGACAACTTATCAACCTGCTAGCATTCTAGCTAGCTAACGCTACGATCGTAGCAGATTATGGTAACATTTACTACTGCTAATTTTAGAGAGGCAACTATTTACTGTTTGTTTATGAAATATAGGCATTTAGATTGGTTCCCATCTCCATCCAGGCACAGGAAAATTAAAAGCTCACTTACGTTAGCCTACCAGCTACGTTAGCCTAGCTTTGTCTAGCACCCAGACAGAGTGCCTAAAGTATGCTCTGCCACTGTGAGAGTGCGGTGCTCTGGATAACCCCTACGGTACATTCCGAAGGTGCTTAGGAGAATTTACAAAGGGTGAATTCCAGCTAAGCAACACCCACCAAAAAAACGTCAAACTGTTTGTTAACAGTAAAAAGGTCTATAGACCCTTTTAGGGCCAACATCATAATGATGTCTTGTTGTATTATTGGGAGCCACAATAGAAGGAGTTATGGCTCAAAACTTAAATTTTATCACATACCAGCCACCACTGCCTGTCAACAAAAACAAAGACAGCTATGTTTTTGTGATAAGACAAAAGGATGGACAGAGGCCATCATCAAAATGGTCGCATGGGCAGTGCACACTTCATATCAGGTTAGTGAAAAAGTATTTACTGTTGTAGGGCTGAATAACGTTAGCATGTCCACCCAACCAGAAAGTGGGGAGGTATAAAGAGGAATATTGGATTTCAATGTAACGCTAACCTTTTAGCGCATTAGCTAACGTTAGCTTTGATAGCAAAACAAATTGGTGGAAACAGTTCAAGTGTTGTCCTCCTTTGTACGGTTGGCATAGTAATCAACCACACAGCCGCCCATTCCACCTTAAGCAATCCTGTCAGATCATCCATCCACTGAGTGAGAGCATACGGGTCAGCCAGTCTGTTCCCATCGGTCAGTGTTAAATTTTTCAAGTAACACTGACAGTGCGTTGGTTAATTTGGTCTGACGCTCTGCACTTAAGTAAGAGCTTTGTTGGTTAAAGAAACAGAGTGTTCTATTTCCATTTAGAACATGGCACAAAATACTTGATTCTGATTGGTCAAACAACAAAATTCTGCGGTGTTTATTTCTTGAGGTATCACCGCTCCTCTGTTGCTCCGTTGCTAGGGATGCCATAGCAACGGCCTTAGACTGAGGAGCATCAGAATCAGTTAACATTCGGGGGCGGATACAAAACGTAAAGTGCTTGCCGTTGCTTTGCTGTTCGACCAAGATGAGAATCAACCTCCCAAAAAGCGGAGGTTTTGGGTGCATGAGATCCTCAAAAAAAGGGAACAGTATGGTGAATACCATCATCTATTTAGTGAGCTTTGTCTGGACGATGAGCGCTTCCAGTCCTACTTTCGGTTAAACAAGTGTCAGTTCGAGCATCTTCTGCAGATGGTGGGGCTGAGTATCGCCAAGCAACAGACCAACTGGCGAGAGACAATCAGCCCATCGGAAAGGCTGAGTATTTGTCTCAGGTGAGTTCAATAGATGTCTCAGAATCAGAAATACTTTATTGATCCCCAGAGGGAAATTCTGTTCGTTACAGCCCATTCAAGAGTATAAAAACAGAAGTATGAATGTAACAGATAAAAAAAACTACATAACTTTTAAATGATAATTTTGACTGATCACCTGGATTTTTGTAGCACCTGTTGCTCAAAAATGACACGCATGTTCACCAGTCCTGTCTGTACAAGTAAAATATAATGCAAGATATAAATCTGGATATGTCGATATGTAGGCCTACATTCACTGTGAATATGTAGTATGCATCCTGCAGATAAAGTTAGTGCCAGTGTCATATAACAGTATAAACAATGCAGTGTATATTGTAGATGAATTATTGCACAGTTGCAATTATTATTATTGACATTACTTACGTACATTACATTACATTGTAGGGGTATAGCTAGATCACCCCCTGGTGACATTTCACATGAACTGATTTTCTTTCAGTTGTGTTCACTCCATGTAGCTGATTAATTCATGCTTAGTATGCATAATGTAAATGTTCTTTAATTGTTGTGCATACTTGTTAATTGTTGTTGTCACTAAGCTATGCAATGTACACATTCAGTAAGTATAAATAGGCATTGTTTTCTGACTTCTTGTAGATATCTTGCCACTGGAGACTCTTTCAGAAGCCTGGTCTTCATCTACCGGATTGGCTTCTCAACAGTGGTTGGCATCATCCATTTGGTCATCGCTGCCATCTGGGATTGACTGGTCACCGACTACATGCCAGTACCAACTGTGGGAAAATGGAGACAAATTGCAGAAGACTTCCATCGTCTCTGGGACTTTCCAAATTGCCTCAGCGCAATCGATGGGAAGCATGTGCAAATCCAAGCCCCAGCCAACACAGGGTCCCTTTTTTACAACTACAAGGGGCACTTTTCTGTTGTGCTGTTGGCTGTAGTGGATGCGTGCTATCGCTTCCGAGTGATTGATGTCGGGGCATATGGCAGGAGCAGTGATGGAGGGACCCTAGCTGCATCTGCGTTTGGGAAGGCCTTGTACTCCGAGACCCTTCAGCTCCCGGCAGATGTTCCTCTCCCTGGTGCTGAAGATCAGAGCCCAGTCCCTCATGTGTTTGTAGCAGATGAAGTGTTTCCACTGCACAGGGAGCTGATGAGACCATACCCGGGACAGAACATCAACACCATAGAGAGGAGGGTATTCAACTACCGCCTGTCGAGGGCCAGGAGAATGATGGAGCGCACATTCGGCATTCTTGCTGCACAGGTAGGTGTCACACTGCATCAACCATATGTTACTGTGAGATGCCAGATTAACAGACTGTTGTTAGAATGTAAAAATGATAAACTATAGAGATGACCAAATTGCTCAATGTTGAGTACTAGATTGTCAGACTAAGCTTAGTAAACTAAGTAATATTAATATTAATATTATTAGTATTACTGACTAGTATCTTAGTAAACTGTCAGATTGTTGAAGTAAACTGTTTAGTTGTGAACATAGCAACTGAAAAAAGGAACTGATTAGAACTGATAAACCACTGTAAGGACAAACAGGACCATGTACCTATACTGGTTATCTATGGCAAAATAAACTTTCTATTCTGTTCTATTATACAGTGGCGGCTCTACCGGAGAGTTCTGGGGGTGTCTCCAGAGGTTGGCAGAGACACCAAGGCAGACCACCGCCATGCCCCGCTTTCCACTGTGAAACAGCGTGCCATCTGGATCGGGTTGGCAGCAACAATGCTTCCAGAGAAGCCCAGGCTGTGAGGGAGACCTTCACTGCATATTTCTCCTGTCCAGGTGGTGCTGTGCAGTGGCAAGACAGCATCATTTAATCAGCCTTTCAACTGGTCTCCTGCTTGGCCCAGCCATCTTCAGATGACACTCACTGACACCTGATTCGCCAAAAGGAGGACTGGAAGCGCTCATCATTCAGACAGTTTTCTCAACATGCAACTAATCACCATACTGTTCCCTTCATCTAACAGCAAAGCAACAGAAAAAGTTAATAAATTAATATAATAAATAATAATGAATGGTAATAAATAATAGTAAGTAAGTTAATAAATAATCATACTGTGCAATCAAATTATTACCGTTTTCCATGACTAATAACAATGATAGAGAATTTAAAGGCCCTGTATGTAAGAATGTGGCCAAAACGGTTACTGCACTCAAATTCAAAATACTGCTGTGAGTTGTGTCCGCCCCCCCTCCTCTACAGATTCGAGGTTACTGGACAGCGGCACGCTGGAGACTGATTTGTTTGCCCACGGGCGGCTGCCGTGGCAGGGCCGTGTCGCCGCGTCCTTGATCTTCGGTTTTCCGTTCAAGCATGTCCGGCTTCTCTGCTGCTAAGGCTGCTGCCAGGATACAGCTGAGGAGGAGCCGTGTGCTAATGCTATGTACCGGGACACTGCTAACGCTGCTGCCGGGATACAGCTGAGGAGGAGCCGGCTGCTAATGCTATGTACCGGGACACTGCTAACGCTGCTGCCTGGATACAGCTGAGGAGGAGCCGGCTGCTAATGCTATGTACCAGGACACTGCTAACGCTGCTGCCTGGATACAGCTGAGGAGGAGCCGGCTGCTAATGCTATGTACAGGGACACTGCTAATGCTGCTTGCCGTGCTGCTGTAGCTCAGTCGTAACTGTAACTGATGCTGAGACTCTACTGACTGCGTGACTGGTAGACGGCGGTGGGTTGCGCAACAGGCCAAAACACAAATTCAAAACATAAACATGCTTTGCGGACTGTAAAAATGTAAATGCGAATATTCTGGCTGTACTATTGTTGTCTATGACATCAGTATGTTATATGAACATTATTCCTTAGTCTCTGTGACATATTAGGATGATTTTACGACTATTTGCTTTAGATTTCTTACATATAGCTCCTTTAAACTGTCATTCCTGCTTTTCTGAATTACCCAACAAAGACTGTACTCAACTGAAAATAGAACAAACATACAATGTAAATGCATCTTTGTAATACTTTTATTTACAATAATTATTCACTTAACAGCTACAATTTTCTCAAATATAATGTAAATGCATCTGAAATACTTTGATTTACAATAATTATTCACTTACCAGCTACAATTTTTTCAAATATAAACTTTGAAACTCAAAAAAATTTAACAATTTAAAACATTCAAATTATATTTAACATTCCTCACAAGATTCTGCTTCATGGGGGAGCTTCAGAAAGCCCATGCGAACTTTGGATTTCAATTTACTGTCCAGTCTCTGAAATGCTGGCAACAAGCTTAAAAGAAAGTGTTCATCTTCATTAGTAGGTTTCTCTAAAAAACCAAGGACACACTCCTGGTACTCTGATAACTGTGGTTGTGGGATAGTGACATTCCTTATCTTGGGAAGTTGGGGTTTCTTGTGAAGATATGTGGAAGTGGAAGCAGAAGCAGAGGACAAAGAAGCTGAGGAAGAAGAAGGTGTGTGTGGGTGGGGACTGCCGGACCTTCGGTCACCACTGGGGTTGAGGTTGAGGGTCCTGGCATCTCCTCCTCTCTTTCAGCTTGAGGGTGCATCTCCTGTTTGTTATAAGTGTGATCAGTTAACCATATTACGTCAACCATTACCCAGAAGCCCTCGCACCATGGCTGGCGAAGAACTCATGGGCAAAAAATGATTATATCTGGTCCCCAATCAGATACTGCTCAGATTTTGTGTGCAGATGAAACACAATTAAACTACGGTGTGTAAAATGTATACAGCTACCTTTCAATTTATGTAAAGTAGCCTATATTAAGTAAATAATATAAAGTATATTTAGCTACTACGTCTGGTGTCAATTACCTCAATTAAATCGGTCAGGTCCAAGTCCAGGTTCACAGGATCGACAGGAAACAGATCCAGGGTCACCTAGTTCCATGGCGAGACAAAAACAGTTCGGAGTGCATGGATGTGTGAATTTATAAATGATCGATCAACAAATCTGTCTCATTCTCATCCTGACTGACATCCTCCAGTTCCATGTTTGAAGTTGTTTTTCATTCTTGTAGATGAAACTCCAAGAAAGACAGGATGCCCATATATTTCCATCTATTCTTCCTGCCACCCTCTGCTCCACTTTTCTTTGTCTTTTCGCTTCATCTCAGCCTCAGACTTACTGCTCATCAGGTCATCGGCAGCGCTGTCACCCACCACAGCCAGCAGGCTGGTAAAGAGAATGTGGTTTAAGGTCCGGAGAACCGTGACCTGACGAGGGATGCGTTTAAGCTGAAGACGGATGATAATTGACCTAAGTCCCGCCCTAAAACACAATGAGCCAATCACAGTGCGTATAGCAATTCCCATACACTCGGACATTCTCTGCCTGGCTGTTCATTGAAATGCATTACAGAAAGTCAGTTTTGTTCGGTTTTATGAGCTTTTTCGGAGATTTGAAGTTTAAAAATGGTCAAATGTGTGCATGGGGTACTTGCAACTCCGACACAAGGTATCCTGAGAGGCTGGGCGATGAGGTGTATTTTTTACACTTTGGATAAAGTTGTGCGGTAACATTAGACCACAACATCAACTCAACGTTTGCTGGAAAGAAATATAAAGTTATCTTTAACATCTCTAGCTAGCGTTAGCTAAAGTTAGCCTAACGTTAGTTCCTAGCTGCGTTGTTCATCATGTCACCTTGTTTGCTGGGAGTTCATTAGCCTATTTTGTTCTAGTTTTTGTACTTTGGTGTTCGTGCATCATTGTTAGCTGTTGTCCAAAGGGCTCTAGTTAAGCTAACGTTAACTTCTGGAATGTAGCTTCATTAACTTATCTGTAATCGCAGAGATAACAAAGGTTGGCAAACGTTATGCTGAATGATTCAGTGTAAATACTGTAGCACCAAACTAACGGAGAGACACTGTTGGTAAAGACGGTAAAAAGGCCGTTATCCTTTTCTCATATTCTGAGCCAAAAACCTTAACTTCAGTGGCACTTTAACTTCTTGTCTTTGATGACGACGGCAAAAATATTTATCTCTATATTTTATTTATATAATAAGCCATGTTCTAAGCGGCATAATGTGTAGTGTGCCGGTGACAGTTGAAAAATAACTCCCGACAGGTGAATGGAAAGGGTTCCCTTCACCTGAAGGGAGTTATTTATTTTTTTTTTTTTTACATAAATTATCAAACGCTTAAAGGGATAGTGCACCCACAAATGAAAATTCACCCACTATCTACTCACCCATATGCCAAGGGAGGCTCAGGTGAAGTTTTAGAGTCCTCACATCACTTGCGGAGATCCAAGGGGAGAGGGGGTAGCAACACAACTCCACCTGTGAGGAGTCTAAAACGTCACCTGAGCCTCCATCGGCATATGGCAGAGTAGATAATGGCTGAATTTTCATTTTTGGGTGCACTATCCCTTTAAGTTAATCGGCATTCTGCGGCTCTGTCTCCCCAGTCAGAGTGCCAAGAGTGCGCTTTGCCACTCCTAGAGTGCAGTGCTCTGAATAACCAAATGGTACATTCCAACACATCTCCGAAATTACAAACGGTTCAGTTTGTGCCAGAGTGCACTACGGCACTCAAAATTAGTATTTCTGAATGCACCACTCGCATCATCTTCCTCCATTGTTTAAAACAGGGCTCTCAAGTTTTGATCTCATTTCAGAGTGAGACTTTTGCTGGGTGGCGACGGGGGGCACCGATGTGGCAGGCCTTGGGTATGATAGTTTATAAAGTATTCAAATTTCAAATAAGTCATCATCTACATGTGTTTAAAATAGCTGCTGAAATTAGCAAGGATTCTTTTTTAATTTTGGGGGGCATTTTAGCCTTTAAAGAGGCAACAGATAGGATTTGTTTTTTTTAGCTTGGCGCCACCTAGCGTCAGTGGTGTTGCATTGCACTGTCGCAATGACCAAATTGACTGTGGGGATCAGAGATAATCAATAATATGACTCTATCAGACTCTCTAAATTGAATAAAATGTAGGCTGCAAAGCCACTGGCATACCTCTATGTATATGTAGAATGAGAAGGTGTGTGGACTATACTAAATAAATGAGTGAAGAGACCGAGCAACAATTATCAGATTTATCTGAAGAAAAAACAAATAGAAGCACAGTACTAGTACAAATAACTCACAGTAAACTATACCAAAATGTACAGTATCAGTACAAACAGCAGTAGACACAGTGGAATTATACCAATATGCACATGTTTAGACCTGATTCTAGAATAAACGGTAATGTTACCGTATGGAAATGATGCGGCACCACAAAGTTCAGTGTTGACTTAGCTGGGCGTAACTTAGCTGGGCGATGTCCGTCGATAGCTGCCTCCGTGAGAAGAGAACAGACGGGAGGGAGGGGGGTATCACTGTCCGAGGGCTGCCGTAGAATGGCAACGAGGATGTCAGCCGACCAACACTCGCTACCCGGTCCCTGGTTGCGGAGATTTGCGATGCTGGCCAGCTAGGAATTAACTAGCAGCCAGTACAGTACAGTCCTCTCTCGGCTAGCTAACATTTAGCCGTGTTACTTACTGATCCATTAGAAAGAAAGCTAGCTGGACATTGGTTTTGAAGTCTCTTTGTTCACGGAGCTCCCTTCATCTCTTGAACGCCTGACTGAGGTTTACTCGTTTTTCCTCTTCTTCTATCACTTTCCTTTTTGCTCTTCTTTGTCTCTTCAGACAGAGGAGCTCATTTTCTTTTGCTAGGCCGTTTTTCACTTGTCTCCAAACTCTGTCTGTCTGTCATTGTGCGCGTGACTCAACTATCTCATGTCCAACTCCTCATAAGGACCAGCTCCAGTCCCTGATTGGCTGACTGACTAATTTCGCAATACATGACGTGTTTCCTGCTGTAAAGCCACTAAGTGACGTATGTAAACGCTGATAGTCTGATTTTACTGTGGCCACTACCCTGTGCAACCCACATTATTTTCATAATGATATATTTAGGAAAAGATGCTATCTGTTTCCTCTTTAACTGACAGGACAGTTAAGCGTGAAAGGGGGAGAGAGACAGAGGGAGTAGCATGCAGCAAGGTGCCACAGGCTAGAGTCGAACTCGGGCCACTGCGGCAAAATCTTTATAAGGCTCCTGCTCTATGCACTAAGCCACCAACAATCCATTACAATGAATGCTGTTGGCTAAAGTTGACATGTGGTCTTGTCAAACTGTTAAGTAAATGCTGATATTCCCTGAGATAAGCTCTCATTGTTTTCCTTTTGTGCAACAAGTACTTTCATTCAGTAGGCTACAAAATCAAATGATGAGATGACTTACTTTATACATGTGATAAGGCACCCCCGTGCACCGTCTTCTTGCTGCAATCAGCTCACCTGTATCTCACCTGGATACAGCAATGCTATTTTCTGATTGGCTATAGCCAATCAAAAAAAGTAGCTGTATGTTATTTTTTGATTGGCTGATGGGTAGCTGTTTCTTATTTTCATTGGCTGGAGCATGGCAAGCTCTTGTTGAGCTTTACGGTATCCACAGTGTCTTGCAACATGTTCCACTAGCGTGTAACATGGTGGACGTTATCATAATAATTTTTTTTATGTGTGAGAAATACCAGGTGTGGCGGGTGAGAGTGTGAAAAGGTTAAAATGCGTGTGCCCTTTTCACACAGAGCGCGCAAAGTGCAGACCTCCACCGACGAACCAATTCACTGTGTATGTGCTACCGCGGTGCAAGAGCGCACCGCCCTGCCGCCGAGCTGACGCCGCGGCATGCGCCCTCTCGCCCCCTCCCTCCCGTAATTGTTGCTCGGTCTCTTTACTCATTTATTTAGTATAGTCCACACACCTTCTCATTCTACATATACATAGAGGTATGCCGGTGGCTTTGCAGCCTACATTTTATTCAATTTAGAGAGTCTAATAGAGTCATATTATTGATTATCTCTGATCCCCACAGTCAATTTGGTCATTGCGACAGTGCAACGCAACACCACTGACGCTAGGTGGCGCCAAGCTAAAAAAAACAAATCCTATCTGTTGCCTCTTTAAAGGCTAAAATGCCCCCCAGAATTAAAAAAGAATCCTTGCTAATTTCAGCAGCTATTTTAAACACATGTAGATGATGACTTATTTGAAATTTGAATACTTCATAAACTATCATACCCAAGGCCTGCCACATCGGTGCCCCCCGTCGCCACCCAGCAAAAGTCTCACTCTGAAATGAGATCAAAACTTGAGAGCCCTGTTTTAAACAATGGAGGAAGATGATGCGAGTGGTGCATTCAGAAATACTAATTTTGAGTGCCGTAGTGCACTCTGGCACAAACTGAACTGTTTGTAAAAGACCATGTGACAGTACGTTTGTAAACTGAAGCTGATACTTTACTACACGTAGGCCTACACTCAGTATGTAAAAATCTACATGACTGACATGAGCTACACACTATTCTTGCAAAGAAAATGCAGTACAGGCATACATTTAATAATGTTATATGTGACTATTCGATTCAGATGGGTTATCAAATAAGGAAAAAAAACACATTAGCCTTATTTCGTGCACTTAATCTTTTTTAAAACAACATAGTTCATTAGGTTTTTAAATAAAAAATGTTTTTGATTATTTACAGTGGACGACTTGAAAAAAAAATGGAAGAACTTGAGGGACAGGTTCATTAAGGAGAGGAAAGCAGCCAGGGAGAAAAAAAGTGGGTCGCCAGCAGACCACAAGCCCCTCTGGAAATTTTATTCAATTACAACTTTTTTGGAGCCGAGTGTGACAGAGAGGGAGACCACATCTAACCTCTCGAGCACACGCCCCCCCCACCCCCACGGATGCTGATGATGACACCTTCACCCTCAATCTGACTATGGTCCCCTCTGAGGAGTATGAGGTGTCCGAGTCTGTGGTCACACAAGGCACCTCAAGCTTCCTCTCAGCGCCAGTGTCCACCCCCTGTCCTACTCCCCCACTTCCTCCAGCACCCTCAGCACCCCCAGCAACCCCAGCAACCCCAGCACCCCCAGGTCAGAGGGCTGGGAAAGCTAAAAATAAAAGACAGAGGCAGGATGATGAGGCCTTCGAGAATGAGGTGATGGGGATGCTCAGTGCTAGGCCAGATGAGGAGGAGCTCTTCCTGCTGAACCTGGCACCTCGCCTCAGAAATCTGACAAGTGAAAAGAAGAGTCTTTTTAAAAAAGAAATTCTGCAGGCGTTGCACCGGGCTGAGTTTTCATAGACTTTTTTTTTTTTTCATTTCTGTTAAAAACACACACACACACACACACACACTCTATTGCGTCTCCTCAGGTTGCTGTGAAGGCGATGTTTTGGGCCTGTTCTGGTTCCTGTTAAATAAGATCAAGTTTAAATAAAAAAAGTTTGCAAAAAATGCAGTATTTACTGTATCAGATCTTTTTATGTACAGATATGCTTTTGATATGAAGAAGTAGGAGGATGACTTTATTCATAAACTGTCAGTCAATTTTCCTTGCATTAATTTATTAATTTATAAATTTACTCTTTAGGAGTAAATGGTTGGCTCTTAAAAGAGCCTTTTTTGGAGCAGCAGAGGAAGAGGGTGTGGGTCAGGTAGGCAGGTCAAGCGAGGTTGTTCTGCCAGGGCACTTCACCAGCAGCAGAGAGGAAGTAGGTGGTGAACTTCTCCCGCACAGCAAGGGCATTTCTGGAGGCGTGGTTAGAGCCGACCCTTCTCAGCTCAGGCAGTGCAGGGGGGCCCTCAGCTTCCAGTGTGAGGTCAGCCTGTGGTGTGGAGTTCCACCTCTGAAAATTGTGAAGGGCCACAGCGGCCTTCACAATCCAGTCAATGTTGTCCGGCTTCACTCCAATCACCCGGTGATAAATCCTCCACTGGGCAGCGAGGATCCCGAAGGCATTTTCGACCACTCTGTGGGCTGTGGAGAGGCGGTAGTTAAAAATCCTCTCAGACCTGGAGAGGTTTCGTCCAGGGTAGGGCCGGAGCAAATTCCTCCTTATAATAAAAGAAGAACAAAACAGACCCATTTAACAACAATGACACCATTTAGCAAAACTGGACAAATGATCAAAGACAACTAAAACACAATAAAAACTACAAGTCAATTTTAGGTTAACATAGTGCCACAACAAAATAAAAAATATTTTTATAATTCAAAACAATTGTTTTTAGGAATTACTTTTAAAATGGTGAGTATTCCTATTGTGAAAGCATGTTCTAATTTGAGAATTTTTTGTGTGAAATATTTAGATAAACAATTATACATAGCTTTGTCAGTAAATTTACTCACTTGAGAGGAAAAGCCTCATCTGCCACAAAAGTGTGAGGCATGGGGCCCAGGTGGTCTGCACCTGGGAGAGGTGCATCCTCTGGGAGATCCAGAGTGACCTCCCACAGAGCACGTCCAAAAGAGGATGCAGCCAAGATGCCCCCATCACTGCTGCGACCAAAAGCGCCCACATCCACTACCCTGAAGCGGTAGCTGGCATCCACAAGGGCAAGGAGGACGATGGAGTAGGTGCCCTTGTAATTAAAAAACTGAGAGCCAGAGTTTGCTGGTGCCTGGATGACAACATGTTTGCCATCCAAGGCTCCCAAGCAGTTGGGGAAGTTCCACCTCTCCCTGAAGCCCTGGGCTATTTCCCTCCAATCAGCAGCCTTTGGGACAGGAAGGAACTCCTCCATCAGGCTCTCCCAAATCACCTGGCAGACCTCCGGGACGATGCCTGCCACCGTAGAAATCCCCACGCGGTAACTGGCGGCAATGGTGGTGTAGGAGTCTCCAGTTGCCAGGAATCTGAAGTAAATTTAAGTGTCTTGAGTCACTATAAATTACATACATACATATATACATATATACAGTACAGGCCAAAAGTTTGGACACACCTTCTCATTCAATGCGTTTTCTTTATTTTCATGACTATTTACATTGTAGATTCTCACTGAAGGCATCAAAACTATGAATGAACACATGTGGAGTTATGTACTTAACAAAAAAAGGTGAAATAACTGAAGACATGTTTTATATTCTAGTTTCTTCAAAATAGTGTATGTGCTACCGCAGCGCAAGAGCGCACCGCTCTGCCGCCGAGCTGAGCGGCGCGCGAGAGGGCGCATATCGCGGCGTCTGTGCCCCGCCAGCCTGCGCTCGAACTGAACATTTTTTAATTTCACTGCAACACGCTGTGACGACACCTCGGCGCGTCCAGTAGCAGAGAAGAGTCTGAAGTAGACCCGGAAGCGGTCACCATGGAGCTGTACTCCCCCAAATCCTGTCTTGCGCGCCTTGCTCTCCGCTTGCTCTGCGCCCTACCCCGTGGTGGGCGCCGTGAAAATTGCGCTCTGTGTGAAAGAGGCTTAACACTCTCAGAGCGTGAGACTTGAGAGCCCTGTGTCTAAAACAAGCCAACAGAACTTGCTAAGTAGGCCCTTGAATAGAGAGTTGCGTCATCTGTTCACTCCATTGGATCATTTTTTTCACAGCAATGGCAGACTCAAGAGCCTCTCGATAATTCCCGCAAATAAGTAGCACATACTAGCAGCACAGTGGAGTTACAGCAGAAAAGACTGGTTGTGATGCACATTAAAAGGGTAAGATGACTTAAATTTTATATCATCAGCACATTTTAACTAAATTAACATGTGCATTTAAGCATGGTAGTGGATTATCCCTCGCTAAATTAGTAGATTTAGGGAATGTTAACAGATTAGGCTAGGACACAGTGCATACTGTACATAAATATAATATTGGCCATGAACAGCCTATTAGTTTTAAATTGTCTTCTCCTAAACCATTTTATCTAACATTGGAAAAAGTGCTTCCAGTCCTTAGTTGTTGTTTTTTTGCGAGCCACTATAAGTTAAATATTAGCTCAGTTAAATATAACATTGCTGCGTGATTGTTGAGTGGTGAGTGGAGAAGGAACAAAAATGTAACTTACGGGTGTGTGTTTTTTAGGCTTTGTGATTCTGTTGACTATACCTGTCTATGTTACAGCTTAGCTGAATTTGCACCGATAGCGAAAGTAGAGCGAAGTTTGAGGACCTGAATTAGATTTAAAACACAAGCTAAGTAATTTTGGAAAATGAAACATACCAGGCTGAATGGGGAATTAGGCTATTCTAAATACCAAACGCGTTATATTACTGTGTTATACGTGCAATCATGCTTAATATATTTTCTATTACAGTATTAGCTATGTAATCTTATCTAACCTACTGTAGGAGCACTAGGTGGTCTACCCAGATGTTTACCTCCACATTAAATTAGAATATATAGTATTATATATAGATCATTAGCCCATCAACATTAAAGTTACTCATTGTGATCGGTTTAGAAACATAGAAGTTATAGGGCTTTTTTTTAAAACCAAGATAAAACGCAGCTCCCCTGTTTGCTTGCACTTGTACAGACAACTCTTGCCTCTCCAATATGGCAGTGGCACTGATGTATCCCGCTGACAGTCAGAGCTACATTTTTATACAAAGAAAAGAATAATGTATTACATTTGCTGATTTTACAAGAAGGGATAAATAGTCAAGAATCTGTTGTAGACAGTGAGTGCGTTTACATGGACAGTTTAATTCCCTTTTCATTCAGAATGAAAGTTCACTCCTATTAAAAGTGATCTTGTAAACACCTAATTTGGAATGAAAATGGCCAATGCGATTGAAAATTCAATCCGATGTAAGGGGCTGGAATATTCTGTTTCTAATTCCGAATGAAAGAATTTCTCGCACTTGTATACACCTATTCCTCTTTAAGGTCATTCCGGTCTGTCTGCGCATGCTCGTTTCCTTGCCCTTCTGGCGCAATGACATATATAGCGCGTGTAGCAATGGGCTGAGATAGAGCAGGCGGACTTGTTGCACTTACGGTTTCCATTTGCCACAGCACGGTCTTTTATATCCCTTCTTCGACCTTCTGCCTTCCTTCTTCTGCTCAACAGACGAGGCATTAGCAAAACAAGGCTGTTGTTGTACTGCTGCTTCAAGAATTTAAGCAAAACAAGCCCGAAAAAGGCACTAAGAACAGTTAATTCCGAATGAGAAGCCATCATGTAACCGCATCCAGTGTTTCACTAAGTTTCTAAAGTTTCCCCAATGTAACAAATAACAAAACCCTACAATTTTTACAGTTAGTCTGGTATTTTCTCCCAAATTGACAGAGGAAGGCATTGCAGTTACTCTTACTAAGTTTGTGCCCCAAATTTGTACTGAAGCAGACTTTATTCACCAAAGCATTTCAGTTATCTCACCTTCATCAAGGTGTCTGAGGCTGAATCGCCCTCCTCAAATACAATTTACAATCAGTCATATAGATACTCTGCATACAAAACATTATCAACACTTTTATTAAAAAAAATACTGTTTACATAACATCATTACCTAGTTAATTAGGAATTGCAAGAGAAATATGAAATATAAATAACCATAAACACAGAAAATACAGTATTACAAATGTCTTTTCAGAACAGTCTTTTATCATAGCCCAACAATGGGTGGGGAACTGCCCATTGGTCCGACAGCGCATTGGTTCGACATCCCATTGTTCCGACCATATTAAACCCATTGTTCCGAAGTCCCGTTGTTAGGAATCATCATGATGCCCTGTGGTTAAGGTCTGGTTAGGTTTAGGCACAAAAACCACTTGGTTAGGGTCAGGAAAAGATCATGGTGTGGGTTAAAATGAAAAAGAAAGTGACAAACACATAAACCGTGAGCCTGCTCCGCCTCAAGCCTTTCCCAGCTGACCCAGAGCCGGCCGCGGCACACCATCAAGGTAGAAATACGCTCGCCGGGAGCCGTTCAGCACCACGGACAGTCGGACTAATGGGATGTCGAACCAATGGGCTGTCGGACCAATGACATGGACCCCAATGAGTGAAAGTGTTGAATATCCATTTTTCAACAAAGTCACTATTCTATTAACCTTACCTTTCAAACCAAATTTTCAAAACACAGCAGACTCAAATCCCTTTCATCACTTCATATTTATTAACTCATTTCTGCAGTTGACCTGAACGCATTCGTCCATGAACCAAGTTTCGAAATGTTCTCAAAACACTTCTGTTATTTGAGAAAAAATAATACCCTCTCAGGCGTAAAGCACCCATTTTAGACATCCAGAGCACCTCCGGCTACAGGAGTTATTCATTTCCAAATCTTCCCTGCTCTTTTGACAAACACCTGCTCAGTTTCAGTTTATTTAAGGGAGGAGAAACTGAGGTACACAGAGAAAATACTCACTCACTTCCAGAAATTAAAACCTGTTGTTTGTATCCTTTAGAAAATAGTTTCCTAGTCGGATCACGCTCACCTGTGTTTTACCTGCAGCTGCTGTTTCCTTAAAGCACCTTTAAACCTTCTTGTGTTGTCAGTTGTTTTGTCTGTGAGAGCATCACTGTTGTTCGCTGTTTATTTGCTCTGTTGTTGCTCACTTTGTCCTCTTGTAATGAACTAACTGAAGAGCCGGAGCGTCTCCTGACGGCTCGGAGGTTAGCTTTAATGTTCCCTGTTGTTTTTTTGTTTTCCACAGGCTGTAAACAACCCTTTTCCATTGATACACAAGCACTCAGAGTCTTTATATTACAGCCCATTAAATATTCATGGAGCTTCTTCTGTGAGTAAAGTGTCAACAGGGTATTTGCCTTTTAACGACAGCAATATGGCAAATATTGAAAGCTGCAGTCAGACAGATGTTTTTATGGGAAAATGTGAAAACATTCATTTTCAGGAGGATTTTAGAGGGTTTGATACATTAAATATCTCCAAATATGCTGATTAGATAGATGGATAGACAGCAAATGAAACCTATTTAAATCTTTGGATTCATCAAACAGCTCATGGATTACATTTCTATTTTAATGTCATATCTCAATATGTCCAACTTTACAGTACTGGCACACAGAGAATCAAGGTCAGATTATTCTTACTGTGATTAGTCCACATCACGTGAATGTTGTCATATGACCATCCGTCAACAAACGCCGGACTTTGCTTCCTGAATGAATGTTAGATGTGTTTTTTCTAAACTAACCACATGCTTTTGTTGCACAAGGAAATAAACATAAATAAGGGTCATTTTACTGACGTTGTTAGTGTATTTGAAACAGACTGTATGCATCTAACAAGCAGAAACTGTACATTTCTTGTGAAAACTGAGGTGTATTTTAAAAAGACACAATGCAACAAGTGTAAATCCACACGACGTCTCGGAATGTCAACAACAGATGCAGTAGGATATCTAGTTCATTGTTTTTAGACATGAAAGTCAACTGAGAAAGCGGCGATATTTGATGAGTTGAGATGAGAATCTGTTGACTGATGTCATGATGAAATATTGAATTGTCATAGTTTCATCCTGAGTGGTCATTGAGCTTCCAGGCAACAGACTGTATGGTGGGGCTGGGCGATAAACTGAATATGTACGATATATCGATATATTTTCAAGCAAGATAGATTTAGACAACACTGCTTCAATATAGGGTCAAGTTGCATAATGCTGTTCTTCCAAAAAGCAATGCCAGTGTGCGTCTCTCTTCTCTCACACTGTCCACACAGCTCCACTCCACTCACTCACTCACTTACTCACTCACAAGTTCTCCAGCAACACTCGAGAGACACAGTGCTGCTACTCTGTTTAATCTGTCTGTTAATTAGTCTACAGTGTGACATCAGTCTATATGTTTCATGTGCTATGCTAAATCAGTCTGTGGGATCAATGAAATTAGTGCAGTAGCACACGTGCAATCCAGCGCTGCGCTGCATGTGTAGAAGACAGAGCTGCTTGATTGTTTCTGGTGAGCGTTTGTTTGCTGGTTTGTGTGTGAGGTGGATCATAGTGCATCGCCGTTTTGCTTGGTAGTTGTAGGCTCAGGTGTGACACTTAGACAGCGCCTGGATGCAGGCAACAGATATGTTTAAAAAGATGCAGCTACAATGTCTCTCGCTCCTTCCCTCCCTCAGCCTGTCTGTTGGTGCTATGTGCATAAATAAGATTAATAACCAAAGAAAGAATATTTCAATCAATTTCCAGCTCTAGATTCATTTGAAAAGTCATGGAAAACAACTTTATAACTCCCCCCACAAATATTTTTCATAGTTCCAAACTACAATGGATTTAGGCCTACTCGATACTTCTATACTCATGTCATAGTTTTGTGTTTTGTGCTGCAAACCTTTAAACCTCTGTCGCTCCAGTGCTGCGTGCAAAAAAGTTAACATTCAGCCCTGCTATTTATTTTAAATAATTTTTCATTGACATGTTGTGCAGCTGTGAATTTTCAAACAGGGAAAAAGTATCCCCATCTTTGCATTTAATTTTGATCAGTCTGTGTTTATAAAAGTGCTTGTGACATCTCAAATGTGGCTTTGACTCACAAATGAACATTTAACCTATTTCATAAAAAATACCGAGATATCGTTTATCACCATTCAGCCTGATAATACTGAGATAACAATTTTTGTCCATATTACCCAACCCTACTGCACGGGTGTATTTTGGTTCAAGTGTAAAAGTGCAGGTGAGCTGGAATATAGATCAGACAGCATGGTGATTAACACTATCAGCCAATCACATCACAGCTCTGAAGCAGCAGAGCAAATCACAGTTTAGTTTAGTTTAGTTTAGTTAGGTTTAGTTAGGTTTAGTTTAGTTTACTTCATTAGGATCCCCACTTGCTACTGCATTGCAGCAGCTATCCTTCCTAAGGACCACAAGAACTTTCTATTTGTGACAGTGCACAAAACAACTCACATAAAACTAAACAAAATAACAGGACTAGACTAAAACACTGACACAGACAAACAAGACAGCTCCTGGTAGTACAACAATTAAGATATAGACTTTTTCATGATATCATTTGGGAAGAGACCCCCAGTTTGGGGCTAAATTTTGCTCTGATTACCTGAATGATGCTCCATTATTGTAATATTACACTAAGTATTTACATAATATTATGCATTAACATTTGTATTTTTCCATACACACATTACATGTGCATTAAAAGGAATATTTCCTGGGAAAAGCAACATTTTTCTTGTATTCTCATTTGGACAACATGAAAATAGTATGATAAAGCAGGCTGTTCTCATGCAATGCTTGTGCATATACCTACAAAAAGCAATGCACCACAATTTGTGTAAAACACATAATCATGAGCCAGTTATTCATGCATAACCCATGTAGTCAGGAAGGCTGCGATCAGGTGACCAATGTGCTGGTGGGAGAAAGAAGTAGTATAAAGAGCAAAGGTTCACATATGGAGTCAGGTTGGGGTGGTGGATAGGACAGACACATTATTTTCCCCCAGAAGTTGGGGCCATGTGAAACCAAGTGAACTTTGACTTATTTTAAGGTACAAACCATTGTATGAGGATACATTGGACAAAGTGAGCCTTTAAAGTGAATCAGTCATCTTAGCTGCGACCAGCTCGAATGTAAAAAAAAAAAGAGAGAGAAATGTATATCAGAGAAAAGTGACCAAACTATAAGCATAATTAGTTGTTTCCGTATTTCTTATCTTGTTAAACATTGTGACCTCTCAACTTAATCTTGTGACCCCTTGTGGGGTCTCTAGCCCCAGGTTGGTAAATGCTGATTTTGACTAAACAATTCTATATACTGAATATTTCTTTTCATCTTCTCCAGAACTTTGTGAACAGTGATTCTTCTCAGTGTGGACACAGTTAGACAGGCATCCTTACATACAGTAGATCCTGTTTTAACTCCTGTGAGAGAGAGATTCAGCCAGAACAACCATTAAGCAGATCTGAGTCCACCTTAAAGAGTGATGTGGTGCTGACTTCATCACTGAGAACAAACAGCACTTTAGGAAATGAGGTGGCGTCTCTGATGAATCTGCCACCACGTCCAGACGGCTCATTTTGGCGGTGTTGGCCCGGCGTTATGGCCGCCATCATCAGATTAATAACCTCCACTCTGGACCGGTGCGGCGATTCAGCCACGGGTTAATTAAACATTTACATATAGATGCCCAGCTATCTATTGTAGTGGGAGATAATTTATACCATCAATATGCACTTTAATCAGAAACTACAGGAGGGCGTATGTTAGCGTGCTCCGTGCTAATTGGCACCATGCTGGCTGCTGTTTTGGAGCTCAGAGACAAACTGAGTTCACACTCTCAACTCTCACTGTTTCTTCTGTAATGTGCTGTTTTTTTTTCCTCTTTTCCATCTTCCTGATCTGTGCTCTTATTCTGACGGGACTCTCTTCATCGCCCTCGTGCCCCACGAATGAACCAAAACATGTTATTTTGTACGTTAAATGTCCTTAATTTGTTCATTAAATCCAGATGAATTCTTCATGAAATTGTAACAGCAGTGAGTGTTTGTATCAAGGGTTTTAAGGGTCGATACATGGTGACTGCAGTAATTGAGGGAATTTTAGAGGCATTTTGTGCAGGTTTACAGGATTATTAATATGAAAAGATGCATTAAATGACCCCTGATTGATTCAATGATTAAAGCTGTTCACTTACTTTAATTAGTTTTTGTTTGCTTTAACACAAACTGAGAATAAGGAGTTTGAGCTTGAGATTTTATTGGCATATTACCCTTGCTCATATTTTTTTAATTCTGTTATGAAGTTCATTTCAGGTTTTTTTTAAGATGGTCCACCACCTTGGTTGGGACTTAAATATCTCTTAACAACTTTAGGAAGGATTTGGACTGAAATCTGGTTCAGACACTTCCATCAGGATGACCACCTGCAACACAAATGACAGTCCCATCAGCCTCAGCTGTACTTTGTGTTTAGTGCTAAGTAGCTGAATTGTGTGCAGGAGGAAATAGTGCACTTGTTGGGTACTAGTTTCAGCAGTGGATTAAACCATATTTTGTGGTTTGTTGAATATTTGTGGCAGCAGGACAGTGAATGTAGGGACTGAGTCAAAGTCAACTACAGTGTGTGTGTGTGTTCATGGTATTGAAGGAACATGTTCGTTCTCATTCTGAGCTTGTCAGATACCACAATTTGTAAGTGATCTGGGCATTAGATACTGATGCACAAAGGCACCTTCCACGTCAGTACAATATGCATTGGGCGACGGCAGTTGTTGACACATAATGAAACTTTGATACACACACTTGTTAAACTGGAAATATGCTTCTCTGGGTTGCATGAAAGTGCTTTTTATCTCTGTTTCAAAACTGGCCTGCCAAGAGTTCATCTACCACCCCGAGTGTCTTTTGAAGATTAGATGTTTCATATAGCAGTGCTCTCTGGGAGTTGTAGTTGACTTCTTCCCTATAAAGCTAATAGGGACACAGTCTGTTACCTCCAACTTTTTATCAGTGAAGACCAGTGCTGGGCAGTAAGGCGTTTTTAGTAACACGTTACAGTAACGCTGTTAGTTTATGTAGTAACTAATACTCTAACACGTTAGGTTTTAAATTCAGTAACTGTTACCAAATGGTGTGTTACTCCGTTGTTTTTGGCCATGTTTTAAATGTTAGATGTCATGTTAGATAGAGGTATATGAACAATTCTTACCAGAACATCTTAATGAAACACGTCTCTCACCATCTCTGAAGTCACTGTCAACCTGCTGGCCTCACCACAGTGCTGTAACGTTACATTAAGCGGTAGCGCTTCTGCAGATTTTTAGTCCCAGTAACGTGATATCCAGTGACGTGATATCCGTTGTTATCCCGAGGAGGCTTTTGTTGTGGACAGACAATGTCTGCAGGGGGCTTAGAAAAACTACACTGCAAAAAAGAAAAGCACCTAGCGCCCTCTAGTGTCATCCTACAGCCAGGATGTACTCAGTATAGATGACACTAGCACGCGTGCGTCAAGGTCATGGCGTGATGGCGAGCCAAGATGAGAGTCCTAAGTTGATTTTTTTTTTCAGGGGGGGGGGATTAACGCATTACTTTTTGGATTAAGTAACTGAGTTACTAACTGAGTTACTTTTTAATGAAGTAACTAGTAATGGTAAATAGTTACTATTTTTCAGTAACTAGAACAACACTGGTGACGACAAACTGAGTGTAGTTTGTACTGATGATTCAATCAGGAAAGTTTCATGTCTCTTTTGAAATGAATGCTACATGAAGCCCCGCCCACTGAGCGCTGGTAGGTAAACTGGTGTTGAAAAGTCATTGAGAGTCACTTCCTGTCTCTGCTCCCTCTTGCTCAGGTTGGTGTTTCTTCATGTGAACAGGTGGAGCTGGATGCCGATTAGACGCATTTGCAGAATTAATGAGTCTCCCTGCCCTCGCTGTTTGAAGCCGGGCAAAGCGGCTCGTTAAGCTTGTTAATGCCTGAGGAGGGAAGCTGATTGGATGCAGAGGGTGAAGGAGTCTCCCTGGACTCCTCTCCTCCTTCCTTCCCTGTCTTTCTTCCTTCCTTTTTCTGATATCTACATCTGAGCCCTTTTTTCTTCTCCTCCCTTCAATTCTTCCTTGCTTCCTTGCCTCCTACCTTTTTGTCCCCTTACTCCATTGCTGCTCTTCTTCCCCAACTCCTAATCCTTCATACCACTTCCACCTCTTCATATTTTCTCACTCATTTTCTTTCTTCCTGTCCACTTGCTTCCTTGTTTTACTCTTCTCTCCTTTTTCTTCATCTACCTCCCCTTCCCTCCCTCAGCCTTTCCTTCACACTGTCTTTTTTCATACATTTCTTGTTTTCTCAATCATTCTTTGCTTCCTGCCAAACTTTTACTTTCTTGTTTCCTTACCCATGTCCTCCCTTACTGTCCTCACCCTTTTTTTTAACTTTCTCTCTTCTCTTCCTTTAATAACTCCCTGATTCCATCCTTCTCTTTATTCTTCTTCTCATTTTTCAACTTTTTTTTATTTATTCTAGTTTTCTTTCATCTGTCACTCCCCCTTTTCCTCCCCCTTTCTCCCTCAGAGAAGTGTCTGTTTCAGAAAAATGGATCAAGAAAAAGGAGGATAAAGGAGAGGGGAGAATAAGGAAGAGAAGCAGAGAATGATGGAGAAAAGGAAGGAGAGAAGGATTGCACATGAGTTTGTGCTTCTCATTGGGAGGAAAGCCGAAGAGATTAGGCATCACTGTAGCCCTGAGTACAGAGCGACAGGCTCGTCGTTTGCGGCTAACAGGCACCTGTTGTGTCTCGCGGCAGCTTTACACACAATGAAGGGTAAACAACGACGTCCTCACGCCAACAACAATCTGAGTCCCTGCTGAGTGAAATTATTTATGAAACCAAACAGTGTTCAGGCTGTTTACTGTGCAGGAGGACTGAGAGCGGCGGTTTCACACATACGGAGCAAACACAAAATGACAGATGATTTAAATGTATTGGCTGCAGCAGTGGACACACTGTCAGATGTCAGTCAGGGAAAAAAAAATCAATCAATTCATCATGACCTTAAATATAGAAGATGGTTGTATTAGTACAAGGCTTCAGATTTCTGAAATCCAGTCCAATGTAATGGAGCTGGCCTCACTGTGAGCTGTGCCATTAGCAGTGTTTGGTAGATTATAGATTCTCAGGAATAGGACAGCTGCTTATAAATTAAAAATTAAGTGTTTTATGTTCTCATCTTCACTGTTGATGACTAACAGTCCTCTCTCTTCATCAAGTCACTGATGAAAAATGAAACAATTTAGGTTGAATCATCAAAAGATGAACAGCTGTCTTAGAAAGCATCTGATTCTTTGATAAAAAGTCAAAGCTACAAGAAGCCTGTGGACATAAAGCACAACTATATCTACCACTCGCCAACAAACATCCATCTGTTCCACTATGGCTTCAGTCAGTTTAATAGACTGAATCACAATGCTTCTGTGCTGGTAGATGTGGTTTATCAAAGATGATAGCAAAGCAACAAAGTACATAAAATAAGAACAGCTGAAAAAAAGGTGAGCATATCAGCAGGTGCTGCCTTAGAGCTAGCTAATGTCGGAGAAACTAGCTTGCAGTGTGAAACGAATTCATTGTTTTTTGTTTTTTTTTTGACCGTTTGTTGTGGAGAAGGAAGGAGGAAAAATCTGCGGACATTTGGGCAAACAGTAAAAACCTCCTGAATGTATGGATCAGCACCTGCAAATGTCACAAAACAAACAGCGTAGCAGCAGCACTGATTTGTAAGATGAAACTGCTTTATTCACTGTTTTTACCAGTTTAAATTACCTGGTCTGTTTGTTTAAGAGAGGAAGAGACCTCTGCAGACAATTCAGCTCACAGGAAAAACCTCCTGAACATTGAACACTGAAGGAATTCTAACCAGGAGAAGATTTAGGTGATTGCAATCTGCAATCCTCAGAGCTAGGCACTACAAAATCCCCCTAAATCTTACACACTGCTTAGAAGTAGTTGTTTGAAACAGGAGAAAGTAGAGTCAGAGATGTTTTAAAGGAAACCATGTTTGACATATGGTTTTACAGTGTGTGTGTGTGTGTGTGTGTGTGTGTGTGTGTGTGTGTAATAAAGACCTCCTCTGACAATAAAGATGAATCAGACTGAACATTCAGTGTTTGTCCCTCCACAGTCTGCTGCCTTCATCACTCCCAGGAGGAGGAGTCACAAACTATCATCCCTCCATCTCCTTGCCTTTCCTCCACTGGGATGCCAAAACAAACATAAACACTTTTTACTATCAAACAGCCTCAATACCACACCGCCATCACACCTCCATCACAACGAGATCAAAATAAGACTCTAAATCTGAAGGAGACGACAGAGCAAACACTACCAAACACAAACAAATAAAATACATACATACATGTGTTAGTGATATTTAAAACTTCTTCAAACAGCATCACTGCACTGTGGAAGCTCTTAATGGAAGAACTGAAAAATCAAACCAACAAAACAAGCATGAGTTTAAATAAATACATCATAAATATTAAAACGAAATATATATGATATATATAAATAAAATGAAAAAAAAAATAAAATGAAAATGTAAAAATGGGAGTGCAAACATAATCATGGTACATGCTGAATATCATTTTCTCTGTGTATCTCAATATGGCAATATTTTCAGGATCTCACAACAGAGATATTATTTTGTTTTAAAATGTAATGTAGATTACACAAATATGCATTACCAAATCAAATTAGCTGCTGTGGGATTTATATTTACAGTTGATCGGAGTGGGTCAGTAAATGTGAAAACTTCAAGGAATGCTGCAAACAGGTCAAATGTGGCTTTATGAACAATTATATTTAACTTTAGTTTCTTAACCCTTTGAACCTTCAGCTGTTTTTGCTCAGTATTTCAGCAGAGATGCTACATGTCTTAGCTTGATATACCTCTTTTTTCCTCAGGAAAATTACTCAAAAAATACCATCAACTTGCATGTCAATGGTACTTCATGTTCTGTGACTCTTTTATAAGTAAAGTTCTTCTCAATTTGAAATTATATTTCAAATATACCATGGTCTGAATACCAGAAATACTTTATTGTCCTTTATTTAACCAATCTTGATTGGCTGCTTTTTGTTTTGCTTTATTTTGTTTTTTCATTATGTACATTTTATTAAGTTTTCTTTTAAAGAAGAGACATTTGTATACATATACGTACACACACACACACACGCACATGTGTACGCATACACACATCCACATACATATACACACGTGTATAAACGTGCTCCTCCTGATTCTGCACTAAGAGGAATAGGGAATTATTTCAGGTTGTGAAACACACCCATAACATATTACTTCTATACAAACTCAGGCCTTATAGTTGACACGTAGATAAGCCATTTTGACCAATTCCCATCAAAAATATCAATCTGAGTTTTTAGTTTAAATGTAATTCTCTCCATTGTGCATATATTTTAAACTAAGTTGAGCCACTCATTCATGGTTGGTACATTCTTCTTAAGCCATTTTGTCATCAGAGCCTTTTTTACATGCCACTAACAACCCCCTCAACAAATATTTATCTTGCTTTGCACAATGACGCTCTTCTTAATGGCCAAGGTACATGGTTTTAAAATTAAAACAGATTTTCAACTTCAAAACTGTTTCCAGGACACTGTGGACACTTCTCCAAAATGGAGCCACAGAGGGACGATTCCAGAACATGTGCAAATGGTTTGCCATTGCACTACAGCAGGCAGTCTGATTAGAATAGTTAGTCTGTTTGTGCTGCAGTACAGAAAGTCACATTTTTCTAGCTGAATTCTCTCCAAGAGGGGGAGCTTGTCATCAACCATCGCTGTCTGCAGATCCTGTCCCATTCTTCTGCCCTCTGCTTCCCATCTTTCTGTAATATTCAGGGTATAATCTTTTTTAAAACTCTGGAAAGCAAAGTATAATTGAGATATTATGTTTGGTAAGCAGCATCGTTATAGACTTTTTGAAAGAGATTTGTTGTTAACAGATGCTGTGTTGACTGCAGCCTGTTACATGCATTGTCTATTGTCAAATACACTTCTGTTATCACAGGAAATGCACAGTTTGCATACAGTCTCTTTCAAAGACATACTATGTCGGTACAAAACTGCAAATTGGCTTTTTTTCCCCACAACAACACACAAATGTGGTTAGGATAAGGTAACAATAGCACATGGTTGGGTTTAGAAAAACAACAACAACATGGTTTGGCTTTACATTCAAACAGGAAGCAAACACTGGCCTCCTGGGTGAAAGTTGGTGGGTGTTGGACAAATCCACCTGACCTACTCTGACTTTTCCCTTTCTTAACTTATTTCATGCCGACGTGAAAGGACAGCTTTTTTTTCGTCTGTGTCACTCCCCAAGCGCAACTATATGACGACTTTGCAATGAGACAGGGTAGGGGAGACCGGGGATGATTGTAACACTTTGTGTTTGAGCAAGTGTAACTCAGTGGGATTTTTTATTAGAGCTCTTAAATTTTGATACGTGGTACCCATATTTGTCTGCTATAAATAACACACACTTTGATCTCTACTACACCATCACAGATTATGGAAATTAATGTCAAATACAAAGAGGTTGTAACACTAGCTGGGGATGGATGTAACAATTAAATTATTGTGCTTAAAAAAGATTCACAATAGGCTAAATGTATTCAAGCACTTTAATGAATAATAAAGAAGGAACAATAAACTTGTAAGAATACAATAATTATAATATTAAAATAAATAGAAATGTATAACATAAATACAAAAATAAGTACAATAAAATAAATAAAAATATATAACATAAAATGAATAAAATCAAGAATAATAAAGTATTAACCTGTGTGTGTGTGTGTGTGTGTGTGTGTGTGCGTTGTAGCCTGAATGAGTTTGACGTTTGAACAGCATTTTTAACAGTTGAACAATAAACACTTTCGAAGAGTTACCATGAAAGAGCTAACCGTTTTTAGCATTTAGCTTCAAAGCTAGTACTAATGAAACACATCAAATTAAACTAGAGCAACTACTACTTGAACCTATCTAAGTGAAACAGTTGTACATACAACACAATGGACACTATGCAAAAAACAACTGTGATGAAAATGTTTGGTTTCTCACCTGAAAAACTGTTTTTTGGCTCTAGAACAGTTAAATTTGGACTCAGAGATATGCGGCTTCACCAGTGAGCTCCAATTGTAAATGGCATGGACTGTGTTGATGATGTCACCACAGCTCGTTTCTAATTGGCCAAATTGAGAGTGTTACAACTATCCCTTTGTTATAACCATCCCCGGTCTCCCCTACGTACTTTGTAACGGCAGCTGCAGTACTTATAAATGTGAAAAGATATGCAATTCGGATTGCACCCATATACTTCCTCTTCATGAACGTATTAATTTTTGGCCCAAATGGGCTTCCATACATTTCAATGTTTGCTTGCGGTCAATAAAAGTCCAGAGTGCTGCAGCAGAGTCAACAGTCCAAGTTTTTTCTCCAGTAAACAACCTCAATGAGACAAACTGCTTGAGAAGCTGCTTGCTGTTAATTTATGGAGCTCAATAGATATTTAATGTAGCATGTTATGGTACTTGGGCTTTTATTACTGGACTTAATTGCTTTTTTGTCCTTTGTTTTCTTTACAGAGCAGTCAGCAGACAGTCAGCAGGGCTGCAGCACAGAGGATGAACATGTCACTACTGGATGGATGACAGCAGATAAGTCTGTATGTAGTTTGGCTTGACTTTATCTGCAGAAGAATTGGTTTACTTCAAAGTAGAATGGGTGGATGGGTAAAATATTTTGTATGAATACAGATTTTACAGCAGTGAAAGTAAACACATGGAAAATACGCTGAGGTATTAGAAGTAAACTCAACATTTTCATGCTTTTATATCAGCTGAATGATTACATGAAACAAAGATGGATGGAGGGAAAATCTGCATAGGGGATTGTTTTGGTAGTTTATTTACATTAAATTAATATGAAATAATTATGTAAAAGTATTGCCAGTTCAACATAACAAGAGCAAACTGAATATTTGTCCAGTGTTCTTAATTTCAGAGATCTACCCAGAGGTTTACAGTAGAGTTGGGAGGTGAGGAGTCATTTTGGGCAACCTTGGGCCCATAAATAAAGGACCCATGAATTTTACCCACATACACTGTTTAGTGACTGACAGTTGGAGCTCTTTTACAGCTTGGTTGAGTCATCAGCACCAAAAACTGAACTTCGAGGAAGACGTTAACTGCAAGTCCCAGGGTGCATTTCGGCAAGAGACATCCAATCAGAGTTTAAAATTCTGTTTCGTGCACCACCAGCAGCTGACCGAAACTAAATGTTATGATACTGAGAACATCAAAAGCACAATAAAATTATGGTTACTTTTGGATGAATTTAGCGACTATACTACATTTGTGTATTGTTGTCACCTTTGTTATTCATACTATTACTGCAGGATTTTTACTAGTAATAGTATATTTTTCCACCATGAAATTCTCACTGTATTTAGGCCCTGGGTACGTGTATCTCCTTCATTCATGATGTAGTGGTTTTAATTGACCTAAATGTGATTCTAAATGTGATTTTCTGTTTTCGTAATATTGGTTTTGATCTGCTGATGTGTTTTGTGTTGTCTGTCCATGTGACAGCTCTCAGAACTTCATTAGCTCACTGTGACTTAATTTATTCTTTTATTTCACCAGGACTCATCTCTACTGCTTTCATCCAGACTGGAAGCAGAACAATGGCGAGGGAGGACTGTGTGCGTGTGTGTAGTGTGTGTGTTGTCACACCCAGCTTTAATTAAGATTAATTGTACCTGTGAAGAGTCCTCCGGCAGTGTTTAGCCCGAACGCTGCTGGCTAAACGCCGTCACAGTGCTGTGGCGGCTCAACTCGTCAAATTGCCGAAAGGGGATTGGGAGGGGGGAGTACCAGCACTGATGGGGGGGGGGCTTTTCTTTTTTTTTTTTAGTTTGTAAAGCTGAAATTACATGCAGCAAACACAATCTATAAATGTTATTTATGTAGCTGTTTGTTGATTTGGCAGTGTCACTGTGGCTCTAGGCAAATCCAACATGTTTCAATATTTTCATTAAAAAACATCTAATAAATTAAAAGTCAAATAATACTAAAAGTAAAAAACACAAATAATAATAAAAATATTAAGGGTTTTACTTTAGCTTTAAGCAAAGTCAACTATTTTTAACATGCTGCCATTTCATCTTCTCAGAGTCTTCACACAGTCAACCCTAAACAAACACGAAACACAAACCATGAATAAATGTTCATAAATCTGTTTAGAAATCATAGAAAAATGACACTGCAGAACTTGCCTGAGAATCGCCCCATTTTTATGTTTATTCAGTATCAAAAAAAGCCAGTAATAGTAGTCTGTACATTCATGGGTACACTGCAAACAGGAGCTGCTAATAGCTAATTTGGCATGCTTTTAAAGGAGACAGCTTGACTACATAAAAGTATAGACTAAAGAAAACAAATTGTAGCCCACATCCAACTGACTCCATGGCAGCATTATACTTCCTGTTTATATCCCCCTAAAGCATTATGGGAACAGTTGTACAAAGTAAGACAAAAGTTAGGCATTGATGATGATGGTAATCATAACTGGAGTGTCAAAATCCATTAGTTCATGTTGCTCTATCACTATATATATTTTGTTTTACATTAGTAAACCTCAGAATTTCTCATTGATGTGCTTCTTTTATTCCAGTAACACAAACTGTCCTTAATGCATTCATATGCATTTATTTACTCTAAAATTTTGAATTGCATAGAAACTGTCCTAAAACACGTAGCCTATGTACAAATTGATGGCATCTCTTCACCTAGCAAATTGTATTATATAATTTTTTTAAAGATTTTTTTCTCTGGAGAGCATTTTTTTACTCCTAAAAAAAAGGAAATTTCTTTCCACTGAGTGAGCCGTCACCGCAGCTCATTTCTCACTGAGAATAAACGGGTCGGCGATGGAACATTTCCCATGAGTCCGTCTGTCTGTCACGGATGGAGCGGCGGCTCTAAGCAGACCCGTCCCATCTTAATCTGTTCTGCATGCTAAGCAGACTACCACCCCCCCTCCTCCTCCTCAGATTGTTATAAATGCTGTTTATGGTCTTGCTATGACAACTGTGAAGGGCACGGCGGAGGATTTATCACAGGATTATCTCCTCAGCCAATGAATAGACGGGCCGGGGTTGTAAATGACCCTGCGGGGTAATAAAAGGAGATGCTGCTCCGTCGGAACAATGAGAGGAGGAGGTGTTATTATTATTATTATTAATAATAATACCATAGACAGACAGACAGACTATTCCATCCAGTCATGTTTGTTTTGTATTTTTGTTTTTATTTATTCTTGATACAGGTAGATGGCAGCAAATAGATCTTTATCTTTAGGGGTTACAGGAGCAGGAACAAGACATGGTGAAGACATTTTAAGAATAAGTTGAATAAATAAAGATAAGTAGCACATACAGAAGTGAGTCAAGTCAAATTAGTTTTATTCACATTACGTAAAATCATAACAAAAGCTATTTCAGGACACATTTCATGTAGAGCTGGTGTTGTGCCATACCCTTTGATTTAACTGAAAGAAATTAAATGAAAAATAAAAGCTGTTTAAACATATACAGAAACTGATATATAAATAGCTACTGTATTTATCTGTATATGTTGGGGGGAAAAAAAGGTCCCAGGAGGAAGTCCCACTTTTCAAAATTGTTTAAATATACTGGCAGAGACTCACGGGATACTTTCTCTACCACCACATTCACCGAAACTTTCTAACCTGGAGATTTTCCAATCCCTTTAAATAACTCTAAGTCTATAGTTGTTTTTGTTTTTAAGCTCTGTACAATAATAAACATTAATCAGGAGTCAAAAAAATCACTGAACCAAACTTCCACCTAGGACTCCTAGAACTTTGACTCAGAATGTAAATCTTAATGTAAATCCCCACATAGAGAAACCAAAGGGTCCCACTTCCAGCACAAATGATCTTTTATCAGTTTCATTCAGTGGAGTCTTACTAGAGTGGGATAATATCTTGTGTTTCGGGTTATAATAATTTTAGGGGCTCTTGATGTTGTCTCCATGTGGGTTTTTTGGAGCCAGAGGTGACCATATTTGGGCGAGAGGCAGGAGCTCTGAAGTAGTGAGGGGTGGATCTGACTGAGAAAATGAGGACACCATTAGCAGACAGCAGTCACCCAAAGTGGCCTGCCCTTAATTAGGCATAACTTTGAGCCTTAATCAAATGTAAATGGATTAGTTATATGAAAATTCACCCCATGCAGTTTTCATAAAGGGGGAAATTAGCTATAGAACAAAACTATTTTTGTAAACATTCTGTAAACATAAACATTTATTTTTGCTGTGAAGTTGGGTATTTCAACATGGGGGTCTATGGGGACTGACTGGCTTTTGAAGTCAGCCTTAAGTGGCCATTCAGAGAACTGCAGTTTTCGGCACTTCTGGGGCTTAATTTTTCAGCCCCAGAGGCTGCCGCTTGGTACTTGGTAATATTTAACAAACTGATGTGAAGTTTAGATTTTTGGTTAAAATGTTTTTTATCATGCAGAAATTCACTCAAATTTGATGTTAACAGAGGAACGCTGCCTACATTTTAAAGCAACACTCCATCCATTTTACACATGCAGATGAGTTTACTAGTCAGAAGGAGTACTATTCCTTTCATTAGCTAAATAATGCTCTCTGTGTCTCTGAAGAAGGAAATAACTGATAATGTCACAGCAGTGCCATCAGGGTTATCTTAGTTTAGGCTCTGAGACTACAGGGGCCATGTTCACAAATATTCTGAGAATACTCTCCTAACTTTGCCAAGGAGTCCTGGTTAAGAGTGATTTAGAAAAATTCTTCCAGCAACTCTGAGCAAGGAAGAACAGAAACTTTTATTGTAGTGGGGACGTGTGGTCAATCCTGTTGCTAGGTATGATGCATTCTTTTAACAGATGTGATTGGTTGTCCTTTTGTGAGCCTGCAAAGTGTGCCCCCCCCCTCCGTGGAAATACAATGAACTGCATCATAATATGATACTGTGGAGGTGCTGTAATTGTTTGTGTGACCACTCTGCTGATGAAATGTTGAGACAGACCCAAGTCATCACTGTTGCACTGTTGCATTTTTCCAGTTGCCAAATATCCTAGTGTTGTGATCACTTTCATTTCTGGTGCTTTAGTGTCATTGCCTTAGGTGGAAGTTGTGAGCACATCTCAAGGGAGATCGACCACAAACATTATGCCTTCATGATCTCATCTAAAGATTCAAGATTCAAGAGGTTTATTGTCAATTCTACAGTTATGTAAAGACATACAGAGAATCAAAACAATGTTTCACTCTGAACTGTCCCACGATGCAGACATCTGTAGGGTTTCATTAACTCAGTGTCATTCAGTGTTTGGAGAGTATTTCTCTTTACCTCTTTGTCTTTCTGCAATTTTCTCCACTGCTTAAGAACCTCTTAAGCCTCTTAAAAGTCCTCCTCCTTACTCCTAACAGTCAGTACGTTTACATGCACAGCTTAATCGAGCTATGCTCAAAATTCGATTTTGGCTTCTAATCGGACTTCTGTCCTTGTCCCAGTTTACATGCAACTGAGAAAATCGAATTACTGACGGGAATGTGTCCTCCTCCTCAACACTAGGTGGCGATATGCGTTGTTTCAGTGGGTTAAAGGTAGGGTCTGGAGAATTTTCCAGTTGCTGTTTGTAAACACACATTCAAATTTGGCTCCTTCTATCAGGCTCAACTCTCCCGGGTGTACGGAGCCCAGAGGTACGGAAGAAGGCTTCACAGAAGAGGTTCAGGTAAGGCTCGCGCTGGTCCACGCTCGGACACGCTCGGGCACAGCACCTGTGCTCTCTCATTGGCTGGGGAAATCTCCGCCCAGAAGCGTTCCGAGCTCACAAAAACATCAGAATACAGTTAAAGGGCAGGAGTTCTGCAAACAGAGTCACCACCACACATGAGTAGAAGCCCATAGGTGATGATTAAGCAGGATTTCATTTGTATATGTCTATATTTTGTTTTGTTTGAAAATCCTCCAGATCCTACCTTTAATACGGCCCCCTTCACGGTTGACCTATTACGTCACTTAATAATAAACAATTGGAGTCAGGCGGCAGACCAGCAAGATGGATAATCGTACAGCTTTGTTCATCTCGTACATAATGTACGCGTTACTGATTGTGCAGATAAGGTGCACGCTATCCCTCATAAATTAATTGTATGAAACTGAAAACAGCAAAATAGATGATAATGACTGCTACTCTTACTGATAGTAAAACGCAAACTTTATAGACCAAGTGTCATATTAGTCAATTATCCCTTATTCCAGGAAGGTCTGACTAGTGAATATCAGGTCCTCAGGAAGTACAACACTGTAATTTATTTTGTAAACACACAGACAGCCAACAAGAGTGATAACATGACAGTTATTTAACTGCTAGCATGTTGTAGCAACACATTAGCCTCAGACAGCTGGTTTAATGACTAGTGTTAGTTAGCAGTAAAATGATCATGGAGAAAAACAAAATCAACAAACACATCTATAATAAAACAGTACAAAAAGCCTAAGAGCATGTAATGAGTAGATAAAATAAGTCTGTCAGTGTTTGTTTGGTCCCAGAACTGACAAAAATAAATAATGCACAGTCAGCATTAGTGCTCCTCATTGTTAATACACAGTATGGATCTGGGCTAAAGTGAAACATTCATTGAAATGCCTCGATACTGAAAAAATAGGTCAGGAAAACACAGCTGTCCTCTGCCAAATGTCGAACATTTTAATGAGCCAAGAAAAGAGTCCTGTGTTTGACTTGTTATCTCGAGCATATGGCGGCGGGAAGGCGTGGCCCCGCAGTCCCCCAATACTAACGTCCCCCGGCCCTTGAGACCCTCGGGGTGTCAGTTTTTAGAGCTCTGCCACTACAAAGACAGCAGGACTGCCAGTCACATGTGAACCACTCTGCTAAACTGGGTTCAAGTCCACATATGTAAACACAAAAACCTGCCAACACAAAGGACACAGCAAGACTTCAGATCTCTGTGAGATACATTTTCTTTTTTATTTCATTATCAGCTTCTCAGTCTGAGAGAGAACAAGACTTCTCTGCCGGCAGCAGCTCCTGTTATCTCATCTATTTTTACTCACATAGTTCTTCTTTTCCTGCAACAGAGAAAGCTCACAGTGTACATCCTCAATCCTAGAACCTCACCAAATACACAAACAGAAGATCTGCAAGAACCCTCATCCTCCTTACGGAAGCTATGACCTCCTCAAACACCCCTCAAACCTCAAAAGAAAGTAGATCTAAAACCTGTTTTAACAACCATAGAATCAAATCAAGGAAACCTAAAACCTCCTAAATGACAAGAATAACCTACTCAAATACATCAAAAACCTCTTTAATCACTCTTAGAACCACCTCAAAGACCCAAAGAACCTTCTCAAAGACCCCAAGAGCCCTCTTGTAAACAAATAGAATATCTTTAATCACCCAAAGAACCATCTTAAAGATGACATAACTGCCCTCAAAGATCTTAAACCTGTTTAAACCCCCAAAGAACCCCATCAAGGACACCTAAAACCTCCTCAAGGACCCCAAGAACCTAATTTTAGACATCAGAAACCACCCATAGAACCACCTGAAAGACAAGAATCTTCTAGACATTTAACCCTCTTTACTGCCCTTTTTCCATTAAGTTTTCCAGCAAGTTATTCCAGTGAGCCAGCATGCAGTACACCAAGACGTCCCCTAAGTGGAATGCAGCCATCATCAAAGTCATTAAATACACCTGTGCTTTTCCTTCTATGAAAAGTCAAAATCTCTGCTGTTAACCATCTCAAAGACCTATAAAACCTCACTGAAGAGATCTAAAAGTGATCTAGTCATTTCAGGTATTATTTTTAAAGTGCACTTAATTCATTCATTTATGACAGTGTGAAAGCATTACAGATTCAGAACACAGTAAGATGTTAATAATTTCGATATAATTTGCCCTATAATCTTTTCCTGTGTATGATCACCTAAACAGAAAAATCACAGGTTGAATTCCCATCAGGACCCATCTGCTTATTCACTGTCAGGGCATCGACAACATACAACAAAACAGTGAGATGTAAATGGCAGATTAAACAGACAGACTGTGAACTAGCAGCCATGGAGAGAAACAATGCAGCCCACTCCCTGGAGACAGCAGCATAATCCCAGCAAACGCTTAAACTCCCCATTAAATATTTAATGAGCACAAAGAGGGAACCGACTGTGTAAAGTGAATAAAACAGAGAGCAGCCTCCCACATGGCAGAAGTGGCCATGTTTTAAAAAAGATGCTGCTGATGATGGGGAGCAGGAGAGGTGGGGTATCCCATGAGACTCAAATAACCAGCCAAATACTCACAGTCTGAGAGGAGGCAGGGAGAGGGGGCTGCAGGAGGAACACCAGGAACTGGTATATGTTATACTCCAGACATTTGAAACAATGCAAATAACCAGAATTCCAGCCTGGGAAAAAACACTTTACTTGCTGCATAGGATTACATAATGATTGTAAAAAAAAAATACAACTATTACCTTATGGTTGTATGCCTCCACCAACCATTTAAGATGCAGTTTACATACATTTCTGTCTAGACTCATACAATATATGGTGTGAAGAAATATACTTTAAGATGAAACGTGGATGCTTCACACACATCCTCAATCTGGCAGTGCAGATGATCCACACATTCAACACATTTTAAAGGTGGACACCCAAGATTAGTGTCACCAATTCAGTATCTGACCAAATGTCTCCCCTTCTGTTCCTAAATTATGGTGTTAAGTTATGGCCAGACAACATTATGATGCCACCGGGAATTTGACCTTCGACCCTTTGGACATAAAATGTCATCATTACATTTAATTTCATTCGACCTTTGTGTGAAATTTCGTCATAATTTTGCCAAATTTGGCACAAACATAGTGGACAGTTGTGCCAAATTTGAGGAAATTTGCTTAAGGCACTCCTTAGATATCGCATTCACAAGCATGGGATGTAGGGCCGTAACGGTACATGTATTTGTGTCGAACCATTCGGTACGCGACTTTCGGTTCGGCACGACCCTGTACTGAATTACTGGGCGCAGGATATTATTTTATTTTGTTTTGTTTTATTTTAATTCCGTTTTTGCGAGCCGAACCATTTAAAATATCTAGTTCCCCGACGGACATAACTGAGTGACGGACCAAGTCCGACCGTAAATCTCCGCTTTCACTTTGTGCAGCGCATTCTCGCATTTTGACAACATGGCAAGTGAGCCTGACGAACCTGAAGACCCACCCACAAACCTTAAGTCCTCCGTTTGGTTTCAGGGTAAAATACAAAGATGGAAATAAACAAGTTGACAAGACAAAAGCAGTGTGCCGACACTGCAGAACAGGGGTCGGGTATGTACTTGGAAACACGTCTAACATGCTAACGCATCTAAAGCGATACCACCTGAGTTTGAACGTTAACTGGCACAACTAGAAAAAGCAATCTGGTGCAAACTACGATATTGTCGTCGTTTAAAAAGAAAGAGCGTTTCCCTGACCATCGCGCTAAAGAAATAACCAACGCCATTGGAGTTGAGTAAAATTGTTTAAGCTGCACTTTAGACATAAGCATGTTTTGTTTACTGCACTTTAACAGAGTGGGAAAGCTAAATAAGTTCCTAGTAAAACTGAATCTGAGCAGGCTTTAAAGCTGACCAGCTGCGCTATACTTTTTATTTTAATTGAGTAAAACTGTTAAAGCAGAAATGTATATTTATATTTTTCATTCAAAAAATGTGTTAAAAAAACAGCAGGATTTTATTTTTCACTTTTATATTTCTATTTTCATTCAAACAATGTGAAAAAGCAGGATTTTATATGTATTTGTTTCATTCAAAAATTGTGTAAAAAGAGTTAACTGCTGTGGTGGTATGTTTTAATAAGGTTACCAGTAAGTAAAAGATATTTAATAGTTGTCTACTTTTTTCATTACTGTACCGAAAAAAAACTTACGGTGACTTGTGTACCGAGGTACGTACCGAACCGAGATTTTTGTGTACCGTTACACCCCTAATGGGATGGTAAAAACCCAGCATTATGCTTTTGATGATGACATACATAAAATTGGTTCGTATTAAACCACCCAAAAAATCTAAATCAGTTTAAGTGTAAGCTATATGTAGAATATTTTTTACCACTTTACCTTGCTGTGAAGCCACCAGACTCCACAAAACAGTAATTCAAATTCTTCTACCGCAGCCTCGAAAGTTCCAAATATAATAAATACACTCAATGGTCCAGTCTGTAGGATTCAGGGGGATCTATTGGCTCAAACTGAATATAATATATGCGAGCATGTTTTCATTATCACCTGAAAATAAGAATTGTGTTTTTCTTACCTTAGAATGAGACATTTTTATCTACAAACAGAGCTGGTCCTCTTCTACAGAATTCAGATTCAGTTCATTTTTGGTCTCCTTAGAGAAATTTGACTTGGAGCTAGGGGTCAGCATACACATACATACAATCAACATATAATCACCGCCCTATTGTTTCTACAGTAGACCAGAATGGACAAATCAAACATAGGCTATAGTTAGGGTCAGTCACATTTATACACGCTTTGCAATCTGCAACCTAAACGCTATATACCACTAACCACTACACATTAAACCATTAAACTGATATTGATTATTTTAGGTGGCTAAAACTCATTCAGATAATCATTTTTTTAAGTCTTGTCTCATGGTGATGCCCACTTACACGTAGCAGCAGAGTCATTAGTCTTTGGAAACTACAGCGATGACTGAACTTGTGTTGGGAAATATTACAAATGATGGAAAACAACGTTTCTGTGAGATCCGGGTTTTAAAAATGTTTTCTACAATCATACAAAAACAGCTGCTGCCAAAAATCAAAAGCAACAAATCTCTTGGGGCTGAGGTGGAGCTGAGGCAGAGGTTGACATGTTTTGATGTTGTAGCACTTACTTCTGGATCAGCTGGTTTAAATCCTCTGCGGCTTCACATGGTCCATCTTACTTTGAAGCATTCAGCGACGACGTGTGCGTCCTGTGTCACACGCTGCATGCTTTATAGCCGACAGTAAAACATTTTAGTGCCACAGAAATTGGGCAGTTATTAAAATAGCGGGCCCGTATCTGTCACAGGGAGACGTGCAGTTATCTTTTTGTGACGCTGAGACATATTTTATCATAATCTGCCGAGGCCGAGCGGGGCCTTGTACACATCATTGGCTTTTCCTGCTCGGTTAGATTGTGAAGGTCAGAGTTCCTGCAGCCTTTTATGGCTGTTTAACTTTTAAGACTGATTGTGAGGTGGCAGCCAAGCCGATTTATTTTCACCCCCGTCAGTCAGTCGGCTGCCAATTGAGGCGGGACAGGGATGTCATATTTGGTAGAAAAACGAGGAGTCAAACATGAATTTTTATAAGATCTCCCTGCAATCAATCAGTGCTCAAAATGTCACTCAGATCAGCATCTTCAGTGTTTCAGGATGAGGCAAAATTTAGAAGGTAAAACACCATGTCACAACCTGAAGTCTTCTTCTCTTTCAGTCCACTTCAACTTGATTTACTGTTTCAGGTGCCAGCAAAAAAAATGTTGACTACTTTGTATATAAGAAGGTGCTTTGTGTCATGTCGTCTTTTCTGATGTTCCCTTAAATGTTGATTGGACTTTATTAATTAGAATTACTGCCTCACGGTTGTATGCCTCTGCCAAACAAGTCAAGTTACAGTTACAGTTTACATCGATGTCTGTCCACACGCACATGTAACTGTTATAGCTGACAATTTCTCAAATATGAACGTTGCTGCAAAGAATCTAAGCATTCTAAAACACTGCTGCTTCACACAGAAGATCTATACCAGGGGCTCTGAACCTTTTTTGTCAAAGATCCTTAAATTAATACCCATAAGGTGGGAAAAATGTTTTTGCAGAACATTATAATGTCACTGTGAAGTCGACCTTTGACCTTTTGAATGTACATTTTCATCTTTCCTCATTTTATCCTATTAGATATTTGTGTGAAATTTTGTCATAATAAGCATGCAATTTTTTGTGCATTATGGCCACAAATATGTTTTGTAAGGTCACAGTGACCTTGACCTTTGACCACCTAATTCCAATCAGGTCATTTTTGAGTACCAGTAAATGTTTGTTCCATATTTGAAGAAAGTCCCTCAAGGCCTTTTGAGATATCACGTCCACATGAATGGGATGTACAGGTGTAGGTATGTAACCTATGTACAATGTACGGAGGGATGGACATCACCATCAGCCTGTCATGGTTGTCGCTGCCAGAGTTGGGTATAATGCGTTACGAAGTAATGTGTTAGAGACTTTGATTACTTTTTGCAGTAACGAGTAACCTAACGCGTTAGTTTGCTGTTTGAGTAATCAAATACTTAAGTACATTTTCAAACAAGACATCAGTTACTTCCGTTACTTTTAGAACGCTGGTCCTTCAGCTCCGAAACAGCAACGGCTGTCGTTTGGTTCTAATAACGGAGATAACGTTGAACCTGTTAATCAGTCTGAAAGAAGCCACGAAGCTTGTGGCTCGCTACGTGGTCGGAGAAATGCTGCCATTGTCTACGGTGGAGTCTAAATAGGTGGAGTAGGACTCACTGACAGACATATTTCAGACTCAGGACTTGCATTATGCCTGGTACACGCTACACTCTGGTACTCACCAATTATCCCCGGTCGTCTTTCACAGTGTGTGTGATGTCATTGGGTTATTCTTCGTTATACTATTATTTGAGTCACGGCCAGAACTGTGTCTGTTCATGTGCCAGCCGACATGTTGTTGTAGTCACCTTAAAGCGTCAGCAGCTGGCAGGAGCTACATTTGAGGCGCCATACGTAAACTATCAAGCCACTGTATCTTCCACAGGAAGTTCTGACAAATGAGAAAGAAGAAAATGGAGGGATTCTCTAAGGGGCTTTTAATTTGAAACAAGTGTTGAGTTTGAAATGACAGTGCGATATGTTAACTTTACAAAGACAACAGAGCGGATAAAAAGTAAATATATAAACACACAGAGGGATTAATAAATAACGGACCGTCTATAATGTAGTTTGTTTCAAATGAAGCTGGGAGCCTCTGCAGTTGTGGTGAGTAAAAGCCCCGCCGCTATTTGTTAATGTTATTACTTTATGTCCGACCGTGAGGATGTACCATTGTTTGCTAGCTTGATGCTAATGACAGTAACGTTAACTCAGCGGGTTGACAAAGTGCCTCTGCTGTTTCACACCATCATTTCCCCCTTTTACTCTGTGTGGTAACATCCCTAGAGGAAATATTAAAAACGCTGGGGTGTTGTTGTCATACAGTTGTCTACGGCAGCAGATCGTTCTGTGTTTCTACTGGTCAAAGTGACGGCTGTGATGGGAGAATTGGATCTCAGTGAAGGGCAAGTGGTCCATAACTTTAATTTTGGAGACAAAAAAATGTAGGCTTAGCGCCCTGTGGTCCATTGCCCAATAGGAAATGTAGAATACTCAAAAGTACTTTAAAAGTGCTTGAGTTACTTTTCTCAGGGAGTAACTTTGGAAGTACTTTTAAAGTAACTGAGTTACTTTACTCAGGGAGTAACGCAGTAAAGTAACTGGTTACTTTTTTAAAAAGTAACGCAGTAACGTACTTTGATTACTTTTAAAGTAACCCTTACCCAACACTGGTCGCTGCAGAGGCATAAAGGAGTTTAGGACTCAGACCTGCAGAACACCATATGCACCACTAAAACAAAGTAGTATAAGAATTTCTTAGTAAGAAAAACTAAGAAAATTTACGGTAAATAATAATGAAATGTCAAAATATTGGCTTTCTCAGTCATATTTAGAAGATGATAAGTTTTAATTGTTACTTCCTAACTGAAAAAAGAAGAAATACTCTTAATATATTTTAGAAATCAAATCAAAATGATCAGATGCAGGGACATCATTTTGAGATAACATGTCAAAAGCTGGGCTGCAATCAAAGGTACTATATGTAACTCTGGAGAAAGATAGTTGATTGATAAGGGCTTATTCCCAGGTCATGAAATACTGATGCTTTGGTTTGGCAGTCGGACTGAACCACCAACCAGAACTGTTGGTATCTGACTGAGAATGAGACTCAGGTATCAACTTTCTCTCTCCAGAGTAACATACAGCATCTTCAATGTTCACTTTTACTGTTAAATTAATTTACCAAACATTTCCTTGATTAATGGTTTTATCTGTAAAATATCATAAAATGGAAATCAGCTCCTATTGCAATTTCACAGATTCCAAGATGAAATCTTGGACACTGCAGCTTTAAATGTGCAAATACTTACAGGTTCTACCTATTCCTTCTGTTCTGATAATCAAGCAAAATTACTTTTTCAAAGACCTCAACATGACATTTAATAGTAGTTGGATCACTATTACAGATGTTTGTGTAACAAACCTTGCAGGTTATGAAGGCTGACATTTCACCCATGAATGTTTTCAGTTTGGTCTTGATATGATAATTTGTTATTGTTCAGTTATATTCAGAAACACGACTTTATTTCCTCTTTAGCTTTAAATCGTATCTCATCCGTCAGTGCAGCTTGGGTCATTTCATTTGCCATTTCTTTTTCTTAATGGTGAGCGGGGTTCCACACAGAGCTCAGAGCTGACTGATTGGATAAAGTTGTGTTCTTTTGTAGTACAGTATTTTTAAGAGAAAAAATGTTGCATTTGGATGAGCTATTCTCACAGTGTAATGAGTTGAAATAAACTGAATATTTCTGTTTTAATTCCCCAGCTACCCATATTCTCTTTTGTCACTAGAATCAACATGAGCAGCATAACTGACTTTGGTTGCTTTAAATAAACGTCTCACTGCTCACAGTTACAGTTTGTTTTTGGATGTTGGTGCCTGTTAGCCAAGAACTAATTAAACTGCTTTCAGAGTCCAATTAAAACAAAATGCAGAAACACACAAACTCCTGCCTGAGTTAAGAAACAGGCAGGTGTACACATGAAAACATTACCAACAACTGTATGAAATAGCTGCTTAAAGGGGAACGACAAAAGTCGTTTGAATTTGATGACCGCCTGTATTTATTTGAACACAGAGTACACGGACGTACACGGATGCAGAGCTCATTGAAACTGAAGCGCAGATGAGGAGAGAGGGAGCAGTGTTACTTCGGTAGCACATATACTAAAATTGCAACAGGCAGAGGAACATGTCTGAATCCAGCTAAAGGTAAACACAGACGTTCATTTCTCCTTTCCATTATGTTGTCGGATAATTATACTAACAATCCGAGCTTATGTATGTGAAAAAAATGCACTTTTAGTGGACATATTTTGACGTTGTTTGACGCTGTCTGAGTGCCCTATTACTTAATATAGCGCGTGCTCACGGGCTGCAGGCAGGTCAGCCCTAGCTTCGTACTGGAGAAGTGTCAAATATTGAACATCCTATCACTCATTTAGACAAAAGTAGATCGGAAAATAGGGCCCAGGTTGAAATAAACGTTAGTTCCCCTTTAATGTGTCTGATGTACAGGTATGTTGTGTGGAGCAGTCAGAGATACTGCATACTGAAAAGCACAAGATTCAATCTGCAAGTTTTTTTCTAAAGGTATACTTAGTGTCCAGACTCCTTAAATTTAGTAGAAGAGAAAATACAGCTGCAAGCAACAATATAATCATTAGGTGTCCAACCTGTTTATTTTCATGGTATCAACCAAAATGTATCAGTAAGATAGAAAAAAACACATATAGAAAGCTGACATCAGCTTTATCAACTTTGTATTTATTTATTTTCTCACATTTAATTGTAATCTGTTGGCTTCTTACAAAAATTTTTTCCTTTTTTTTTTCTTTTTTTTTTTAGAAAAACACATTTGTATATGTCAAAGTAAGGTATCAAATGGTATGGGGTCCTACACTCAGTTATTATATCAGCACAAGTGTTTCAAAAAAATATCCAACTCTAAGTACAAGGTCATATTGATAGTGAAACCACACTAACCTTATGTGTCAACATAATGAATGTCAGTACCTAACCCTTATTGGTTAATCGCCAGGAATAATTTTGACTGGTTACACATGTTGGTCTATAGGTTAATTTAATATAATTTTGCTACTCTTTAGTGGATATCATACAAACTGTTGTGCATGCATTTTTCATAGGATATCACACAAACAGTTCTATGAGAATACGTTATACTAGAAGGTGGAGTTAAAACACTGCAGAACACTAATTCTACTAATGTGAACCAGCCCACCATTTTCAAATAGCCAAGCTAATGTCAATAGCATCCGCAATTTTCTTATTTATTTGACCCTGAATCTAAGAAATGGCATCCTGCAAAATTCCATCAAATACAATTGACAAATGCAGACGTTCCTGTGTTTGGTCACTGCTGAAAGGATTGGGTGAGTGTCAGGTTGAAGATAATGTCACAGCAGTCTCACGCAGCATCGTTTGAGTGATCAGCAGAGAATCCTGCCTTCACTGAGGGGCAGTGTTAAGGAGTAACTAGTTACATGTAACAGCATTACACAATTGTTTACAGTTACTGAGGAAAAATATGTAACTAAATTACAGTTACTAAAAAAATATTTGTGATTACAAAGGGGTTTTTAGTTAAAAAAAAACTAAACTTTGTGTTGAATATAATATTAATTCTGTTCACTGTGCAGGAATGCCTTATTTTTATATAATTCTGAAAAAAGCTATAGGGACAAAGCTGAATGCAACATAATGAGGTAGGAAGGCTTACAAGGATCTGTCTCCACCTCCGGACAGGCTTCATTCATTTGGCAGCAAGTGCTCAAATTTTTGGCATTGTTTTCTGCTTCCCTGCAACCAGCAGACCAAACCAAAGCAGGTGGTAATAAAAAGTAATAAAAATAGTTACTTTGCTAATTACATTTTAACAGGTTAACTAGCAGTCTGTAACACATAACATTTCAAAGTTAACCTTCCCAACACTGTGGAGGGGGTACTAACAGTGGAAAATGAGGTAGATAAAAGGACGTGGTACCGAAAGTGAGTCGACGCGAGGCGAGTTGAACCACAGAGTGGAAATGAGGCATTTCTGAGCTGAGGCCTCCACACAGATATGAGTGTTTTGACCTGGAACACAAAAAGGGGACATTTTCATTGTGTAATAACACTCGACAGCTTTCACACTCATGCTTGAAATTTGTTTGGAAGTCCTTGAGGGTAAAAAACTGCCAGAGAGAAAAGACCTGTGGCTGCAAACAGTCTCACCCTCCCAAAAAGCCAAGAAGAAGAATTACCCAGGCATGGAGGACATGGAGTGTGTGTGTGTGTGGTCCCTTCAGTCGCCAGGCGATGTGGTGGGGAAGCTGTCAGCTGGCTGGACGGCGGCTGAATCCCGGCGAGCGGAGCAGGAGGAGGAGGAGGGAGGAGGCATTCTTCAGTGCTGACACTCTCATTGAGGCTCAGGGCAGCCGTGAAATAAAAGCTGCGAGGAGGCTGAAAGAAAGAAAAAGACGGCTCCGGTAGTTTATTTTGTCGAAACAAAACGTGAGTCCCACTTGTGTAAAAAAGTGATTGAACTACGCTTTGTGGCGAGCTGAATGGCTGTGAGCAAATACGGCTGGAAGCGCACTGTTAGTTTTACCGATTTTGACTGTGAAAAGTGTGGAGGAAAAGAAAACTTTACTGCAGAACAGATGAGAGCAGAGAGGCCAGTCAGACTATCTCCCAACAATTAACATTTCCTCACTAACACACAGAGTCCAACTTCAGTGCTGAAATAAGTGATTTAATAGTTAAAGAGGAGATTTTACTGAGGATCAGATTCAGTTGTTTTATCCTCTCTTACGTCCACATTCACACAGTCTGTTTAGCCATGTTATCTTGACTCATATGAAAGAATGGTTCTATTTCATCCCTACTGACCGCCAGAGGCGGTGCTTAAGCACTGGATATCTCCGCCTTGTGCATGCACGGGTCGAGTACATATACCAACAAAGTCACCTGTGACCCTCACGTGACCCCAAGAAACTATAAGTTCCGGTGTCACCTGAGGATCTGTTCCTTTTCATCTTCTCGCTTGGACGAGTGGTCGCATCCGCTTCTTCTTGGATCAGTGTGAAATTATTCCGTTCAGCAGTTTGTCACTGGCAGCCTCATGATCATAGTGATCGGAGTTGCGGATGCTTCATTTGCCCTCCAAGGGGCTGTGACACGCTGACTTTCTTCATGGGAAGAGAAGGAAAAGACAACGCTGGAACTAGTGGTTAGTACACTCGTTGATTGTGTTGACAGTGGTGTTCACGCTCACGTCATCTTTCGACATTGTGTTTGCAGCTTTGGCTGTTGTTTTCTGTTACTGTTGTCGGCTGTGGCGTTCACGCACACTGATGAGTAACATTACTAATGCGCAGCTTGTTGCTGTTGTTTGTGTTTAGCTGCTATTGGCTACAGTGCTCACGCTAACACCATAGTCGCATCTTGAGCTGTATACTCTGTATACATTTTCTGTATTTGTATTCAGTTAAGCCCATTCGCAGCTCGTGCTGTTGTTTTGTGTTGACTTTTCCAGCTGTGGCGTTCACGCTGTCGGGTGAAAAAAAAAAAAAAAAAGAGGATAAATAAATAAAAGGAAACGCAGCTTCTGCTGGCATTTTGGTTTTTCTTTTTGCTTTGTCTGCTACTATTGGCTACAGTGCTCACGCTTAGCATTCCAGACTGTACATTTTGTATATTGTTGTTTAACTTAGGTGTTCACGCCGCTGAGTAATAATATTTAGGCGCAGCTTGTGCTGTTGTTTTTTTTGTTTAATTGCTATTGGCTGCAGTGCTCTTGCTAACGCCATAGTCTCACTGCAGGCTGTTATTTTTTGTGTATTCTTGTTCAGCAATAGCAGTAGTGCCCACGCTCAGGCTATCTGCTGTTTTAGTGACAACTTCCTGGTGAAAGCAGTGCTCTCACTCCCACTCCTGGTGTGTGTTGCGCAAAGGGTGGCGCAGTTATGTCCCACTCTTGTGTGGATTGCATGACCCATCTGGAGTTGGAAGATGGTCATGATCTTTGTCCCCCTTGTCTGGGCATTGACCACCTGAAGGCAGGTCTATCCGAGGATGCATGCATGAACTGCAGTTGCATGCCTTGGTCCCTGCGAGTCGCCAGATTGAGAGAGGTGGAGCGTTTGGCTGGTGTCACAGGTGTTCCCCTAGACACGCTCCCGCTTCCTGCAGGCCAACCTGGTAAGGCTAAGCGGCCAGCTGAAGAGACTGAGAGTGCCCCAACTGGCAAAAGGGCTAAGGGTAGCAGGGTCACTGCCAAGGTGAACCAGCTATCAGTTGAGTTGAGCTAGATGAAAGACCTTCTTCTGGCTCTCCAGCCTGGGGCTGGTACGCGGGGACCCCCGATTGACAGGGTGCTGGAAGATGACAGAGCTGAGGATGATGCCCTCTCTCTTGCAGCTTCGGCAACCCAGTTCTGCAATTCAGTGGGGGACGCACCCTCTCGGGTCTCTGAATCGCTCTCGTGGGATTCGACCCAGAGCTCATCTGGAGGGTCAGAGGATGCCTCCATTGGAACTATTGTTTGCGGGGCTCTAGCCCGCCTGCAGCTTGACGTCCCACAGGATGGCCCCGCTCCAGTCAGTGCCTTTTTCAAACGCCAGCCGGCCCCAACAACTTTTTCAGTTCCTCCTTCAGAGGACTATATTAAGGAGCTACATATATGCTGGAGGGACTCAAAGACTTTCTCCCACTCCACTTCAGATGCTCGAGCCTTGGCGGCCATGCAAGATGCAGCCAAGTATGGCCTGGGTCTTATGCCAGCCGTAGAGCCGGCTATCGCATCACTGATAGTGTCTCCTGATGAGGCGCTGAGGCAGGATGCCAGGTGTCCTCGGCCCCAGTGCAGGGTCACAGACGACCTGCTCTCCAAAGCATACGATGCAGGAGCACGGATGGGTCGTATCGGGAACTCCCTCTTTTACCTCATGCTGGTCCTCTCTGCGTCACTACAGCAGGGGGTGCCTGACACATCTCTGTGTAATTTCAGCAATGCGTCGTTGCAGGCTTTTGCCCTCATGACCAGGGAGCTGGGGCGCCTGATGTCGACAACAAACAAGATGAGGATGTACCTTGAAATAACTCACAACTCACAAAGTTCCGAAGAATTCCTGGTCTCCTGGGAAAAGTCCTGTTTTGTGACCCATCCACCACCCCAACTCATCTCCTGACTGGACCACTTGGGACTGCTTCCTTCTTTAGTATGTCCTCTCCCATCAGTGTATTGGTACGTGATCAAAGCCTTCCAAAATATGTGGGTTATGTACAAATTAGTGGCTAATCATTATGTGAGATATGTACCAATTTTGGTGCATTATTTAAGAAAACATACAAACAGTGCATGAGAACCACCTGAGCTGATGGCTAACTTGATCCAAACTGTTTGTGAACTGAGCTTAATTAACAAAAAATGGGAGTTAGTAGCACAGTGGGTTGATTTTACATTATAGTTAAAATATTACACATGATGGGTATTTTAAGGCTGATTCAGTTCCTAAACTCAGTACATTTAGTTCAATTTGATCACTTCTACAACAACAAAATAAATAAAAGATTTGGTAGGCTATTTCTCTACACAGATAGAGCGTGCCAATAATGAGTCCTAAACCCAGAAATGAGGTAGCATTTAACCACTCATGGTTCCCTTGTATCCAAGTGAATGGGTTTTTTGAATGGGTTTTTGGTTAGATGCCTGATATAAGGTTTGTGGTCAACACAAGCTTAAGAGACTTTAATGTTTTGTTCTGCTACATTTACATTTACATCAGTAAATACCCCACTCATAAAGTTTTTATGTGTCTTAATAAACAAGGTTGCCAACAAGTTTCTAAATTAGACTACAGAAAGTCATCATGCTGAGCCGCACTGCGCTGAACAAGGCTTTACTTTCTTGTTATGGTGGTGACGCTAGGTCATGCGTCTGTTTTTTTGTTTTTGTTTTTTTTAATTTTTGGCTATTGCATTTAGGCTTCAGTAACCATAAAAAAGATCCCAATAGGCTTTTTGATGAGGAAAGCAGAGCGATGCTCACTTTCGCATCAACCTACAAAAAACATCATCCCTTGGGTACTCTGTTTTACAACCAGCAGCATGGAGGGAGCTTTGAAAGCAGTACCATCACGCTGAGATAGAACGTACTTCTTTATTTACAGGCATGCAATTTACTTATAATTTCTTTGGTAGTTTCCTCAAAATACTTATAGAATTTGGTACTTATTATATGGAGACTAAGTTATGGTTAATTAAGTTGTTTTGAGTTTGTAAGATGTTCCTTAAAAGAACTGCAGAAAATATAATAAACCAGCTAACTCAATACAATTTGTTAACACTCAGTTAACACAAAGTACTCAAGTACAAAATGCCTCTGGTCAGCATTCATTCGTCAGCGTCGACAACATGTAACCAGAGCAGGTTAGAGACGTTCAAGTGTTTAAACAGGTCTTGTTTCAATTACACGTTCAAAAAGACACTATACTTAAAAAGCTACAAACCCCATTTGAATGCAAACTCAGACAATTAAAAGAGTCTCACGAGTGCATTAAGAGGACTCAGTTGTGAATTAGCTCTTGGGAGAAACACAATAGCCTCTGTTCTCTGCTCTACCATCAGAGGAGTGCTCCCTCCCCTCGTTGTGTCTTTCAGACTCAGCAGAAAGAAAGGAGGCTGAATTGGGCCTAATCTTCTCCTTGTACATGTGAATGTGAATGTGAATGTGTGCGGCCGCAGATCGTCCCCTTCGCCTGTTAAAAAGGCTCCAGGTGCAGGATGGTGGGCCATAAAAAAAAAAAAAAAAAAAGACAAAAAGAAAGTAAAGGAAAGAAAAAAAGGACAGTGGCCTGAGCTTTGATGGCACATGCCTGTTCCTGGACACTGATTTGTGGTTGCTGGGCCAAATTTACAACACACCCAACCCACCCTCACTGCCCACAAACCCCAAACCCACCATTCCCACCCACTAACCCTAAAACCACAAACCACCAGATGTGTACGCACAGAAACCGGTGGCTGGCTGCAGTACAGGTCATAAAGCCCACCCTCTCCATGTCAGTGGATGGGACATGGGCAAGACTACAAACTAAAAGTTCACATCAAATATATTTTTTTGCATTTTTGCCCCTACTAGACAGGACAATCCAACCTGATCTCACAGAAATACGTGAAATGACCACGACCTCTTAACACCGCATTCCGTGGTGGCAGCACGTGGGTTGAAATTACGTGCCGGTACCACTGAAACAATGCCAATGTAAAGTCACTTAGGATCCATTGTCGTGGTGTCCACACGGATTCCCTGATTCAATAACGTCCTGTATACACACAAAAACACTAAAGTGTTCTTGCAAATATATTCCTCTGTATAATTTCCCACCAATAATAATAATAATAATAACATGATCGTTTGGCTGTACTAGATATTTGATACAGGCCTATTCAAATATTAAGTCCCAAAAACGCCGTTTCTACAGTACTAGCTAAATGATTTTTTTTTTACCATTTTTTTCCATTTATTCCTGTTGTTGCTAATTTGTATCATACCTAAATGTATATCTATTCTATGTATATATCTATAACAGATCTCCACTTAATTTAGCATCCCAGGCTACCATTGCACTCTGTAAATAGATTTTAAAATTTAAATATAATTAAATTATATAAATTATTTTTGCTTATTTCATTATTGTTATTATTGGTTTACTTTTTAGTAGTATTGTATTATCTGAGGATGACTCATTTTAGTAACTATCTACAATTAAAAGAAAAAATAAGCAAAGAAACAAACAAAAATCAATTTATACACGGTTCCTTCAAAGTGCTCAACTACACCTGGCATGGCTTGTGTCCAAAAAATGAAAAAATCTAAACTTTGTCGTAGAGCTAAACCAAATACATCATTGGAAAGGTCTCAACCTGGAGAGTGACATATGTCGGTATGAAGATTCTACATGGCTCCTGCTTTCAGCCATTCACCGTTGAACCTTGACCTCAGTGCATGTTTGCAGGCTTATAACTCAGCAAGGAAAGGGGGTACAGACATGGGACCAGCTGATATAGAGAGCTCTTGACCTCAACTATCATGTGAGTGTAGTCACCAACTGAGGGTGCTGTCAGGTATGGGTAAAATATGGATAAAATTAATTTTCACCCAATTAGAAATTAGATATTTAAAATATGATTACACAAGTGTGTTTACCATCCCCTTAAAGTCCACAGTGTTCTCTCAATTCAGTATTTACAACTTTGAAATCTAGGAAAAGCACTTATCTTTTTTGAAAACTACAATTCCCTGGGACCGTGCCATGCAGCTTGATACATATCAGCAACATAGTTGTAGTTCTTCTGATTTGCAATGTAGGGTTCTAAACAGGGTTGTAAAAAGATATTTATACCCAATATATCTAATATCTAGTAAAGCCAAACTAGTTATTACACTGCACGTAGATGAACTATGTTAAGAAAAAGTAAAGATGTCGGCTAATTTTCGATATTTTAGCTAATACGCTAGAAACAGCATTTTTAGGACGGTAGGTTTGTTTGCGGCTTGCTGTAAAATAGGGTCATAAAAAGATACATCTACCGAATATATCTAATATCTAGTAAAGCCGAACTAGTAATTACACTGCACCTAGATGAACAACGTTAAGAAATAAAGCAAGGATGTTGGCTAATTTTAGATATTTTAGATTGTACTCTAGAAATGGGTTTTTTGGGACGGTAGGTTTTTTGCAGCTTGTTGTAAAATAGAGTCGTAAAAAGATACATCTACTGAATATATCTAATATCTAGTAAAGCCGACCTAATAATGACACTGCATCTAGATGAACTATGTTAAGAAAAAGTAAGGATGATGGTTAATTTAAGATCATTTAGCTAATACTGTAGAAACAGCGTTTTTGGGACTGAATATTTGAATAGGCCTATATCAAATATCTAATACAGCCGAACTATCATGTTATTATTATTATTATTATTATTATTATTATTGGTGGGAAATTATAACAGAGGAATATATTTGCAAGAACACTTTGGTGTTTTTGTGTGTATACAGGACGGGAATCCGTGTGGACACCACGACAATGGATCCTAAGTGACTTTACATTGGCATTATTTCCGTGGTACCGGCACGTAATTTCAACCCACGTGCTGCCACCACGGAATGCGGTGTTAAGAGGTTGTGGTCATTTCACGTATTTCTGTGAGATCAGGTTGGGACAATCTCAAGTGTGACAAGGAAAGAGAGAGGGGATGACATGCAGCAAAGGGCTGCAAGCCGGAAGTGAACCCTCTGCAGCTGCAGTAGGGACAATGCCCCCGCACATGGGATACCCGCTCAAACCACCGAGCCACTCGGCACCCATTTAAGGTAGTTTTTATCAGGCTGCTGTATTTGTTTTTCTTAAAGTTTGGTTTTAATTGGTTATCTAATGCTATAAAACTGGATTTTACAACATGATTAACTGCGTGAGCCAGTCAGTGGGCTCGAATCCAGTGGCGCTGCTCCCAATTGGTAGGATGGGTGTATAGCTGGGAAACTTGATAGCCTACCACGGAGATTGCGACTGTTCAGACTCTGGCTCCGAATGATGTCACTAAAACAAGATGGCAAGATGGATATTTTGGCTTCACTTCTGTACAGTGGGGGTAAGTGGAGATGCTTCATACATCTTTATACAGTCCAAGGCTGAGATGGCTGCAGGTGATATGATGAGGGATTGAATATATGCTGAGAGACAGGTTGTTATAAAGTTGTGTGCCAATTTAACTGTCATTAATTTGCAGTCTACAGCTTTCTATAAAATGTCAATCAAAGGTGCATTTATATAATACATTTTAAATTAGGTAAGGGCTATTTTCACTCTGGTGCAAATATCAACATATTGCTATTTGTACCGGGGTACAATTAGAAGTGGATGCTATTTGTACCCTGGTGTATAGCAGTGTAGCCTATGCTATTTACATCCACCCGGGTGCAAAGCAATGTATGCTATTTGCACCCCTGTACAATTAGAAGTGAATGCTATTCATACCCTGGACTATAATGATGTGTGCTGTTTATACCCACCTTGGTGCAAATATTTGTACCCTCATTTTGTACAACTAAACTATTATCTTCTCAACCTCAACCCTCAGGACCTAGGTTAGCTACATAGCTAACTATCCTACCATTACAACGCAACCATGCCAAGTGTCTTTTCTTTAAGCGGATTTATGGTTGTGCGTAGACCCACGTAGCCTACACATGTCGCCCATGCCATTGTGAGCATTTTTACTTCCGTGGTGTGTCTGTGCAGTTACACCTCCAAAACACTAGTCAGCGGTGGAGGTTTCTGTGAAGCATTGTAGGCTAAAGTTTAGTTGATTCAAAACACACATTAAACACACGTTAAACATGGCTTAATAGAGACAATTTCAAACACACATGCACAAATCAGCTTGACTATAACTCGCAGCATTCACAGACAAACACTTGTGTTATATCTGGACACATTTTCCCCACAAATGTAACATGCTAACGTTATTAGCACAGCCTAAGGCATTTTACATTGTAAAATTAGCCCAGCACCTAGTGATCTTTCCCTCTTCTCAAATAAAACCAGGAACAACAGCGACATTAAACAAAGGTAACGGCACACAATTTGGCTCCATTACAACTCACAAAGTTCTCTGACAAAACAACTGTCCTGTACTAAATGCGTTTACCAAAAAAATATTACATGCTAACATTAGCACAAGCCTATGGCATTTTACATTGTATTGATTAGCCTAGTGATGAGCGAGGATTTCCTCTTCTCATATGAAACCTGGGGCAACGCTCAGCATTTAACAAAGGAAATGGCACACAATTTGGCTCCATTACAACTCACAAGATTCACTGACAAAACAACTGTCACACTAAACACGTGTTCCAAAACAAATACAACATGCTAACGTTAATAGCACAAGCCTACGGCATTTTACATCGAATAGATTAGCCTAGCGACGAGCGGAGATTTCCTCTTCTCATATGAAACCTGGATAACTCTCGAAGTATAAATCCCTGAAGGATAAATCACACACAAGACTTAAAATGCTATTTTAGTGGAGGCTTTACTGTCTTCACAATTTCTAGTTTCTTATCTTTGAAATAAGAGTAAATAAAAGCTTTGTTTCCATTGAGAGAAATGGTTTCAGTATACAGAAACAAGCTATGTTTCCATCCAAAAGTGATTCAAATCATTGGGAAATGCGCATTAAAAGAAATACGAATCCTGTGTGTTTCCGTTAAATGTACGGACTTTGGTGAAAACTACTAACTCGTGCCAGTTTTCCACAGAACCAGAAACAAAACAAGTCTCGTATTCTTCTTCTTCTGCGTTTTCTGGTGGTTGGCAACCAGCTTGTAAATGCATTACCGCCTTCCCGACCTGGAGTGTGGATATCACCATGGCGAGAGGTGAGCTACGTCAGACTTAATTCCAACATAACTGTTTCCATCCCCCGTTATGCGAATCAACATTTTTTCGAATCAACCAAAACCCGGCTAAAGCAAGCGTATTTTAGTTTGTGCGAATCAGGGGATTTTAATTCGAATTTTGAAGTTTCCATCATAATTTTCCAATGCGATACTTCTAGATGCACATCTAAACAGGCTGATGGAAACATGGCTACAGACAGGAGGTCTGTGTCAGTGAGCATATCTATGTTTCCTGGGTTCTATGTTCCCCACTTAACCCTGCGAAAAAGGTTCTATGTTCCCCGCTTACACAAAAAAAGTTCTATGTTTCCCGGGTTCTATGTTCCCCACTCAACCATAGAACCCTTTTTGGTTGAGCAGGGAACATAGAACCCGGGAAACAAAGAAACTTTTTTGGTGGTAAAAATTAATTAAAATTAATTTTATCATAATTTTTATTTACATCTTAGCCATCATCTCTCTGTTAATTATGTTTAATTGTAAATTGTAAACAGCCAGTCAGCAGCGGCAGAGAGAGACAGCATATTTTCACATCTTACTTGGTAGATGGACTATTCATTTCGAGTTCAAGTAAAGTTTATGATTGTTGGAACAATGGACTAACTATCTAAACAACTAATAAGACTAATCAATTTGATATTATCATCTGCCATATAAATAGTTTAAATGTAGTGTTGGTTAGAAAGTCTTGGTTTGGTTAAAAAGAAACTTGAATTCAGAAGGTTTACGGTTTTATATTTCTGTTTAATAAGGAAAAGGTATCCTTTCTGGATATTTTGTGTGTATAGGCTATTTTGTTTATTAGTCCGAAAAAGTTTGGTGTTCACACTGAATGCAGAGCAAATATTTGCATCATGTTACTTTTGCAACTGGTAAATTTTCACCCATAACAACTGTGCTCACAGTAAGGTGACCAGACGTCCTGCATTGCGCAGGATTGCACAGCATTCCTGTCTCTTTTCACGCGTCATGCAAATTGAGACCATGTCCCGCATGATTGGTTGTCACCCGCACTAGCATTCCCCCTGGCCAATGAGAAGAAGCTGCATGCAGTGGTTGGCCCACGTCGGCTCTCTGTTTATTGTCATAGTAGCACCGCACGTGCGTTTAAACGCGAGGGCCCGCCCCATATAGCAACTATTTCGACCTCCTTGATAGCAACAGGTGACACTGGTTAGCTAATGACACTTGTGCGTTCTTTGAAAAATGGAGGAGATTCAGATGTTGGCGTGAAGGTGTGAAAAGAGAATCCTGTGGGTGGCGCCAGAGTACTGAACTGTCCTGTTCCTGCTCCCGACCATCACAGCAAGTTCTCCCTCATCCTTCCTTCCCCCTCTGCTCATTCCCTGAATCCCTGGACTTGTGAGTTGAGACTTTTGATGCTGTTCCTGCTCTGTTGAGCTTACAAACATCACTGCAGTGCCAGTGAATCCCTGGATTTGTTGCGACTTTTGTTATCCAAGTGATAAGTGATTGTGAGTCTGGGTGGTCATTTTATTTATTTAATTTATTTATTTTGAGTACTTAAATCCATTAGAGAGAGAAAAGGACGCGCTGGGGGCGGGTTTCCCTCATTGTCCTCACAAACCTACTCCTTGTCCCACATTTGGTTTAATGGGACCTGGTCACCCTAGCTAACGGTTGTGCTAGCTAACTAATGGGAAGGCAGCTAAAGGCAAACTTGGTCTACAGGAAAGTACCACACAATACAAAAACTAAGTTAAATTATTCAGAGCATTTGCTAAGAAGCAACTCAACAAAAAAGCTTAGACAATTTACAAATACATATTTCCAAAAATTACCATGTAGTCCTTTGTCTTCGCTCACTAATCTCTAAGCTCCTTTTTTGTTCTGTCTACAAAGGTATGAAAAAATAGTTACTGCCCCAGCCTAGTATGTATAGCTTTATAACTCTGATAAAAGAATGTATATGCATATTTCTGTCTTCTGTACTGTGAGTACACACAGTTTTATTTGTGAATCTAAATACATAATTTTATGCATCTGGCCCCTGCTGTTGGAGTTATTCTTAATCAATCAAACTCTGAGGATTTCAAGATCACTTCCAGTACCCCATGCTCCGTGTGGGTTGACAATTTTTTTCCAATATCTCTGGTGCATGAAATGCTTTAAAACCCAACTGATCACATCAAAATGCTGCATTAAAACTTTTTCTCGTTCTTCATTTGACAACAGCAGTGGCTGTACAGAGATTTAGGTGGGAAGAGGAGAAGATCTGTCAGAAAACAACTGATTGATCTTTCACCTTCGAAGGAACTTTGACTTGCTGACCCATGCTGCTCTCGGGGTGTTAACACTGCTGCCTGAGAAACAAACATCAAAGCGGGCGTCAGCTTCGATCATACTTCAAAGTCAACAAAAATGTTCCTGATTGCTGATGTCACTGATGACCGTCACTTGACGAATGAGTCTCACCATGAACTGATTGGACCATGGTGTCATGACGTAAAATTGTAATTCCAGTTTTTTGCTCGAGGTGAGGTGAGTGGGTGAATGAGGTGATTGACTTGCTCCAAATTGAAAGGACTTCACAACACTGGAAAAGTTAACTGCCAGCAGCTAAAGAGGCTAAAGAGTTGACATCAATCACTGCTGGTGAGTGAAGTTGAGAGATCTAAAGGAGGCAGTTAGTGATGGACAGTAAAGGTGTCAGTAAGACAGAGGTAAAAGTAACCAAACTGGCAGAGCTGCAAAAGTAAACTGCTTATTACCTGAACCAAACTGAAAACTAAATTTAGCTATTCGCTAACCTGAACTGTGCATCAATTTGTGTTTGTTACTGTAAATGGGTTTCACATTTAAAGAAACGTTCTGCTATCTAGTGGAATCATTTTCAGATGAAAGGATCCTGTAGATACCTATTTCATTAGAATCCAGGGTGTGTTTATCCTAGCTCAGCACAAAGACTGGAAGCAGGGGAATTTGCTAGCCTAGCCTCATCAAAAAAAAAGAAAGAAAGAAAAAAAATCAACTCCATGTCTGTTTGATTTACATGTTGAATTTTGTTTCATAACAACACATAGAAGCAGCAATGTCAGAACAAGACATTGTTGTTTAAGGGGTTAGCATTTCCTAAGCTTCCCGTCTTTGAGCTAAGCTAGGCTAAACTCTGTCTCTGTGTCTCTGCTGAGCCTCGTCTCGTGGTTTCCCTTCGGCGCCGTCAGGCAGATCACCAAGAACACAATCTGTCGCCATGCCGACCGGCTGCCAGCATCTGAATTAATCATTTGTCTCAGCTAGAGGTGAATCTGTTTGGTTTCATGTGTGACCCAAATAACAAGGCTTTCCCTTGTGTGTGTGTGTGTGTGTGTGTGTGTATCTGTGTCTGTGTCTATGTGTGTCTGTGTCTGTGTGTGTGAGAGTGTGTGGACAAACCTGTATTGCTGTCAGTCTGAATGGGTCAACACATGAATTTTGACCTGGTTTAACTTGTCTGTGGTACAATGTTGTAGGCTATTGCACAAAATGCAATAACACTTTAATTAATAGTTTCCAAATAATTTTCTCAGGGAATACATATTCAGCTGATACTTTTTATAGTTTCCTTGAAATGCTGAAGGCTAGAAGGTATTGGCAAGAACCTCAGTTTATTTAAGTCTGTAATAAAAGAGCCAAGAATTGATGCAGTAGTTACACAGAAAATTGGAGAGCACAGTTGGATCTTTATGTTGATTTCCAAACTAATATTTCAACAGAACACTGAATTACTAGAGGACTAATGCATCTATAAATGGAATGTTTAATTTAAGTATTAGTTGATTTGCACCACCAACAAATGACTCTCTGGGCTTCAACAGAAATTAATTATTAACACAAACAGTTTAATAGTTCTTATTTTCATAGGTGTGTCCATCATTTCTTCCACTGGGTTCAGACTAACCCAAACCACTGACTTACCTGAATCCATAATAAATCTGAAGAATATGAAATAATAAGTATATTCTTCACTGTATAATCACCTGAAATTAAGAATTGTAGTGTTCTCCTTACCTTAGAATGAGCTGTTGATATCTACATAGGGAGCGGGTCTTTGTTTATGGTGATTGCCATGTTGCACTGCTATGTTTCTACAGTAGCCCAGAATGGACATTCCAAACACTGACTCCACATAGGGCCATTCGCATTGTGTTTTCACGTCACCAACTGGAGTGAGAAGCCCATCTGCAATGAACAACACCTGAGTTATACTGATTTGTAGCGTGAAACTGCTTCATTCAGTGTTTGGGTGGTTTAAATCACCAGGTCAGTTTTTTCTGAGGAAGGGACCTTTGTGGATTGTTTAGCTTCTGCCCAAAACCTCCTGAACATCTGGATCTTATGTTATTGGACAAAAATGGTGAGCACACATGAACATCACACATTACAACCATTTCATTATATATTGTATATATTTCAGATTGTCTACTTTACTGTTTTATTATTTATTTTATTTTATTGTCTACTTTAATATTTTATTTTATTTTATTTTAATGTCTACTTTAATATTTTATTGCATTTATTTCATTGTCTATTTTAGTATCTTATTTATATCTTCATCTTTATCTCTTGTTTCCATTCATGCTGTATTTCTATTTCTACTTTGCACGGAGCATTGGAACAAAAACAATTTCCCCCCGGGGATTAATAAAGTATTCTGAATCTGAATCTGAATCTGAACATGTGTTGGACTAGTGGCCCATAGGGACATGCCAAACTGCATCGGAAATACATGAATTTGTTACATGAAACTGCGATACCAATTTTAATCAATGGGTCTGTTTGTTTTAGAAAGGAAGAGACCTCTGTGGATAATTCAGCTCCCAGTAAAACCCTCCTAAACTTCTAGATCAGCAAAAGGTGAGTACACATTATCTTATAAAAGAAAAAGGAGTGACGCACACGGTTTACATTGCCTGGTCCGTTTGTTTTGGAGAGGATGGGCGCTCTGTGGATAATTCAGCTCCAGATAAAAACCTCCTGAACAATGAACTCTGACGGAATTCTGACTGGGATAAGTTTTTAACTGGTTGCAATCTACAATCCTCACCACTTGACACCATCAAATCTTACACACTTCACCTTTAACGCCTCGTTTCCACTTTGCATGTGACTTGTGTCCATAGATCTGTAAATATATGTATGGTGCCTCTAGTGTCCAACGCAAGGAAGTTATTTTCTTGAGGATGGATAGAAATCTGATTGAAACTACCTGTAGCCGTGGGGGAGAGGCTAATTTTGTCATTTTTTTGCCATCCAGTAGTTTGGAATATGTGCTTGGAATATTACTGGGACAAAAACAGGACCAATATTGCATGGCAACAAATAAATGAAGTTGTTGGCATGTCAGGTACATAGCATGTTTTGTGAAATATTTCATTAAAAAGATGTATGAATTGCTGAACAAGTCATATGCCTGCATTTTTGATAAAGATGATGACTGTATTTCATATCAAACGGATAAATCTGAATGTAACGTTAGGCTATTTCATATTAAAATAATAAACGTGATTGTATTTTATATCAACCTGACTTTGGCAATCTGACTGTATATAATGTATAACTGTTTCAACAGAATAACATTAATCTGATTTGTAATGTGGTCAAAGTAGATAAACAAGTTCTTCTCAATCACACAATCTCACTTGACGATCAACATAGGCAACTGAATTGAAGGAAATGCCTGTTAGCTAGTAAGCAGCCTATTAGCTAAGCTAGCATATGGTCTCTCCGAAATCCACAGCAAAAGTTTTGAACATACTCTAGGCAATGTATGGACCTAGATATTACGGGGGGAGAGGAGGAGTTTCTCAGGCACAGTGAATATCACCAAGATTCACATAGGAATAAATGGACCTCTGGTGAACTCTTCTCCTTACACATAGGTTAGTGGACACAAGGCATAAGTACTTTTGTCTATCTTTTGTTTTAGTTTCAGTTATAAACTTGAATAAAGTAAAACTTGATAAAAACAATTTTATAGGGAAAAACAGGGAAATATATCTGTCAGGTTGGTCTCGAAAACTTCTGTCTTCAATAATACACCAAGGAAAATATTTCTTGGCCATGTACTGTGTTACTGTTACTTTCCGTGAGTTTTTATTCCACTGGGACTCCTCCGTGACCCTCGTTGTTTATTAGTTTGTTTATTATGATGCTTATTAGCTGCGGTGGTCGCAGGCTGCTGGCACAGTGGCAAGTTCCTCCCCCGCATGTCTGACAATTAGTTGTATGGGGGGGGTAGAAGCTGCTGAGCACAGCACTGCCTGGGAACAGGAGGGGGAGCTTTTATTGCCAATGAATTAGTGTCGTTTTCTTTTCACACGCCCACTAACTTACCTCCCCTCTCCCTCCTCCTCTGTGCCCTCTAAATGGTTTGTGGCATGCAGCTCCGCCCTCCCATAACGCACCTGTGCATGGTGAGGAGGGGAGGGGTTGGCTGTCTCTCCCTGCAGCCGTCAGGTGGGTTCAACGCTGCCATAAACTGTCACGGTGAACTACTGAACTCACAGAGTGATTGCAGATTGTACTCCAGCAGAGAGTACTGCATATACTCCACTGATTTATACCAGCTATACTGTGTTTTAAAATAAGTCACTGTTTTAACGTTATTCTTATTAATTTGGTAATATGTATTTAACAGGACATATAAAGTTCTTCTCACTGTTACCAACTTCATTCAAAAACACTGTCTAAAAATATAGTGACATATAAAAAGTTAATTTAACATCAACAATTTCTGAACCTATGACATATGCCATACAATACAACAGACACAAACTGTGAGAATGAAGGAAGGTATTGAATTTTTTTTTTTTCAGCCACGCAGGTATGAAGCGTGTTCAGTCCAGTTCACGTGTATCACAGTCACACCTTGTCAACTGCTCCCAACCAACCAAAACTCTCTCTGAGGAAGCACGCGGTTGGAGGAAGATCAAAGCTGAAAACATTTTGAGGTTATTTTTACTAAACACTGGTCAACACTGATGACAAGCTCTCTTCCCAGAGGTGTTCTACCACACCAAATTGGGAACACCATATCTTCATGGAGCTGGGTTTTCACACGAGGGAACTGTCGTGTTAAAACAGGAAATAAGACAAACACAAAGCTTGAATCCAAATGTCCAGACTTCACCGCACTTGTAGACTCACTGACTTTGTGGGTGCATTCCTGGGAGAGCTGCGAGTACTTTGGGCTGTCTAAATCCACAATTCCTCCAGTTTACAAGGAGCCTCAAGCATACTTTCTGCAGACTTCTGGAGACTCCACTTGGGGTGCACACTTCACCAGATTGCACTGATTGAATTACCCTCAATTCATTGCAATACAGATGTGACATTGTAATTTTTCCAACTGCTAACTAAAAAAAAACAAACTTATTATAGATGTGTAAAACAATTATTGTATTAAAGTGTTATTTTAACCACGTAGGTCAGAAATAATATTAAATCACATTATAACAGAAGTCATATTTAGAGGTAATCAGAATGCATTTTATAATTGCAGTCGACTCTATTGGCTAAAAGCGGAACAGTTTAATGTCAGACATAAAGGCTGAGAAAATTGGCCAAGAGGCAACAAACGAAGGCCTTCCAATGTAAGTAGTACCCAGTTTATTCAGTCATGGTCTGGTCCTTATCTACAATGTAGTATAGAAATGACAGAATATAATTTTCTCCAGTCACAAAAAAGCCTATACATGTGATTTATATCTAGTTATCTGCAGGGCAGATGAGCAGACACTATTTATCAACTTGCGTGAGAAATATGACAGCAGCTATCACCGTGTACATGACTAGTTGTCGCTTGTCATTTCCACGGCAACAGGTGAAACAGACTTGAGGTCTGTCTATCGGTGGCTTACAGTCTCTGCCCTAACAGACTTTACGTGAAGACAATAAACATGTTACATTACGTACAACTGAAGTCTGCAAGTCTGAAAAAACAGACCCAGTCCAGAAATACACTCAAGTATGGAGACAGCTGTCCACATACTTTAGGTCACATAGTGTATATCAAATTTTGCTTGCCAGTGCATTTTGAGTGTGTCCCAAAACAGTGTGTTCGGTTCAAATTTTATTTGATATTTTAAATTTTATAATTGAATCATACAAGATGAGGGAATTTTCTTTTTCACCTTCACTCAGCGAGAGTAAATCTTTAAAAACAAAATAAACCACCAGAAATTGGTTTGTATTTAGGACTTAATACTATTGTTTTTTCCCATTAGCTGGTGTTACAAAAGCTGCCTGCAGGTCTCTATGCAGCAGGTTACAGTTGTTGTTTGGCTGTTAAAGAGCTTCTCTTGTATTTGGAGAATGTGTCAGGTGATAACAGACTCTGTCAGCTTTAACGACCTCTGTGTATTTTCGCCTCCAGCTTTGTTTTTTGTTTTTTCGTGTGCCACAACTTTAATTTATAGCCCATTCAGGAATCTTATCTGCAGCAGTCGACCATAAACTAACACCTAACAACGCCACTTCAAAGCTGCCACGAGAGGCCGAGGTGCCAAAAAGCAGCCCAGTGCTTTAAGGGAAAAGATGTGCAGATAGACAAGGTGTCGTAGATTACTGTTGGGAGGAAAGAAACATTTACTGAAAGAAAAGGACTGCAGCTAAATGTTCCTCCAGCTGGGGAAAAGAAGGCCACATCAGCCCTGAAGGGGTTTAGAGCAGTTTTCAGAGGAAAACCAGCTTCCACATCAGGACGCGGAGGGGTCAATCAACACCTCAGGACAGACCAGGACCAGGAGCTTTAGTTCAACAGATAACTCAGATCTGATAAGAACATGATGTGACACATCAACTTATTCTTACAGATAGTACCTTCAGCTCCTAAAACAATATCAAGATCTCCTTCTGTGAAAAGTGATACAATATATGTTTTCTTTTCTAAATATAAATCAAATAACATGATTGCTGCCACACCTGTTTTATACATGTTTTCACTCAGTTTTTTTAAAGATATTTTTGGGGCATTTTTAGCCTTTATTTGATAGGACAGACAAGTGTGAAAGGGGGAGAGAGAGAGGGAGTGAAATGCAGCAAAGGGCCACAGGCTGGGGTTGAACCTGAGCCGCTGCGGCAACAGCCTTGTACATGGAGCGCCTGCTCTCTCCACTAAGCCACCGACGCCCCTTTCACTCAGTTTTAATCACGATGTGGAGGACAGTGTCTAAAGCCTCCTGATGCTCTGCTGGGATTCTACTGTCGTACTGTATGAACTGAAGGCATAAAATCACATACGCATATTGTGTCACTAAAAGGACACTGCATTGATTTACATTAATTCCCTGGAGACTCTGCTTATCTTTGATCCAAAACAAATGTTTTTTTTCTTTTTTTGTCTCTTTACAAGGTGAGTAATCCAAGAAAGCCATGAGCATTTGCTTTTCTCAGATGTAAAATTTGGGGGTTTTACTGGATTTTCCAAGCTGCATGACTTAAACTTGGAGAGAAGTGGAACAAGCTGAAAACACATCTAACATGTTTTTAAATTGTTTGCTAACGTGATAAAATAGCTCCTTACTTCCACATCCAGCAGACAGGATCATCCCATTGGAGTGTTTGTCACCATCTAATTAATGTAAAGATTCATTCAGGTGGCATCTCAGCACACTGAACTGCTAACTCTGTCAAATATACCGTGCTCGACATCACCACATCTCAGACTGTATGGACTGTAGCTGCTGCTGCAGGAGTGTGAGCTCCATGCAACACACACAAACAGTCACAGGGCTAACTGTTAGCATCATATGGCTAACAATTATCAACAGGTTTAATGTCAGAGTCGAGCTGTTAGGGTGTGAGTTTGCTGGTACTGTTGAATGGCTTGGAGTTGGATGTTAGCTGCTGCATGTGTTCAAGTTAAATGGGCAGAGGAGAGCTGCTCCGGAGATGGCTGCAACAGAAAGTCTGATGATCTGGCATGGAGTCAGGATGTTTCAGGATCAGACCCCCAGGGCAAAAAGAATCAGTTGTCATTTGAATGGAGCAACATGGCCTTATTCCAAAGTTGCAGAAAATCAGTACTTGGTCAGTGACTTCCAGCGTTGGACACCGACGTAAACGCTGTCCTTTCAGGTCAGCATAATATGCAGCTGGTTGCCGTTAATGTTTAGTGGCACATGGCAACATCAGGGGGAACGCAGCAGGACAACAAATACAGTTAAGGAGTCCGAGTAAGGTGGGCGGGAGGGGTGGTAGATGGGTCCAACAACCACCGACCTTCACCCGGGAAGCCGGTGTTTGCTTCCCACAAGATTGTAAAGCCAAACCCTGTTCATTTTTCCTAAACCCAACCACGTGCATGTGTTGGCAAAACGTAACCACATGCGTTTGTTGCTGAAGGAAGAAAATTTAAATTTGCAGTGTTCTACCATCATAGTGTGTTTATTTTGAAAGAGACTGTATATGCCAACTGTACATTTCTTGTGAAGAAGTAAGTGTATTTTAAAAACAGACAATGCATGTTACAGGCTGAAGTTGACATGGTGTCCCAGAACATTAACAACCATCACACCCAGGGTACCTTGCACGTCAAATCTATACACGGAAAGTCCGACCAAACGTCGATATGTGACGAGGTCAGAGTGAGAATGTTTTCAGGGTTCCCACAGTCATGGAAAACCTGGAAAAGTCATGGAATTTCACAATCACATTTTCCTTGCCCGCGAAAGTCATGGAATCAGAAAAAAAATCATTGAACGTTTTGGAAAAGTCATTGAATTTTGTTGCATGCAATGAAATCATTACAGTAATCTTCCATGGATAACTCTCTGTGTAATGTAACATGATGGCAATTTATTTTCTGTAGCTGTCGATGTAGCTCTAATGTGTGTCAATATTTTATGTTTGACTTAACAGGTATTTTTCTCCATTTATGTATGCCAGCTAGCTGAAATTATGTTTCAATAAAGTTTGAATCTGATATGTTTAAATAACACCAAGTGATTTTGGCAACATTTTTTTTTTTTTTTTACCACGAGTCCTTGAAAAGTCATGCAAAAGTTCTGAAATTCTGTCCATGGAAATGTGTGGGAACCCTGTTTGATATTATTTGGTACTGGGTTATTTAGTATTGAGTTCTGATACCAGTCCTAAACTGGACCTACAGCTGTGACGTGTGCATGCTTCATAGCTACACCACAGCTGTCGTGTGCTACCACAAAAAAAAAAAAAAGTGACATCAGAGCTACAGCGACTACTGAGATATCACGTGAAGACAGTGAAAACTATGATTGGTCAGTTTGTGCTTCTTGTGTTTCCTCTTTATCATGTTTGTGGAGATTATTAAGAGTGACGACAACATGAAGCACAACACAGATATTTTCATTGCACACTTGCTGCTCACTGTGACCACTGCAATGTAAATACAGAAACTGGGCTGAATAGCTTCATATTCAGTGAGGGGATGAGATGGAACTTTACATCGTCACTCTGTATCACAATGTGAGTGAAAGAATGTAAACAGTTACTGTGGGAGTTAGATAGATGCCCTGTCTACACGTGTGTGGATATTTTTTTAAAACAGATATTTTCTCCCTCCATTTAAAAAAAAAAATCTGTCCACACAATCGTTTTACAAAATATCTCCATCCACACTAGAACAAGAAATAAGTCCAAACACTTAGCTGTCTTCTGCTGCCTCCCCTCGTTGCAAAGGTAGTGAAGTGAACAGGCTTATGTTAACTTTTTCAAAACACCTACTGGAGATCTCATCACTGTTGAGTCCCTGTCAATTTAAGGATAAAGGAGCTCACTCAAATATACGAATGATGCTATGGACATGCTAACGTTTTCCTTCCACTCCTCATTGACGACAGTCCCACTGCTGGTTCAACCGGATGTGAAAACATTGTTTCTGGTGGACTTCAACTGTGGACTCTGAGGTGGCCCAGAATTTCCCTTTCACAGATGTATAATTTTTTTCTTCTTTCAGCTCTAGAACTATAAAGACATTTCTTGATGAGAATGTCAGTCGTTTTGAACTTGAGTCATCCTTCTGTCTATCTCACCTCCCACAGTGTGACTCTCATGTCTTATTGAAGACAGTAAAAATCTTCATCTTGTTTCACAGCGTTTCATCATCTGGTGAATTCATTCATCAGTGTAAATAACCCATGTGCCGTCTGGCTGGCGGGGGCGGGGTGTTCTGTGCACCAGCGTGTCATCATCACCACCATCATCATGTCTTCTCTGCTTCTTGTTGTTCTCCTCCTCAGTGTGATCTCTCTGCACAGGGCCGCCGTACGGTGAGGAAACTATTTGTTAATTAGTGTTTTGTTGAGAGGACACCTCGCTGTCACACCTCTCCCTGAAGTCTCTAATTAACGGACACAAACAGCAGCGAGGGGCTCGTGATTAATTACAGCTCAGCTTACGGCGAGCAAAAGGGCCGCTGCCGTCGTCGGACATCCAGCTGATATTTAACTTTAATTGCGTTTGTGATATTTCAGACCTGAATAGTATCCTGTCTGGTTCCACTCCACTGAAACTACAAGATGACATCATGGTGTGCTGTTGTCTAACAGCAGCAGTGTTAAGAAGCTTCAGGGCTGCTTTTTAAAATGTTTCCATGCAGACACCTCAGGGTTAAAGAAATACCATATAGGATTTAAAGCACGTATAATAAATATTTTTATAATAACAATGTATGAAATAAAGTGTTGTGTGTCTTGGGGCTGCATGGTAGTGCAGTGGTTCACACTGTGACCTCGCAGCAAGAAGGTTTGTGTGGAGTTTGCATGTTCTCCCAGCAACAACAATAAAAAGTACTACAGTTACTACAGGTAACTACTGAATTTGAATGCCTTAAGTCAGTGTATCCTCATATTGTATGATATCTTACGGAAATACACGTACAAGGGTTTGAGCTATATTTGAAAATGAAGGAGCATCCCACTAGCAGCATCATGGAGGTACGTACTTAACATAAAGTTATGTAGGTTATCTTTAATAAAGTTGACTTACATATGCTAGGTTAAGGAAGAGAAACATGGTTGGGCGTCATCACAATATGTACTTAACATAAAGTTATATACGTAATGTAAAATTACGTAGGTTAGGTTTAGGCAAGTCACATTACATAGGCCAGGTTTTAGAAAGTAATACTTAGGTTTAGGAAAAGAAACATGGTTCGGTGTTGTGACGTAACGTACTTGACATTAAGTTACATAGTTTAGGTTTAGGTGAGACACATTATGTAGGTCAGGTGTTGGAAAGTAAATTAATGTGTGCTAGTTTAAGAAAAGAAATATGGTTGGGCGTCATCACGTTACCAACTTAACGTAAAGTTAACTTTAGGAAGGTAAAATTACGTAGGGTTAGCTTTAGGAAAAGAAACGGTTGGTTGTTGTCACATTATGTATTTAATGCAAAGTTACATACTTAATGTAAAGTTACATAGGTTAGGGTTAGGCAAGTAGAGTTATTTACGTAAGATTTAGGAAAAGAAACATAGTTGGGCCTCATCAAGTTATGGACTGAATATGTGGTTACATACTTTTGAACTAGATTTTGTAGTTTTGTAGGTGAGGTTCAGACAAGTTATGTAGGTTAAGTTTAGGTAAAAAAAAAAAAACATGGTAACAACATACCTTTAAATAATTCAACATTCACTTAGATTCACACAGGACATAAACACTGATTCTCTGGGGGAAAGTCGTGTGTGTGTTTGATCCATCCATCCCCCACAGCCTATCCGCTGAAGCGGACTTGCGTTCTTAATACTGATTCTGTCTTTACTCCTGTCAGCACAGTGGTCATGTGGGTCATGAATTGCATTACTCTCCGTAGGCTGCTGCAGAAATATAGCGACGATAAACAGAATCAAATCAATCATGACTTTAAAGTTTGAGTTTCTGGGGAATTAATGTAAATCAATCAATAAACTTTAAAGACTTTATCCCTTCAGACCTCCACAGAGTGACATTTGAATCCACCCATCATCAGCTCATCATCATTTCTTCCACCTCTACTACCTCCTTTACCTCATCATCCTCAATCCACTCCATCACAGCTTTCGTCTTGGTTGAACTTCTCATCACCTTCCTCCTCCTCCACCTTGTACCTTTAATACCTTAGTGTACTTCAGTGCTAACACTTGATTATTTTTACCTCAGTAAATATTTGATTGTCAGACTGTTTCTTCTGTTGAACTTTTTTCTAAGTCTTTCAGTTCTCTTCCTCTTCACTCTTCTTCTCGGAGCAGGAATGTCAACAACAGCAGGCAGAGTTTTCCTGTTTAAATGTCATTTGTTTTACTTGTGTGTGGTCACAAAGCTCAGGAGGGGGGGAGCGTTCACAAACTGACATTTTTACGGTAACAGTCGCCGTCTCTCGGCAACACACTCAAAGACCTATACACATTGACGGCGCACAATTGTGTTTGGCACCAGGGAAGTGTTAACTGGCTAATCCCTTACGGCCGCCCAGACACTGCCTGCTGCTAATTCACCGCTCTCCACAAACCGGCCAGTGTTTACACACCAGACCTCCGTCACTCTGGAAGAATAAAAAGCTCTTCAGACGAGCCTTTCTCTCTCCAGAAGAGCTGTCTGTCGTCTTTCAGCGTTTAGAGAAACTGCGACGGAGAGTCGATTAAACTGAGCAGACACGCCAAGAGAAAAACCTGATGCTATCAGACACACACATTAACCTCGGAGAGTCTGCAGCTTACCAATAAACTCAATATACAGTCGGCTCACTGTGAAGGGAAAAGGTCAACTTTAAAGTAAAGATTGTGTAACTTTAAAGGTAAAAATTCAACAATCACATAGTGTTTTAAATCTGAAGTTGCTCTGAGACAGGATGCAAACTCATTTGTAAATATTAACATACACTTTAATTTGTTTTGTCAGTTACATTTTGAGTTGAAGCTCCAGGACATGTTGGACATAAAGACTCGCACTGACTGGTGACAAACTGAGTTTTTATTTTTTTTAAGTTGAGTGTTGTAAGTCATCTTTAAATCTATTGAAATGATGCGTTTTTTACAGTGGTGGAAGAAATACTCAGATCCTTTACTCAAGTACATGTTAATATCATACTGTGAAAATACTCCAATGCAACTAAAGGTCCTGCACTGGAAATGTTACCTAGTACAAGTATGAAAGTAGGATCATAAAATATACTTAAAGTATCAAAAGTGAAAGTACTCATAGTGGTAACAAATGACCTCTGGGAGTGTGTTTATTAGATTACTGAAGCATTCATGTGTAATTAGTACCTATTTTTTGATTATGGTTAATCAAGGTGGAGATGTGCAAAACACATGAAGAACTTATAAAACCTGATACATTGTTTCATCAAAAAGTTAAAAGTAACTAACAAGCTGTCATAAATATAATGAATTAAATCTTAAAATGGAAATACTCAAGTAAAGTACAAGTACCTCAAATTTGTACATAAGTATAGGCATTTACATTCCACCACTGCATCTTAGTTTCAGCAGTGTCCGCTGCTGCTGGAAAACTCATGACTTCACAGTCTCTGCTGTGTGGTTCTGTAACATAGTGAGGACACTAATTCGTTAAGAGATTGGAGTTTTTTAATTTTGTTTTCACCAAATGTGAACGTGCATTTAAAATTAGTTTTGTCAATATTTGAAGACACTGTTTTTAAACTACTGAATAATTATTTAAAACGTTTTGTGTTCTGTAGGTGTGCGACACTTACAAATTAAATTGAACAATATCTGTTCAAGTGAAAATGTCTTTCTCCTGTGCTGCATCACTGTTACAGTTAATATGTGAACATACAGAATATGTCATTATAGTCATTTTAAAACAGCACGCAGCTTCAGTCACAGTTTACAGTAACTCTTACGGCCCATAATTTGGGGCCTGTTAATTTTAATGTCAAATATTTGACAGTGTCAGTGTCTCTGGTACATATCCTGTACCTTCAGTTTGGGGATTTTCCAGCTCTCAGATCAGCTGAAGGATTTACAAACAGAACTTGTCTCTACATGTTGAGAAATTCTCCAACAGGTGGGAAATATGGACAAAACGAATATAGACATATAATTATCACAATGTAATCAATCACTATTGCTGATAAATTGCAGCTTTCCAACTGTAAAAATAAATGTTTATTATATAAAAAGTTTTTTAGTTAGTTTATTTTTTAGAGATCATTAGAACAAATTGACAATGTACATCCGTAGTTCAGATTTTGGTCAAATTGAATTTTCTTAGAAAAACATGAAGCACATCTCGACATGTGGTCAAGGTTTCATGATACCTGAAGTAACAGTGAGCCAGAATATCTAAAAGTCACAAGCGGTTTTCAAGCAGAAACAGAGCTCCTGAAAACTGGACATTTTGAAGATACAATATTTTTACCAGGCAAAAGCCATATTACGTAATCCCATGATAAATGCGAAATCTTAACTTGCTTTGTCACCAGTGACTTCAGCTGTCAGATTAATGGAGTGAAAAGTTACATTTTCCCTAAAAGAAATCTCTGAAATGTAGGCCTAAAATATTCCAGAAAAAAATAACGATTTGTAAATTGAATAAAATTGACTCAATTTGTGTGTGTGTGTGTGTGTGCAGGTGAATAACAGGCCTCTTCATTACTTTTTTGGTGTTTTTATTCCCAGGAAGGTTTTTTTAATGGAACTGGATGAGCAGACAGAGCGCAGGGAATAAAAAGCCCGTTGTTCATGTTCATGCTTTATGCTTTCAGCCCAAGAAACTCACAAACACGGAATTATTTTTACTTTTTCAGACAGCAGGAGCATGCAGCAGTACAAATACACAGACAGCGGGTCATTTGAACACCACAGCGTTTAAAAAAACAAACAAACAAAAAAAAACTTTAAATTAAACCAACACGGCTGTCAGCTACTGAAAAAAAAACATTTAGATTTCATGTTTTAAAAAGTGCATCAGAGACAGTAGATCCTTGCATTCATGGTCAGATATCTCCAGTGGTTTTCTTTTTAAACTATGCTGAACCTCTGACATAAATATATGATTTCAAGTCTTATTTAATCTTTTTTTTATCTCTGCGATTGTTCATATCAATTACAAAAAATAATAATAATAAAAAAAAGGAAAAAACGGCTGGGTAATTATTTGGTTCACTAAATGCTGTTTGCATTTTTATGAAGCTTTTCCTCTCGAGCTCTGTTGCGTTAAAACTTTTGGAAGGAAAATCCTGCAAGTTGAAAAACTAACTTGCCTTTGAGTTTCACTTTTGTTTCAGGAGCAGAAAAGAAACAGCACAGAGGCTGAAGTGAAGTGGAAACAAATCTTTAAGAGTCATTAATCTGAGCGCTTTCTTTCAGTTTGAGAAGAAAAGGCTTCAAACACAAAAGATCCGGATAATTTGTCACGACACGATCCGACCGGTAACACCGAGTCAGTCTGCTGTGAAGGAATGTGGAGAGAAACAGATTAAACTGTCTAAATGAGTTTTGTTTCTGTCATAATTCTGAAATAACGTTGTTTCACAAGAAATACAAATTAATGCTTTTCCTAAATGATATTTGTGTTGTTTGCCGGAGGCCAGAGGTCAACCTGCTGTTTCTTCATAAGATGGGGAAAACATGTTCACGTTTGATGGATGAATTTCTTTTTCAGAGAAACAAAACTGACAGAAATATCCTAATAATTAACGCACATCCTCGCATTCGCGCATTTTGTGTCCTGGAGATGAAACACTGCTTTGGAGTTGAAGAAGTTCGTCATTTTCCCTTTCGCAGAGTTTTTTTTTCCTTTATAAAAAAAGAGAAAAAAGTCAGATTCCAGTCAGTGCACCGCCACCGTGGACTGCAACGCCGCAGAGGCCGGGGAGGACAGCGCCTCTCCGGGCGCGGCCGGGCTGGTTTGACCGGTGGCTGTCTGCGGGGAGGTGGGGCTCAGAGACTGGGGAGAGTTCGCCAGGAAAGCCGGGATGTGTGTGGGCAGCCCCGGCAGGCCCGGCATTGAAGCGGGCGTGGGTTTGATGGGCACCGGGATGGCGGGCAGAGTCTGTCCGCCGTGACAGATGGACTTGAGCGGCATGCCGTAGGCGGAGTAGTCGCTGGCCATGGAGATGGGAGCCGCGGTGTCCATCATCCCGGAGCCGTACATGTGCGGCCAGGCCGGGGTCAGCTGGTTGTGGAGCGGGTACCCGGTGGTGGAAAAGGCCGCGAGCCCGCCCGGCATCTTGTACTCTCTGGCGATGATGTTCTCGATGGCAAACGGGTGTTTGAAGCTGGACGGCTGAGACACGGAGCTCAGGTTGTATCCGCCCGGCATCTGCGGGAGGTGCGCTGCCGCGTGCAGCGCGCTGAGACGCAGCTTGGCCTGCTGCTGCAGGTAGTGGGCGGCATCCTGCGGCTTGCTGGGTGCCAGCGGGTCCGTGACCTGCATGCCGCCCACTTTAAAACGCTTCCTGCGCCGCAGAAAACTCCCGTTCTCAAACATGTCGCCGCAGCTCGGGTGCAGAGCCCAAAAACTGCCCTTACCGGGCTGGTCCGGTCTGCGGGGGATCTTAATAAAACAGTCGTTAAAAGAGAGGTTGTGCCGCAGAGAGTTCTGCCACCGCTGCGTGTTCTCCCGGTAGTACGGGAACCGGTCCATGATGAACTTGTAAATCTCACTGAGGGGGAGCATCTTCTCCGGGCAGCTCTGGATGGCCATGGCCGTGAGGGAGATGTAAGAATATGGAGGCTTCTGGTCGCTGTACGTGTTCCTCCCCGGGCGAGGCATTATTCTGCTGAACCGGGCCGGACCGGGCCGGGCCGGGATAAATTTACTCTCAGTCTGCAGAGAGCAGAACAGACTCGCCTCACTTTTTACAAACTTTGTCCAGACAGTTCCAACTCTTCAAAACACCGTTACGCACGAAAAGAAACTTGCCTGGTATTTGGCACACATGGTCCCGTCTTGTACGCACACTGCTGGAGCCACAACTCCGCCTTCAAGTTGAGGAAAAGTTCTAGAAACCGCTGCTTCCTCGTCTCTACCCTGTCTGTCAGCTGCGGGTCCCCGGCAGGTGCAGCGCGGTGTACGTCCTCCTCCTGCCCCGCTGCTGAGTTGCGCTAAGCGGCTGCTGCTGCCTCCTCCATGTCCCTCTCTCGGTCTGTCCCGTCTGTGGGCTGGACGGCGGTGACAGGAGCAGAAAAGACCCCCGGAGAGGAGCTTCATTAATGGGCCACTTCTTCACCATCACATGATCATAGACAGGAGGAGGAGGGGGAGGGAGGGGACTCGGGGGGAAACTGGGGCACAGTGTGGTTTCATTTACACGTATTTACATGGACGCACTGAGCCAACACAAGTCATTTTCATTTGAAGAAGCGGCGGCAAAAAGAGCCGAGAAATGCCGAGCAAAGAAGCCTGATTTCCGGGGATGTTTGTGACGGAGCTGCGCTGCGCTCTGTGGAGGTATGTTGATGTGTTTGGCGACATTTTAGGCACAGTGTGTATGTGTGTGTGTTCGTGTGTGTGGACGGAGGGGGGTGTTGGTTGCCCCTCACCAATTTGCATTGACAAATAGAGCCGCTGAGAGCTGCTGTTTGAGCGGCTTTAATAGCAATTTGCTTTGTTTCTGTTTTATGTCGGGTTTTTTTCTTTCACAGCAGATCTGAAGCTGCTGCACTCAGCCTGCTGCAACCAAATCAAATGATCGTCAGGATGAAATAAAGATGGATTTAAAAAAATCTCAATATGGGACAATCATTTCTTAACATGTTTAAAACACCTTAATGATCTCTTAATTTATGCACACACACCGTGATCAATTAACGGCCTTTTAAATGGCTGAATTTAGGCTAAGTGAACTCCATCTCTTTGTTGCGCGTTCCCAAATCGGTCTTCAGTGATGTTTACTACAGGACTTTATCACACTGAATGAAGCAAACATCCTCTAAAAGAAACTTGAAATTTGCTTCACCATCTCCCAATTTTTGCGAACATGTTACATTTCCTCCAGCCGCTGAATTTGACTCCTCAATTTTATGTATTTAAAAAGACTTTTACCACTAAATGTAACGGACTGAGACACAGATGGAGTAATTAAGGCTTTATTTGAGGGACTAAATTAACTCGTTATACGGTTTTTAAATCGCTAAATATAAATGTCTAATTTTGCCTTTGATGAACTCTTAAAGCACTCCATCATTATAGGGATAACAGCGAACTGATGAAGCTTCATTTCAGTTCTTTTATGTAGCCTATTTTCAGACACTTTATACTTTTTCCTTCATTGTTTTTTTTTTCAGTTTTGCTTTTAATTATTATTATTAGTAGCAGTTTTTGTAATAGTATTATCAGTATTTTAAAATTAAATCAAAACAAGTTATTAGTTTAAAATATTACACATCTTTAAAGTCAGCATTTTATTATCCAGAGCGACACGAGTTTATCTTCTTCAGTTTTTAAGTTTTTCTGTTGTGAAAAAATTAAATTTATTAAGGACAATTTACGTCGCGCACACGCACGCGGGACAATTATTATTGTCATCATTATTATTGTTGTTATTATAAATCAAAGTAAGCATGGAAATTCGCTGGCTTCATTATTAGCATGATTACAATTATAATCGCTATCACGCAATAATAAATAACCAAGTACGTGTCATGTGACAGACTTAATTTATTACACTTATAATGTTTAATAAGAAATTTAATTATGTGCGAGAGTCATTAGTTAATTGATGGACTGATTGATTTAATTGATTCACGAGACAATTAATGAACAGTGAAGAGTTAAAGACAGAATTATTCTTTCAACATATTCAGAAAAACAAAATGGTCAAAACTACAAACATTAAATCCGAGGTTGTTTTTTTAGTTAGTTATTATGACAGTATTATAACATCATTGTGACGTGATTTAAAAAACAGCTGGTAATATTTGTGCTTAATTTTTTTCCGTTTTGTTTGTGTCTCCAAAGGGCAGCATATGTTTTATTGTATTTCATATGACATGAGATAAATGAGTGGTGACAAACGGCAGCAGACAGTTTGTGTGTCAGTGTTTCTGAGGGAGGATTTAAACTGGAGGAGCCGGAGGTTTTAATATTCCCAGAGGACACAGAGGAGGGGCGGGGGGAGGAGGGGGTGACACCAAACAGCCACTTTCACACGTCTGACCTTTGACCTGTGAGCTGATAATCTGACGGAGAGCGTTCAGGATGCAGGGACACGCTCCGACAACACACACACACACACTCACACACACTCTGAACTCCGCAGCCGAGCGACGATGGGGAGAAACATTCAATTAAGAGTTCATCAGATCAGAGAGAGTTTCAATTATACAGCACCGCCATTATCATTATTATAATTATTGGTTTTGTTATAGATTATTTATCATTCAAATATTTTTATCGGATGCATTTCGGTTTAGTTTTTTTACTGTAGATTTAGAGTTCATTTCTGTCATATTTCCACTACATTAAGCTATCATATGGTGTGTTTTCATTATTTTAAAATGTTGCAATAATTTTATTATCATTTAGGAAAAAACGAATTTTGTGTTTCTGAAGATTAAAAATAGTTAAATTAAAAGAAAACTGTTAATTCTTTGTGACAGTTTTCTCTCAGCTTGTGTTTAAATCTTCTTCCTGTACCTTTACACTGAAATGCTTTTATTTTGAAATTCATAGAAAATGAAATAATTTATTAATTAGTTATTATTATTTATTATTAGTTTTCTTTACTTGCTTAAAGTGTAACATTTATCCGTTTATTTGTATTAACATAACCTGCTGTTTGTTTTAGCTTTGTGTTGCCTTGAATACGTTTTCTTTATTGTTAATATGAAACATTATAAATTCTTTACTGCTTCTGTGATATGTTTTGCTTTTGTCTATATGATGCCCTTTTAAAAAAAATTAAAAATATAAAAATAACAACAACAACAACAACAATAATAATAATAACAATAACAATTAGGCCTATTAGCATTATACATTTACATAGTGTCACTTTAATGTGATATAAATGATGACGCCCCCCAATACACCCAATATTAAGATAAACAAACAAACACACAAACAAACAAGCAAACAAAGGGGAAACAGTTGAAGGAGGTGGGGGGCAAGTGACTGATTTTTACAGTTAATGTAAATGTTTGCACACCAGCTATGGAAATGAAGATCAGAGTTTAAATTTTAAAGCCTCTCTGTCATCCTTCCAGAGGTTTATGATTGGTTACACTGCAGCCAATCAGAGAGCAAGACAATATCAGTATAATCATCCTTATGTAATCCTTATAGTAAAAAAGAAATATTAATACTAATATTATGAATGTATATTTTCTTGAAAACCTAAGCTAGATAATTGAATGCTGTAGGACAGAAACAGCCTGCAGAGTTTTGTCCAAAGATGAATGGAGTCAAACAGCATCAGATCTTTTGATTCATTTTATAGATTAGTATTGTATTAATATTTTTTTGAGCATATAGCTTTTGATTATCTTTAGTTTTGTGGTTAACAGTGTTTTCTTTGTCCATCGGATGCTAGTGAGCTGCTGCACACACTTGTCCTCACAGGAATAAATAATGTTGCACCAAATTGAATTAAACACAACATTTATTACTACTGTGCCTGAACTTCACAAAAACTAAGAGTAGTAATGATGACAAAATGAATGAATATTATTGTAATTATACTAATGATAATAATAATAATAAGCAGCAGATTGTAACATTAAACTTTAACAGTCATGACAATTCAACAAGCTGTCAATTAATTAGCAGGAGGATTCTGTGTGTGTGTGTGTGTGTGTGTGTGTGTGTGTGTGTGTGTGCGTGTGATGTCAGGCGAGAGCAAACACACTGAGGAGAAAACATTAATGAAGATACGTTGTTGTCTACAGACTGTATGAACCCATTTGTTTTTTGTTTTGCAGAGGTTGCAGTCAGACGAAACACAACTATAGATTCCATGGACACCCGGACGAACACACTGCTAATATTGTCCTGCATCCAGTAAAGCAGAGTTTACTTGTCACATACACAAACACCTGAGTGCTGTCCTACATGCAGTGAGGTCTCCCGGAGAGCTTAGTGTCAATGACAGAGATTTCCTTTTGGCTCAAACCTTCCTCGCTGAGTGTTACGGTTTGTTATGAGACACAGATATGACTCCACCTAACCTCACACCTCCAGTCTCCACAGGAAAGCATTCATTTTTTTGAAAAATTGCAGCACAAAAGTCAAATGCCAAGTCTAGTCAGTTTATTTTATACAATCCAATGTCACAAATCACAAATCCGTCAGGGGGGCTTTACAATCTGTACAGCATAGGACATCCTCTGTCCTTAGACCCTCGATTCAGAAAAGGACAAACTCTCCTCCAAAAAGTTAGACATTAAAAGGAAAAGGGAGAAAGCTCTGGAGGAGCAGCAGAGAAGGATCCCTATTCCAGGACAGACAGACAGGAAATAAATGTCAGAATAGACCAAAGTCAGGATGACAAAATATTCAGTATTAAACCAGGAAGTCATGTGACCTTGTTTATGGTGCAACTGAGTGAATTTAAGTCTAGAAACTCAGATCCTTTTCCAGACCCAAAGCTGACTTTGGCTTCTTAATATTAAACAACATCTGTTGTTTTATGTCAGTCTTCCTCAAAGCGTTTCTTTGTGCCAATTAATAATAAAATCAACAACAAATCTAAATAAAGAAAGTCTCAAATGTATATTAGTAACTTCCTCGTCCTTGTATTTACTTGATTATGATTATAGCTGGAAAATTACAACATATTACAATTAAAACTTTTAAATACCATAATTAGTTGGTATAAGTTACATTTATATCGTACTAATATACAACAAGAAATATATTTTGCTGCCTGAATTTTGCTGATCAATATAACAAAACGTGACAGAATAAACTGGTAGTATTTGGACAGGGTTGGATCATCACACCGGAGACACCACAGGTCTTTACAGAACTTCACCAAGAGCTCCATCTGCATTGTCTTACCCAAACTTTCCCAAACTTTAACCACAGCAGCAACCCAATCAGAATAAATGTTGGTATTGTTACATTTGTACATTATCATGTAGTGTATGTTGTTCTACATCTCTTTATGTTTCAACAACGCTGTCCTTAGTGTGTGGTTAGGTTAAGGCACAAAAACCACTTGGTTATTGCTCTAAAAACATCATGTTTTGCTGAACACACCTGCTTTTTATGGCACTATCCCCGGTGGAAACACAGTGACAGCTCACTATAAAACACCCACATTTGGTGGCTAAAAATCCACTGGAAACACAACAATGACTCGATAAATAGCTCGATAAACAACGGTTTGCAGCTTGGTAAGGAAACTTGCCGAGGTGACACATCCACCATTGCCTCCACCTCCTGATGACAAAGTCAGCTCACACACTAACTCACATGAGAAACGCTGATATAATACATATGAAATGTGCAAATGTAACGTATTTGTGTTTTGCAGAAAACATGTTCTCATCCCAACGTGTCAAATATCACCGCTTGATCTGTGGAGTTTCATGTCTACATATGATGTCAATTCATGCATTATGTCTTTTCAAAATACACGTCTGTTTTCACAAGACATGTACAGTTTCTGCTTGTTAGATGTGTACTGTCTTTTTCAAAATAGACTTACAGTGTGTGTAAAATGCCTCATATTTCCTTGTTTGTTGCCTAAACTAAAGCTTAGGCAACAAACATGGGAAGCAAACAGTGGGTCTGTGGCTGAAAGCCCATCAACTGCCCCTCCTGTCCTTTAGGGACTTTTCAGCTCCTTATACCTTTCACAGCAGTATGATACACCACCAGGCAGCGTCAGTTTATGACACCACCCGGTGGTGTATCATATCGCTATGAAAGGGGCTTTTTTACATTGATGTCTGACGCCAAAACCACCGCCAAAGCAGCGGTATTTGACAAGAAGTACTGAGAACAGTCTGCTGGTAGAAAGAAAACCTGGGTTGCCAGAGTTGCCATAAGGGGTTGCAATTTGTGAATATAGAGATTTTTGATTAGATTCTAGATTTATCATTTTACTACGCGAATAGTGAATTATGCCCTTTATCATTTTTTAGAGCCCAAATTGACGTCACAAGATTTCTTGTTTTTTCCAGCTAATCCACTGATCGTTTCAGCTCTGGTCGCCACACACCATTATGATCAACATCACCAAGGCAGGAATTATGTATCTAGCAGAGCTGAAACATAGGCTACAGATGATAAAGGATATCATAGGATAGGATGATAAAGAAATTTTCTTTTTCTCAAAATGTCATTAAATATATCCAAAGTTTAAAAACATCACTTCTAGCAGACAGAGTTGCCTCATGAGGACAGTGCAGAAACAATTAAGATGTTCAAGTCTTAAATCGAGCAGATATACACAGTTGGGAAATGTGAGATGGATATAATGGACACTATTTAAGTGTTGTTGTCAGAGTTAAAAAAAACATTCACATCATTTTATGTGGCACAAAAAAAATAACAAAAACCTCCCGTAAAGAATCCAAACTAAAACTATTACAGTCTATAGGTCTGGACTCATTCAGTATTTTATTTTCTTATTGTCTACAAATCTCATGTTTGGATTCAAACCAACAATGTGTTAGCCGGTCTCTCAATACTTTCTGACTCCTATCTCCCAATACCGAGCCCACTGGTCCCTACAGGAGACGTAAATCGTCGTAAATATATGTTTTTATTAAAAAACAAGTCTCAGTAGTTCCATGTAACAGCTGCTCACTGGCCTCACAATGGTCACAAAGACCAACTTATGTCTGTGTTCTCTGGTTTGTGAGGAGGATCTGTCGGTTCACAAGATTGGATTAATGTCAAGAGAAAAATGAGCAGATAATGTCTGATGCGTAGTTTTGTCAGTAACAAACAAACATCTGGTGCTGATAATTTTGTTTTCCTGAAATATGACGTTCTTTAAAGATCAGGAAACACTCTTGCAGCTTGGTGAAGCAACCGCCTGAGCGGCAGCGGTGAGAACTGTGAGTGTGTGTGTGTGTTTTGGGGGTTTTAAAATGCAGAGTAGTAGCAGTGACTGGGGTGCTTCAGCACGCTCCTCATCATCCCCCAACACTTCAGCTGCACCCAGAGCAGCAGAAAGGAGGCAGAGCACGAACACACACACACACACACACACACACACACACACACACACACTGAGCACTTTACGTTGTTGGAGGCAGATGGAGAGCCGATAAGTTGTAGTACATCCTCAGGGGAACATGAGAGTCAACAGCAGATTTTCATGTAAAAATAACCAGTGGCAGTGGACAGATGTTGCTCTGAACCAAAGTGTTGAACAGGCAGGCAGATGTTAGAATCCTTGAAGGCCCTGCACACCCAAACAGGTGTTTTCACTCAGGCAGGAGTTTGATGAAGCCAAGCTGAAACCACAAAAGGTCACTTAACCTCATGGAACTCTAAACAATATCACATGGTTTCCTTCTTTGCTCTATAGACTGTATAAAGAAGTAGATGTAGCTACTGTGACATCACCCATTGGTTTGTGGGCAGTCGCCATCTTGGACTTTTGGAGCCAGGAGTGACTGTCTTAAAAGGGCGGTGCTGTGGAGGAGCGAGGAGTGGATCTGGCTGAGAACCTGAGAACACTGTCATGGTAGCGACTTGTCAATCAAAAGGTAGCCACGCCCCAAAGCATACCCTGCTTTATCTTCTATTTCACTCTGAATGGGACCAAAATTTACAAAAAGAAAATCATGTTCAAGTATTTTGGACTCATTATTGACTCCCAAACTCAGTTTTATCCACCAACACACCACTGATGTTCTTACATGAAGACAGCAAAGACTCCTTGTCACTCCTAACTTCACCTCCTGTTGTTGCTTTACAAAACTGCTTCTTCAGCTCACTGACTGTCACCAACACAAACAAACTGCTTTCCTCCACCTGTCCTCTCACACCTCAATAACAGAGCTCACACACTCTTCACATCACTGCTGTGTGGCTGCATCAACTTTGTCCCTTCTGCCAAATTAGCCCTGAACAAACTGCCACACTGAGCCTATGTGTTTATAATGTACGTGAAGTTTTTAGGAGCATGGATGTGTTTATATGACTATATGTCCACAGTTTCTGTTTTTCCCTGTGAGATATGAACATGTGCAGATTCTCTCCTAGGACAATTAAGTCAACAACAACATCTAAAGTCTCATCATATCGTATTATAATGTGCTGTGTGGTGTTTTGAAGTCTGATAAAAGTTTAAAGTTAAAGATGTGTTCGGCCAAATTTATAGTTCCTGCAACTGTTCAGTCGCAATCTGGACATTTTACCATGTGAACATGCAACAGAAAAGTAATGCCTGTACACATGTGCAATGTACAGGCATTACAGTGTTAGTGTTGTGTTCACTAACTTAGAGGAAATAAATCCAGTTTGTCCTGTTTGTTTTTTCACTTAAACAAAATTCTAATGTTTTAGAGTGGTTTCTCAATTTCACTGCTGCAAAGATTTCTTCTGTGTTTTCTTGTAACAATAATTCTAAAATGACAGAGAGGAAATAAAATTTAAGATCCATGTTTACTGTCTTTGGTTTGTTGTTTTTTCACCATGTCATCATGTCGGTAAACACTGGTAACCACATACCATGATGAGCTCAGTGTACAGGTAGTCAACATCAAACTAAATAACCTGAACCTGTGCGTGTTTCCTCTGTTACAGATTTAAATATTCCTCTGGTGTCGACTCATCGAGCACCGCCGTGGCTCCAATTTGTGACGGATTAATGACGACCCCCCTGCTGCTGCTGCCGCCGCTGCAGGTTGGCCGGGCCCTTATTATGAAATAAATGAATGGGTGCCACTGAATGTGTCATGGCCGTTACCACCCAGCACGCAGCCTACAACCCCACCCCCCTTTCGCCTCCACCACCACCCCCAGTCAGAGCTGGTGGCCTCCATTAAAGCTGCTGATTTATCAGGAGGGGGAGAGAATTCAAAACAATGTAAATCACTCAATTACACTGTTTGAATATGGAGGGGCATAGGGGATACAGGAGGGGGGGCTGATAGAGGAGCAGAAGAGACCCGCCCCCCCAAACACCACCAACGCATTACATTGTGGTTCAAAGTCCCAGTTATATGGGAATGTTCCTATAGCGTCTGATAACTTTCTCTACATGTTCAGACATCAGCAGGACTAAACCAAAAGAGAGCTGTAGGCTGAGGGTGGGGACATGCTGTGGACTCAAAAGCCCCATTTCCTCCAAACACTTTTGGTATGGTACCTTTGTAGCCAAAAGTAACTCTAGACATTGTACCTAGACCCTAAGTCCCTTTTGTGTTTTCACCGCAGACAATACTGTTTAATGTGGACGGGGTTGTTGTCACTCACTGCTCCATCCAGCACTCACTGTATTTCCTCATCACTGATGGACAGAGGGAAGTCTGCACCTCATTTATCGTCCACAGAACGGGGTTGCACGCCGACATTTTCAGAATAAAATAGAACAGGCTGCAGTGAGAGTCTCTCTCCATGGGATATTTAAAAACTGTGGGTTCTAACCCTTCTCAGGCAAGCACAGGGGTTTAGTGTTGCCGTAGCCCACAGGAACAACGCTCTGTGACTTTTTTTTTTGTTTTTTTCAAGTGAGGATTAGAATATATGCAATTTTAATAATCCAGTCCAAATATATAATATATAATATATAATATATATATTTTTAAAGGCTTGAAGATCCACTCATAACAAAAAGTGTGTGTCATCCAAGAGAGACAACAAAAACTAATGGAATGGTCAAAGTTGTCATATTGAAATTTAAGGTGTGCTGATGGATTCACATCATCAGCTCATGCATTGATTAACATTAAAGTAAACATTCCACCTTAAGTTGGCTCAGTGAATATTTTTTTCTTATGCTACAGCTGCTGCAAGAGACAGTAAAACATCCCTTCATTTTATAGTTATGATTTACTAATCTATGTTAAACTTGTCACGGTATGAACAGTGGTTACATAAGCCTCAAAACCAGCCACAACTCAGCCCTGAACAGAGTGAGCGTCTGCTATTGACCAATCAAAGGACTGCAGCGTTCACAGCTCCACCAGTGCCAGATCTGTGTGCTAGGTACCCCAACAGAGGGGTGACCAAAAATTGGATCGGCAGATTGATCTCCAGCCCCTCCAGTCCACGTGTGGAAGTATCCTTAGGCAAGATGGCTGTTCCATTGGCGTGTGACTACGTTTAAGCCTTGGCTACCAGTGTATGAATGTGTGTGTGAATGGGTGAATGTGATATAGTGTTAAAATGCTTTGAGTGGTCAGAAGACTAGAAAGTACTATACAAGTGCAGGTCCATTTATTTAGAAATTCTTAAGTTATAATTCACACTCCTCTTTCTATTAAAGTGATTCGGAGATCCTGTATTGCGGTGATGTATCTTCGTGCACAACACACAACACCAGAGGTCAGTCTCTTCGGGTGGAAAAGGCAGCTGAGATGAGAAAGATGGTGACTGTGAGCGGTGGGGATAACCAATGCGTTCTCATTCGAACTCGTCAAATGTCTTCATTTCAATTTCGCTGTCAATTACGTGTGTTACATGCATTATGTCTTTTCAAAGTACACTTCTGTTTTCACAGGAAATGTACAGTTTCTGCTCTTCAGATTGCAATCTTTTTAAAAATAACTTTACACGGTCAGTTTCACATTCAGTGGGCTCCCGAGTGTAAAGTCCAGGTTTATCTGACCTCAGAATATCATCATATACCATATACCCCGGTGAAATGTAAGGAAAGTATGAAGGTATGAAAAAATAGATAACACCCAAGTCTCGACTCCAACAAATTTTGCTGGAATAAAAGGGGATTTCTATCCTGACTGAGTACAAATTTTAACCAAGTTTCCAGAAAAAAGTCAAAATAAAATCTAAACTGCTAAATGCTTGTTTCTGCTCACTTCCATTGTGTGAATATGAGTTCATTGTTTGATGGAGATAAACAGCTGATGGAGAGAATTCTCCAGGCAGTGCCATTATCACGTCCATCGCACCAACTGGTGGGAATTAATGTCTTATCATGTCTTTACATTAACTTTACATGTACACTTCACATGTACATGTTTTACCCATGCCTGGTGTGAACACAACATTAAACCCCTGCTGAAGAAGAAGAGGACAAAACAAGATGAGGTGACAGAGCTCTGGTCAAAGCTCAGATGACATTAAACCATGTACATGATGAATACTTAACATGTTTTATGTATTAATGTGAGGAAGATTACAGTTTCCTCGACAAAACGATCAGAAACAGACTGACACAAGCTGAGGTGGTCAGGCTGTCTGAATATAAAGGAACAAACCACCAACAAATATGAATTTAAGACATAAAAACTTCACATTGAGCAATGATTGAAAAATGATTCAAGGCAATGGATTTGACCAATATACTCCTCAAGCCTCCATCCAGTCACCATGTTTGAAGATGGACATTTAAACACTCAGAGGAAAGGTCAAAGGTTAAGTACACACAATCCTGACCTCCTGGGTAGCACTCTTATTTCCCTCCTACTGTCAGGAGATCAGCGGGCATCATACACACTTCTGTAGTCTGTTCGTGAACTAATCCAACACAGTTCCACTTTCAGCAGCCTGCATTGTCTTCATCAGGAAGCTTCAGTTGAACATCTGCACTTTATTTGTCCATTTTTTACTTTCAGAGTCACATGACTCGTTACCAAACACCAAAGACACGTTCAGCATTGATGGGAAAAGTTAAAGCTGCATTCCTGAAACAAGCTGTAGACAAAACAGCTAACATATCATCTTATGAAGTATGAGATGTTCACATGTTATCACACAGTTGCTTCCACATCCAGCAGACACAGAGACATAGGATTACATATTGAGCTTTACAATCAAATATAAGAAAATATTCAAACAGTAAAAGTTGGAACCAGAGAATATGGGCTTTTACTTTTTTCTAAAGAAAAAAAAAAAAAAACCCAACTCAAAATATTTAATCACCAGTCAAAATCACTGCCAATAATGTTTTGTTAATCAGCTAATCAACGAACTGATCATTGTAGCTGTACTTAACATTAATTTGATCAAAACTTGATGATATTGTTATAAAATAAAAGAAAAATATATGTATGTAAATATATGTTAAGTGCATATTAATAGTGTTGTGAATTGGCTTTATACTAATTAGGGTGAATTGGCTTTATAAATTATTGTCAAATTAACCAAAAACTGAAATATTGTTAACTTAACGTAAAAAAATTACGTCAAGCTCACAAGGGATGAATTTTGTGTCAAGTGAACCATAAAATCTAAATTTTATGTCATGGATGGATTGGTGTTGTGTTGTGTTGTGTTGTGTTGTGTTGTGTTGTGTTGATGTTTGCTGTGCTCTGGCTGGATCTGTGAAGCAAGGCACCAAGGCTGCCAGCATCGCTGGTTTGATTCCCGGCAGGGTCTGTGGGTTCAGCAGGTGTGTGTCTACTCACGCTTGAGTGTCTCTCTGCGTTCAGGAGGCGATTACTTCAATTAAACCGCTGATTAAGCAAATTGGAGGCTGATTAGTAAACGAGCGCCAGTCTTCAGGAGAGCTGCTAATTAGGGAGGCGATTAGCGTCTGTGAAGAGCAGCGAATGAGGCGTCGGCACTCGTTAAGAGATTATTACTCCACGAGGCTGCCAACACGCCGACCACAGCCGAGAGGAAATCTGCAACTTTATATCTGGAAACAACTGTACACTAATATAAAGCAACTGTAATGAATTTTTCTACAGTAACGATGTATGAAATGACAATGTGTTCAGTGTCTCTGCTAGTTAGTTCTCCAAGCAGCCCAGTCACCAGAATAAAATGTTTAAATTGTACATTTTTGCAAGCCATGGATATATTACATCTTTATGTTTCATGGGTATAATATCAATATAAAAGTAATGTAGTTCAGATTACATGAGGAAGAGGGGATTGTGGGTGGCATGTCACCAAAGCGAGGTGGCTGCTAAGCAGACTTGCAAGTAGAAGACCATTGTTGGAGATCAGTGACAATTACAGCCTTGTCATTGGTGACAAGGCTGGAATTGTCAGTGTGTCACTGTGTACTGTGTACTTTAAGCCAAAACATGATGTTTTCCTAACCCTAGCGGTGGTGGTTTTTGTGCCTAACCCTAACCCTACATTAACCACAGCACTGTAACAACATAAAATTTAAAATTGAAAGATAAAGAAATGTAAAGTTTCAACATATCTGCTACATATGAGACATATATTTATTTATTTATTTTTCCACAGAAAAGTACTTATTCTGGTGATTACGTTGCCTTTAGAAATTAACTTTCTCCGGTTGTCATAGGTATTGCTGATGATCAACCTTCCCTTTCTCTGAACACTTTTGCTGCATTCAAATGGAACATGTAAGCTCATACTTACAACATTGTATACACAAAGTTGTGAACATGGAGGTCTCCAAAAATGTACATTTAAATGCCCAGACACACCAAACTGACTTCAGAGAACTAGCAGCAACGAAAGCCGAATGCTACGTCACTTTACATTGCCTGTGTCTCAGCCAAAAAGTTGCACGTGACAACAGCAAAAACTTCAACCAATGGCTGAGCACATACCTGTTGTGGCTGCATGGGTGGAAATAACTCGCCATACCAGCAGACGGCAGTAGTCTGTAATCGTCATTCAAAAAGGGAGACTGAAAGACCATCTTGACGCTGGTTAGCAAGTTAGCACATTCAACATTCAACACAATCCAGTGTTGAAAGAACAGAACATGTTTACTGTAAGCCAGTGAACAACAACACAAACATCAGAAAACATTTCTGCTAAAGAGCTCAATGGCTTAAGAAAAATGATCTTACCTTGTGTAACAAGTTTGTTTTGGTGTCACTCCCTCTTGACTGAAGCTCTTTGTTTACTCTCTTCACTTCTGTATCTCTTCTCGTGTGCTGAGCTGAGCTGCCAGAATGATTTTATCCATTGATGGGCTCTGCAGTCGCTGACTCCGACTCAAATAGCTGAATCTGTGGAAAAAAAGGCGACTAACGCCAATCAGGGCCAACGGTGTGAGACACCGCACCAATGAGAGCCATGGACACTCACCGACAGCTCAAAATTGACTGATAGCTGGTGGTCAGCTTGGTGTGTCTGGGCCTTAAGAGGTCGTGAATACCACAAGAGGGGGGTGTTCGTAAGGACTCTTCTTGTAAACATGGTAAACACCATTTGAACACAGTATTTAAAGACCTCTCATCAAAGTTTATATATAGAAATTCAAACATCTACCATTCCATAATTAATTGCCAAAATCTATCCACTGATAAAAGTCATGTGATGCAAATTAAAGCCAGAACAGCTAACGTGGTCAGGTTGTTTCCACTACTGTTCCCATGGTGAAGAAGAAGCTTTTAGACACAACAGTGTGATAGTTTGGGGTTTTGGAGGCTGCAAACATCTGGAAGAAATACACTTAAATACACCTAAATATGATGAATTATAAAAGTTGAAATTAACAACATGTTTATAGGGTGGTTATATTTGTAATATTGAAGATAAGACACAGTGCTTTGTACGAACATCCTGAGTGAATGTTGTGTGTGTGGCATCTCTCCACAGAGGCAGCTGTTATTTTCAGCATCTTGACTCTGAACTCATGAAGTGCTCCCTGCTCGGCCTTGTTATCTCATATGCTTCTTCATAAATGCAGCCAATCGAGTGCATCACATCCATGAATATCCGCGGCCCTGCGTCACTCGGGATAACACTCCATAACATTTTGGCCAGGGCCTAATTATTCCATTTGCTTGGACCTGGATGCCATTTAGATGCAAGGTAATTCAGCGTGGTATAACTCAATTAAATTTCTCCTGACTGGGATTTATGGAACATCAATAGCTCCTCAGTGAGACCAATGGGAACGCTCCTTATTTATCCCCAAGTCCTCCTGATGTTGCATTTCTGCTGCTCAATTAAATACACGAGCAATGAGAATGTTTCACAAGTCTGTAATGAGAAAAGACAGGATGGCCCTCCTCCACCTCCTCCGCCTGCAGATTGTGGATTTCAGAGTGCGCTGGTGAATTAGCGGGAGCTCAGCACTCATTACCTCTCAAATTAACTTTTAGAAATGGCAGCAAGTGTCCGCTCTGATTGGCCACCGGGCGTCTGACGCCTCTCTGCATCAAAAATCGGATAACACACAGACTTCACATGTTTACACTCAGTCTAAGTGAACAGTGATACTTATAGCTATAGCGCATATAAAATACCAGACTGGCTAGGTATCAGCTGTTCATCAATCCATCCTTCAGTTTGTGTGGAAAAGTGCTCCATAATTTTAAGTTTTAATAAAGATCAACACCTGTGGTGGAGCAAGTATTCAGTTCCTTTTCTTCAGTAAAAGTAATACTACACTGTAAAAAAATATGTCCTCTGTGACTTATATACTTTTATGTATATCATTACATTATTATTACTGATGCATTAATGTAAAAGCAGGATTTTACTGTTGTCGCTGGTTGAGGTGGAGCTCATTTGGAACAAATTATTAATTTCAATATGGATTGTTGTTCGGTTTGTAAGAATAGTGAGGATAGTGAGAAATATTTTGGCAAGCCACAAGTATGTTACAGTATCACATTTCATTTTTTTATGTATCATATCAACATTTTTAATGTTACATAGTGTATGAGCTGACTATCAAAAGTAGGATGACCATATTTTGATTTCCAAAAAAGAGGACACTCGGCCCGGCCACGACATAGCCTACTTAAATGATACTCGCAGTTTACTCAAAGATGCCTTATAATTTTTATATATATAAAATTTATGTGTATGGATAAGTGTGGCGATCCGAGCCCGATGGTACCCGACAGGACAGGCCGGGTTTGGTCAAAAATGTATAAATTGTATTCGGGCTCGGGTCAGATTCGGTCAGCTTTCAGTGAAAATGTAGTGTAAAAATAAATAAAATCCTATTGTCTGTCCTGTTTATTGCTTGGGCACTGTTATTTACGTGACAACACCTGAACACAACACACACAGACACACATTGGCTGTTTGTTTCTACCTCTCCCCTCGCTGGAAGTCTCGGACCTCCCGCCACCCGCCTCTGCCTTGATTAAACGCTGAAAATAAAATAAAAGAGGGAGAGAGGTTTTTCCTATTTTATCTTATTTTGTTTTATTTCTCCCTCTCCGCAGCTGAGCACCCACGGCGCACGCCCGGCCTGTTAAATAGCCTGTAACCATAACAACTGTGTGACACAAACTCAGTGCTTTAGTCATTAAATAATGTCGGGCTCGGTTCAGGTTCGGACAGAAATATGCTGCCCGTGCCGCACTCTAACACACACACACACACACACACACAAACACACGGAAAACCGGACATTATCATCAGTTTATAAAACCCCCCCCGACGCCCCGGACGGGACGTGAAAAGTGGACATGTCCGGGCAAAAGAGGACGTTTGGTCAGCCTATTCAAAAGTACCTCAAATTTGTACCACAGTACAATACCTGAGTAAATATAAGCCCTTTTTAGATAGGAATTGATTGGATTGTTTTTGTTTCTCTGAGCCAATCACAATCGACCTGAGCAGTGCGTTGCCCAAGATACAGTGACAGTGCCCTTGTAAAACAGTGTCAAGAGTAACACAGGCAGTGAAAGGGCTAACTGTTAGCATAACATTGCTAACGTTACCTAACAGTTATTAAGGAGTTTAAGAGTTACTGATACCGTTTCAGTAATAGTGTAAGTTTGTTGGGACTGTGTTAGCTTGTACTAACTGGGCTTACTCTCTGGGAGGAGAGCGGCTCTGCTGATTGTGGCAACAGAAAGTTTGCTGATCTGGTGTGGAGTCGAGACAGCCAGACATCAGACCCCTGTCGCAAAAAGGATGGTATTCTAAAGATGTGGCAAATCAATTTCAGCTGGCCATTTCAAAAAACAGAACATCATCAGGTTTGTGAGCCCTGCGAAACAGGGGACGTCTGGGCTTTCCTGAGGCGCTCTTTATTGGTTGTAGATCTTTACAGTTCACAGAAGGAACATAGCAGGCATGCGTTATTGCAGGATCCAAGTCTTTGTCAAAATTTGTTTCCCATAGCGAAGGGAAACGGTAACAAGTAGATAGCGGAAGGTGGGGAGAATGCCAGCCAACACAGTCAGCCAACTGCAGGCTTATAGCTACAGTCTACATCCAGTGCACTGGCATCCTGTACACAAACTAGTTAAAGAGATAAATCCGTTCAGAAATTATGTTAATATTAGAATCAACTGCACTTGACTTTTACAATATTAGTATTCTCAGAGTAAAGTCAGTGTGAGGCAGAGAGACAAACACAGCCGGGGTCTCCACCTCCTCAGAGATCCTCCCATTAATTCACTGCTGCTGCATTAAAATGGATTCATATTGAGTCCACTGCTGTTAAACAGAGGTCAAAGGTCACTCCAACACATAACTTTATCCACAAGCAGCCACCTGACAGGCTTTTAGTTGGTTATTAGCTACTCTGCTGTGTCTCAGCAAACAGGTTTTTACATGTCACACAGGTCCTTCAAAATAAAATGCAGGTTTATCACCTGCTTGTCCTCTGAAAGGAGACAAAGTTTCTAAACCTTTTTGGGTTTGCTTAAAAAATGTGTTGTAGTGTCTCCTTTTTATGTCTGAGATGTCTATGAGTTGTTAGCTTTTCCATGTAAGCAGATATTTCCTTTTTACATGGTGTCTTTTAAAAAACTGTCCAATTATTGAATATTTCACAAGTCAAGTTATCAGTATAATAAATAAATAGACAGAATAAGGAAAATTACCTCAGAAAACACCCCAATGGCTAATGTTCTTCGCTCAGTCAGCTACAATTAAGGCTTAATAACAGACTAAATGATGGGATAAGTTGGAGCTTTTTCTGCAGCATAAAGTCTGCTTCAATCTCGTGTTACCTCTCTGTGATTTGTACTGTGTGAAGCCACCACACTGCTGACATCACAGCACCACAGACAACGACCAATTACAGCCTGTTTTTGGGGTCATTATAATTAATGACAGTCTGGAGCTCTGTTACGAGCCTCTCAAGTCCTTCACAGATAAAAGCCGTTTGGCATCTGGGCTCTGCCGGCGTGGAGGCGGCTGCTTACAGCGAGCCACCGCCATCCCCGCCGCCTCTGCTGTAAGATACTATGAATATTTAATTAATAATTAGTCATGTAATTTCTCCTCAGGAGTTATTATCCCTCAAACTGGTTTGTGAATTTAATTATTAGCAGCCTTTTTGTTTCCACGTCCCCCTCATTACTGTCAGGATTGATGTAACATAAACTTCATTAAAAATTAAAGTGGGATTCTTTAATTACGGGGCCGCCCTCGCCGAAGCCAGAATTAGCCAACTCAGTGATGTGCAAATGAGAGCATTATTTAAGAAACATGCTGGAAGTAGTTATGCTAATTCGCCGGGGTTCACAGTGGCAGACCTTTCCACTCGCGGTTGCATATTCATTAAATGCACTATGCAAATTTAATGTAGCAGCCTTAGTAATGCCTTGTTAATTTATTCAGATTTATTGAGTAAGACTTGTAAAAAGTACCAATTTAATTAGCCCATCTCCTCGGATGGCGGGCGGTGATCGCTGAGCTTTTTAAAAAGACGTGTCGGAGAAAAAAAAGAGGAAACATCAGAGTATCATGTTTTACAATTCACAGGGTTTAAAGGGGGATATTTGCTGCACTTATGGGGACGCTCAGAGAGAAATCACTTAAACTGCTCCTCGTGTTCCCAGAAGGAGGATGGCGGAGGAAATGAGGCCGTCTCCTCTGAGCGAAGGCTGAGTCCACAGCTCTAATGGCTGAAATGACGCCGGAGAGGCCGTTACTTCAACGTCTGGGTCGACCCCGGAGGCATTTACTGACGGGAGGATCCCAGGATGCAGCAGCAAAACACCACCAGAGGAGCCATCAGCCAAAGACTCACAAGAAAAAAAAAACACATAATGACACTCTTTAATTCTTTCAGTTACACTTCTCCTCAGACGTCAGAGGGAAAGGTCACAAGGTCAAGGAAAGACTTGAAGGAGGAAATGTGGAGTTTAGGTGAGCTGTCGCGTGAAAACCTTCTTTCTCCTCCTATCTGATTCCCAGTCAGATCACCTGACAAAGCAAGCAATCAAGAAAGGAAGGAACAAAGGACACAAAAAGAAGAAAATGAAAGACAGAAAAAGAAACGAGACAACAATGGAGGAAAGAAAAGAAAGAAGAGTGAGTGAGTGAAGAAAGGAAAGGTTTTATGCAGACAAAACTGTTCTCTAAAGTTTTTCTCTCTGAAAGTCATCTTCGTATTGAATATTATTATAATCATACTTGTTTGTTTGACTTTTTATCAAATTCCCAGATATTTTCTAAATCTGTTGTTCATCTTTTGTACCAGTGATTTAAACAAGAGTCTCGTGCTGATCAAAGACGAAAAAGAGTCACATAAAATTGCCTTTAGAGAAAAATGAACTAACTTTAACTCCCAAAACCGGGAGGGTTTGATAACCCAGTGGGAAAATAAACCTGAGCAGCTAAAGTTAGATGTGAGACTCCAGCAGCACTTGTAATGTACAGAGCAACTTTACTGTTAGACCTCTAACAGCACTTCAAGTGCTGCTGCAGTCTCATCTCTACAACTTTCCCCTTCTCAATTAACCTTGGAAAAAGGTGAAGTTGTACAACAAACCCTTGCTCTAATTCTACAGCACTGCAAGGCAACAATGCATCATTTATTTATTTTTGGTCCGGACCAAATTGACCAAACCCAAGGTGTAAAGGTGACCTCAGAGACCACGGTGTTAGCTGAGTCACGGGCAGAGGTGGAGCGGGGGGGCCTCTGGGGCTCCGGCCCTGAATGTTTTCTCAAAAGCCCTGAATCTTTTAGGATTTTTAAAATACCCTCAACTTTGTGTCATTCAAATAAAAATAAATGGACATGTTGTTTATCCTTTGTTGTTTCCTAAAAAAAAGTTTGAGTAAGTGCTCTTCTGTTGGCCTAATATTCCGTTCTTTACTTGGCATTGTTCGGGATCCTTGATTTGCAATCACAACAGCCCAGATTATTATGGGATGCATTAAATTGTAGAATTCATTCATACTCCAGCATAGTATGACAAATATAGGTCTAAATAATGGGAACTGCCCATTGTGGTTAAGGTCTGGTTAGGTTTAGGCACAAAAACCACTTGGTTAGGGTCAGGAAAAGATCATGGTGTGGGTTAAAATGAAAAAGAAAGTGACAAACACATAAGCTGTGAGCCTGCTTCGCCTCAAGCTTTTCCAAGCTGACCCAGAGCCGGTCGCGGAGCACCATCAAGGTAGAAATACGCCCGCCGGGAGCCGTTCAGCACCGCGGACCGTCGAACTAATGGGATGTCAGACCAATGGGCTGTCGGACCAATGACAAATTTTTGTGCTACTTTTGTCACTGAAAAATGGTAACATCAGACAATTTTTGCCCTTTTTAGGTGGCAGGAGTGAAAATGAGTGATCCACAACATTTGTTGTGTTGTGGTTTCAGAATGATGAAGACAGCTGAAGAACAATTTGATATAAATTAGGATGTAGGCTGTACTAACATGTTCTCATTCCAACTCACTTTGTCAGTGGACCTATATGTCAAAATATGACACGCTAGGTGTCCACCTGCATCAGTTTTGGATGTTCTTGGATGTTGTGTCAATTTACGTTTGTTTCCTCCTACGTTTGTGTCTTTTCAAAATACACTTCTGTTTTCAGAGTAAATGTACAGTTTCTGCTCATTACATACACACAGACTTTTTCAAAATACACTTACAACATGTGTTTTTATGTTGATTTCCTCAGGTTTAGGCAACAAAAGGACGTGGTTAGAACAGCGGGCTCCCTGGTGAAAGTTTGGAGTTTGTTTGACCCATCCATCATCCCTCCCGCCCTATATGAATTTTTTCACTCTTTATATTATGGTAGTTGCAGACAGCATGGCAAACTGCCGCCACCCGGTTTGCATCATGTGTGAAGTGTCTGCGTGTCTGTCTCTGACGCCGACATCACTGACAAAGCAACGGTATTTGATGAGTTGGGAAAGCGAACAGGCTGGCTCTACACAATTATTTTTACCATGGCAACTATCATGTTTTTCCCAAGTATCACATGGATTTTTAGGCGTTCCACTAGCTATCTCAAATGTGTTGGAAAAAGTGCATATACTTTTTTCCAAACCATAAAAGGGGAAGCAACTCTCCCCCTGGAAAATTTGGGCTGAGCCCTGAATGATCATGTTTTGTTTGTCTTACTGCTCATCATACACATGTACTTTTAAAATAGTTTCATCTTCTGAACCTAAACTGAACTTTAAAGAACATCAGAAGCTTCCTGTTTCTGTCTATTCTTGTTTAGGGACTCAACCCCTTCAAAATAAAAAATCCATCTGCAGGTTTTAAATGATCATACAGAGTTTTCATATCACACTGTGGAGGACTGACTCCGCAGGCACTAAAGCTGGTAAGTTAATAAGTGTTTCTGGTTTGTGATCCTCAGGTCACAGTTTGCTCACCGTTACATTTACCTGTGCAGCTGTGTGGTTGATCTCAGGAGTATTTACTCTGAAAAACGGAAGCTTTGTGTTTGTGTCGGATCATATATCAACACACGTCAGAGTCTTTGCTCAGATTTTTCTCTCTGTGTTTCTGTTGCTCGTCCTTGGTGGCATTAGGAGGAAACAGATTGGTGAATCAGGGAATTAAACCCACAGATAACCTGCAGGAAATCCCCGCCGGCCGCTGCTCTTACAGGGAGTTACTGAGTTGTCTGAAAGAAAAATGGAATAACAGGCTTCTTTAAGGTCAAGATTTGCTGTGCCGGGGCTTGGCTCAGACATAAATGCTCAGTAATACTGGGTCGGCTGATTGCTTTGCTCTCCAGACGATGTCAATTTTTGTCCAAGGAGCAGCGGGCACGGTTGGTATTAAGGCTGCGACATGTCGAGGGCCCTTGCCGGCTGCGGTGTGTTCGCTTGCACACGAGTCCTAAGCCTGGCTCTATTATCAGCCGAGCCTGGAGCAAGAAGGCTTGCAGCTCACAGAGTAATAGCACATTACATTCTTAATGTTTCTCATACACAAGACACTCCTTGTACAATTCTCCTGTGATCTCTTCACAACCTTTTTGTTTTTGCCTGTTGTTGTTTTGTCACATTGCTCCGTCCTCCCTCAGTGTTTCAGCTCGGACTCACCGCGCCACATTAATCAAATCGGAGCGCAGTGTCGAGGGAGGGTTTGCCGACAAGGAAGTCATTAGAGAGGATGAATCTGTTGTATTTACTCCTCTGTTATGCAATAATAAAGACAGAAGACGGTGCGGGACAAAAGGAAATAATGGTCTTTACACAGCACAGTCATCAGAGCGGCTTATAAAGAGACGCTGTTGGCTGCTGGGGCCAACAGATGCTGTGAGGGGAGTAAAATCTGTGAGATGAGAAAACAAAACAACACCGGAGGGTCAAAGATAAGATCATAAAAATATTCATCTGTTTTACATATATTCCAGTATTTGTTAACCTCCTAAACTCTGCTGGACCCCCAAGTGTCTCTGCCTGTACACACACAAAACACTGTTCAAACTCACAGAACTTTATTTGAAATCATAGTGGACTTTTTAAACTTTTCTAAGATGCCAAATATGCATTTGTTGTGTTTTAATTTCAAGAAATTTGTTTACAAATGGATGCAGAGGATATGTAACATATTCCATTTAACGGAATGGCTCAACCATAACAAAGCACATCATCATCACACAGTGTCAGACTGCTCTGAACTCATTTGTATTTAACTTCAATGATGCGGAATTTGCATTGTATTTTTTTAAATATAACAGAGAGAAAAGTTCAGTTTATGTTCAAGCTTAATTTAAATTGTGTGTGTAAACCTCCTACAGCCAGCAGTGTGTCTAGACCTGTTTATTGGGGGGATGGTGAGGCAGGTGTGACGTCACATTTTATCATATGAAAAAAGTGTATAAGATTGTTTTTGCAGGAATTCTGGACCAATAACAATTCTGCATTTTTGTGCTGAAACCAGTTGACCTCAGATCAGTTTGAGGGCTTGAATCAAATTATGAGTTTGATGCAGCAATGTATCCTCATACAACGGTCTGTATTATATGTAACAAATTATCACCCATGGAATGGTGTCGTCACAATACTACATTATAAATTACAGTTACATACAACATAAAGTTACATAGGTTGATTTTAGTAAAATAAAGTTACGTAGGTTAGGTTTAGGAAAGTAACGTTACATGAGTTGGGTTGAGGAAAATAAAGTCACAGGAGTTAAGTTTAGAAAAATAATGTCATATAAGTTACGTTTAGGAAAGTAAAGTTATGTTGGTTAGGTTTAGAAAAGTAAAGTTACATAGTTTGGCTTAGGAAAATAAAGTTACAAAGGTTAAGTTTAGGAAAATAAAGTTACATAGATTGGGTTCAGTAAAGTTTCATAGGTCAGATTTAGAAAAGTAAAGTTACATAGCTTACGTTCAGGAAAATAAAGTTAGGTTAGGTTTAGGAAAGTAAGGGTGCTTTCAGACCTACAGTTCACTTGCTTTGGTCCGTATCAGGGACTAATTATGTTACAAAGTTGCATAATTGCAGTTGGTTCGTGTTCTCACAGCAGCTTTTACAAGCGGACCACATAAAATGACTTGCGTGAGAAAGCAGCTCTTGATTGGTTAGAATTTCCATGTGGGGAAATATACACAAAGTAAACAAAATTGCTAATGTCACAGCGGAGGGACAACTACATGGGTTGATTTTAGCGCTGGTCATCGTGAACTATATTGCTTGCATTGTTCATTTTAGGCATACCATACAGCTTGAAAATGAGGCGCAGCTCCAACTAGAAAACAATGTTTTGATGAATTAAATGTGCCGAGTGCGCATATTAAGGCAGTACAGGACGAGGCGCACAGTAGTAATCCTCTGAGACGAACATGCTCATACTTGTTTAACCCAGACAAGGCATAATGTGACTGCAGTCGGTTCAGATGGAAGGTCAGAACACATTGCACCTGTGTGAGGATGTATTGTGTTGCTGTTGTATTAGACTCACAGTATTAGTGTATTTAGACGCTTTGCTTAACTAAAGACTGATGACTTTCTCCCTGATTTTGTGTTTAGATGGGCGGATACAATTTCAGAGTTTAACAAAACTCCCTACGTTGCAGAACCAATAGTAAATCTGCAGGGCGGTCCTTCGGTGGCTCGCTGAACTCTTGTGCTTGTAAACATAGTCCCACTAGAAACACGTGTAGCGGTACAAAATGGCTCAGCCGTGCTCGCAGAAAATGCCGTCAAAGTTAGTGGATGTTTGTTGCGTTTGCGGCAACACATTCTCGCCAACTAAAAGAAACAAACATAATCTTTTACAAGGCCATGACTCATCCATCCGGCCAGACTATAGAGGGAATCGCCTTGTAAACAACAAGGCGATTCCCTCGATGTCCCGCGATGTTTGTAAAGTCTATAAACACAATGATTGAACAAACATTACTATTTCTGTGTGCACGTTTAGCTGGGCTAACCGTTAGCTGTTAGCCCTGTTAACCGTTAGCGGGGTCTGTAATAGGTAATAACTCATTAAACGGTCCGTGAAAAAAATATCTTTTCCAGCGGATATCTTAGTTACAACATGATTGAGCTAGCAAAGCAGTTTTGTGTCGCTATGTGTGGTATTTATTCAGTTTTGGGAAATCACGATGTCTAGAAAGCATCAGCTGACAGGGACAGCTAACACTAGCTGCAAAGCTAACATCAGGACGTCATCTGTTAAAAGCCTCCCGTTGTGGGATACGACATGAAAACTACTCCAGGTAGCTCAATCATGTTGTAACTAAGACATCCGCTGGAAAAAATATTTTCTTCACGGATGAGCACGCGTTTGATAAAATGGAGTTTAATCTCTCGGCATCCATTTTCAAGCTCTCTGTGTGTTTGTTTCCTTGCGGACGAGAAAAGGGGGAGCGCACATTTCCGAGTAGACGTGTCCTTTTCAAAAATGCAAGAGGCGTGGCTTTGTTGCCGGCCATTTTCGCCGGTGTGTTAAACGCACTTTAGAAAGGAGTGTCCCCAGACTATCAGAAGGCGGAGATCTCTGACTGTCTGGTGGCGAGACTACTGTTGTATAAGCTACTGGATTTCCTTCGGGATGAATTAAGTATCTATCTATCTATCTATCTATCTATCTATCTATCTATCTATCTATCTATCTATCTATTCTTAACACAAATGAACCACACCGGAGTTCGTTTGTAACCGGACCGAGACCACCTCTTCGAGAAGGTCTCAGTCCAGTTATTTTGGTGCGCACCCGAGTGTGATTGCTGTGTTCACACCTGCCCAAACAAACCACACTTAAGGGGAAAATGAACTTGAGTTTGATTAAACTGAACCAAACAGGGCAGGTATGAAAGCACCCTAAAGTTACAGAGGTTAGGTTTAGTAAAGTAAAGTTACATAGGCTGGGGTTAGGAATGTAACATTACATAGGTTAGGTGTTCGAAAATAAAGTTACATAGGTTAGGTGTTGGAAAAGAAACTTAGTGACAGTCAGTAGCAGCTCGTGGTGTAATTGGGTGGAAGGGCTAACGCATTAGGCCTATGGCCTATACTGATCAATAGTTCAGCTGCAGTAACAGTAACATCACACGGAGATACAGTACCAGGTTACAGCAACAATGCACTACAACAAAACTAGAAAACTAGGCTAACTACAAAAATGTTCTGATGCCAAAAGCTCTCCCTCTCTCTCTCTCTCTCTCTCTCTCTCTCTCTCTCTCTCTCTCTCGCTGGCTCGCTCACACACACACACACACACACACACACACACACACACACACACTGACTATTTTCCACTGAACACACACAGGCTGGCAAGAAAGGAAATGAGTAATGCTCCTTTAATAAGAGGTTAGGGCTTGGGCCTAGGGCTGGGCGGTATGGCCTAAAAATCATCACGGTATTATTTTGGGGGGATGCGGTGACGTTATGATATCGCGGTATCGTCTCCTTTTTTTTTTTTTCACCTTAAATGAAACAATTTAAAAAGCCATACAAGTCTAGGATGGAAACTATTTATCGTCAGAAATAAAACGGTCGCCCTTCTCCCACAGACCTGGGTTTAGTGCGGTCGGCCAGGCCACCACCATGCTCCATCACGTAGCGAGAGAGGTGCTTGAGACAGGCAGCCGGCCGGCCGCCGGGCCCCGTTCTGCCGCTGTAGCGGGAGTACTGCGGTATGAAGGTAACAACAAAAGCAGCACCGCAGCTCATGTTTACTGGTAAGTTACCATCACAGCGAACACCACCCAGCCCTACTTGGGCCTACCTTATTTGAAGAGAAGCTCACATCGACGGCCTTTCTGGGATGCAAACAGGTTAATCACCAAGTCATTTAAGTCCGATGATTTTTGGATGAGGTCCCGCTCGATAGACAGCATTTAAAATAATCCACCTCGTTCAGCAATTCGCAAGACTCAACGCTCACTCTCCCACTACAGTAACAGCGGGCAGGCCCTCACTGTACTTCCAAGCACTGTCATTGGCCAAAAGTCAGTGGCCTGGGCTGAATGAATTTAGCCCAACTGGACAGTAAATCAAGGGGGCTTGTCACGACACCTGTCACTCACGATGTGACAACAATGATTGGAAGCTGATTCTAGGAGTATGGGCTGTAAAAAATCAGCCCATTTAGATAAATCCTGCGTTTTTGTGACTGTTTTAGTGCTGTTGCTGCTATAGGTTCCACAAAATACAATCAGTTCTAAGGTTCAAAACTAATATTTTAATATTTTCTTTAATTTGTTAATTTTCTCATCTCTATTGTAAAAGATAGGCAGGGCTTAGCCCTGCTAGCCCATTTATACCAGCCGTCTCTGGTAACAGTGTATCTTAAAAAACCTCGAAGCTCACCTGGTTTCATACAGGACATGAACACCGGTCTTATAGGACAGTGGTTCTCAAATGGGGGTACGCGTACCCCTGGGGGTACGTGGAGGTACTCCAGGGGGTACGTGAGATTTAAAAAAAAAAAAAAAAAATTTAAAAAAAGCAGTAGGCCTAATAATAATAAATAAGTCTTGAGAAATAATTATATTATAAAAAGTTCAATAAAATACAAATGCATGTTTATACACTGAATTTTATATTCAGTATTCAATTTTAATATCATTAAAAAAACGGACTCTCCCCAAATCAAGTTGGTTTGACCCATTGACCCAAAATGCATCACTTGTCAATCACCTGCCGCTACCTGAAGACGCAATGTAATGATGGAGTCGTGGCTGAAGCACAGCAGCAATGCTGCAGAAAACACGGAGAAACAAGTGAATAAGAAGGCGAAACCAGAGCCGACGAAATACCGACAGTACATGGAAGATTACGTTTTAATGGGATTTACATCCACGAGTTGCAACCCACCCAAGGCACTATGTTTTTTTTGCGGGGAGAAATTAGCCAACGCTAGCATGAAGCCAGCACATCTCCAGCGGCATCTCACCACAAAACATGGATGTCATGTTGGTAAGCCACCAGACTTCTTTAAGAGGAAACTTTCTGACTTCAAGTCATCCCAAGACAACATGCAAAAAGCCTCCACTACATCAGCCAAAGCCCTGGAGGCCTCTTATGCGGTGTCTTTGCTCGTAGCTAAAGCCAAAAAACCGTTCACCATAGCTGAAGACCTGCTGCTCCCCGCCGCTGTTGTATTGTCCAAAACCACGCTGGACAAAAAATCAGCGGATACATTAAAAACTGTCCCTTTGTCTAATGACACCGTTTGCCGCAGAATAGATAAAATGGGTACAGACATTGTCGAACAAGTTGTGGGAAAACTTGGCGACTCTTTTTCACTCCAGCTGGATGAATCCACAGATGTCAGTGGAAATGCACAACTTGTTGCTTTTGTGAGATACATTGAGACTGACGACATTTGTGAACACATACTTTTCTGCAAAAGTTTGGAGGGGAGAACAACAGGAGAGGACATTTTTAATGTTGTTAACGCGTTCTTCTCTGAAAATGGTGTCAGCTGGAAATCCTGCAGCAGCGTCTGCACCGATGCGGCTGCATCAATGACGGGCTGCGGGAAAGGGCTCGTAGCGCGGATTAAAAAAAGAAAACCCCGACATTAAGTGGACTCACTGTGTGATTCACAGGGAAGCATTGGTGTCCAAGAAAATGAGCCCTGTGTTGCATGACGTTTTGAACGACAGCATTAAAGTGATAAACTTCATCAAGTCAAGGCCACTTAATGCACGTTTGTTCCGCCGCCTCTGTGAAAATATGGGAGCTGAACACACACAACTGCTCCTGCATACAGAAGTGCGCTGGCTCTCGAGAGGGAGAATATACTCAACAGGCTGTTGGATTTACAATCTGAAGTGCACACCTTTCTGACAGAGCACGGATCTCCCCATGCCACCTTGTTTGAGGACACGGACTGGCTTGCAAAGCTATGCTATCTGGCAGATATATTCAGCAAACTGAACGAACTGAATGTGTCTCTGCGGGGAAAGGACACCAGCATCCTGAACCTGTATGACAAGCTGGGTGGTTTCCTGAAGAAAGCAGAGCTGTGGAAAAGGGCATGTGCTCGGGAGGATTTCACCTGCTTTCCTCAGGTGGATGCTTTTCTCTCCAATGAGGATGTGGAGACAGCTCCGGTGAAGTTAGTCATAGTGGGACATTTGGCTAACTTGATAAATGGTTTTCATTCCTACTTTCCTGACATGGAGGAGAAATCTGCACAGCTGGATTGGGTGAGAAACCCATTTCTCTTATCTGAAGCAAACAGAAGCAAGCTCCCTGTCACTCATCAGGAAAAACTGATGGAAGTGGCATCTGACCGTGGCCTGCAGATGAAGTTTGGCACATCCACTCTCACGCATTTTTGGGTGTGTGTGAAGCAGGAGCACCCTGAGCTGGGACAGAAAGCTTTGGAGCAGCTGCTACCCTTTGCCTCCACATATTTATGTGAGGCCTCCTTCTCTGCAATGACGCTGATCAAAACAAAGCAAAGAAACAGACTGTGCCTGGAGAAGAGCTTGATCACAGCAGTTGCCTTCCTGCCACCAAGAATGACAAAGATCCTCAGTGAGGTACAAGCCCATGTTTCTCACTAAAATGTACTGTAAGTGCGAAAGACTCAGTTCAATGCAACAATGCAATTCTAAGTGATGAAAACTTGCAATTTTCATTTTTTGATCCCAAAAGAGGGCACTTTAAGTTGATGATTTTTTTTTTTGTGAGCAAATCTTTATTTATTATTAAGTTATCAATTTCCTCTTGTAAACAAAATATTATTTATTTATAATTAAGTTAATGATTTATTTTTTGTGAACAAATCTTTATTATAATTAAGTTAATTATTTGTCTTTTTGTGAACACATTTTCAGTTATTTATATATATTTTTTATTTCCTACCATTACAAGAGAGACCAATATAAATTAGCAGGGTTTTGCATATTTGAGTTTTGACTGGTTTTATGCCTTCCTATTGGTCACTGTTTTCTGTTTGTTTCTTTTTTGTTTCTACATGCAATGTTTGCAATTTAAAAGTATTTCTCAGGTACATTGGTACAAGTTTAACTTTAAGAAATCAGACACTGATGGGACCGCACTGTACCTCTTCCTTTTCTACAAAAAATGTTTTGCGCTGGTCAGGGGGTACTTGGCTGAAAAAATATTTCAAAGGGGGTACATCACTGAAAAAAGTTTGAGAACCACTGTTATAGGAGAACTCCTGTGCTTGTTTGATTCACCACCCCAATCTGCCTCCTCATACAGATTCTTTGCTCTTGACACTATTTCACTTCTCCCATCAGCATATTGGTCACATGATTGCAGCCTTTCTGATAACGTATATACTGTCTATTATGTGGGTTATACAAATACTGGTGCATTCCTTTTCATAGGCCTACATAAGAACAATGCATGAGAACAGCCTGGATGCAGAGCTAAGCGTGATCTGATCAGACAGTTTACTGTTTTCCCTCGAACTGATCACCTCAGAAGACTTGATGAGTTCCTCTCTTTCTACTCGTGCTGCATCAGTGAGGAGATTTTTCTCACAAATAAAACAGCATTTGTCTTTTGTTCAAAGAAGGAAAACCACTTCTGTTAGGGGTCATATGAAATATGACTCGTGTCAGAGTCATCTTGTCAACATCTTCTCGATTCCTCTGTATGTCTGGTACATGTGGAGAAATTGACAATAAAGCTGACTTAACTTTGCTGCCCACAACCACTGCTGGTTTCGTATAGACGTGATGAGCGCCCTGACCTTCAACCAAGTCAATGAAATTTTTTAACAGGTGTGGATAGACGTCCATGGAACTGAAGCCTGTGAACCTGCAGCTCACTGTGGCTGAGCTATTTACAACTTGTACAAATAACACTGAATGTTTCTGCAATGTTGTGTAGATATGTTTTTATTGAAGAAAAGAAAGGATACACAGTATCTGTATTGCTCCAATACTGACTATAATTATTGGATTGGATATCCGAAAAACAGTAAAGTATATTTCAACACGTTCCTTTAGCCTGAAGTATGTAAATGCATAACTAAGCTTTGCGTGACATGCCGTGAAGAGACATGCCACACAATAAGTAACAGATGACCAGTACGTGTCACATGAACAGCAGTTACTCAAGAGCTTGCACTGTCTACCTTAGATATTGTTTTTCAATGCAGCTCACCTGATTTCAGATGTAATAACAGCCTGCAGTTACAGGTGTGACTGCATTAAGATGCCACGGTTAGTGTACAGTGTTCCACTGTACATTTTATACTGGAGATACTATTGTTATGTAAAGTTATAGTTATTAAAGTTATGGTCTACAGTGTAACTTTTTTTTGTCATTTAGGTAGAGGCTACATTTATTATTGAGTTTTATCCAGTATTTTACACTAGAGTTAAAATTCCTTTTGCATGAAGTTGTCCTTAAACTTTCATTTTGAATGTCTGAATGGTGCTGACCAATCAAAAATGCTGTGAAAAGTTTAAATAAAATGAAGCAGCAGTATGCATTACTGAGTCATGTTGTGGGATAAGTATTCTTCCTGTACGGGAGTAGAATATTTGTGTTATGATGTGTTTTAGATGTCTAGGTTAAGTAAAGAGCATCCATACAAACATATTATCAACAGCTGGCTTGTTTCAGAGAGGAGAAAAGACAGTACCGGGTTGGCATCAGTATCGGCCAATACTCAAAGTTGGACATGAAAAAGTGGTTTCGAGCCATAGGCTATCTAAAGAGAAGCACCTCTGACATCAAACACATTGCATTTGCTGCAGCTTCCACAGTAAAAGTCTCCTGCTGGTCAGTAGCATCAGCATTAACTTCACACAGAAAATGCAGATGTGACACAGCTGCCGGAGTAAAATAAAACTGACAGCTGTAAGTTTGAACAGGAACACAGGAGTGAAACTGAACTCCAAACCACAGAGATTCAGTTAGAAGCACTTGAGAGCTGAACAAATCAGAGTTTTTTCGGGAGAGGATGAGAGGACAGCGTCACAGGTTGGCCACGTAGCAAGCCCACAAGGAGGCCCGGTGTGACTCTCTCCTGGTGTGAGGATGCTGTGAAGACGTGATCACAGTTTGTTACAACATGGCACACTTAGGGTGGGCTAAGCCATGCATTTGGAAAAATGACCTTACCTCCTTCATCTAGATCTTTTGTCTGTACCACATGGTCCTCAATAGCAAATTGAGTTTGAGAAGCAGAACAGTATGGGTGGAGGAAGTATTCAGATCCTTTAGGGTGTGTGTCCACGTAGTGTTTTTCTTTGGCAGAAAAGCAATGGCAGGATGCTGGGGAGCACAACATTCAACGCTTTATATAATGAAATTTTCTTTGATGCACTAGGCCTAGGCTACACATAGTTTTGTTTCTATGACAACAATATCTAACTTGACAATAACGTTAGCTAGACAGCCAATGTAACACTACATTAACAGAGGGTTGTCTACACAGTTAACAACAAGTTTACAACGTGTACAGTGATAAAAGCACTCACCACCACCATTCAGTGTCAGGCCCATGTGCTTCCACAGATGGGCTTTTCTGTCTTTGTTGTGATAGTTTCTGACTGACATCATACAGCTCGCATAGACAGGAACGTTAGCTAAAGGAGTGGCATAGAAGTCACTAGCGTCTTTCTGAAAAGTTAAGAGATTTTCACCTTGGAGTGCTTTGAGAGGCCACACAAAAAGCTGGAGCACTCTTTAAAACAACACTGTGCACTTTTTATCAAGGTGGCTGCTTGGCCCTCTTCATATTGGGAGCAATTGAAAAATGACGCTGACATTCAGGAAAAATGCCATGTGGACCCAGACCCTTTAGTAAACATAACAAAACTGCAATTAGAAAATACTCATTTAGGGGTTTGAAGGCACTGACTAACAATTGGCATTTTCCTTGTCAGACAACCAAACGATGACATGAAGCAACGATGTATTTTCTCTTTTAGTTTAAAGGATTTGTTGGAAGAAGTCCTGCAGACTGTTGGCCCTTAATGGCACATGGTTCACCTTCCCTGCATTGCACCAATCATTGGCCTGCACTCTGTCATATAGGCCTACACATGTCTTATTATCATGGAAGAAAGAAGGAAAATGGGAAATGAAAAAAGAAAATAAATACTGAGGTGGATTTTAGAAGCGAAACACAGAAAGTGAATCAACGAACCATAAATCCAGCTCGGTCTCTGTCTACTTGTATACTTTCTGTTAACACTTATTAGTTCATTTTCTTTTCATAGTCAAAGAACACAAGGTTTTATTTTGTCTTTGTCTGTGCATATATTTGCAGCAGAACTTCATTTCCCTCGCTGGTGACTAAACAAATAAAAGCTGGCTAATAAATAAGGATTCAATTATCAAAAGATTAGTGTGTGATTTTGTTTTGATATTAACTTTGATTTAAAAGCAGCACAGCTCTGTCCCGTTCATGTATGCGCGTCGTAATTAAATCAAAATCCTCTTCAAACACATCACAAACCACAGACTCCAATTTAGGAACCGTCTGGAGAAAACTACGGCACTCCGTGTTTGAAAGTGTTTTTCCAGGGCTTAACCAGAACACACTTTCAATTAATTTAGAGGAAACTTCAATGAAACTGCAGCAGGAAAACAATCTGAGCCTCTAATCCGTCCATCACAGAGGAGAATCCTGAGACCCCGGTTTCTTTTACAGACCCTGAATGCAGCACGGCTCCCTGGACTAACAGCTTATCATGGTCAGCGTCACTCTGATTAAAAGTTTCCCAAATTTCTCATCAGCTTTTGTTCTTCAGTTTCTCAGTGGAGCTCCATATCTTATCGCTATGCTTTGTTCTGCACGGAGGTGGTTGGATGAATGATGGCTTTACAAGGCAGAGGCCAAGGTTCACATCCTGATTCCTGTCTGTGTCGTTAGGTTTTAGTATCAAAAGCACTTTTAAGTTAAGGTTAAAAAAAGATTTTGATTTCAAGTCAGTGTTGACCTTTTTAATATTTAACCAAGACCAGCATCCTCACTGAACCTTGAATGTCAAATGTGTAGGATTTAGGGGGATTTATTGGTATCTAGCGCTGAGCTGCTGAAACTTCTCCTGGTTAGAATTCCTTCAGTGTTCAGGTTTTTACTGGAATCAATTTATCCGCATACATCTCCTCTCCAAAAACAGACCAGAGGTCTCATTTTTAAACATTGCGTAAGCATAAAATGAGGCCTGAAAGAGATATAAGCCACTCCCACACAAAAGTTGCAATCCATAAATACATTGCCGATGGAAGAAACTTTGGCCCATTTACGAACATTTGGGAGACGGGAAGTTGGTGACACAGATGGTGAGGTGGAAGCCTGATTGTAGAAATTGTTGAATATTTTTGGGCACACGCCGTTTTTGGCTTTGGTTTCATAAATGAGACCCCAGACGATTTCAACCAGTAAAAACACTGATTATAGCAGTTCCATGTTACAAAGTAGTGTTTCTCCTATGCTGTTGTCACCTCACCTTTTTTCTGATCCAAAGGTTATTACTGGAACCACGCTATTTTTGGCTTTGGTTTTATAAATGACACCTCAGGTGATTTTAACCAGTAAAAATACAGAATAAAGCTGTTTCGTGTTAAAAAACAAACAAAAAAATCAATGTTTTTTCTGACGCACTCCTCACGGAGGCACAGTTGCAGAAATGAAAACATGAATAGACCCTATCTAGAGCCAGCTTTAGGTGATAAATTGGGCTATGTTATGACTCTATGGGTCGTGCTAACTTTGTACTCTCCAATTTCACTGTAGAGATTTTTTTATGAAGCATTTCAATTGCTTCTCTCCAAATCTGACTCAAAGTAAAGAGACAGTAGCTGCCTGGAATGCCCATGCTCGAAAAAACAAGATCTACATGCGGGTGAACTTGACTGATGACTGAAGCACCACCCTCCATATTCATCCACACACCAGTTTGTTTACATGTGTGAGGCTGACTGTCACATCAGTTATTACTGGACAGGAAACTCAAAAAAACTAAATGCAACAGCTGATTATCCTGTGGATTATCATGAGGAGGATGGCTGACCACATTTATTTGAACAAGAGTTCACAGATAGGGATGGGAATTAATAAGATTTTACTGATATCAGTGCCATTATCCATCCTGCTTAAGCTATTTAATCACTTCCCTTATTGATTCCTGATTAATTCTCTGGGTAAAAAAGTAGGCCTATGCAGGTTTTCAGCCTCAATGACAACAGTCTGTCTGTCATCATCTAAAATGGGTGAATTAAGAGAATGGTTTTACAGTATTGATTTTCATTCAGGTTTTCTTAGTCAAAGAAAAAATGTACTAAGCCTCTCTGCGTGGTGCTAATCTTATTATAAGATATTCCTCAGGAAGCAGTGGCACTCATGTGTTGAGTGTCAGATACATGGCATTCCTAGAATTTAAGCTTATGTTGCATAGAAAGATGTTTCAGCATATTGCTGGTGTTTCCACCCTTACATAAAATTATGTTGCAGCAGTGTAGACGCATGGGTTTTACATCATGGTTTTACAATGTGCAACTGTCAGAAAAACATGCCGCAATTGATAAAAGGAATTGAAAAGCTTTGAGGCATACAATGCCAATTGATTAGACAATTTGGAACCAGTTCAAGTTGAGAGCCAATTTACATCCCTATTCACAGACAAAGAGCTCAGTCAAGGAAGGAAAGGCAAAGATTGGAGGCATGAAGAAAATAGGACCGTCCCAAAGGAAAACTCAGGACAACTCATGACCCTCTGGCTGACTCAACTTTTGCTGCAAAAATGACTCATCCAACAAGATGCTGTGTTGGATGATCAAATGCATGTGTAAGCAGGGGTAGCATATACCAAGTTGACTTTAAAATCAGGGTTAAGTTTAAGAGCTTAAGCTTATCCAGCTTAAGAAAAGAAAATAATAATTACAAAAATTAAAATAGTTACAGCTACTAAAAACCCACTTGTGGTGTTGTTAAGACCCTAAAGAGACAATAGGTAAAAATACGATTTACTAAAAAACAATGCAGTATTGTCATAAAAAAATATAAAAGGCACACATAAAAAAGTTCCTGAAATGTCCAGGGAAGCAGCTCAAGGTTTGAAAACAATCCACTGTCTCTATCTCAGTCTTGAGGGGTATCTGGCAGCAGGTTCCGGCCAATAAGGCATCGCAACACTAGCTCCACTTTTCTGTGTCAGACGTTCATGCGTTCACAGGCAAACTGTTATTGGAGACAGCCGGCAGTCACTCGTCCACAGCACCTTTACCTGCTAACACCCAAGTTGATTTGGGGTATACTCACTCTCAACTATGCTGGTTGTTTGCGCAGTAGTGCTGTGGCTGCTGGTCACTCTTCTGCACCAGTTTCTCTCAGCGGACCACCTCTGAATGGACTGCCGACTGCTGTGCTGTTTCCAATGCCTCACTGCTGTCCTCTCATACTGTTTCCCACAAGCTTCCCCTGCTCTGTTTTTGGTGCTGCCTCTTGAGCTGTCCTCTCAGACTGTTCTCTCCTGGTCCAACACACCTTGACCTATTTATTTCAATATTTTCGTTGCTTAAGGCCCCCTCCTCTCCGCCACCTCATTGGTTGTAGTCCCAGACAGCCTTGTCTGTGGGTGGCCACCTTGTCACTCTGTAAGAGACTTTTTTTTTTTTTACCAGGTGCAGGTATTTGGGACTAATTGAGTGGGACAGCAAGAGGAAGTAAAACTTATTCAAAATCACAGCATCCATATGATTTTAAAATAAAAGCATGCAAGTAAAAACAGTAAAACCAAGCACAATAAAACATGCAAGATAAAACATAGCAACATATAAAAGCACACAGCAAAGATTAAAAAAAACCAGCAGAACTAGCACTTAATTGCTTGTAACGCATGCAAGCTCCCCCTCCTAATGGACTACTTTAGCCACTTTCACACATGCACTACACACCTGAAATTATCTAGACATTGCCCGGAAGAGCTGTATGTGAGAATGCAAATGTCTATATAAGTTGGATTGGACATTAAAGGGATAGTGCACCCAAAAATGAAAATTCAGCCATTATCTACTCACCCATATGCCGAGGGAGGCCCTGGTGAGGGAGTCCTCACATCCCTTGCGGAGATCGGCGGGGGGAGTGGCCAGCACACCTAATGGCAGACTGCGCCCCAGACTAACGTCCAAGAACACAAAATTGAATCCACAAAGTATCTCCATACTGCTCATCCATAGTGATCCAAGTGTGCTGCAGCCCCGACATAAAAAGTTGTTTCAAAAAACGTCATATGAACTCTGTTTTTAGCCTCACTGTAGCCTGTAGCTCTGACTGCTTCTCTGTGCTCCGCGCTCACGTGTGCACATCTGCGCGAGACCAGCGAAAGCATGAGCTTTGCTTACCCGTGTTTACATCACGTGACACGTGCACCGCAGGGGGAGACAACGGTAGCCACAGTCGCTAAAAGATAATTTGCACTACGGTCTTTTAGCAAAGGACAGCCCAACATGTCTGAAAACTTTGAAATTAAGGAAGAACAGCATTTCTTTGTTGAGCCGTATTTGTTTGAGCCCGAGTATACGGACGGAACTCAGGCTACTGGATGAAGCAGACGCCGCAGCTCATGAGCCTCAGCCAGCCGCAGAATACCTGAGTCGAGCACTGGAAACCTGGTGGTGTAGTTGTTTCAAATGCAAAGCAATGCCAACGGATGAGGAAAGTCTTTGCTGCTCAGACTGGGAATTGGCGATGCCTGCACTTGAGAATCTGGACATCAGTACTGACGAGACTGCTGCTCTTCAGAGACCATGCATCACCGATCACCCTGAGCGCGCACACATGAACGCGGAGCACAGAGAAGCAGTCAGAGCTACAGGCTACAGTGAAGCTAAAAACAGAGTTCATATGACATTTTTCGAAACAACTTTTTATGTTGCAGCTGCAGCACACTTGGATCACTATGGATGAACAGCATGGAGATACTTTGTGGATTCAATTTTGTGTTCTTGGACGTTAGTCTGGGGTGCCATCAGCCATTAGGTGTGCTGGCCACTCCCTCCGCCGATCTCTGCAAGGGATGTGAGGACTCTAAAACTTCACCAGGGCCTCCGTCGACATATGGGTGAGTAGATAATGGCTGAATTTTTATTTTTGGGTGCACTATCCCTTTAAACGGCCTTTACCCTGCCAGCTCCCCAGTACAAACTCCATATCATATCTGATTGAGATGTGTGAATAGAGCAGGTCATTGACTGGAGAGTACACAAAGAGCACGTGGACATGTTGATGGTGTTTCTTTCATGCAGCTCACACGAAACAGGTAGAAAAAGCCAAACACCTGAAAGTGAAGAAGCAGGGGTCAATTACATGAAGAAGGCAAAAATATCTAACTGGAGAGATTAGGGTTAGGGTTAGGGTTAGGGTTACCCTAGCCCAAGGGTTAACCCTAACCCACGGTGTAATGCGTGTCATATCCTACATCCTGCATGCTCTACACATGTGGCACCCTTTGCCTAAACCAAATGGAGTATTTCTAGTCTGTGAGAACACTTCGGACACAGACAGTCTTCTCTTGTTTGCTACGTGTGTGAAAGAGAAACTCTTGACATGTCTGGACCTTTTTCTACAGACATAAGAACATCTATTGTAATGTCAACATTGTATTTTTGCTGTTTACCTCAAGATTGTCATGCAAAACAAATTACTGCCCCGAGTCCTGTGTCAGACTTTTACAATCCTCTGTGCAGCCTATCTGTATCTGATAAATATTTACGTTCATGGATCTCTTACTCAAAGTGGACTTCCTGGATCATATTTCATATGTCACTGATGCCATTAACACGTTGAGGATGGATTTGGTCGAACAAACCACAGAAAAGAAGCTGAAAAGATTTTTATACAGTTAATAAAGACAGAACACTTTCTGCTGTTGGTGAAATCTTCTGCAGTTAATCTCTGATTTATTGTGTTTGTTTTGAAGTGAGATGTGTTTGGTTTAACTTTATGTTTCTGTTGTATAAGACTGCAGTGTTGGGATGCTGCTTGTCAATCTGTCACAGTTTGATCTGCAAACACACAGCAGCTCCTCAGTTTACTGTAGCCTACAGTGAAGTTGTGCAGAAATAAAGAGTGAAAACGACACTTTTATCATCATTATTCATTTGAATTGTGCGAGCAGATTCTTCCACTTATAAATCTACAGAAGCTGCAAGTGTTTGATGTATTTTTGCAGGTGTAAAGCAAAATAAGTGCGAGTGGATGCAGAATCAAGATGAATGCTGAGCGCAGACAGACGGCGGCTGATGGAAACTTGGCGGGAGGCCACTCTATCTTAACATGGCCGTCCTGTGTCTTATGATATCTTATCATTAGTTTCCCTGACAGTGATGGAGCAGCCGCCGGCGCCCCCCCTCAGTGCCGCGAGCCGTGTATAAAAGTAACCTTCTTTCCATAATAATGGCCATTCGTCACTTCTTTAACTGTCAGAGGACGAGGGCTGCAAACAAAGTGGGATTTAACAAGGTGTGTGCAGAGCCAGGAGAGATAAGAGGGGGGGTCTGACCATTCAAATGGGGCTGAACTGTTAGCGAGACAATCTGCCAACATTACTGCTCTGATGTGTTCAGGGAACGTGGGACCAAACTGCAGCGATGGAACCAAATGGGCCCTGTGGTTGTTAAATAAGATGGGGAGGAAGTTCTCCATTACTCTGCTGCGACAGATCCCTGAAGACGAGATGCCTCTGTCGATGAGACAGCGGGTCCCAAACTTATTTGAAACCACAGGAAGAACCTCTGCAGCTCTGAGACAAGTGACGCTTACTGAACAGTTGACTCAGGTTCAGTCATCCAAGACTACGTCCACAATAAGCTCATTTTTGAACACAGTATTTTCTATTTTCTCATTTAATCGATTTGTTGATAAAATGTCAGTAAATTGTGAAAAACACCCGTTAGAATTTCCCAGGATCCAATGTGACATCTTCACGTTCTCATTTTGTCTGACCAATAGTCCAAAATCACAAAATATTTAGATGTGTATTACATGTGACAAAAAATTGTCAAATACTCACATTGCAAAAGTCTTTAAAGAATGACTAAAATGATTTTTTTCATTATCAAAATACTGCCAATTGTCTGTCATTACACTTATCAATTAGCTGCAGTTCTATACATTTCCAAAAATTAAATGACATTTAAAGCTGTAAACTGCTCTTGATCAGCCGAGGCGTGTGGCTGTGAGTCAGTCATTGAGATGAGTAAATCAACTTACTATTCTGTAAACTCCCCTACTGCTAAATTCTGGGTAGCTAGCTGCTGGCTAGCCAGGTCGAAGTTTTCAAATATAAACATCAATAAACATCAAGAAAAGATAGACAAGAAAAGCACCATTTGAACTAGCATCCTGCTAGCCATTGGACAGGTGTTAGAAAATAAACTGGATGATCTCTGTATTGCATCAGTTTCCAGCAGGATATCATATCATATCAGGAACTATAATATCCTTTGATTCACTGAAACTTGGCAAATCCTGTACAGCACCATTCAACCAGGAGGCACTTTTTCTATATGCTGATCTGACAGAGCAGAGGACTCTGGCAAGAGAAGAAAAGGAGGCATTTGCTTTACAGTGAATAAGGACTAGAGCGACAGTGGGAATGTGAGGTGCTGTCCTGTTCTTCTTTTTTTTATATACTGTATATATATATATTTTATTGATTTTAATTTTCAGAATGCAAAAGGAAACAGAAAAACAAAACAGGACAACAGAAAGAAAGACAGACAAACATACAAACAAACAAAGAAAGAAACAAGCATGACAGCACCTGAATCACAAATCATAGCAAAATGGCAGCATCAACAATATACATCACAGGAGGAGCATAGCACAAAAGAAAAATTTACTCCATTCCTGTGTTAGGTCACAAGTTTTCAAGGAAAAGGGGGTTGATGAGAAGATACATTCTTAAATTAAAATTACAAAATCAATTGGAATTCATTCTGAGAGTTAATCCACCCCTCTGTAGTAAGTCTGAGATTTCATATGGCAGATGCTCTAAAATTGGTTGCCAGATTTTTAAAAAAAAAGTATTGTTCCCCCCTAAGGTAGCAGAGAAGCTTTCCATTGGTAAGACCTTATAAATTTCTCTGTACCACTGCGTTACTGTTGGGGGTTTGTCTTTAATCCGTTGGAACAAAACACATCGTCTAGCTAGTAACAGGAGTTTTGTTATAAGAGTACTGAGAGGGGTTAAGATCGAGACCTTCTAGAGAGAATCCCAACAGAAACAATGCAGGTTCCCTTTTAATGTCCATGCCCAAGATTGTACAAAGCTCTTTTTTAATATTTTTCCAAAAACGTGCAATAAAAGGGCATTTCCATATTAAGTGAAAATAAGTTCCCAACTCTTTCTTACATTTTTTACACATGGGAGATATATTGGAGTTGCATTTATTGAGAAACTGGGGTGTACGTTGTAGCCTGTGAAATATTCGGTATTGGCTCTCATTTAACCGATTACATAAGAATATTTTACTTGACAATGAAAATATCTTAGACCACTCTTCCTGGCTAGATTGGATTCCTAGGTCCTTCTCCCATGTACTAATAATTTTATCAATGTTATATTTACCCAAGGACTGTAGCTTCTGATAAAAAATGGAAATAGACTTATTTGTAATATTTGGAATGAGAAGAAGGTCATCAAGAGTACTTATCATCAGGAAACTTGCAGGCAAAGAATATAAACTGTCTGATCTGTAAATATGCAAAAAAGAATGTGAAGGATATTCCATATTTAATCTGAAGTTGCTAAAAGACATAATTGTTTCTGCTTCAAATAGGTCTCCGATTGTTTTAATACCCTTTGTAAACCACTCTTCAAAAACCCCTTTCCTTTGTCCAGGTAAAAAGAAATTATTGTTAATTATTGGTTGAAGAGATGATGAAAAGTTTTGATGACCAGCCATTTTAGAAATATCATACCATGTTTTTAATGTATTGCTTACAATTAGATTTTTTTAAATATTTGATGGGAGTTGTACATTACCTGACAGATAACTTAATAAGGAGTGGGGATGGCAACACCAGGAGTCAATATGGGATTTTTTGGTTTCTAAAAAGTTGTGTATCCAATTATACATTGTTTGGGCATGGCAAGTTATATGCCCAGTTATAATGAAGAAGACTTGGTAAGGCTACCCCCCCTCTGTTTATAGGAAGTTGTAGTGTTTTAATTTTCACTCTGGCTTTCCTCCCATGCCATAAATATCTGGAAATTGACTTTTCTATGTCCTGAATTGCGGTTTTTGTAATATAGAGAGGGAGCATTTGCATTGGATAAAGAAGCCTCTGTAATATATTCATCTTTATCAGGCTCGCTCTGCCCAACCAAGATAAGGGTAAATCCATCCAGCGATTTAGATCTGTTTTTATTCCTGCAATAATATTTGTAAAATTTTGTTCGTAAAGATGGTCGAGATTTGCAGTTATTCTAATTCCAAGGTAGCTAAATCCAGATGGTGACCACTTAAAAGGGAAATCAGAAGACTGGTTAAGATTCCCTAAGGGGAGAGCTTTGGATTTCTCAAAATTAATTTTGTAGCCTGAGATTTTAGAAAATTCATTTATAATAGAGAGGATTATAGGGATTGAGGATTCAGGATTTCTAACAAAAAGCAGAATGTCGTCTGCGTAAAGTGCAATTCTGTGATCCACTCCCGCCAATTCAACTCCATTAACTTCTTTATGCCTCCTAATCATTTCTGCTAATGGCTCAAGAGCTAGAGCAAAAAGGAGGGGTGACAAAGGGCACCCTTGGCGCGTCCCTCTCTGGAGATAGAATGGGTCTGAGCTATGTCCATTTACAAGTACCTTGGCCATCGGTGTTTTATATAGAATTTTCACCCAATTGATAAAAGTATCCCCCAACTTAAACCTTTTCATTACATCAAATAAATACTCCCATTCAACCCTGTCGAATGCCTTTTCTGCATCTAACGATATGGCAAGAATATTGGTTCTAGTGGTTTGTGAGTACTGGATAACATTCAATAATCGCTGCATATTTGTATGGGAGTGCCTATTAGTAATAAATCCTGTTTGGTCGTGGTTAATCAAGTTTGGAAGGAATCTCTCCAGCCTGGTGGCAAGTATCTTGGCCAATATTTTACAGTCTACTCCCAGTAGACTGATAGGTCTATTGGAGGAACAGCTCTCAGGAGGTTTGTTCTTTTTCAATATTAGAAATATGTGAGCCATATTGAGGGTGGGAGGAAGACATCCATTAGTGAATGACTCAGAAAACATATTGGTTAAGGATCCCACTATATAATCTGTAAACTGTTTATAAAATTCTGAACTGAACCCATCTGGTCCTGGTGCTTTCCCCCCTTGTAGGTTTCCAATAGCCTCCCATACTTCCTGTTCAGAGATTGGTGAGCATAAAGTTGTCCTTGCATCTTCAGGCAGAGTTGGCAATGCTATTTTGTCTAAAAAACTGTTACTCAAGGTAGAGCTATATTTGCATTCAGATGTGTATAACTTTCCATAAAAATCCTTCATGATTTGGATAATATGTTTTGTTTCAGAGTGTCTCACACCATTTTTGTCTACAAGTGAAGGTATAATATTTTGTTCCTTTCGGCCCTTGACTAAGCGAGCCAATAGCTTTGTTGCCATGCTCAGAGAACTTGTGTTTTGCCTGGAAAATTGCCTTTTCTGCTTTTTCAGTAAGAAGCTGGTCAAGGGAGGAGCGAGCAGTTTCAAGTTTCTGTCGATTTTTCTTAGTAGGTGAGGATTTAAATTCAGTTTCTAGCTTGTTTATTATATCTTCCGATTCAAGCTGTGCCTTAATTTTTTTTTTCCTCTTAGCAGAAGTATATGAAATAATAGTCCCCCTCATAAAAGCCTTGGCAGTTTCCCATAATATTGATGCAGATACATCTGGAGTACTGTTTGCAGATAGAAAAATGTCCCACTGTTCTTTAAAATATTTAATAAAGGAAGAGTCACTGAGCAAAATGGGGTTTAGACGCCAATGTCTAGACAAGGGGTCATGATATGGAGGGTCTAATTCTATGCTAACTGAGGAGTGATCAGAAAAGACACATGGATTAATCCTGCATAAATTAGTACGATCTAAAATAGGTCTTGATACAAATAAGTAATCGATTCTTGAGTAGCAGTTGTGTGGACATGAATAGAATGTAAAATCTCTTTCTTTGGGACTTGTTATTCTCCATGCATCCAGTAATCCTAATTCAGAACGCAGTTCTCTTGTTGCCTTTAACATTTTTGTTGGTGTTAATTGTTTGGGAGGATTATAATCCATTGCCATATCAAGGCCACAATTGAAATCTCCCCCCAAGATTGTATAATTGGTGGTTATGGATGAAACATCAGCCAAAAGTACATACACATTCGGCGCATAAACAGACCCTATTAACACATAGTCCCCAAAAAGAAAACCTGCTACTAGAATATATCTTCCATTTGTATCTGATAATATTTTATCAATGGTAAAATTGAGCTTTTTATTAATTAATATTGCTACTCCCCTGCTATACGAAGAATAAAATACCTGTCCAACCCATTCCCTCTTAAGTTTTAAATGTTCAGTGTCAGTGAGATGTGTCTCTTGTAACATAGCTATTCCAGTATTGTTTTTCTTTAGTCTACAACCTACTTCCAGGGCTAATCCAAATAAAATAAAATATACCGATTGTTAACAACTGTTATAGGTCAACACAATTCACTAACAGACAAGTGGCCACATGCATACAAAGAAAAACCAAATAATATATATGTATATACACATAAACGCACAGGCCCACATACATATACGCACACACACACGCATATATACATATACACATGCACACATACACACATGCATATACATACACATACACACATACGTATACATAGACACGCATACATACGTACACACCCATGCATACACATGCAACCATATACACATACATACATGAATGCATGTACACACACATACTGGCCCATCCACACATATGCACACACACACACACCCCTCCAATCTGTGTCATATGTCTGTTTCACTGTCCTCTTAGTTTTTCCAACATTGTTTAGTCTATAGCAAAACGACAGAGAGTCTCACAGAGGCCGGCCCGGAACATGTATAACGTAAATATCGCCATGATAGTCTTTTTGTCCTGTAACATGAATAAGTAATAACCAAAACATTCATCACATGGCTACGTCTAACGTCAGCATGCTCGGAGTTATACTAATGTCCCGAGTTATGTTAATGATATAAGAGATAACTTAATAATCTTCAAGCCCACCATATTCATCCAGAGGACTGAAGAAACGACTCTGCCTCTTCTGCTGTGTTGAATCTGCGCTCCGTAGTAGTCCCATCAGATCCACGGTGGAATACCGATAAAGTAGCCGGGTACCTCATCTGGAATGGGATGCTGTTGTTGATGAGTTGCTGGCACACTTTGTTGAATTCACGGCGATTCTTCCTCACAGCTGCAGAGAGATCTTGTTGTATGAAGAATGTTTGTCTCTCGTGCTGAAGACTTCATTTACCCTTGACTGCGGCCATGATTTTAAGCTTGTCTCTTGAGTTGTGGAGTTTAATTATGACCAGACGATTTCACTGCTCCCTTGGTGCCAGGCTTCTATGGGCTCTGTCGATCTTTATGCGGCCTTTCTCCGTCTCCAGCCCAAGGATCCTCGGGAGCCAGGCTTCGAAGAATTGCACCGGTTGTTTGCCTTCTATTCCTTCTTGGAGGTTGGTGATACGTATATTATCTCGTCTGTTCCTATTTTCCATGCCATCGACAAGCTCAGTCAGGACTTTTATCTGTGTCTGTGATTCTTTGAGTTGTTGTTCTAAGTTTGTCACTTTGTCTTCCACGGTGGATACTCTCTCTTCAGCATCAGCAATACGCTTGGCTTGAGTGTCAAGCTTGTTACTTATGCTTTCCAGCGTTGCATTAAGATGAGACAATCTCTCATCCATTACTTTGCTGATGTTTGTAGTCACCTCGCGGATTTGCCGTGTCCAAATTGCCCGCAGCCTCCATTGTGGGTGGCTCACTGCTAACCGCAGCCCCGTTGTTTTCCGCTGGAGTCACTTTTTTAAGTTGTTGTCTTGTTACTCTTGTCGGAGCTGTTGGCTTCTTAGACACATTCACATTGCCACTATGTGGTAGTGTTGTGGTAGTCTATATATTGCGATCTTTAGTAAAAAAGAAATGAATTGTTTGCGTGGTGGTAGGAGCTGAGCTGAAACGCGTCTACCCAGCAGCCATCGCGGCAAGTTTCTTTTGATGCTTGCCGATTTCCTGTTCTTCTTGAGGATCACTGCCATACACTGTTTAAAGGTGGCTGCAGTACGGCGCTGCGCTTGTTGGACAGTTGAATCATTCCACAACCAGAACCCATTTATTACCATGACCATCCAGATACACTGACAAATATAAAGCAGCAGCCAACAGTGTAAGAAGACAAAAAAAGGACTAGCACTGAGTCCTAACTGGATGCAAAGTGAGCAAGTGTCAGCGGCTCTATTAGTTTTATTCCTGTCGCTCACGTTGAAAGCACCGCAATGGATGAGGAATGGCCGATTCACAAGGTTGAAATGAGGAGTTCTGTATGATACCTCCTCATTTGACTACAAAAACCTACACAAGTTGACATCTGGTTGGCGGGAGATCACTAGGGAGCTGAAAGCCTCAGGTAAGTATTGTATGAGATGCTCAGCAGAGCTTGTTAGCAAGCTAGCTTGTTTTACAAAGTGGAGATGGTGGTACGATATAGTATGGAAGCTGTACCAATGATATCTATTAAGTTACCCGCTATAGTATTTTTGTGAATATGAATAATAAGGATGTACATACTCGCCAATCTTTTCAGTGAGACCAACTTTGGCATGACATGACAAAGTTCTACATTTAATAGATCCAGTGTGGACAGAGAGTTTCCGATGTAGGCCTAACACGATTTGGCACAATAGGGGGACACTTGCTTGCTGTTATAACACCATGTACAATTGTTAAATACAGTACACAAGTCAAAGAGGCTGGTGGGTTCACATTTCACTGGAGTTGTACCTTGCATAATTCCATGTGACAAATAAATGATTGATTGATTGATTGATCAACAGTTGGCCTATTTTCTAGAAGACTGATTTTCTTAAACAGATTATTTCTGTCGACACAACATGAAACGCCACAAGTGCACACCAACAACTTAGTTTAGCTGAAACCTCTGAGGTGAGTTTAAGAACAGCTTGTTGTCTGTTTTAAATATTAACCTAGGCAACACTGTCTGCAGGAATGAGACAGTGATTGGAAACAGCTGAGCTTCATGTTCATTGGCCTCAGTTGTGGTCACGTTTGACATGTCACACTGATACGCAGCCTGAGGGGTGTGTGTGTGTGTGCGTGTGTGTGTGTGTGTGTGTGTATGTGAGAGAGAGAGAGAGAGAGAGAGAGAGACAGATGGCAGGTTAATGAAGGCCTCAGTGTGGCTGACATTTCAGTCGATACAGTATTGGCGTTCCAGTTAAGCCGACAAACGAGCAGATTATTGTGTCGCTTCCTGTTAGAGAACACATCGTTTAGAGCCGTCCATCCATCACACACACACACAGACATAAACACACACACACACACACACACACACCTGCACAGACACACATACCATCCCATACAGTATGTGCTTTATGGGGTCCCAACATGATTAAAGGGACAATAATAAAAAACATGTTTTTATTACACACAATTAAATCACGTGTTGGTGGTCAAAGTTCATGCCTGAGCTCTGAGAACAGCAGTTTGACTTTAAATACCTAACTCAGATAGATGACAAACAGAAAAGTGTTAGTACTGAAACAAGATGGGGTTATAAGGTGAAGAGTCCAAAAAGCTTCAGGCTTGTTTTGATGTTTCATTGCAAACTTCTGATGCTGAATGTTGTGGTGAGGACACAGGTTTTCTTCTGATGACTCTTCCATGAAGGTCATATTTGTACAGGTGTATCTGCACAGTAGAACAGTGTGCTACCACTCCAGTCTGCTAAATCTTCCTTCAGGTCTTTTGCAGTCAAATGGGGGGTTTGATTTGATATGAGCAGCTCTCTCGAAAAGTTTTCTTGGTCTTCCAGACCTCAACTTGACCTCCACAGTTCCTGTTAACTGCCATTTGTTAATTACGTTATAAAGTGAGGAATCAGCTACCTGAAAACACTTTGCTATCTCCTTATAGCCTTCTCCTGCTTTGTGGGAATAGATTATTTTAGTTTGCAGAGTGCTAGGCAGCTGTTTAGAGGAACTCATGGCTGCTGATTGTTGGGACAAGTCTAAAATTGTACAAAACAGATACTACTCTAAATCTTGCCTAAAGTGTTGAAAAGCATGTTTCATCTTTAACTTTATGCCTTTTGGAGATCAGTTCATCTTCTACTTAACTTACTATTCACAATAAACAAAATTTTGCCACTAAATGTACTTGCAGGGTGTCCATTAATTCCTGATATAGGACACGTACTAAGTAATTTGAGTGAAACTGTCTGTTCTAAATTAATGTGCTTGCTACATAGTATCAGCCTGTATCTAAAATTCAAAGCCTCTGTTTACAGTTTGTTGCAACAAATCAACAAGCTAGCTTCCAATCATGAGTGACTGCAACATTTTTTAACTGATAACACACAACCTGCAAGAAGCAACACTACGCTGCCCCTCGATACTATGTATTAAATAAGTGATCATTTCACAACCCATTCACTATTCAACTTGCTATTTCAGTCTGCAGCAGTCAGTAATGGTACACATGACGTATCATTTGCTTGTTAAAAATCTTGATATTGATTTGGGAGCAGTGACATGGCTGGAAAGTTGTCTAGTCTTGTTTTACACACTGTCAGGTTGTTACATGAGACTACAGAGGTTGTCGGGGACATTAAACATCATCACGCCGACCACAGAAACTTATGCACTCACAAGCCCACCTTGCCTAGTTTGCTTATACTTACGGTCTTGCAAACTAGTCAAACTCAAAGATAAAGTCATGGCCACTAGCTAGTTCAGACCTAAATGCAAAGGCTTTTGTAGAAGTATGCGAAATCAGTTTACAGTTTGTAAGCTTAGTGATAATGATGTTTAAATCACATGACCGTAGTGTAGTTACACTTCAAAAATCTGAAAGTGGTGTTTATTTGTGAAATTTATCTTGCTTCACAAACCATAATAATCATAAGCTTTTGTTTGTCACAGAGCTTATTTTTCTGCAATAATCCAAAATCCAATGGAAAAATTACATTGTTTTTTTGTCGATGTAATGACGGCTGTGTTAATGCATTAATACAACAGTTGTACTCTGAAAAAAACAACCTCCGACATGGAAAAAGGCAATGAACCGGTCATTCAAGTTCATCAGTTTAAATATTACATACCTTGTCTTTGAATTGTATTCAGTTGAAAATAAGTCGATAAGGAATTGAAAATTACCAGATTCTGTTTTTTTATGCCTCTGCACTGGTGATAGCTATAGCCGGAGGCATTATGTTTTCGGGTTGTTCATCTGTCTGTCCGTATGACCATCGGTTCCATTCTCGTGATTGCGTTATCCCAAGTAAGCCTTGAGGGATTTTCTTCAAATTTGGCACAAATGTCCCCTCGGACTAAGTGATGAACTGATTACATTTTGGTGGTCAAAGGTCAAGGGCACTGTGACCTTGTCTGTCTCATTCATGTGAACATGATATCTCAAGAACACCGTGAGAGATTTTTTTTTTTAAATTTGTAGCAACCTTCATTTGGACTCTACAATGAACTGATTAGAGTTTGATGGTCAGAGGTCAAAGGTCATGGTCAATGTGACATTGGTCCATCTCATTCTCGTGAATGTGATATTTTACGAACATCTTGATGAAATTTCTTCAAATTTAGCAAAAAACATCCACTTGGACAAAACACTGAAGTGATGACATTTTATATCCAAAAAGTCAAGGGTCAGCTTCACTTTGACATCATAATGTTCTGAATAAACACTTTTCTGATCATTATTCAACATACTGTATCTCAGGAACAGAGCACAAGTGCTTTACAATTCAGACAGCAGGGACAAACAGCAAAGAAATAAAATCATGCAATTATACAACACTGATTTAAGGAGAAAAGCAAAGAAACAGTAATTAAGAATATTAAGACAGATAGCTGTTAGTTATGGGCTATGTTAAAAGGGTATGTTTTGAGTCGTCGTTTAAAACTGTCCACTGCTCATAGTATAGCTCTTCTGTGCTGTCAGGAGTAAGATATGTGAATCATCCATGTTTTCATAGACATGGATGTAACTGACTGCAACTATACTGGTGTGTGGAGGCATAAAGCTGCGGGGTGGTAATTCCAGTTATTCATGTTTTGCACAGCATCCCAACTTTTTGGGAATTTGGGTTGTAGAATGCAATTTATGTACTATTGGTTTCATATTGAGGTTTTGGACATACTAAATAAATTTTACATACTTTTTTAGTGTGCTAAATAGCATACTAGTATGCAATTTCAAACACAGCCCTGGTGATTCAAATTAGTGAGACTTTAGAGGTCAGAAGTCAAACTCCGGGTTTGAACCCTGCGGCATTGGAGGAGCACTGGTCAGTGGATTCTCAGGAATCTCTAAACAACCTGTTCTGCCTCATCTTCACTGCTCTGAACCACAGCAGTAAAACTACTAACCTCACTGACCCTCCATGTGTTAATACACACACTCTCACTCACTCTCTCTCTCTCTCTCTCTCTCTCTCTCACACACACACACACACACACACACACACAAAAACACTGGACCCTCATCAGGTTTATCTTGTTAGTCTCCTCTTTAGTTTCACAGCTTTATGATGTCTGTAATGAACCAGGATGTTTACTGTGACAAAGCTCGAAAAATATATCATAGTCAGGGGCCAACTGTGGCACTGCAGCTAATCCCCCAGAACCTCTCCACCACAAAGAGCGGGAAGTGGTTCCAGAACATCCAGGTTCTGTTCAAGCGGCAACTTCTAGGGATGAAAAATAAAGCCAATGTGAAGGTGGAAGGACCCCCATGTTGAAATGACCAATTTTACAGCGCAAATGAACATGTTTACAAGCTGGTAAATTTGCATAAAATGTTTTAGGATCTATAGCTAATTTCCCCGTTCATGAGAACCGTACGGGGGTGAATTTTTTATAACTCAACAGTTTATATTCTTTTAAGGCTTAAAGTTACACATTAACTTTTAAAAGCATGGCTGCTTTGAGTGATAGGTGAATGCCATCCATTGACAAGTCTCTGCCCCGGTGACAACAGTTAAGTGCATAGCATAACCCCAGATTCAGTACAGAGTATAGGCATTCCCATATCTGTTGCTAAATGTGATCATGGTGATCTGCAATGCTTTTCCGAAAAAAACTTACATTACATAGTGAAAGAGATGTCTGTATATCAGTGGATAAATCTTTTGAGCATCACAACCCCCATGAAATGACTCATTTCAGTTTCAGAATTTAACCTATTTGGCCCGATAACATTTGGAAATTGTCTCATGCCCATGGTGCGTATAGAGGGAAATGCAGTTTTCCCCAGATCTGTTAAAACCTGGGGTACATTAAAAAGTAATCACTTGAAGGAGCATAGCTGGTAACTACCAGAGCTGACACACAGAAGAGTGCAGAGGTAAGCTGGAAGTTGGCCCAATAAAGCTGTTCAGCCGGCAGAACTAAGACGCTTGGCCGTCGCAAGTCTCTAGTGCACCTGCTCTATGTGCCACACAGTGCGGAAGTAGTGTTGATTATTCGTGGATCATCCAGGCAATTTTATATGCGGCGGTCAAACCATTTTGGCTTCATGCACTGACGCACTGAGCAACTTTCACAGGAAACAGGGCCTTGTGTTTAATGCTCCAGTTCTCCTAATACATCCATGGTAAATCCACTGTGCTAACCAAGCTGCTAATGTAGGGTTAGCTCCATCCTCTTAACCAAATATGGTCAGTTCTCATCACTTCTGGCTCCAAAAATCCAAGATGGTGACAATCAAAAATCACACAACTAAGAAGTTGTTAGTAGTTAGTTCAAGTGTCTGTAATGACAGCAGAACAGACTGAACACTGTAGAAGGTTTTCAGACAGCAGAGATAACTACAACAGAAAAGGGAGAATGGACTCTGAAATGTTTAATTTAGACCTGTAGAAAATCCAAAGTAACCCAACCTGATGTGCTATTTCAGACCATCAGTTTGTCTGCAGGTAGAGCTGCTGTCTCTGCTGACTCTCTAATCAATCAGCCATTTCCTGCCCCTTTCCTGTGTTGGAGTCTCAGCAGGTGTTTCTCAGCCTCTCTCTGGAGCGCTGCTTCAGATAAAGACAGATAGTGTGAGTCTGATGACATGTCTGCTGCAGCCCACAATTCAATGAGAGCACTCGCTCAACACGACAGGCGTGACTGAGGCCGCTGCTATCATCACACCTGACTGTCTGTTATATTTACCTGAGAGCTATTTACATAAAAAAACAGCTTTACATTTAGACTGTCAGAGAGACTGGAGGAGTGTTAATGTTATTTAACTCAGATAGGCTGGTTGAGTTCTGCCTCTCAGGTGTTAGAGGGAGACATTACAGAGCAGAATTTATTTAAAGATTAGTTAAATGTGAAATGAACTCTAAATGATCACCGCTTTATTACCAGTAAGTCTGATGGGTCAGAAACATGAGCAGTCGTGTCATCATATAACAAACAGCTGCACATACAACACTGCTGGTTGGCAAAATGTGTTTTTAATTGTAAAAATGTTTTAATTTTTTCTTATAATGCATATTTTTTACTGTCCTTTTGAGTTCTGATACATTTTGCAACATATGGTGTCAATTTCTGTTACACTCCGTTAGTACATGCACTTTTGACAGCTAGTGCTGCCCGCCCCACAAAACTTCTCTTCTGTGCAACTCCAGTTATGTAGAAGTTTACATTAGTAAGGCTAACATTCTTTTTAGTGCATTTCAGCATCCCATGTTGGCCATGTAAGCTTCTTTAAGGGCAAGTAGCACTGCAGACGTCTCCGTAACCTCTACAGCCTCATAAAAATTAAAAAATTGAGTCCTCCATCATATTTCATGGCTCACCTGGTCTGTTTCCTTTGCTCTTCATTATCAATGTGTTGTTTAAATGCTCAGCAATAAAATACAACATGTTGTCTTTGTAACGTCCATTTTGTTTCCATATTAGAACTTAAACCTCTTTAAGTAAACGTGAAAGAACGACCATTGGCCTTGGCTGGCGGAGGCTCATTTACAAACACCCTACTGTGCAGATTTTTGAAGAAAGAGAAGAAGACATTTCTGTAACCTCACAAACTAGTACAACTAGTTTAACTTTGTCAACCATTAATGCAGCTGGTTCCCCAGGAACACCATCCTCCTCTACATCCGTGGCTTCTAGGTCCTCTCCCTACAGCCAAAGCTTCTATCAGTGTCTGCAGCTCACAGAAAAAACATGACAAAATGTGATGAATTACGCTTTTGGTTTGTTTGTGTCTTCCTCCGACTCCAGTCATTCTTTTTCCATAAAGAATGCACCTAAAGGGAGCTGAAGTGTGCGGACTTTTCTTTGTCTTTTCAGTTTTATTCATTTAGTCCAGCACCTTTTTCATTTTTTGGACGTGCGCGGCTGCTCTGTTTGTATTCAAACAGAATACGTCCCACCTTGAGAGAACGGTTCACATGGTCACGTTCAATGAGTGTATAGCTGCTAGGCTGTCTGAACAAGAGTCCGATTAAATCACATCTCATTCACTTACAGGCAGTGTGAGCGGTACGCTACAGTAGACAGGGTTTTACTACAGTAACTACATGTGAAGTCATATTTACGCATTTGTATATTTATTTTTACATGTGAAACACGTTTTGCACATTTGTGGATCACTTACTGTCAGTTTGTGGGCCATGTGACATTTGTGACTTCCCTCCTGTGTAATTGCGTAATTTTGTACAATTCCTACCATAGCCGACCTGTAGAAAAAAATATCTGTGTGAGGTGCAGTTACTCACTACATCAGCAGGTGGCGACAATCTCTAACATGAGATGACGGAACTTCAGTTCGTACCAAGTAGGCTAGTGTTAACATTCAAGAGCATACGGAAACAACAAGGAAAGAAGTCAGCCGCTTATTAGTTTGTTTTCAGAGAACATGGGGAATTTATGCCTGAAAGTATCAATACATACTTAGTTTTATTTTAAGGATGTGAAATAAAAATGGATTGTAAGGATAATAATTTCGATTGCAATGCTAGTTTTTGGTAGCAAGTCAATGGTAATTCCTGTGATGTTTTAGCATCAAGCAAATGGAGGACTAATTTGACGCACGTTTGTAGTGGTAGAAGAAGAGTTACTCAGATCTTTTACTGAGGTAAAATTACAAAAAAAAAAAAAAAAGCACTCATTGTGCAGAACAATCCATTTCAGATCAAATAAAGTACTGATGCAATTATGTGTTTATCACTTTAATGTTGAAGCTGGTAGATGTTAAGCTTTTTTGCAGATAGCAGTCAAGTCTTATGTTTATCCATCATAATTTCTTTATTCATTATATATTTTTTATTATTAGTCTGAATCTGCAATTGAACTAGTATTTATCCATCCATCCATTTTCGTCACCGCTTATCCTCTTGCAGGTCACGGGGGGGCTGGAGCCTATCCCAGCTGACATTGGGCGAGAGGCAGGGTACACCCTGGACAGGTCGCCAGACTATCGCAGGGCTGACACACAGAGACAGACAACCATTCACACTCACATTCACACCTATGGCCAATTTAGAGTCACCAATTAACCTATCACCAACCTGTATGTCTTTGGACTGTGGGAGGAAGCCGGAGTACCCGGAGAAAACCCACACTGACACAGGGAGAACATGCAAACTCCGCACAGAAGGGCTCCCTCCTTTAAGCAGCAACCCTTTTGCTGTTAGGCGACAGTGCTAACCATCACACCACCGCGCCACCCGAACTAGTATTTTAATGCTATCAAATAAATGTAGGTGAGTGAAATGTTAAATACCTCCCTGTGAGATATAATGGAAGAATAAAGAGTAGAATATGGAAATACTCAAGTAAGGTAAAAGTAAGGTAAAAGCACTCATTGTAAAAAAAAGTAAATCAAAACTGTAGTTAAGCATAGTACTTGAAAGTAAAAGCACTACAGCTGGGAGTGGAGAGATGAGGCCAAGGTGCTGATGAGAAGACGGAAAGAAAGGGATGAAAGGGTCAGTGATATCTCAGAGAAATCCACAAGCCACATCATTAGCATAATCATGTAGCAGAAACACATCAGTGACATCATGGCTTACAGAGCATTTAACCTTGAAATTACTGTTGCTAGGATAATGATCATTTTACAGCTATCAGGCCAACTGTCCCTCTGATTCCATCACATAACCAAAACGTTTACTGATCACCTGACAGTGGTAAATGTAGGCTACTTAATTGATTGGTAATTCCATTTGTGGTGTAAATTACCAATTATTGTGAAATCCATAAATATATGCCCTGTATCACTCCTAGCCACGCCTTACACAGCGCTGCAACCTTGCCAAAACAGAGTTACAGTTAACTACCACTTCAGTTTGACCCATACACATATTCAAGCAACTCTACAGTATAGCAACAAAGTAGTGTTAGTGGAAAGTAACAAAGTACCTTTACTCACACTTCCTGATCAGGTCCTCCAGCTCACTCAAGTCCTCAATGTAGCAATCATTTGCTTCTTTCAGCTTCTTTTGCAGGTCTGACTGAGCAGTGACAGAAGAGATTAATTCCTCAGACTGCAGGAGTAAAGCTCACTCTGCTCTTTCATTAGTCTTTAGGGCCATTTAACTCCAAACTCAGAGTGAACAGAGAGGATTAACACAGGCCTCACTGCTTCACTGTGATTGATGCATCTGATTACTTTCATAAAATACTTTGAGAGGAGGTCGGTCGTGTCATGTATGAAGAAATGACTTACAACACCAGTTATCTCAGACAGGAGATGTGACTGCACGGTGGAGTCGGCGCTATTATGGAGACAAAAGCCGAGCGTAGCGTAAAAGAAAGTTAATATGTAATTTGCTGCGGTTTGTTAGGTGACCACAAGTCAGACGAGAAAGATATACGGTCATTGTGTCCTTTAAAGCTGAAAGAATATTCACAGATTCATCATCAGACTGATGACACAAGCCTCAAAGAAAAACACATTGTGCATTTAATAACTGACAGGAAACTATATTAAAAGTTTAGCAGTCTTATATATTGTGATTTTGCTGCTTCAGACATCAAATACTGAAGCAAACAGACATGCAGTTAGAGAAGTGTTGAGTTTTGGCACACCTGGCTGCAGTCTGACACCTGAGGACCACATGAGTGCCAGCTCAGGTTCATGTATGGCTGTCTGATTTGACCAGATTTTGAATGCATGTATAATTTTTATCTCTGAGATAAAGCTACATTTAGCAGTCAGCCCAGTATTGGGTCAGTTTGGGCAGCATGGTGTTAGTTTAGGCGGAACACTGAAGTCATGCTTGTATTTGAATAATGGACTTAGCTACTATGTCACCCATCGGTTTGCAGACTCCTGTTTTGAAGCATTGAGTTTGGCGCTTAGGTCATTGCCATCTTAGATATTTGGGACCAGGAATGACAATATTTGGACGAGAGGGTGTCTGTTGAAATTATCTACAGAGACCAAAACCATACTTTGCCCCAGACATGTTTACTTCTGCCGTTAAGTTGGGTATTGTCAACCCAGCTGCACTCTGAAGTCATCGAAAACCGGTGCTTGGTCAGTGACTTCCAGTGTCAGACACAGACAAAAAAGACATCCTTTCATGTCGGCATGATGCATGGACAGATGCTTTTATTGATTAATGCCACCTGGCGGCAAAACAACAACGAAACTTAAGGTGCCGGGAGGGCTGGTGGATGGGTCCAACAACCACCAACTTTCACCCAGGGGGCTGATGTTCACTTTCCATAAGATGGTAAAGTCCAACCCTTTTCTTTTTTCGTAAACCCTACCACATGCTTTTGTTGCCTGAACCCAACCACATGCGTGTTTTGGCTAAACCTAACCACGTGCATTCGTTGTTGAAGCAATGTAAAGAAATGTAAATCCACAGTGTTGGACAGATGTAGTGCATTTATTTTAAAAGAGACTATATGCAAATTGCACATTTCCTGTGAAAAAAGTGTATTTTAAAAACAGACAATGCATATAATGTTATTGCAGAGGTGCCTGGATAGTGTGACGTGTGTGGTTGTGCTGCTGCCGTGGTCCTGCCAGATGCCTCCTGCTGCTGCTGTTATCATTAGTCATACTTCTACTGTTATTATACACATATGATTATTGTCACACATGTATACTATCAGATATTAATATATTATTATTAATTATAATATTATTACTTTCATTAATGTTGTTGTAAGCTACTGCCATTACCGTCTATCCTGCATCTCTCTCTGTCTCTGTCTCTGTCTCTCTGTCTCTCTCTCTGTCTCATTGTGTCATACAGTTTACTGTTAATTTATTATGCTGATCTGTTCTGTACGACATCTATTGCTCGTCTGTCCATCCTGGAAGAGGGATCCCTTCTCAGTTGCTCTTCCTGAGGTTTCTACCGTGTTTTTTCCCCGTTAAAGGGTTTTTTTTGGGGGGAGTTTTTCCATATCCGCTGTGAGGGTCCAAAGGACAGAGGGATGTCGTATGCTGTAAAGCCCTGTGAGGCAAATTGTGATTTGTGATATTGGGCTTTATAAATAAAATTGATTGATTGATTGATTGATTGATTGATTGATTGATATAACAGACTGAAGTTGACAACAACCAACCAGGGTACCTTGCACATCATATCTTGACATGGAAAGTCCATGACCAAACATCAATATGTGACGAGGTTGAAGTGAGAATGTGTTAGCATTTTAACATGGGGTCTGTGGGGATTGACTCATGTTGGAGCCAGCCTCAAGTGGCCATTCGGGGAACTGCAGTTTCTGGTACTTATGCATTGGCTTCATTTTCAACCTCGGGGGTTGCCACCACTCATGCTTCATAATCACTGGCATATTCATAAGCTGTCCAAGTAGCAACTTCCAGGGCTGAAAAGTTAAGCCAACGTGGGAGTGGGCATAACCCCAAACTCACTGAGTATGGTCTTAGCTGTCGCTGTTGCTATTTCAGCGTGTTTTCAGTTTATGAAAGTTAATTGTAACATTTTGGAAGTCTCAAAATGTCTGGTCCAGCATTTGGTTGTACTAAAAGACCCTCTACTGAGTCAGATATTCATTTCTCCAGTAAGTACATTTTGTTTTAAAGGTTTTCAGTTGTTGGTTGTCTTTCTCTAGCAAAATTAGCATTAGCATTGTCACAGTTAACAATCGACTGTAATGCACTGTGCTAACCAAGCTAGCAGCTAGCGCTATGGTTATATCCCCCCTCTCTTCCAAATGTGGTCATTTCTGACTCCAAAAAAAAATCCAAAGTGGCAACATTTAAAATATAAAACTCAAGGATTTAAAATTGGAGTCCATAAAGCAATGGGTGTCATCGTGGTGGCTCAGTCCATTATTTCACACAGTCTATAAAGCTGACTAGTAAATTGTAATTATGCAGGTGAACAGCATGGCCATTATAAACTCACTCTTATCACTGTCACTCTGCTGATTCACCCCAACACCATTTGCTCCTGCAGCTCCTCCATCAGCTCAAACTCCTCTCTGCACTTTGGGTTTTGTGGATTTACTAAAATATTTGATGTACTTTATGCCTTTATTATGGGGGGAGATTAATGATGAATATAATCTTTGCTACTGCTCAGATTGAGAGTTCAGAGAGATCCCTCAAACTGCAGTCTTTTCCACCAAACAAACTGTTCAACCATTTAGGCCCCGATCACACAGAAAGTGTTTTAGCAGCTGGAGGCGGCGTTTTGTGATCGATTTTAATGACAATTAAGCTTTTTGCTCGCTGTTTTTGCATTGCTATGCACCTCATGTTTGTGCGCTCTAAATGCCTGGAGCTTTGGACGGGGCACTCTGAAGTGCTCAAGTTGAAAAAACTTCAACTCAGAACAGAAATGTGCCCCACATCACCTCTGCTTTTTTTTTCCATTGTCCGATCGGATGATTTCAGAGGCGAGCCTTCTGTGAAGGTAACAACAACAAGTTTGCAGTTGGTAAACAATGGAGAAGAAACTGGTGGTTAGCAGCTGCTGGATAACCAGAGCGATATGACTTTATTCATTTTTGTTACGCTATGCTCAACGATTGACAGCAGATTGTCAAACCCAAATCATCCTCAAATATGTCTGGAAACCGCCATCATGGAGGCGAAGCTCCTGGACAAACTGATGGTACTCCCCATGATCCACCATCTTTGTTAGGGTCTCCTGTACCCACACAGATTGCCGTTTCCCTGTGCCCAACAATCTATTTGCTGACAGCCTCTCACCCTCAGCCAGAGCCAGAGTAGGTACCCTCTGCCTGCACCTCATGTCATGTGACATGGAACAACCAATCACAGCCGGCAGATATCTTTACCTTCTTCCATAAATATCAGTCTGCGCTAAATATGAAGAAGTTGATCATCATTAGTGCAGAGCTTTTTAGCTTTTTTAGCTGCCAGAGCTTTACATCTATCCCACAGACAATATTTTTGACCTAATACACACTTACAAAACAACACTTTGAAGAAGATCAGCTCTGCACTCAGGATCATGTAAGGTGCTGGTTATGGTCACTTAGCAACCTCAGACGCAACCTGCCACCACACCCTTAAAGTTGGCACAGAGTAGGCACAAGAGTAGTGCCCAGTGCTGACCTCGCATTTTCCAGACGGTTAAATACGTGGCATGTGTACAGTCCCTCAGACTATCAGGCTGAGTCAGTAGCACCATGACTTTGACACGTTGGCCAGCCTTTATGCAGCATGTGTGTCAATAAAGTAACTGTACTGTTTATCTCACAATCGCCAGGATGAAAGATAAAATAGCTGCAGATTTTTCCAAAAAAATGTCTGACATCTTTTTCTTTTTCTGAATAAAGCTCTAAAGATATTTTTCCTCCATTAAAAATAACATAAACAGTAGACGATATGTTACTCCAAGAAAATGAGGAACTTGCTGACATTTTCTTCAGTGTTAACACAAACCTTCTGTCCTGCAACATTACTGTATTGCATGCTTCTCAGTTTTTGTTTGCTGACCTGTTTCACTCTGTGATCTTTAACCTCATTATCACCTGTCTGACGGTGTTGTCAGTGAGCTTGCTCTGACCTCTGTGGTTAAAATGTTCATATGAAAAACACAAATGTTTGAGTTGTTTCACTACAAATATTTAGCACAGTATCTTTTAGTCAGTTGACCAGCAGTGACCCTGTGTCTGTGAGTGTGTGAGTGTGTGTGTGTGTGTGTGTGTGTGTGTGTGTGTGTGTGTGTGTGTGTTCCATCCATCATGTTTTTTATGTTTTAACTCTCCCAAGGTCGGTCAGCCACAAATTTAATTATATCTCAGCTCTTATTAACTGGCACATTTTAAAGAGCTGGTTTGCAGTAATTAATTTTTTTTTGGACAGTTATCACACACACACGCACACACACACCCTGCCATGTTAACACAGACCATGCCCTCTCTTGTCTTTATCTTGTGTCCACTGTAAAAACATGTCTGCAGTGCTCCATAATGTCAGTTCACATTTTTTTGTATTTGGCTTAAAATCTTCAGGCTGAACATTAAGACTATAATTATGATGAGAAAGTATCCAAATAAGGAAAGCTTTTTTGATCGTCCTGGTGAAAAAATTATTTGGTTTGAGTTTGGATGATGGTGTCTACTGGCACACAGCATCCTTTAGGAGATGATGTGTGACTCACCAACTACCAACCTTAAAACACAGTCACATAAATATAGTTTAATATGGTTTTGTCATTTAAACTGGCCAGCAGAGTAGGTTTTTTTCTGTGATATCTGAAGTGCTAACATGTTGATATGGCATCTCCTGCTTGGTTATATCTCATGTTTAAAATGCCACAGAGACATCAGAGCCAAAGAGCTGCTGAGACCAGACAGGAAGTTTACGTTATCCCTCCTCATCAATGTGAATGAGTCCTATCCACATTTACTCTGCATATTTCTCTCGGTTTCAGCCTACCAACTAGACAAAACAAAAAGGTTTTCTACCCCAAAATGGAGGTTTTCCAAAAGTATTACAACTTGCATTGTTTTTACATGAAAATATTTCAAAACTCAGAGTAATGCAGACGTAGTTGCAGGTTCATCTGGCAAAAAAACAGTAATGTCTCGCCTGAAATTCAAACAACACCCCCATACAGTAAATGTCAATATTGACTCGTCATGTCATCCCAGTGAGGGCTGGTTTTTAATCCCTTCTTGTTTGTCAGTTTTTTATTTCTTCAATGAGAATCAGGGGGAAACAGCTTTTCTTTGAGGTGACTTGTGAAACATATTACAATGTCCTCACAGTAACATGTTAAATGAATGAATCTCATGAACAGTTCAGTGTGTTTAACTTCAGATTACTGAGAGCTAATTAACACTAATGCCACTAATTAGAGTGCTGGTGTTTGCTCTGTGAGATCAGAGAGCTGCATGATTAAAGGAGTAATCCACCCAAATTACACAGACTCCAGTCTGTTTGTCTTCTTCTGAGGAAATATTGAAGGCAGATAAATACATGTTCACAGGCATTTGGGCAGGACTCAAAGCTCAGTACACATAAATACACGGTCCATGTATTTGCATGTGTATGTCAAAAAACAAAGGACTTGAAGCATAAAAATATGTTTCATGTGTAAAGTGGGACTGGAGTTACAGTATGATACTGCAGAGATACACGTAAAGGCCCTAACGCCTCCTGTGTGGACACACTATTTATCCAGTGGTGCAAAGTAGGTGCCAAAAGGCAGCAAAATGAAACAGTCAAGTCATTTAACCACGTAATTTACTTTAATACAAATCTGAGGTTCTTGTACTTAACTTGAGTATTTCCATTTTATAATTCCTTGCTTTTACTCCACTACATCTTAGAGACAAATGTTTTCACGTGTTACTTCACTGGGCCTACATTTGTCTGGTAGCTTTAGTTACCAGTTACTTTTCTTTTTTTCTACGTTTTTTTTTTTGTTTGTTTTTGCTACTTACATAGAAAATAGATTTTTAAATAATTGACTATTTTTACATTTTGCTAATAATACTTGCATACTTTTATTGAAGTAAAGTTTTGAATGCAGGGTTTTTAGTGGGGTATTTTCACAGACTGGTACTTTTTTCGTTTTTGTGCCTTTTCTTTTTTAATTTGATAGGACACCTTAAGAGCAAAAGGGGGGAAGAGAGGGGATGACATGCAGCAAAGGGCCACTGATATTGAATCCAGGCTGATGCAGCAAGGACAATGTCTTAGAATATGGGACGCCTACTCTAAATGGTAAATGGACTGCACTTGCATGGGGTTTTTCTAGTCTGCCGACCATTCAAAGCATAATTTACAGGTCACATTTACCCATTCACATACACAGTCACACACTGATGGCCAAGGCTACCACCTGCTACTCAGTAACTATTCACACATACTCATACACCAATGGAACAACCATCACAAGAAATTTGGGGTTCAGTATCTTGCCCAAAGATACTTCGACATGCGGACTGGAGGAGCCGGGAATCGAACAACCCACTCTACCTCTGAGCCACAGTCACCATATACCAGGTGAGTTACTGGGCCCCCCAATGTTACTACTTTTACAAAGCATGGGAATATGTCCACTACCAATTAATCTCAACATATTGTGTAGACCTGTGTGTCAAAGTGGACATTGGTTGGTTAAACTCTTGCTGGATTCGGGTTTGACATAAAAGATGCATATGTTATACATTCCCTGCCTGGATCTATCACTGCACTGGCCACAGAGAGAACCCAAAATGGCTGTCCTGTTCTTTAAACAGTTGCCTTTGTCTCACTAAATGGATTAACTACAGAGTCCTGCACGGGTCCATTTTTGAAAACCCACACCCGCCCATACCCGTAAAGCTCAGTACCAGACCTGTTACCCGTCATTATGTCTAAGTCAAAGCCCCGTCTGCCCCCACCTGTTAATAAAAGTCCCATGACCCAACCTGCACCCATGATTCATCACACAAAGGCTACAGTCACTCACATTTAGCTGGATTCTCCATTCTTCAAATACAAATCCAGCGGAGAAGGCTGCACTTAATGCCAGGTTGGCGAAAACACTCTGCACAGTCACTGCCAGGTTAGGAAACATTTTAGCATGCTCCTTCCACCACCTTAAAACCTCAAAAGGATCCTCCTTGGGTGTCTTGAACTTGATGTGGGCTGTCACCTCATCCTCAGGCTGCAAAGTTTCATTGCTAGAGTCCACGTTGGTGACCAATGTGACGATGGGGTCAATGGTTTGACTTGTGTCATTGACTTTCAAAATAAAAGGAATTGTGACTTGATAATAGTAATTTAGATGTCAAAATATTACACATGTACTGTACGTCTTTTTCATGTGTTTTATTCTGAAAAATAAAAAAGTTTTGTCCTCTCCTGTTTCCTGCCCTCGTGTAGTTCATTTTTCCCATGCCTTTACCTGTAAATTTATACATATTTTTACCCATTAAACAGCTTGTTGTGAGTTTCCTGTCAGGGAGCCGACCAAGTGCAGGACTCTGATTGACTTCATGTCATGCTACATTATAAAACACATCTGGATTTTTTGTTGCAACATCATATGATCAGCTGTAGTGTTATTTTTACAGCAGGTCTGGATTACATAATGTAACACAAACACACACACACACACACACACACACACACACACACACACACACGCGGCCCATACAAATCATGTGGCATCGACACTTTCTAAATCTCCAAATTAAATCAGCAAACAAATAATTACTCGAGTCAACGAGAACAATTAATTGCGTGAGGCCTCTGAGGACTAAATCTGCATATTGAATGAGCTCATTATCATAACAGTGAGAGATGGAGCGGAGCTGCAGGAGCTGCATGCATTCAGCCTCTTATTAATCAGCTGTTTAACCTCATCACAGTGACACGCAGATAAATACTCAACAATTAAAAATTCAACTATGAACCTTCATCCCACCTGTAAACTCTAAACATTCTTTGGATGTTGAGTCCATAAGTTTGTTTCTGTTTACCTGTTTTTATATGCATTTTACAATAATGTTAAAATGTTGTTTTTCTTGGCTGACAGGTTCAAGTTTTTTCCTATATAGTATTTAGGTTTTTTTCCACATTAATTGAGTCGATGACAACACTTGTATGTCCTGCTGTATTTTGATCTTTCTGCCTTTCAGAGTTCATTTCACCACAAAGAGAAAGACTCCACTTTTAAAGCAATACTTTACCTTCTTTGACACATCCTTAAAAATGAAAAAACATTCCCGTTATTTAAACTGAGGCAGTGATATAAATGTATGTGGTGGCTCTGTAAGGTTCATTGATTACACTCCTCAGCGGGTGGAAACAATGAAGCTGCGGTTTGACAGACAGATATTTGCTGACAAATCACCCGGCTGGTCAGAGGACATTACCCTGCTGACTGATGGGAAACACTTTGTGCGAAAGTTCAGAGTGCAGGTGGACAAAACCTTTCAGGTCTTGGTATGTGATGTCTCCATGGCCCCACCTCTCCTCCGTTCTGATTCGCTCTGACAGGCTGATCAATAATCCACAGCTGGTTGAACTTAGGATAAAGGTTAAATAAATGTATGCCATTGATTGTTTTCATGATGGTGTGGAGGGAGTTCAGGTAAAGCTTTATTTTTTCACTCATTTCAAATTCTTGTGTTGTTGCTGTTGTTGTCTGAGCTCTTGATTTATTTTTATTTTGTCATTATTTGTCAGCTGGATACATACAATAACTCGTAAAATGCTCTAAGAAGCTAAAACAAAGTATATCCAACTCCACTTTGATGGGTGGGGATACGTGCTCTTTCAGCTTGTTAGTACTGGATCTTTTTTTGCTTGACCTATTATGTCACAGACCAAACTAGTTAGCTACGGTTAGCTAGCGGCAAACTAGTACCATGATGGACAGCTTTACAGCTCTGTACATTTTGTATGTGCTGGACACTTTACTTTTTGTTTTTCTGCTCTTACACATTTAATGCCATTCAGCTTCTGTGTCCAAGCCTGGGGTGGAAACTGTGGAGCATGCGCAGAGCACCTCGGCCAGTTTGGGTCTGATTGACCGTATACATGCAGGAGTAATTCGACCTCCAAACGCATTATCTGGGTGTGTTAATCTGACGCTGAGAAAATTGATTTGGTACGATTTCAGTCAGATTAACATGTTTACATGTATTTAATAAATCTGGTTTTGGTCAGGCTAACACAATGAATCGATTTTCTCTAATGTCATGTAAACGTACTGAATGTCTCTTCCACACTTCGTTGGTCAGAGTTCACCAAAGTTGGTGTGAAGATGTGAATTTGCTTTGCCACCAGAAGCAAATGTTTTATTCGCCCTTCTGCCTGCACTGATATGTGACCGTACCATAACAGCAGAGACTTCCTACAATATAACTACAAGAACTAGAACTATTAGATCCACACTTTATCCATTAAATTACAATGAGATGTAGCAGCATCACGGTGGCAAGGTTGGGAAGAACTTGACTGGTCTGCACCTCAGCCCCATCCAATACATTTGGGATGGACTGGAACTAGAGCCTAAATGATTAATGGTTTAATTGGTTAGTGGAGCAACGGTAAATTAACTTTTTTGATCATCAACTAATCATCTAACATTTTCAGCAAAAATGCCCCTCAAAAATTCACAGTTTCAGCTTCTCAAATATGAGGATTTAATGCTTTTATTTGTCACATATTTATGGTTCGATAAAACAAATACTTTCAAGATTTCACTTTTGGCTCCTGGATATTATAGTTAGTGTTTTGGGCATTTGAGATACAAACTGATGGAAGAAAAACATAGGACAATTAACTTATAATGAAAATGATTGAGTTGTTCCCTAACTGAAACACTGACCTGATGACCAACATCAGTGTTGGACCCTACTAATGCTCTAGTGTCTGAACGGGAGCAAATCCCCGCAGCAGGTTCAACATCTGGTGCCACAACAACCACAGATATGCAGATAATCCTGTATCTGATAAAAAATCATATATTGTTTGATGTAGCCGATAATGAAAGCTGAAAAGGTTTTTCTTGTACATTTTGCATCATTTTAATTGAGCTGCTGTAAACACTGCGACTACTAATGCATATATTAAGAAAACCTTACTGTGTTTGGCCGTCCATTGATTCTCATGAAAGTTGTTCACTGGGTGCTTACCAGAGCATGTACATTGCAGAGTCCCTCTATGGATGAGCTTCCTGTTGGCTCCATGCAAATATGAACAACATGAAATAATGAATAGCAGCTTCAACTGATATTTTATAATCACATTTTACCTCTCAGAAAGGTCTCAGTGTGTTCACTTTGATGGGCTTACTCCTAACTTGCGCAACACTTGTAATGGTGTACCCTAGGGTTCTGTGTTAGGTCCACTGTTATTTTCAATATATATTAATAGCCTTGGTCAAAATGTGTTTGGTGTTAATTTTCATTTTTATGCTGATGACACAGTGATATATTGTGCCAGCTCATCCATCACAGAGGCTGTGGCCAAATTGCAGCCTGTCTTTAACATTATCCAAGATTCAGTTTTCACAACTGAAGCTGGTTTTAAATGATGATAAGACTAAGGTAATGCATTTCTCGAATACTAGGAGGAAGCCTGTGAACACTCGTGATGTTATTACTGCTCAGGGAAAGAAGTTAGAGGCTGTCACTTGTAATAAATATCTCGGTGTCTGGCTTGATGACTCTCTTTCCTTAGGTTGATAATTTTCTTAAAAAGCTGATGCTTTTATCAGCTAAATCTGCAGCTCCCACCCAGTATTGTCCTCAAATAGAAGTAAAATTACTTGTGTAAAAGTGCACACAGGTAAAAGTAAACAATACTGCATCAAAATTTTTAAAGGGGAGAGGAGGCAGAGGGAGGAAAGAAAATTATGTGTTTTATGATGATGCTATATGACAGATCTATTACTAAAGAACACATTTAGGCTAAAATATAAAGTGAAAGTATACACATCATACCACAGAGGCCTGATGTCCTAACCTACAATAGGCCTATTATTCCTTGTAGGACATTGCAGTCTGTTCACACACTGGTTATCACTTATACAACCAAGTTCCTAAGTTTAACCAAAAGAAACAAATCATGGACAATTCAACAAAAAATGGCTGACAAGAAAAAACAACTGGACACCACGGTGAGTGTAACAAGTAGCCTACTATTAGGCCACATAATTCAAATAATGTAAGTTGAGCCAACAACAAAAAGATGTCCTGACAATATAGAAACCACAGCGGCTGCAGCCAGAAACACAAATACATTATTAGAGCTAGAAGAGAGCAGCACATTTGCACGTGTAGAGCAAACACACACACACACACACACACACACACACACATCACAGTGAGTGTGCTGTTGTATTACTCACTGGTCTGAACATCATTCTGAGCCTTGTGGAACAGGAAAACACAGGCAGGTAGGTTTTTACTGCACATTTAATACTTTCAGTTTTGATACTGTAAGGACCTTTTTGCTTACCAATTTTCATGTAAGTAAAATTTTGAATGCAGAACTTTTACCAGAGTTTTTTTAATTCCAGTGTTTTCGAGGGCCCTCCCCATGTCAGGCCCCTGGGTTCAGCTGCAGTCTTAAAATTTGGAGAGCAAATATGGTAAAATGAATGTAGAGTACAGAAAATATTACAGGTCTGGAGAGAGGGACAGAACCCGTTTCACTTCTTTAGACAACAAGATCCTCCCCAGAGTTTTTAGTTTCTGTTAATTTTTTGATCGCCCAACCCCCCAAAATCTCAAAATAATATAACAGCACATTTTATTTCCCCATTAATAAGTTATTAATAGAGAGTTTGACATAGAACCACCAAATTATTGAATAGAAATCAGTCCTTCTGATCTCACCTAAAAGGTCAGACGACACTTCAGCAAAAACAAAAATATAAAACTCTCCCCTTTATTTACAACAATAACAAATGAAACCACTCACAGTTTTGGTGACCAATAAATTAATTAATCAATTAATTAATTAATTAATTGATTAATTAAAATACAATAAAACAAAATAAAAAAGACAAAGAAAGAATGAGAGGAGGAAGTTGATTGGCTGTGGTTTTTCCTCCTGCTGCAGTTAGTCAGCTCGACACTCTCATTAAGTGAAGGAAGCACTTCCTGTTTGGCGAATCATCATCAGTCCTTCCTGCTCTAACACAGACTAAAGATCTAAAACACTCCAACACGACACCATCCATTTATTTTCCTTCCAAATCCATGCATCATTTTTAATAATTTCACTTTATGTTGAGCCAACACTCCCTCCCAATAATTGCGTTTTCCGTCCTCGTCCATATTTACCGAGTGCCGCTGTGCTTTATTTTCCCTCAGCGTGGAGACTGAGCAGGGTCAGAGGTCAGCGGAGCGGCTGGCTAAACAGATCTGTTCATTAGCAAACAGCCGTTCACAACGCTCAGTGACAACATCCATCACACAGAAACGCTTACAGCAGCAGTAGCAGCAGCAGCGTGCTGCTCTAACTCCAGTCTGAGAGGAAATCTGAGGCGGTTTGTTGGCTTTGCACAGACTGACCAGCAGCTTTGTGGGCCGTTATATACAGAGTGCTGGAAAAAAAAATAGCAATACCCACAGTGTAGAAATACTGTTACAAGTAAAAGTCCTGCATTCAAAATTTTACCAGTAAAAGTACAACAGTATTAGTATCAAACTTAACTAAAGTATCAACAGTGAAAGTACTAATTACACAAAATGGCTCATTTCAGTATATATGTATTATATTTTTAGATTACAGTTATTGATTTTTGATTTTATTGAATTACTGAGCATTAATGTGTTCATCACTTTAATGGTGCGGGTGGAGCTTATTTGAATTACTTACATTACTGCTGGGTAGTTTGTGATTTCAAGAATCAGTAGATCAATAAAGTTTTATCCTAATCTCTCATAATACATATATTTGCTGGTTTTAGTTTGTATTATTTACCCAAATCTGTAAAGTTGAAAAAAAGCTGAACCAGGAGGCAAAGCTTTTCGATTTACTGGTCCATCTCTCAACCCTCACCTATGGTCATGAGCTTTGGGTAGTGACTTGAAGAATGAGATTGTGGATACAAATGGGTGAAATGAGTCTCTTCCGTAGGGTGGCTGGGCTCAGCCTTAGAGATAGGGTGAGGAGCACAGACATCCGGAGGGAGCTCGGAGTAGAGCCGCTGCTCCTCAGCATCTGGTCAGGATGCCTCCTGGGCGCCTTCCATTAGAGGTGTTCAGGGCATGTCCAACTGGTGGGAGGCCCCGGGGCAGACCCAGAACATGCTGGAGGGATTCCATATCTCATCTGGCCTGGGAACGCCTTGGGGTCCCCCAGGAGGACCTGGAAAGTGTTGTTGGGAAGAAGGACGTCTGGGGTGCTTTGCTTGGCCTCTTGGCCCTATGAAAATTGATGGATGGATGTAAAGTTAACCAAAGTTATCAGATAAATGTAGTGAAGTAAAAAGTACAATATTTGTTTCTAAAATGTAGCAAAGTAATTAAAATGGCAATACTCAAAGTACAAGTACCTCAAAATTGTACAAAAGTACAGAATTTGAGTAAATGTGTGAAAACACAAAAGTGTGAAAACATGTGTATCCTACAGACTGTAAAGGTAATGGACGTAGCTACCATGACATCACCCACTAGCTTGTGAACCTCTGTTTTAAAGCCCCAAGAAGTGACCATATTTAAGCAAGAGCCTGGTGCTGTGGTGAAGCGAGTGGTGGATAGACCAAAACCGTTTTTGTACCAGGCTGTTAACATGATTATTTCTGCTGATAAAGTTGGACATTTCAACATGCAGGTCTATGAGGACTGACTGGCATTTGGAGCCAGCCTCAGGTAGCCATTAGGGGAACTGCAGTTTTTGGCACTTCTGTGTGGGCCTCATTTTTCAGCCCAAGCAGCTGCTGCTTGGTGCCTCCATATATTTTGGGTAGAGTCGATTAGAGTGGAAAAGACAAGTTGTTTTTTTTTAATTTAACTTATTATTATGAGGTAAATGTTGAATGTACAATGAAATGGCTATAGAATGATGACAACATCTGCTTTTAGATTTGTTCCCTATAAGCCTCTCTTTCACTATCCTGTTTGCTTCCAGGTGTGATGTTCCAAGAAAAATGAAGACTCCATTTATGGCACAAAGGAAGAGCATCAACCATAGCACAACCAAAACAGGAAGAGGACAGCACTCTTACTTTCCTCGTAAGCTTTTGGTAGTTATTCCCAGTTATTAAAGAGTATCAATGTGAGCTCTTAGCAGTTACTATCTCCCGTAGAGGAAATAGCAGACGATGGAGCAACCAAAGTAACCAACAATACCACTGGGAGATGCTTGGGAGGTAAAAATTGAACGTCTGTTGCCACTATACATACATTCAGCAACACATGCTGAACTCAAAGTCCTCTAACTCATTGCTGTACGGTGTCACACTGTCCTGTAATCAACATGACAAATTGCTGTGTTGCCATGGAAACGTAGATGATCACATGTTCACTTTCAAGCTCAATTGTGAACGATATTTTGAATTTTGATCCAAAGAGTCAATAAAGATGGAAATACAGAATTATATATCAATAAAATTAAAGGTGATAAAGAGATATTGCATGTATGATACAGCAATAAATACAATTTATTGTTTATAAAATAATTATTGTAAGAAAGCATAATTTCATCATGTAAATGGATTTAAATAAAGCATTTGGCAGTACAACACTCTTCAGTGTTGAAACCAAACCAAAGAGCCCTGTAATTAATAAGATCTTAAAATCAATCCTGGAACATACTGAGAGCCCGTGAGAAGACACTTTTGTTCAAACAGAGAAGAGAATCATGGCTGCTTCCTCTGCCAGAAACACCAGTGATGAAGGACCTGAGGAGAACTTATAGAAAGGATGAGGAATTGATATTTTGCTGCCATCTGCTGGACTTTGATGTTTAAGTCATCCAGTTTGATTCATCAGCCGCAGACCACAATAAGATTCACAAATCAATGAGTTACATGATGATGCTCACCATCAGAACCATTACTGAGCAAGGAAACATTTATGTTTTTTTTTTCATTTAACATCCATTAGTGCTAAATAAAGTTAATTAAACCAGTGTTAAAATTCAGTAATTCCAGTGATAGTCAGTGATTACTATGAATTAAATTAAAAAATAAAGACAAAACTCTGTGATACAAAAAGTGAACAACACAGTGAAAGAAACATTAGTGACATTGTTTGACAATATTTTGGTCCTTCCCACCTTCCGTACCCTCCATTAAGTTAGCAAGACTCAAAACAGGAAGAACATGGACAACTGGCCTTCAAAATAAAGGCAGAAACTAAATCCACCAACAAACAAGCAGCTTACTGAATTTAGATTTTGCAATACTGGAATTAGTAAAAAGTGGAACTAAAACTATTTTATGATTAAACCAAGTCATTTAATGTATGACTAGACATTTTACAATAAAGCTGCATTGTCACTTCAAGCTGAAATACTTTAAAGGGATCACCTGAAAATAAAAATAAAAAAACAGCAGTGTATTAAGTACATAGATCCTTTTCTTATGTATTGATTATACAGAATGGCCCTTAAAAAAAAAAAAAGTCACTGGCCACTTTATTAGGTTCACCTTGATAGTACCAGGTTGGTGGACCCCCTTTGCCTTCAGAACTGACTTAATTCTTTGTGGCATACATTAAACAATCTGCTGGAAACATTCCTGAGAGATTCTGGTCTACACTGACATGATAGCATCACACAGTTGCTGCAGATTTGTCAGCTGCACGTCCAGCTGACAAATCTGAGCCTCGCGTCCATCTCAGCAAATATATTACATTTATTACAGGGACCATCATCATTGAAGTAGGCAGGGGAATAGCTAAACACAGCTCGCCAGGCTGCCCGCTGGGCTACATTTTACAATGCTAATTGCAAATGTTAGCTGGCTTCCAGTCTACTCACCTAACACAACCGTAACGCCTGACCCATTGCTGGGACCGAGCCACTAATAACTCAAGCTCCAGACATTAACCCATGCTACGATTGTAACATTAAATTTAATTGAATTGACATAGTGACGTGTGCCTAACGTTACTGTAACACTAATTAAAACAGACATTTGACTCTGCCATTTCACTTCGAAAATTCGTGCTGCCATTGCTCACTGGCTGTAGCCTTTTATAGGGACCAGCTTGTAAACAAGGGGCTGGAGATCAACACAGAGAGAGGGTGTGTAAGGTCATGCTATACTCCAGATGAAATTACACCTCTAGTTCTTCACATAGCAATTTTTTAATTCCTTCAATCTAGAAATGATGAATTTCGCTTATTGCTCCTTTAATGAGCAGTTGAACAGGTCTTCCTAATAAAGTGTCTGGTGAGTGTCTTTTATTATGGAATTATATTAATTGATATATTAACATGTTTGTCTCTTAAATGTTGCAGCTGGTAAAGGGGAGCTTATTTTAATCAGCCTACTTTATATACTATAGTTTAATCTAGAATAGGCTACATCGTATTTAATTTCTGATAGTTATTAAATAAATGTAGTGCAGTAAAAAGTAAATATTTCCCTTTGAAATTCAGTGAAGTATAGCATAACATAGTAGGCTATTTAAAAATTGTAGTTAATTACAGCACACAAGTAAATGTAGTTACCTTTCCACCAATGGGTAACTGTGTTTTGACCTTTGGGTAATATTACAGACTAGTTTGAATTTATACACATCCAGTTTACCAAGTCAACTGACTCTAATGGGTGGGTTCACATTTTCTTGTGTAATTTCCCATGTCCATCATGGTACCTGGAGTAAGAGGTTGAGGAGACTGAAACACCTGAACTGTATCTGGAAAGATACCGTGCATTCAAGACCAGCAACTTCTAAGTAATTGTATGGGAGTACGCTGCTGCCTGCCTATTATAACTACGTGATCTCTGTGTTTATCTAATGACTGAAATATTGGTTACATCCTGACTGTGATGTCTGAGAGGAGTCAAGATGCACTGGCACACTATTAGGAACCTGGCTACTGTTTGAATCATGTAAATAACCAAGTTTCATGTTCCATGTATATGTTGTATACTGAATATAATCAAAACCAGGACACTAATATGAAGGCTTGGCCAGCAGATTGTAAATATCAGATCTTCTTCGGTAAATGGTCAATCATCAGTTTACTCATCATATTGTTTATAAAATGTCCAAAATAATCCAACTCTTTTTTTCCATCTTTAGTTTCCAGACACCAAAGTGATTTTTAAGCTTCATTTTTAGTTTCAACAAAAGTCCAAAAAAATCCAAAGAGATTCAGGTTGAATATGTGAAAACTCACTTTGCAGAAGGTGGAACATGATTTTTGTTTTTACTGCAGTAAAACCTTCAACATCAGTACTCTCATGTGTGTCTTTTCTGTCCATCAGCTAATTAATGAATCCCTTGATTGTTTCATGACAGAGGAAAGCACAGAACCTCACTGTGTTTTAAATAAAGTTTTTATTAATGACCATCCAGCTCAATAATAACAGCAAACTGAACACAAACCTCCTGTAAACTGCTAATAATAAAAAAAAAAATGCTGCAGGTACAGTGACTGGTCCACTCTGACACACACACACACACACACACACACACACACACACACACACAACACTCAAACACAAACACACTTCTCAGTTGTGACTCTGCTGTAATAAATTATATGTACAGTCCAGGTCCATCTGTGGCTCCATCTGACAGCAACACACACACAGAGAGTTGTCACTCTGCAGCGTTGGAGTCTGCAGAGAGAATAAGAAAGAATAAGAAATAGAATAAGAAATGAACGTTAACTACAGAGAAAACAGGGAGCCAAGAATAAAGTAGCCGAATATGCAGGGCTCAAAATACTTTTTTCTGTGTACATGCAGAGAGCATGTGGTGCATGCCTCTAGGTTTGCCGTGAATGTTGCATGTGGAGCTGAGGATTACATGCACAGCTCAAATTTTACATGAATGACAATGCATATGTATGTGGTATTTCAAGCTGTGATATGGTATATGTTATATTATGACAGTGACTTATCATGGTATATCACATTTTCTGCAAACTGAAAAACTGCTTGTGGAAGGTTATTCCTCAGAAGGTGCCTCATCACATTAAATAATCCAGTAAATCAAATCTTGTCATCAATCTGATTAATGATTTGTAACATTTACAAATACAGGTTACACTTCAACTATAAATGTAATAACTTAATACTTACCATTTATCACTTTTGTTCTGGGTTGACTCGCTCTTTCCGTCACAGGCAACAATTTTGACTTTGTCGACCTTCACAAGATCTGTCACCTCCCTGAACTCCACGTCATTCAGGACAAACGTCCACACATTGTCACAGAACCTGTAGGTGTTCAGAGAGCCCTGGTGGACAGAAAGAGAACAACACCTGAATGACTGTGAACAGTCAGAGCTCACCAAAAAAAAAAAAAAAAAAAATTCCGCCTCGGCTGATGTTACAGTTCCGGGTTATGTGGAGTATAGAAAGGACAGAGCTGAGGGGAAAGGTGGGGGGGGGGGGGGGGGTTCTTGTCTATGTAAGAGACACTATTCAATGCAGTGAAATTAAATGGCAGGGTTCGAATGACCTGGAGTGTCTAGGCCTCAATGTGAATCTTGCACCTCAGATGTCTTTCACCCTGATAGCCATTTACCGTCCCCCATCCTCCAACATTAGCTTCCTTCACAAATTTAAGAACATACTACGCCAGTGTGACTTCAAGAAGGAAGTCATTGTAAGGGGCGACATAAACCTAAACTGGAAAGATAAAACTGCTAGTAAAAAAATTGAAGCAAATAACGGATGGTTTTAACTTGGTACAAATGGTAAAAGGCCCTACACGGATCACAAATACTACTAGTACCCAAATTGATTTGATTTTCACCAACAGGCCAGAAAGAATCACAAAGTCATATAATATGCTAACCGGTCTGTCAGATCATAATTTAATATTGATCTCAAGGAAATTAACCAACAGGCGATTTACAACACATTCTGGTAACAAGGACTACATTGGTATCCCAAAAAACAAAAGGGAAGCCTTCAAAACTGCCATAACTAATTTGAATTGGGATACTATTCTAGAAGACAAGGATGTGGAAATAATCAGTCAGTCTCTCATGGAGAACATACAAAGCAAAATCAGTGAATTCTCAGTTAGAATTAAACACAAAAGCAAGAAGAAGTCTCTTCCATGGGTGAATGACGACATCATAAAACTCATGAAGGCTAGAGACAACACCTTAAAAACAGCCACAAAAACCAAATTGAGCCATGAGAGACAGAAATTTACCATGCTGAGGAACAGAGTGTCGACGCAACTGAAAAAAGCTAAGGCAGATTTCTTCATCACCATCATCGAAAACTGTCATGGTAACTCGAAAAGTATATGGACACAGATCAATAAATTAACTGGTCAAAAGCCAACCTCAATGAAACAAATTGTATTAAAGGTTAATGGTTCAACACTGCAAAATCCAATCGAGGTGGCACAGACGCTTAACCAATACTTCATCGAGTCGGTTGCCAAGATAGCTCAGAGTTTCCCAGCCATAGTTAGCAATGTATGTTCATCCAGTACTGTTGCTGTTGGTATAAATGAGTCTATGTTCAATTTAAAACATGTATCAGGATCAGAAGTTACAAATGTGATCTCATCGCTCAAAGCCTCCAGAGCTAGGGATTTGTATGGGTTGGACACTTCCTTACTGAAAGAAATCAGCCCCTCAATAACAGGTCCATTAACACACATTATCAACACCTCACTGAGTCAGGGGAGATTCCCAGAATCATGGAAATCTGCTGCTGTCGTTCCTGTTTTTAAAGGTGGAGATCCTTCCCTTACATCTAACTATAGGCCAATCAGTATTTTACCCATTGTATCAAAAATATTTGAAAAATTGGTTGCAAATCAAATTACTCACCACCTCAACAACAGTTCTTTTACACTGCATCCAATGCAATTTGGGTTTAGGACAAACCACTCTACAGAAACTGCCACATGCTACTTTGTTGAAAAAATCAAGTCATTAATGGACCGGAGGGGGGCAGTGGGGGCTGTTTTTCTTGACCTGCGGAAAGCATTTGATACTGTAAACCATGCTATACTATTAAACAAACTCTTGACTTTTAATTTTTCTACTGAATGTCTTAACCTGATTAAATCGTACTTATCATCTCGATCTCAGCTTGTCAAAATTGACAACAGTAGCTCCAACTTCCTGCAGTTATCAACTGGCGTTCCGCAGGGCTCCGTGTTAGGTCCACTCCTGTTCAGCATGTACATTAATGATCTCCCCTCTATGTGTGATTCGTGTGACATCCTAATGTACGCTGATGACACGGTCATCATTGGTCATGGGGAGACGGTGGGGGACTTTGCGTCCAAGTTGACTGATGCTATGGTAAAAATAACATCCTGGCTGAACCAATGCTGTCTACAGCTAAATCTCTCAAAAACTGTTTGTATGCTTTTCTCCAAAAATAACAAAACAAACATAGAATCAGACATTTTTATCACTGGTGAGAGGCTACAAGTTGTCACCGAACACAAATATTTAGGAGTACACATTGACTCAACTCTCAGCTTCAAAACACACATAAAGAAAGTCAGTAATAAAATAAAGTTCAGTTTATCAAACTTTAGGTCTATCAGAGACTCCCTGTCAACCGAAGCAGCCAAAGTATACTTTTTTTCTATGATCATTTCACACATCACCTACTGTCTGATAAGTTGGTCTAATGCTCATTCCACTGCTCTCAAACCTTTGGAATCACTTTACAAACAAGCACTTAAAACACTAGACAAAAAACCCTTTAGACATCACCATTGCCATATCCTGAAAAAGTACAAACTTTTGAGCTGGGACAACCTAATTACATACAAAAACATCTGTCAGGTATACAAGATCATGCAGGGCTCAGCTCCTCCTCCACTATCCAGTTTTATTAAATTCAAATCCTCTGCTATTAGAACTACGCGAGGTGCGACAAAAAAAGATTGCATAATCCCGTTAAGGAACACCACTTTCAGCCAGGCTGTATTCTCATTCAAAGCATCACATCAATGGAACACATTGCCACAATCAATCAGAGAATCTCCATCATATCACTCATTCCAAGCAAATGTTAAGAACTGGCTTGTAGACACCCAAAGATGTGAGCACTGATGTTGATATTGTTGTCCGATGTGAATTGTTGTCCAAATGATTATTATTAACGTGGACACACATCACCTTGTTGTAGTCCAAATGTGTATTTATTATGTATGTATTTACGGACAGTAGTATGTGTTTGTGTCTACCCTATGTGGTACAATATTTTATCCCATTGTTGTTCTTTTTAAAGGTTGCTTGTACAAACTGGCAAAGGGACAGTCGATGAAAACTAGCGTTTTAAGCTAATTCGAGTGCATTTACATGTGTGTGTTTTTTTTTTGTACACAATGTTTATTAATGTGCATTGTCCCTTTCAAATAAACTAAACTAAACTAAAACTAAACCACAGAACAGCTCACCACAGAACATCTACTTTCTGTACTCAAGTACAAATCCATGGTGCTTGTACTTCACTTGAGTAGTTCCCTTTTATGCTACTCTATAATTCTACACCACTACATCTCAGAGATAAATGTTTTTCTTTTTACTCCACCTCATTTTGCCAACGGCTTTAGTTACTTTTCAGATCTCGGTTTTTAATCACGTTGTCCAGTGTAAACCACGTATCTCCAGATGTGTTGACGTTGAATGTTTTAAATAAACTGAAGGATGAAGTGTTACAAAGTGCTACAAATTCATGATAATCTTGTAGAATATAATGCATTGCTGCAAATTAAAAAACTTCAGGAATCATGGTGTTCATGTGTTTCTTTTAATAACAGCAGTCAATATAACAACTGAACAATTATTTGAACTGTGCGTTGAACTAAACATCGGAACATTTGTCTTCACCATTTTCACTACCCTGGGAGATATTTTTGTCTGCTTTTCAGGTGGTTAAAGCAACATATTTTCCGATGCACGCTCTCTGACTGCTGGTGGGAGTGTGCTCACCTGTGGGTGCTTGCACGTGTCTGTGTGCGCATTGGGGTGGAACTCTGCCGTTCACGTTACAGAGAGCAGAGGAGAATTGTAAACACGCGACCATGTAGAGACAGAAATGACATGCCGTCGTGTAAGTAAGATAAATAACATAAGGCTATTTAGTTAGTTTAATAAAAGGACAAGGTATAGACCTGTTCTATAGGAAAGGTAACCTTAAATGACTTCTGTTGTGATCTGGCAGCATACAGGAAATAAAATTAAAAGTAACTTGACCTTCAAGGGTTTTACATAGGGGTGTCAAATTATCGCGTTAATTGCGAATAATTAATTACAGCCATATTTAACGCGCTATGTTTTTTGATCGCGTTAATCTCATTTTTAATCTCTAACTTTACTGTTTCTGTATGCCACAGAGTTGCCTTTTATAAACTCTGTCTGTAGGTGTACGATTGGGCTTCTTTGTGCTTGAGTTGTGGGAGAGCTGCAGCGCTACAGAGCAGAGCCCAGCATCAGCATGGCTGTCCCCTGCAGTGGTGGTCTGCTCACTCAGGAGCCAATAAAGCTGTCTGCCCTAGCACGCAAGTATCTGACCTCCCCAGCAACCTCCGTGCCTTGTTTGCCGAAAAATTTGGGACAGTCCCGAAATCCAAGCAGTTGTCCTGAGTCCTGAATCCTGAATCCTGAATCCTACCCTGATTGTCCCAAAAATTACACTAGAGCAGAGTCTGGAGTAGTTATTGCCCGATAAAACATTAAAAACTGATCATGGTGGTTGAGTTGTCATGCAGCTCCCACCGGCTGCACATTGCCTGCAGCAGTTCCTACATGAATTATGGGTGTTGTAGTTTGAAGAAGAGAAGACAGCGCAAGTTGCAGCCGCAAGGACAGGGAAAGCGCAGGCAGCCACGAGAAGGAGTGATTTGCACGTTGCAGTGCAGCCTCTTGTTCTAACTGTTCAAAACTGTTCTATAAACTGATACAGCTGTAACGATTGTACCAGGTGTCTTTTATTTTGTTAGCTTTTATTTTTTATTAAGTTTAAAGAACAAGTGCACTTACATTGATCACTTCCATGAAATAAAACGAGAAATTAGAAAAGGGGAAAATGATTTAGAAAATTGTTAAAATAAAATTAGGGAACTGATCACAGATGTATTGTTTCTGTGTGTTTTTACATCTATTGTTGTGTTAATCTGCAGCTATGCTTTTAATGAAGCTGACATGTCATGACAGTCAAGCACCCCCCTGGTGGTCGAGACTGAAGGTTGCAGCACTCTTTATCGGGACTAATCTCAAAAACAATAGAATGTAATGGCTAGGTGTACTGCATGTGTGTTCAAGTGTGTTATTGTTGAAAACAATAAACATGACTTTATAAAACCACTTTTTGTAATATATATCAATATTTTGATCATCTGCCACAATAATGTAACGAATTTAAATGAAAATACATCAAGTTGAAGGCTTTTCTCAGCAATTTTGAGATGAGATTAAAAAAGAGATTAATTAGATCAATTAATTACAGATAATAATTAATTAATCTCTCCAATTTTTAATCTCTTGACAGCACTAGTTTTACATAAATCAAGAATCTCAAGACTGTATGCACCACTGAATCCTGAAAATGTTCATTAATATCTCGCCCAGCAATATAAAGAATACTTGTTTTTTGTTAGAAAAACATCTCACTACAGAACACACTGTAACTGACTGAAGCCGAACACAAGACAACACTGGGTGAAGAAGCAAATTCACTTAGAAGTCTGTTCCCTTTAAATCACAGAAGAAAAACTCTGATCTGAGTCAGTTCATTGCTTCAAGCTGGTGTAAAGGGTTAGGTTCGAAGGTCAGACGTCAAAGGAGGTGGAAGTGGACTCACCCTGAAGTTGACTCTGTTGCGAACTCGATTGGCGAGCGCTGTGTTGATTGCTTTATCAAACTGAAGGAGGACCTGAAGAGCCAGCTGAGGAGTAATCTGCTGAGTCTGAACACACACACACACACACACACACACACACAAGATTTAATTTAACATCCAACTGTATGAACCTTCCACACAAGCTGTACAGTACACAGGTAGCATCTCCATTACGTAACACATCTCCAAATCCACTAAAGCTCGCTGATAACACATCTGGTTTGGTCAACCTGCATACAAACACAGATGTTAAGAACACATGTTTAGAAGGAGTTGCATGCTAGAACTTCATACTGTCAAACACTCAGTGGTGCGACTGTGTGCAGCTTGCTGAAGACTTGTCAGCACAGTGACATTGCCAGATATGCCAGATTTAGATTTGGTACCATCCTGTCTGTACAGAGACCAAAACCAAATCCACTTCCCAGAAATGCTGCAAAGATATACTCCACAGGTGATTACACTATTATTTGTCAAGAGACAGTACCAGAACATAACTCCCACTGACACCACAAACTGTCATATTAACATCTCTGTTTGTGCACATATTAAACAAAGGAGACTGCCTCCTGTCTTAATGCTAAGCCACGCCCTGACTCCAGGCATTAAAATGATATCCAGCAGTATATGTCACCCTCAGAAAGAGTGCAATCCCCAAAATACTAAACCGTTCCTTTAACATTTGTCTAAACACATCTCTTTGATGCAGGGACTTTATGTGAGACACGTTGATCCTATTATGATGCAAATGTACTTTTATGTGCTGTGATGAAATAAACCTGAACGTGATTATTCATTTATATAAATACCTTGCTATTAGGCATCTGACTCGGTACTTTTTTTGCTGTTATTGCTTTGGTGTGAAACTTTTCCTGCCTACTTGTTACCATTCTGTTACAAATACTGAACTGAACTTAGACACTCAGTTAAAATAAATCAAGTAAAACATGCACACATATCCCTAACCTGGACTTAACTCAGATCCCGAGCCAGTTCTCATACTGGCTCCTGGTTTTTGTTTTAAGAACTATATGCATCATAACAGAAAACCTCATTATATATCTCGTCTGTCTACTAACAAAGATACCATCAGGAGGAGGATGCAAAAGTAAAGCTGAAGATAATGCTACTGTCAAACTTATTGGTCGTCATTCACTAACATCAGTTTAGGCTAACTTACTAAACTACGAATAACTTTGATGGCTGCTTATCTACATCATCTCATTTTCATGGTGTTGCTCATGAGCAGCAGGAAATAAAAACGGTAATATTATTAAAGCACAGACTAAAACAGACGATATTTGCATCTGCTTGGATCAAATCAGTGCTGGAGCAAACCGCAGTTAACAAGCTAAAGTTAGCCCGCTGCGAGCTAACTAGCTTCATTGAACGCCGCCGCTGCAGTTAGCGGCATGCTAATCTAGGCTAGCTGTGAGCTAATGCCGTCATGTGAGAGGTGAGTGTCACCTGTATAAGCTCGTCCAGACTCTCCTGCAGGCTGTTTCCCAGAGTGGTGTTTCTGTACAGTTGGTACGCCATGATGGGAACTGCTGGAAGAACAAATAACTACAGTAAACTGTCCTTCAAACACACACAGGGCTAAAGGGAGCTAACTGAGCTAGCCGCTTCCCTCCACAACAAGCGAGCGGTGCAACGACAAGCTAGCAACAAAGACAAGGCTTCCGGTTCAACATTTCAAAATAAAAATATATTCAGATTTTAATACAACTAAGGCAACTAACAATTCTATTTTTACAACTAATTCAGATTATGTCTTGAATATGATAATAATATCACTACAACTACGGCTACTACTACTACTACTATAGCCTTGGACCCATGGAGCCTTGGTCTTGAAAACGAACCCCGTTTTTCGTGTGGGGGTTCCCGGTCTAGACCGATTCACGTCTCCATAAACTTTAAAATCAAACATGTAATGTACTCACCTCATAGACACAGATGTTAGGAAGGTGTACGGGGGTTGCCGTGTGTTTGTATATCCGTTATTGTTCAATAAACATGCATTTTATCTCGGGATGTCTTGAAATTTTCTTCACCCCTTCTTCGTCCTGCAATGAATGAGTGCACCGGCTTTCTACTGCGCCACAGCGCCAAATTAGCGGTTGGGAGGTGTACTACCAATGTGCAATACACCTGAGTACATTACATGTTTGATTTGAAAGTTTATGGAGACGTGAATCGGTCTAGACCGGGAACTCCCACACGAAAAACGGGGTTCGTTTTCAAGACGTTCATGCAATGTACGTCTTGGTCCAAGGCTACTACTACTACTACTACAACTAATAATAATATGATCAATGATCAATAATATGATCAATAATAATAGCAAATGTGGACAATATTTTCCTCTGAAATGTGTTGGATTCAAAGTATAAAGCAATAAGCCTTATGGAAATACACAATGATTTCACTAACTCAGATTCTTTCATGAATATAATAAGGATACTAATAGTAATACTGCTTATACTACTGTTTCTGCTACTACTACTAATCATAATTACTAATTACTGCTACTACTACTACTAATCGTCATCATCATCATCATCATCATCATCATCATCGTTACTTATTCTAAGTCCTCTCTTTGGCTTGTGAGTTTCTTCACTGGTTTGCTAAGTGTTTTCTTTTTATGCCATTTCATACTTTTGCTCCATCACAATTCAGATGTAAAGAATTTTATTTGACTACATTCATTTGCCAACTTTAGTTACTCTAAAAATCTGTTTTTTTGCACTCTAAACATAGCCTATGGAAATGTACATGTAGAGGATCATTTTCAATGCAGGACTCTTTTTAGTAACAGGATATTTTTATAGTGTGGTATTAGCACTTTTACCTAAGTATAGGAATTGGGTATTTCCTCTACCACTGTATAACTATGGACCACTGTAGAGTTGCATGGTTGCTTTTAAATATCAAGGCAGACTGCAGAGCATGTCCTGTTTTCAAAACTAACCCCACACCTCTGATACATATGTGAAGTAAAGACCTTGTTCATTGTGGTCACGTTTGGTGAGTTAAACCAATGTTGCTGTGGTACGTCTGCTGTGTCAGGTAGTGTGTTTTGTCACATCATTATTAAAGCCAAACCAAACTAAATGAGCCAGAATCAGCTTTTTCCAGTTTATTCTAACAACATCAGGATTTCACATCATGTATAAAAGAGTGCATCTTAAAAATGATATGACTACAATGACCAACATTTCTGTTTTTGATCATTAACAAACAGGACATAAAGAGAATATAAATAGAGGAATCTTTGTCCCAGTTTACTGCAAAGAGACATTTAACATCTGAAATCTGAACATTTAAAATGGCGTCAGGAAGAGTAGTTATTGGATAAATTGGCCTGATATATATCTGTATTTATACACCAAGTAGATATTATAAAAAAAACCATATATCATTCAGTGTAAACATACATGTATATTTTTAATTGTAATTAAACAGAGCTCTTGAGCAATACTGCATGTGGTTTCCACAAAGATGAGTGGAAATGGCTTCTGCTTCCAAACATATAGCATCTCAACTGAAGCTCAAATGAAGAAAGGGCTGATGGGAGGTGGAAGACTGAAGTGATGCTGATATTTACAGTGAAGCATTTGATATATATAGTTACTTAGTTGAGATGCTGAAATATTGGACACCTTATATGATAATATGATTGGTTTTGAAATGAACCACAATGGGAATCATAACAGAGTTCAGTGTCAGAGAGCCCTGACACACCAAAACCGCCTTCAAAAATGAGAGTCAAGAAAAGCTGACCAGTCAAACCACATCTTGACGTTGCACTTGAATGCACCATAGAGACAACAGTCTACAGCAGTGATTCCCAACCTGTTTAGTGCCTTAAAGCAGCATATAAACATCGAATAAATGATTCTTAACACTTTAATGTAGTAAGGGCATCTGAAGTGTTGACTGATGTACAGTATTTAATTGACCAGGGCTGCACTGAGTACTGTCAGGAATACTAGGAGAGACAAATGGATGTGAATAATATTCATATTATTATTTATACTGGCAACAAAATACCTGCTGTTTGTTGGAAGCCTGTTTTATATCCAGCCAGGATCACAGGAAAGTTAAGTCACTCTGTGTTTCAGTTATATTTTTGTCCTTGTTGCGATCCTGTAGAAATGGTGACTCATATGTTTTGATCTGTAAATTTGAATTAAAGCTAGTGTTAGTCAGCACTATCTGAACCTGGACCAGCTTTGTAGAACTCAAACTCAGGGTTAAGACCAAAGCTGGGTCACAACAAATTGCATCCGGAGCTGAGTGTTTCCATTGTGACTGAATATTCATACAAATTGGCTAATAATCTGGAGTGCATATCGATCTTGATGCAGAAGCTGGTTTTGTTAAGAATACCCAGGGAGAGTCGGTCGGACACAAAAACTCACTTGGGTGCTTCAAGGTCAAAGGTCACATAATAGCTGCCCCAATCTGTTCATAAAAAGCACCAACAGGACACAACATCTACGAAATATATTCAATTAACACATTCAAAATAAAAAAGACACTTCTAGCAAATGTAGAAAGAGTATAAAAATGACAAAAAAAATATTTCTGGTTTCAGATACAAGAATGTATAAAACATCCACCAGGTGAAGCTGAAGTTTACAGCCTTTTCAAGTCCATCTTTTTCTCTTTGTGTTTTATCCTCCTTTCCAGTTTTTCTTCCGTTCAGTCGAGGAAGCGTTGGCAGGCTTTCTTCCAGCGGCAGGCCGTACACCACTGGTCTCTGTGCTCGATGCCGTAAACTTTACGACACTTCTTGGCCTCACCGCGAATCCTCCTGACAGAGAGGCAGACACACAGTGAAAACCACTGTTAGCATCGTCGGGGTGTTTACCAGGTTTTAACTTCTGCAATGTCTGACATGTTGTATTTTATAAGGGATGTATGAATAAAAGAACCACCCAGCAAAGTGTTTGGCTTCTCCATCTCATCACCAGTGATAGACAAAAGAGCAGTCAGCTCAATGTTAATCTAAGTTTCTTGCACCATCAATTCTTTATGTTCACTCAGACATGGAGGTCTTAACATCATATGGCCTATCACTGTATATTATATGTTACTTAATATGGCTGTGGCTTGGTGCAGATATTTCGAAGTGGGGTTACATGGGGTACTTGTTCATAGACAGTATATTACATACAACAGATATCAGTCAGCATGGCCCCAGTTTGGAGAAGCAGGCTGGAGTTCGACATGGAAGCTAAGCAATCTACTGCCGTGGATGGGGACCAGCAACAAAATGTATTGTAGCCACCTAAAGAAAGGTCTCACCAAAAAAATCAACATCAGTTTAAGTGTATGCTATTTTTAGAATATTTTCACTGCTTTACTTTGCTATCAACCGGTGATTTCCAACGGGAAAAAATGTTTCTTAGTTCTCTTTAAAGCCAGACTTTATTGAAAAAAAAAAACAGTGACTTAACTTTGCTGAACACAGGAGCTGCTGATCCTCCGCTGCCTCAGCTATTTTATTTGTGTTGTGTGACTTTGGCATTTAAAAGGGTTAGTTCAGATTCACTAAAGTCGCATAATAACACAAACTACCTAACTGATCGAGGCAGCAGTAGATCAGCAAGCTTAAAAACTGTTTTTGTCAATGGAGTCTGGTGGATTTAACAAGAGCATAGATGGGGAACTGAGGCCATGAATGGCCTCACCATCAGAGCAGGCTGTCTGAGGGAAAGGGGTGAATATACTCTCAGTATAGCGTACACTTAAACTGATATTAATTTTCTTAAGAAGGACTTTTTTCAGGTTGTTAAAGGACATTTTTTGCAGACCACCATTCACAGCAGTACATTGCCTAACTTCCATACTTCAGCCTGCTTTTCCAAACGGGGGGCATGTCAGTCACCATCTACTGTATGTAGTACACTGACTGCTGTCAAGTAACCCATACAACCCCAGTCCAAAAAATCGGAGCTATCCCTTTAATGAAAATATAAAACATTAGCATGTTAGCACACTAAAATGCTTCCTTTGTGCATGCAAACATTCTAACTAATACATGCAAATTACTTGTGTATTGTATGCTATTACAGGCGTAATAATGCATGAATATTAGGATGCATTACTCCAAGATGGTTAGCCCCATTGCTATGTTTGTAGTCACACCAAATAAATGGCAAATAACTCTTTTAACCAGGTACAGGCAGTGTAGGCGACCTGTAGCTCCTTTTCAGTTAATTAAAAATCCACTGTTAGTTTGGTGATTCACTCGGGTGCTTGTGATTGCAGTCTACACTATGCCATGAACACGTATGTAAGCATGGCTAATTGGTTAGCAACATTGCTTTTCCACTGACAAACTTAACTAGTGGTAAAGATTCAAGAACATTTAAGTTAATTTACCAACATGCTTCTTTTCTCATTTTTCTTGTACTTATTTGATTGGCTGTTAATTAACTTCAAGTAAAGTCTGACCTGTGCTGACAGCAGACAGAGATCTGGTACAGAACTCAGGTTTACTAGACTTGTTGGTTTCTTATACAGCTCATGAACATTTTGGTTCCTGCAGATTTTCAGAGTACAGGGCCAGATGTATTTCAAAATGGATGTGGACATGGACAGCTACTACTGTAGTACAATAGGCTACATTGGTTTTCTGCATATGCAGATGTGCTGTTAATGCATGCCTTCGCAGATATGGACAGATGACAAAATTTACATTTATATTCTTTACCTACATGACTATGATGGCATGGAAGGTGAAATTTAAGTTTATAAGTACTTTGTTTAAATCACAGGGATTAGACAGTCTCCCCTGCAATGGAGAATTCACTGCTTCAACTCCAATACCACACAGCAAGAGTGAGTGTGTGAACATGTGAATACTGACCTCGAGGGGGTGTTCTGATGCTGCAGCCACTGCTCTCCAACACTGACCGAACGCACCCGAAAAGCAAAACCCTGAGGAGGAGAAACATGAGGAGTCAGAGTGCTGCAGAGGATAAAAGTGCTGAACAGTGCAGAGCTGTGTGTTGTTTATTGTCGTTGTTTCCTCTCTGTTCTATCTTTGCTGATGTATAATATTTTATTTTGGGAGCAGAAACAAACAGTCCCTCCTATCTCTAAGCCCTCTCCCTCATGTTGTGTGCTGTCTGTCCTTGCTGTTGCTGCTGCTGTTAATATCCTTTGTGTTTCTCCTCTCTGGTGGAAAAACATTCTGCAGTTCCCTCTATCAGCCTGCAGATGGCAGCACTGACCTGTGGCAGATTGATGGAAAATGTGACCACAAACCATCCAGGAGGGGATTTTCCTGCTGAATGAAAACCACCAGGGAGGAGTTTACACACACACACACACACACACACTCTCCCTCTCTGTCTCCACCCCCTTCAGTATAAAACCAGTTTTAACAGGCTTCTCTGGGCTGCTGGAGGAAATAAACAATAGATGGCTGTACAGGTCCAGTCAGAGAGAAAACAGAACTGAATTAGAGAAGTGTGTGTGTTCATGTGTGGGGGGTGAAGTTAGCTTTCAGGGGATGCACAGTAGTAAGTAAAAAACCTAAAATCTAACCTAATATTCCCTGGGGAAGTCCAAAACTGTCTGTTCTTTGTCGAGATAAAACAATAAAGTGCCACCAAGTTCACAGACTGTGTGTGAAAATATTCGGCAGAGTTTTGAAGCATTTTACATCAGTCTGCAGTATTTTCTGCACACTTGTCTTTTTGTTTTGGGACAGCAACTCACACCACGCAGCTGACAAGGTTAAGATCTGTACCTTATTTACCACAGAGTGGTAAGTAAGGTATTTTACCACAGAAAGCTGCCCACTTCTTTAAGTATAAGTTAGGTGTTATTCTATATTTTCTTGTCAAACAAACAAACAAACAAAAAACAAACCCCAAAACTGTCAGTTTGCTGCTGCTGAAAACACTGAGAATGAATCAGACAGGAAATATGACATAAACACCAAAACTAGGAGCTACAAAATGCCAAAATGCTCCACAGAGTTGCAGTCATTGGTAAGAATTCTCTCTGTGTTTGTTACTACCAGTGACATCTTTCACATACATGTAGTCATGTGATCCATTATTAATATAAACATCTTTGAGGACTTACCTGTCTGAGGCAGTTGGTGGGAGGGGCTATCAAACGACTGGTAAGTGAGTTTGAGGCTGTCACATGACTCGGAGGTGGAGCCTAAAATATAAAAAAACAGGGGCATATTTATATTTAAATGTCATTAGAAAGTCTCTTTTATGTCAATAACAACACAGGAGAACAACAACATTGCCAGGCATTACTGCGTCTGTACCACAAACATTATGTAGAAAGCTGTACTTAATTTGCAAAGAATTATCCATGACTGGTACAAAAAATGTATTAAACTTAAAGGACTAAAGGTGAGGCTAACCACAAGTCATACTCATCATTCCACAAATACGTTTTCTTCATCATGCAATGTATGAACAATTTCTCTTTATACATAAAATTTTTCTTAAACTTAATTTTCAATGTAAAAAACCAAACCAAACCAAAAAAATACATATGTGCTAAAGAAAATACACAAAAAAATGGGACATTATATTTAAAGCACAAGGTTTGAGAGTGCAAAAAAAAGAAAGATTACTTCAATGGGCTTAACTGTGACTTCAATATTTTTTTCTTAGTCATTTAAAAAAAATAATCAAATGTCGAATTTGAGTTATTTTTAAATAATGTTATAATGCGTCTTAACATTCATACACAAGACCGCTGTGGATCAGTTTTGATAAGCCCCGCCCTACCTGGTAGGAGTGCTCTGATTGGACCTGCATGAAGCTGCTGGAGACAGAGGGGGCGGAGCGACTCAGGGCGCTGCAGGCTGGTGGAGAGGGAGATGGCGGAGAGGGCGGGGGAGGGCTGGGAGGTGAGGAGGGGGAGGAGTAGGTGGGTGAGGCGGGGGCAGGCCCGGAGAGGAGAGGATGAGTCGGAGACTGCTGCTGCCGCTGCTGGTCCCACTGGGTAACCTCCGTGTAGTAAAAATCCTCCTCACTGCGGGAACAGCGCTCGTGTTCACTGCCACGGCTGTAGGAGGTCAGAGGTCAAAGTTGTTCCATCAGATCATAATTTAGAAAATAAAATAATATTATTATGGTGCAAATTCTGGAAGCAGCTGAACCATGTTTTTGAAACTATTGAATAGTTTTCAGATTTTATGATTAGTGACCATTAATAGTTTGCTCTATAAAATGTAAGAAAATAGTGACAAATCTTCAAATATTTAGCTTCCGTATAAACACGACATTATTCCTGAGGAAGACAAGCAGAAGAGAAAGGTGAATCTTACCACAGGTGAGTTGTCCGGATGTGACGTTTTATTCCCACCACTGATGTCAGCACTTTCCCACAGCTCGGCCACAGACACCTGTACGCTGCCTTCGCTGAGTTCTGCAAGAGGAGACACGCCATCAGTTCTCACCGTCTGCTGTGTCAGCATTTTACTTGCTCTATGACTAAACAATGGTAAAACCTGCTCACCCTGCGCTTCCGTGGCGCCGGCTCGTCAAACAGCACCTGTTCCATCTCCATGTCCAGCCCTTCGTCAGGAGGCGTGGCTGGGCTGATGTCAGACTCTGCTATTGGTGGAGAGGGGACGGGGCTTCTGATGCCGTGGCTGACGCTCCAGTAGCCGCTGCTGCCGCTGTCGGAGAGCTCGCCGGGTACACAGTCCATCGGAGGAGCTAAAACACATATAAAGTTAAACATGCAGTAAATCTAACTCAACAACCCCACTAATTTTAACCAACATTACACAACTTATCTGAATGTCTTCCTAAAAACTAGAATTACCGCCTTGTGGGTGTATGCCTCCACAAACCCATAAAGTTTCTCCTACAGTTGACATTTATGTCTGTTTGAACATGGATGCTTCAAACACATCTTCCCTCCAGCACCACAGAAGATCTATACAATCAGCACAGTTTCAAGGTGGACACCCAAGATTTGTGTCACCTATTCAGTATCTGACCAAGAGTCTCTACTTCTGTAACTGAGATATGACACTGTACAATGGCCAGAAAGATGTTTTTGCAGAACATTATGGTGTCACACTGAAGATGACCTTTGACCTTTTGGATATAAAATGTCATCAATTCATCATTTTATCCCATTAGACATATGTGTGACATATTACTGTAATTCCTGCAAGAATTCCTGAGTCATGGCCAAAAACATGTTTTGTAAGGTCAGGGTGACCTTTGACCTTTGACCACTAAGTCTAATCAGATCATGCTTGACTCAAAGTGAACGTTTTAGCCAAATTTAGCCAAAGTAATTCAATTAAGGTGTTCTTAGGATATCACCTTCAAGAGAACGAGACAGGCGGGGTCACGGTGACTTTTTTTTGCCTTCATATATCACACTTCATATTTCAAAAAAACAAAACAAACAAACAGTGTAAATACATGAACATGCGTGCAACTATGTAGAATGGCACATGAGCCAACGCCAACTCACACTGCATTCTGACCCTGATAATGATCTCAATATTTGAGAACTGAATATATTAATGTGACTTTTACATAACCTAAGCAAACATTAATTATATTTTTATTTATTATTTATTATAGTTTCTTGTTGTCGTACCTGTTGGCTCTGGATGGGCAGGGCTGTGCAGTAGAGGGCTGCAGGACAAACTGCTGAGAACCAGTGCTGCCATCAGCTCGTCCATGTCCACCTTCTCTGGACTCCTCTGACTGCAGGACAAGACCAGTTCAAACTTGTTTACTGGGAAATATAACAGAATAAACCAAAACACAGAGACAGAGACCATATCTAACCTTCTGGGGACGTCGATGCAGGAGGAGACATGTCTGCCACAGGATGGAGGCACTGAGGAGGAGGAGGGATGAGATGAAGACCAGACAGGAACATCACTCTGCATGAGGTCAACCTGATCCATCACACTTGAAGATTCCCCTCCACGCTGAAAATACACCTGAGAGAGAAAACAAGCTCAGTGTGACAGACTCCTGTCAATCAAGGCAAACTTTCCCCAAACATCTATTTGTCTCTGACAGTGTTTTCCCACAGGGGCTATCATTGCTCTCTCTGCAGAACTGAAACCTACCCCTGGGATTTTCTGTCCTTTTTCTAAATTAAAACTGTATCTACTGCTGGACTGGGCAGAAAAATGTCAACACCTTGTTATTTTAGACAAACTACAACACCAGTTTTGACAGCATTAAAGTATCAAAATGAGGTTTCTTTTTCTTACCTTCAGCTCAGGATGACCTTTGACTCTGCTGATGGCCTGTTGTCCTGCTGCTATTGACATGATGACACTAGTCTCACCCATCTCCTGGCCTATATGTGTCCCTGCTGGTGGGCAGGTGGAGCTTACCAGTGCCCCAAGAGGAGAACGTTTCCCAAGACGAGTCTTTGGTAACATGTCTGTTTGTCTATCAGAATCTGAAACACAGAAATAGAGGAGTGATGTTTCGGGTGCTTTGAGGCTCCCAATGACAACACATCTCAAACAGAAATAATTTGACAGGGTTAATTATCCCTGCAGACTCTGGGGCGTTGGTTCCCAAGGCTCACCTCTCTCTAACTCCACACCTGTGTAGTGTTCAGATGTTGATCCAACTGATGCTGACTCAACTGACATCACTTGAGGAGATTTTCACACAGCTCCCTCTGGACATGCTCAAAGTCACAACCTCTGTGACTCATTTCTATTTTGCCTACACCAAAGCATTATGTCCACAGTCATTGAAGTGTCTGGTGGGGTGATATCCTTACTTCTTATGCGACTTCAGTGTTTACTGAGTCTTAATATCAATCTGTTCTAATATAAACAAAAGCTATATTGCATTGCTTGTATTGCACGTTGTCAGATATGGATTCTTTTTCAGCCTGATGATCCATAAAATGGCCGGTATGCACCAGGCTTTTGCACAACAGAAAACTTTAGGATTCTGGTGCTGACACAATACCCAAGTTTTATCCCTGATGACAACACGATACTTTTTTTTCTTCACATAGTCCATTTACTAGAACTTTGCCAGAACAACTTATCAGGAACTTGCCAGTTTCCTCCTACAACAACATGACCTGAGCAGAGCCTGCTGGGAAAAGTTCAGCTCTGGATTAACTGCTGGCGGTCAGATTTGCACCATGTTTCACAGATCTGAGTGAAATCACAGTGACTCACAGGCTGCAGTGTCATTTACAGTCAGGCCGCTCTGAGTGTGTGTGTGTGTGTGTGTGTGAGTGTGTGTGCAGAATAGCTATAACTGACTGAGCAGAGGATTAAAATGAAAGGAACAGATGGGATTATCTGTAAAACAATGTTTCTTTATCACATTGCATCTGCTAACTAATGATTATTACAACACCATCAGTACTAAACTGTGTCACCGTGGCAACATGATGAAACATGATGCCCCCCCCCCCCCCCAAACCACCATCCATTCAGGGTTTCCTGTTAATCAGTGACTCACAGTAACCAGAGTTTAGACATGTACAGTAAAATACATTACAACACACTGCCAAAGATTAAAACACAATGTTTTTTGTCCTGTGATCCCCTAAAGAAAACCAGTTGTGTCTCTTTATTATATTTCAGATGTTTATGAGTTTTTGGCAGTTCCACCAAGGAAATATTTCTCCTATACAGTTCTCACGTTTTCATTGAGAAAACTGTTTATGGCCCAAAGAGTTCAAATGATCTGATACAAAAACAGTTATGACAACGTAGAATTCCAACATCTGAAAACAAATGTGTACATCACAACTTAGTATCTTCTTCTTCCTCTCTCCCATTAATCCTCAGACGACCCCTCAGATTTATCTGGTGACCCTTTGGAGGGGCCATACCCCTAGGCTGGGAACCAGAGGACTGACTGTGTATAAAGTAGTTAACACTAGCTCCACCTCAAATAGCTACAACAGTACACTAATTCATTGATGCATCAGTATTAATAATCACATAATGTCACATAAATTACAAAGGCCTAAGTTAAGTGTTGAGTGATTCTAATTGTTATAACTGAGTATGATAAAACTTGAACTTGTTGAGTCTAACACTGAGTCAAAACAATCATAATATAGTTGGGCTAAATAACCCAACAGTATCAATAAAAAACACCAACACTGGGCCCAAACACCAAACTGTCCTGGGTATGACTGGTGAGCTGATGGTTTTCTACCCATGACTGCTGGTGAAACTTAACACAGGATTACATCAGTGTTATATTGACCCAAATGAGATCTGTTTCATTCACTTATTTTAAGATTGCATAGACAGCCTATTTTACAAATGTATACAGAAAAAAACGATAAAAACACACACAAAAGCATATATGCACAAACACTGTACCAACCCTGATGACTGTTTGCAGCTCTGAGCTCTGAACCAATCAGATTCCTTCAGGGCAGAGTTCACACCCTCCACAGTAAGAGTCTTCAATGAACTCGAAAACAGCTACCCATTAAATCCATTACCATTGCATGTCTGAGCCAGTTAGTTTGAGCTCGAAAATGTCCAAAACAAAAGCAAGTCTTGATCTTTAGTTTCTAAACTCTTCACATTGTTTATCCACTTCGAACAATACAACAAGACTCAGGTTACAGGCAGAGAAAAAGAAGCAAAGTTTTTACTGCAGAATTTACTCAAAATAACTCATCCACCATCAATCATGTGACTATTGGACTAGCAAGACAAACTGAAGTAACACAGAGGTGGGAGGGGGACAGTAGCTGAAGTGAAGGCAGCACATTTTCTTTGTGAACTTGAGCAGCTCAGTGTTCATTTACTCAATAATGTATAAACCAGTAAAGTCAGAAGACAAGTAAACAGTTTACACTAAGATACAATACAAGTGTAACTGAAAGCATGCATCAGCTGTCACATACCTGCAGAGTCAGAAGCTCCAAGGAAAAACAGCACTTCCAGTAAGTCTGAAGGTGTCCACTGCTGCTCATTGGGAGCTAAGAGTGTGTGTCTGCTGCTGCTGCTGCAGGCTGCAGCCAGTCTCAACACCTTCAGGGAGGGAGGAGGTTTACACAAAACGTGGACTGGATTATGCAGGGACTAACTGGAAGGGAGTTTATCTCTCACTCAGTATGTTTACAAGTCCTGTCCTGTCCTTGTCCCAGTATACAAGCATGGGAAGGTAATGGATTTATTGACTTAAGTATGTCCAACTCCTCTATGATAGGTGGTCATACGCCCTGTTTCAGCTTGTTAGTACTGGACCTTTTTCTGGCTGATCTATTACGTCACAGACCAAACAACCAACAAACAAGTTAGCTACAGTTAGCTAGCAGCAAACTGGTACCATGGTGGACAACTTTACAGCTCTGCACATTTTGGAATATACTGGTTTCTAAATGACTGATATAACATAACAGTGTTTACATTTTTACACAGAGTTACATAAATTTGTTCAAAAGTGTTCTGTGTTTTAATTTGCTGTTAAACTAGACCTGATATGATGAGTTGACTGATTGATGAGTCTGTTGTTTGGAAAAATCCAAGCAGCAACCTCCAGGGCTGAAAAAGGAAGCCAACGCGAAAGTGCCAAATACTGCAGTTCCATTAATGGCCATTAGAGGCTGACTCCAAAAGCAGGCCAATCCTCACAGACCCCCACGTTAAAATGCCCAACTATACAGTCTCTATCTAATCTCTATCTCTGTAATCTACAGAACGACTGATAATGAAAATAATCAATTGCAGCATTATACAGTAAACATAGTTTCCCTCCATTTGGGGCAATACAAAATACTGGTGTGAATTCTGTGTGCATAGCTCAATAAAGCATGCAAATGGTAAAAATACTGAAATATACTGAAAGTTCAACTTAATACACAGGACATTACAACATGTTATCCACTGCACAGCTCCTCATGGGTTGTTAAAAGGGTACTCCAGTTGTTAAGTATTGCACTTGCATAAAGTCTGAGGACCCATGAGACACATTAACAACAGTATGGTCCAAATTTGTGCAGCAGAGAAGATATCGAGACTTTTAGCCCCAAAACACAAGATCCTACATTTCCCATAACACACCTCGATAAGGTCTTAAAAAGCCTCTCTAAACGTATTTCAAACTCAGTGTGTCAGTCTGTAATGAAACAATAACTAATTCATGCGTATAAACAACCTGTAAATCAGTAACAAGCTGTGGATGTTGACTGTCCTCTCTGCTGGAACTCCTGAGGCCTGACCAGCTGATCTGCTCCAGGTTTTCCCAGCAACCCTTGCGGTGGCTCTCGAGCCTAGTAGTAAACAAGAGAACCACGTGGGGAGCAGCTGGATGCTGATTGGTGGAGCTCAGCCGTGCAGGAACACACCCCACTAAGGTCTGTTGTTTACTGACTCTCTGCACTGGAACAGTGAACATATCTGACACACTGTCAGTGAATACTGTACACCACATTCCTATAATAATCCTGCAACTCTCCCATAATACTACTGTCATAAACCACAGTTGTTTTATGGTATCTGCACGTTTGTTTGCATAACTTTTGTTTCTTTAGTGGGAAACAACCAGCTGCAGGAGGACTGACATGTTGTCCACAGTAGCCTACTACACACAGTATTACAGTAGAGCTGTGGACATTACAGTGGCACAGTTAGCAGAGTAAAAGCTCCCATAGCGCCTGGTTAGTATTTCCATGACATTCTTATATTTCCAAAGTGTCTCTGTGCTCTGTGCTCTAACTCTGCATGTTTCACACAGAGAAAGATTACTAATACTCCCATAATATTTTTATACTTAATGGCAGTGCCTTATGAAACTCTGCAGATGCAATGGTGATCCATATTTGCCAGTAATGCACAGAAATGCAGCGACAAGCAGAAGTGCAGAACGACATATAGTGCGTGTTAGACAAAAACACCAAGCAAATGGCACAAAATAATCCTGGATTGTAGGGATGTTAAAGAGATACTATAAGAAGTATCAGCGAGATGAAGGGACTGTAGTGTTTCTCACCAGTTTTTGTACGTGCAACATTCATGTTTTTGCAGTTTCCATCTGTGTGATGCTCCGCAGAACTGCTGCATGTAGTAAGTGCTGTGTGTTGTGGCACGGTGTGTAGTAACAGTGTGTGACGGCGACAAAGAGCAGCTTGTAGGCGGAGATCAGTCCTTCACTGATTACATAACCCAGTCTGAGTGTATGTGCGTGTGTGTGTCTGTGCGGAGCTGCACGTAGCAGCAGCAACACAGCAGCGTTGCACGCTCGTGAGTTACGTGCAGATACTGACGGACCTGCTGTTGTTAAAGGATCAGAGAACATAACGCCGTGTTCTATTTAGCCTACATGTTGAGTTCAACCCACTTTGAAGGCAGTGTGCTACTGCTAGTGCCACCACCAGCACCAGCAGCAGCAGCAGCAACAACAGCAACAACAACAACAACAACAACAACAACAACAAAATAATAATAATTCAAAAGAAACAAAAAAAAACCCCGATTGTGAATCATAAATGAAAGAAAATTAATCAACCAATAAATCAGATATTAAAAAAAAGAAAGAAGGGAACAAGTAATAATATAATTCTGCAGTGTTTAATTTTTATTTTAATCATTTTATCATGTTAAAAACTGGAAGCAACCATTTTCAACCGGTGACGTGAATACTTTTTAACTGTTTTTTGTTTTTGTTTTTGTTTTTTTTCAATTTTTAAGGGTTCAATCCCAGTCCCAGGGCGGCAGTAGCTCAGTCCATAGGGACTTGGGTTGGGAACCGGAGGGTCGACTGCTCGAGTCCCAAAAATATGGAGCGTGGACTGGTGGCTGGAGAGGTACCAGTTCACCTCCTGGGCACTGCCGAGGTGCCCTTGAGCAAGGCACCGAACCATCTCTCCACTTTGTGCATGTATAGGTCCAGTTTGTGCGTGTGTGTCTTTCGGATCTGTGTGTAATTGACAAGCAAGAGTGAAAACATTGAATTTCCCCTCAGGGGGAACTAAACTTAATAAACTAAACTTAATAAAAATAAAGAATAGAAATAAATATGACCCCAAGTGGCCAAATGGGATATAATAAAGGCCCAAACGGGAGCGCTATAATAAAGGCCCAAACGGGAGCGCTATAATAAAGGCCCAAATGGGAGAGCTATAATAAAGGCCCAATTATGCTATATCCAGAAGGCCCCTCACACCGTAACTCCGATTGCCTTGAAATTTGACACACAAGTGCAGCTCAATGTGCTCTACAAAAAGCCACAAGAAGCATTAAGGTCTTCTGGAGAGATTTTCCACCATTTTAAAATTTTTGAAAAACACATTTTTGAGATCTCCTCCAAAGCTTAGCTCCGATTTGTACCAAATTTTATGTGGATCACCACTGGACAAAGCCTTATAGAAAGATTTCAAAAGCTTGTTGAAAGCTTTTTGTGTTTTGGAGATACTGACCAATGAACTTTAGAGGGGGTGCGGTTCAGCATATAAGTAGACCTAAATCCATAAGTTCAGCCAATGATTACAAAACTTGTAAGAAATCTCCAAATAAGTACGAGCAACACACCCAGAAAGTTTCATTCAAATTGACCTCTAGGGGGCACCACAATTTCAGGAAACACAAATCAAATTATAAATCAGAAATTGTCCAGTCATTACAAAAGTTGCATGATATGTTAAATAGTAATGTCGAACCAAGTGCATAAAATTATTTTTGAAATCACTTAATAGGGGGCGCTACCAGTTCCAAAGAAGAGTGTGGCCTGGTAGAGATTTGGATGTAAATGAATAAGTATCTATCCGATCGTCATTAAACCTTTTGGTTATCTTTAGGCTAATGCAAATGTCGTAAACTGTCAAAGTTCTTATTCCTACCCAGCTTTCAAGTTTTAATGGTCCATGCTGGCTTGAACCTTGGAGTCTCCGCTTGGGGCTATGTTTTCAGTTGTTGTTGTTTTTAGTCAGTGTAATAGCACTGTATTACTGCCCTCCACTCACTGTGCTACTACCACTACTGTTATTGATGGAGTACCAACTACACACACATTCACCAGATCCTACTGGTGAAAAGGGACCAAAGATGAGCTGTGTGAGAGAGAGCTTTACTGTAAAACAGGAAATCTTTTCTCATGAGCACGTTCACTTTTTCATTTTCCCATTAGAAGAGGGTACAGAGAAGCTTTTCTTGGTTTGCTGCCATAGTAAGTTTTCTTGTTATGATGCAGAAATATAAGAATATATTTTATGGAGACAGCAGGACCTCAGACAAAGTTGTTATCAGAAGTGCTGCTGCAGTTTATCATCCAGCTGATGCTGTTATTTAATCCTGATTAGTGAATAATGAGGCTGAGTGTGAATCTACACACTGAGCAGCTGTGACAGGATTAACTGCTGTTTGTCCATATGGAGACACTCTCTGGTTTATACTGGGACCAGTTAGAGTAAATAATAGTAATTGGTAATTAAATAAGTAAATAGTAATTAAAGTTATCAGAGTAAAGTGCCTCATTTTTTTTACTTACATTCCAGCAATGGTTATATTTAAATTTTCTGTCCATAAAGTTTACAAGTAAAGAAAAGTAATAGTTTAAAGTCCATCATGTCTGAGTGTGGTCCATTTCAAAGGCTCTGAGAAATGTAATGTTCTTTTTGGCAGAATTTGGCTGGAGCCTATCCCAGCAGACACTGGCTGAGGGGTGGGGTACACCTTGGACAGGTCACCAGACTATCGCAGGGCTGACCCATAGAGACAGACAACCATTCACGCTCACATTCACACCCAGGGGTTATTTAGAGTTACAGATGACCTAACCTGCATGTCTTTGAGCTGTGGACTGACACAAGGAGAACATGCAAACTTCACACACCGGCCAGCAGGTTCAAACCTGGAACTCTCTTGCTGTGCTAACCACAGAACAGCTGATAAGAGATTTCACTGCTGTTATTGCATCATATTTTATTTAGTTGAATATGACATGTTTGTTCATGAACTCCTTGTCAGCAAACAACAAAACACCTGAGACAGAGACATGTTTATTCTAATACATTAAATTAGACGTCATATGAATTTTATTAAATGCAGCTGCTTCCATACAGTATTCAAATACTCAGATGGAAATGCTCACTTCAACACTTCATACTCATAGTACACAGTTTTAACTACCCAATAAGTGTCACAGTTTTTACAGTTATTATACAAGAGATCAGTTGCACTGTAGCAGGAAATGATGCAATACATGTGCTTTTCAGGCAAACAGTGACTTTGGACAGTTGCTGCCAGTTGAACTTCAAAAAGAGAAAAACAAATGTTTTTATATTTACACTCTGGTTTTGTGTTTGGAGTTGTTTCACCAGCACCCAAAATATATTCACTGTACTAGATAATGCATTTTACAAAGGCATCCATCAACATATTTAAACATACATAATGAGTGTTTTGAGAATTCTGTCACTACACTGGAAAAGACCCAGACATAGTGTGTAGTCTGGAAGTGAGACACAGATTGTGTGTCTCCATGTCTTTGTGTTTTAGCCTCATTAACTCAGTGATCACATCACCCATGATGCATTTCAGTGCTCAGCCCTGTTATCAGCTGATCATGACATCACCTCAACAGGTCTGACTGTCTGCGCCACTGAACTCTGTGTGGACTCACTGATTAGGTCACAAGCTGAGTCTCTGCTGGATCACACCACACTGTAAAAATACTCTGCAACAGCATACTGTGGGGTGGCAACAGTAGTTTATAACCAAGAACTAGTAGCTTTATAATCAATACATTTATGAAAAGTACTAATGTATAAAAATGTCCCCTGTGACTGTTACATATTATATATGTTATCATTAGATTATTATGACTCATGCATTAATGCAAAAGCAGGATTTTACAATGAATCTGCAGATTATATTATGCATTAATTAGTCGATTGTTTGGTTTGTAGTCCAAATAGTGAGGAATGGCATCACAGTGATCCAGAGCCCAAACTGACACCTACACCCACCAACCTTGTCCAACCAACAAAATGATACACTGTTGCATTTTAGTTTTGGTTTGGTTCCTGTTCACACTGACTTTTTTGCAAAGACAAACCAAGACAAGTAAACATGAAGTTCTACCGACTGACAGGTAACGTGTCGATTGGACAGTTTTGGTGATTGTCATCCTGCATCATCAGGGCCCACCTGGTGAAATCAGAGTCTGGTGACTGACAGAAGTTTCTGCAGCAGCACTTTAACGCTTCCAGAGTGTTTATATTTATGTTCTTTGGTTTCACAAAGAGCTCATAGACAAATAATCTTACTATATAATGAAGAACACCCTGTCTGCGGGTGTGTCTGTGGGTGTGTCTGTGTCTGTGTGTCTGTTCCACGTTTTCTCCTCACTGACTTAGTCAATCCATGTGAAATTTGGCACAGTGGTAGAGGGCCATGGGAGAATGCGAATGAAGCAATATTACATCAATTGGCCAAAGGGGGGCGCTATAGCAACCGATTGAAATCACACACTTTGAATGGGCATATCTCATGCCCCGTATGTCGTAGAGACATGAAACTTTGCACAGAGATGCCTCTCCTCACGAGGAACACATGTGCCTCAAGAACCCTTAACTTCCAGTGATACAGATTTTCCGCCATTTTTAATTTTTTGAAAAACACTTCAAATCGATCTCTTCCTAGGAAGTTTGACCGATCTGCATGAAACTCGGTGAACATAATCTAGGGACCAATATCTAAAGTTCCCTCTTGGCAAAAGTTGGAAAACTTACTAAAACTGAGCTTCTATAAGGCAATGAATATTGTGGAGGGCGCGGCTCATCACATAAAGGTGTATAACATCTCAAGGGTTTCACCGATCACCACGCAACTTTGTAGGCATATGACCACACATAATCTGAGGGGACCCCTCCATTATTGACCCCGTCAAACAAAATGGGGGCGCTAGAGAGCTAATTTCTTATCTAGGCCGAACCGCCATATTGATTTTTACTAAACTTGGTAGATATGTAGAACAGGACGCCTCAAGGTGACTGGAGAAATTTAACTCTAACTGGCAACCAGGTGGCGCTATAACAACAGAAAAATGCTTAAAAATAGCTAAAATGTGACCGATCGCTGTGGCTCCCCCTGTGGCTGAATGTTTGGTTTTTTTTCTTATAATTTTTGGTATGACTAAGTCATGGTATGGTATGCTGCTGCAACAAGGGCTAGCCGCACCTTTCCCATGTGAACTACCAGTGCGCCCCACTTTTAAGTCAATACAACATATAAACACTTTAAATATCTGCCTTTCAACGTGCTACCTCAACTACTAATGTACAGTTTAAGTCCACTAACTATCCCACTATTGACAATGGTTCTACTGTACTTTCAATAAAGCAATCGCACTATCAAATCCACGAAAACTCTGTCTGAATACATTGCTCTTCTTCATGGGTTCAGTTGACTATTTAATCTGCAATTTCCTATGACCTGTATCCCAAACACACACCATGTGAAACTGTACGTGGGCAACTGTGCACTCAATGGGTATGGACTAGTAATAATAATTTTAAGCATTATTAGTAGGCTATTATTAGACCGCAAATCAATAACATGTTATGAATAATAACCAACACAGAGGCACGATGAAAAGAAGGCGTCTTGTACAGTAATGATTTGGGGCTTAATACTGTGGGATCACTGTCACACACTTTTTAATAGACTTCATGAACAAGTACACATAGCTGAATACAATGATGGCAGTTTTAATAGCTTTATAATGTATAGTTGTATATTTTGTATATAGTGTATATTCTGTATATTCCACTTCTTGCCTAAATTTGAGTACTTATGTCAATTCTGGTACACTGAGAGCAAGTCTACCGGAGTCAAATTTCTTGTATGTACACACATACTTGGCTGATTCTGATTCCATGGTTACATGTATGCATTAGCATAAATCAGTTGTGTGATATGGCTTTTATCAGGATCAGTTATGAGATCATGGACAGATTTCATGATCAGCAGATGGATTTATTATTGGTTTAGCTGTTAGCTCAAGCCAAAGTGATCATTCCCTGTTGCACTTGTTTACACAACGACTTTGCAGAGGCAAATCAAATCAAGGCTTTAATCTTGAAGCAACTTCAAATGATGCTTTGTTTTCGTCATGTAAGTTAGCGATGGTAGCTAAGGTTGCAGTGGATCAGTTTTTCATGAAGGAATAGAAAAGCCAACCTGTTCTTATCAAACTCGTCACAAATAACCACTTGGTCAGAGCCGTTCATGTTTACATGACGTGCTGGATATCCTCCTGCTCCTGTTTGTTGTTGACATTCTGGGGCAGCATGTCAATTTACGCCTGTTATATGCGTTGTGACTTTTCAAAATACACGTCCTTTCTCAAAGGATTGTACAGTTTCTGCTCATTAGATACAGTATTTTCAAAATAAACCTGCAACGTTGATAAAACAGCTTGTATTTACGTTTATTTCCTTGTGCAACAAAAGGTGAGGTTTAGAAAAAAAACATCATGATTTGGCTCCACATTCACACCGCAAGCAAACAGCAGGCTCCCAGGTGAAAGTCCAAGGTTTGCTGGAACCACCCACTACCTCTCCCAGCCGCCCTAAAAGGACTTTCCAGCTCCTTATATTATGTCGTTACCAGCAGCGCTTCAAACTGAAGCCGCTCAGCGACAAATCATAGTACTGTGACAGGTGGCGTCCATTTCACAGTCCGGCTTGATAATTAACTGACGCCGCCCATCACTGACATGACAGGGGCTGTCCGGCCAACCAGCAGCATATTATAACACTGTGAAAGGTGCGTCCATGTTACTAACTCACCCCACCTGGCGGCATATCATACCACTGTGAAAGGCGGGTTTTGGCTTCGGTGTCTGACGTCGAAGTCACTGACAAAGCAGTGGTATTTGATGAGTGTGGAATGAGAACAGGCTGAAAAAGCAGCAACAGCAACACAGATTGTGATCAATTTGATTGCTCATGCTCATGGTTTGACACTGTTGCCTGAGATCTGCTGCTTTTTTATAGTTTATATTTCAGATTTCTTTGTTCCACTTGTAAAGGTGTGTCTTCTTTCCCTGTTTTTTGGGAAGAGATGAGTGTCTTTCACTTCATGCTGTGCTTTAGCTTTCACACAATATAAAAACAGTCATGATAGTTTTGTTTAAAGGAGCCCACAGAGGTGTCCAAATGTTAAATATACAGACAGTATCGTGTCCTTGTGGGATCGTCTTTTTTCTTTCTGAACTGTTGATCTTGGCTCATATTTTGACATGAAAAGTGATCTTTGCTCCAAGAAGGTTGGTGGCAACTGCTTTAGACAACATGTTGATATCTTTGTGTCAACGGTTTATGTTTGTCTCATTCCTGTTTCAACATGAGGTGGAGGTGTGGCAGACCTTGGCTGACTTCCACCCTAAACTGGAGATACCTTTCTTACTAAAAGCTGTGTGTCTTACCCGCTGTCATCTGCTAGAACGTGCACATTCAGTGAATGCTCAGCTCTCTGAGTCAGCTGAGTGAAGCGGTGAACGTGCCTGTTGACAAGTTTTCCAGCGCACGTACACACACACACACACACACACACACACACAGAGGGCACTGTTGGTTACATTTGGACGTCATCGACTCATGACACAGCAACATCATCTGAATTCACTGACTGACTCATCATAGATTTCTAAATGTTGTAACTTTATTCCAAACTTGCTTCCACTGATCAGAAACCTGGTGATACACTCTCACATGAAATGATGAAATAATGTCCAGTAATACTGCAAGATTGCTCTCTCTTTTTAAACTGCATAGCTTTATTATAGAAAAATATACATCATATCTGCACTTTCAGCAGTCAGGGGTCATTACAATAATTTACCATGCCACATTAAAATCAAATCTCAACACAAAAAGCAAAGTCAAGACGTGTAAAGCCTGAAAAAAGTCCTTTCCACACATACAACGTAAGAACATGTAATAACATGTGTTGTTTTTCTTTTTATTTCTTTGATTGATTTGTTCTAAATCTTCAGTAAGTTCCAACTAATGTCACTAATGCCAAATCACTGGATAAGCTCATCCCGTTATGTTTAATAATTAACTTGGATAGCATTTTTAGAAGCACAAATGTAAGTTATATGTTTCTGTGTTTTGTCCTTTATTTTAAGTTTGATTGTTTGTCGGTGCGTTCACACCGTTGGCAAAGCAAACATTTTGTACTGCATGTTAATGACATGAAATGAGTTAAAAATTTTCAACTTGTACAAGAAATTCACATGACGCTGTGTTGCAAAAGCCTATCAGTGTTGAGATCTGGCTGAGATCCTCCTGATTTCACTGAGAATTAGAAATGGTGGAATAACTTATTGTTGCCCTCTGTGTGACACCCAAAGCTCTTCGACTCAACATCAGTACGGAGACAGAACAAAAAAGGAGAGGGCTCAGAAAAAAGTGAGTGAAGCCATAGGACTATATTGTAAGCTGTGAAAATATGCATCTGATACCTGTTAAGCTACAGTTGCATGCAAACGTTTGGGCACCCTTTGTCAAAAATTAATTTAAGGTGTTAATTATTACAGTTAATTATGTAGCAGATGAACTGATCTCCAAAAGACATGAAGTTAAAGATGAAACAAGTATTTCAACATTCTAAGCAAGATTGGTGTATTATTTTTGTTTTGTACAATTTTAGAGCAAAAAAAGAAAAGGAGCACCATGCAAAAGGTTGGGCACATTTGAGCTCTCAGGAAACTTACCAGGGTCTCAGACCTTAATCAGCTTGTTAGGGCTCTTTCTTCTTTACAAACATCATTAGGAAAGAACAGATGATGCAGATTTCATGGCTTTATAATACTCTGACTCCTGAAACCTTGTCCCAACAATCAGCAGCCATGAGCTCCTCTAAACAGCTGTCTAGCACTCTGGAAACTAAAATAACTGATGCCCATAAAACAGGAGAAGGCTATAAGAAGATAGCAAGGTGTTTTCAGGTAGCTGTCTCCTCAGTTCATAACGTAATTAACAAATGGCAGTTAACAGGAACTGTGGAGGTCAAGTTGAGGTCTGGAAGACCAAGAAGACTTTCAGAGAGAGCTGCTCATATCAAATCAAAACCCCCATTTGACTGCAAAAGACCTGAAGGAAGATTTAGCAGACTCTGGAGTGGTGGTGCACTGTTCTACTGTGCAGATACACCTGTACAAATCCGACCTTCATGGAAGAGTCATCAGAAGAAAACCTTTCCTGTGTCCTCACCACAAAATTCAGCATTGGAAGTTTGCAAAGGAACATCTAAACAAGCCTGATAATTTTTTAGAAACACGTCATGTGGACTGATGAAGTTAAATAGACCTTTTTGGACCTTTTTGAGCAAAGGTATGTTTGGAGAAAAAAGGGTGCAGAATTTCATGTAAAGAACACCTGTCTAACTGTTAAACACGGAGGTGGATCTATCAGGCTTTGGACTTGTGTTGCAGCCAGTGGCACAGGGAACATTTCACAGGTAGAGGGAAGAAAGGAGTCAATTATAATACAGCAAACTCTGAAAGCAAACATCACACCATCTGTATAAAAGCTGAAGATGAAGAGAGGATGGCTTTAACAACAGGACAATGATCCTAAACACACCTCTAATCCACAATGGACTACCTCAAGAGGAGCAAGCTGAAGGTTTTGCCATGGCCCTCACAGTCCCCTGACCTAAACATCATTAAAATACTGAAGAAATGTGTCATCTTCAACTTCATGCCTTTTGGAAATCAGTTCGTCTTCTCCTGACTTAACTACTCACAGTAAACAAAATTTTGACCAGGGGTGCCCAAACTTTTGCATGCCACTGTTTTTGTTGAGCTGCTTCTTAGCAGAATGCTCTGAGTAATTTTAGTTGGTCTATTGTGACAGGTAACATGGGAGGAGTTAAGTAGTAATGTGCTGCTCTGGACAAGATGAAAAAATAATAGAGTGTTGTCGTTTTGGTTCTTGGTGCTTCAGATTGCGGGGCTTCCGTGTTTACCGTATTGACATGACTTTATTCCAGCCATCAGTTTTACTTTACTTTAGCTGGTAGCTGCCTTCCCCAGTTAGGTTAGCACAGCTGTTAGCACAGCTCTTCAGGGCAAATATTCACCAGTGGCACTACAGTGCCTGTATTCCCACGAGCAACACAAGGCAAAAATTTCCATTGTGTTTTGTGGAAACACACCATTATCCTTCTTTCTTCATCCTTTGTTGTCTTTTATCTTTTTGTATCCTACCTCTATTTCTCGTCCTCGTTCACTTAGATTTCATCCTTTATCATTTGTTCCTAGTCTTTCATTTTTTGTCCTTTAGCTGCCGTCTTTCAGTCTTTGTCCTTTCACACTTCACACATCATCCCTCCAGAGACTTCCTATCAGGCAGTGGAGGTAAAGACTCCTCCTCCTCCTCCACCTGCACCTCCTCATGTGTATAAACAGGGGGTGCGGTCGGTGTCGCCTTTTTGCTAACTTGTGCATACACTGATTTCCTGTCGATCAAATCCCCCGCCACTGCAGAGGGAGCGCTGTGCTCCTCCTCTTGCTCCTGATTGGTTGGTAATGATGACTGGTCAGCATCACCTCCGCTGCTGCTCCGCCCTTCACCAATGGTGTGGTAGATATGATCTGTAATAGTGAAACGTTTTACTAATTATTATTCCTTTAAAATTAATTTGTATTTCTCTCTTCATTTCTGTCTGTTTGTCCTACTCATCTCTCCTGACTGTCTTCCCCTCCTGTCTTTTATTTCATCTCTTTTTCAATGTTGACTCTCAGTCAGCCTCTCTAGTTTTACCTTACAGCCCCCAAACTTTCTGCAACTTCCAATTAACTTTTCATGTATTATACCAATACTGATAAATCATTTGGCCCATATAGTGTCAGAAAATAGTGAAAGATCCCTTTATTATTTCCCTGAGTGAAAAACAAAAACAAAACAATTGTCACATAAGAGAAGAGGTAGAAAAGCAGCAAAATGTCACATTAGAGAAGCTGGAACCAGAAAATCTTTGGTATTTTTGCTCGAAAATTATTTTTCTGTTGATTAACTAATAAATTCATGTACTCGTTCTTGTTCTAGTTGTTATGTCACAAAAACAGAGATCCAGACCCTGGTTAGGTGGCTCCCTCAGGTGGCTCCTCCACGGAGTGAACGTGACAGAGGTTTCCTCTTCAGGATTTGACTCTGAATACACCCACACACACACACACACACACACACACAGAAAGCAGTGGGAATTGAGCATCATGGGAGATGTAGTAACAAAGATTCCTATATTCTTTAGTGCTGTCAGTCAAGAATAATAAAACCAAAATGTTAAGCTATCTTTTTACTGATCAAAGGGATCAAAAACAAATAGCAAAGTACCTCCTGCAGTGTCAGAAACACTTTCTGTCTTTATCACTGCTGCACTGCCATTGGTCTGAGCATCTGAGGACACACACACGCATCCACAGCCACAGAGCAAACAAACAAGCAAAAATTTCAGCAGTTAATGGAGCAAAAACTGAGTTGAAACTGGCATTTTATTTATCTCCAGGGAAGAAATAATGCGTAACAGAGGCAGAAAGAAAGAAACCGATCAGACATACATACATACAAGAATAATAACAAAGCAAAGGGAAAAAAGAAAGGAGACCTGCATCATACATTAAAGCTGTGTACTGGTAAAAAATAAGCAAAGGACATTAAAAAACAACAACAACTTTGCATTTATAAGTTTTAAGTAATTTCATATTCTTTAAAACACAGAGGTTTAAACACGGTGGACACAGAAGAGACAGAATGGACATGGTAAAAACTCTCTAAAAGACACTGAGGTATTTGATGTCGGCATGGATAGATTACTGAACAGGCCTAACACTCAAATTAACACATACTAACCAGAAAGTCCCAAAATGACCACAGAGGGATGCAAAGGAACTGCAAAGACACAAAATAACTACAAAATGAGTGAAACAACCACAAAATGACAGCAAAGAGACACAAAACAACTACAAGGACACACAGGATGACCCAAAGAGACACAAAACGATAACAGAGACACAAAACGACTATAAAGAGACACAACACAACTAAAAGGAGACACAAAAAGACCTCAAAGAGACACAAAGCAACTACAAAGAGACACAACAACATCAACAAGAGGGAAACTCAGCACAGAATCTGTGTGTCTTGTTTCATGTAGGAGAGGTGTTGGGGCCCACTGCATATATGTGCCCAGGGGCCCACTGTCTCATAATCCGCCCATGCATGTCCTCTGTGTGTTTTATCGTTTACTGATCAGCCAGACTGACCTTGGTGGTTCTGTGGCGCCCCCAGGTGGCTCCTCCAAGGAGTGAAGGAGACTGTGTTTTCTTGACCAGGATTAAAATCTGAAAACACATACAGACACACACACACACACACACACACACACAAGGGAAAGATGATTAAGAGACAGAAATTATAGGTGAAATAGGTTCACTGTTCAGAAGTTAACTCACCTTTTTCATCATTTTGTATCTCATTGATCATCGGATTCTCTCTCGCCACCATGGCCTCTTCCAGCTTAACCTGTCAATCAACACAACATTAAAGGTGTATTCTTTACTCTCAGATAATATAGGATACTGTTAAAATGAACAAATGAAAAACTCAGGAAAGTTCAAAAGTCAGAGGTGTCTTACCACTCTGATAAGAGTTGAAGGATTTTTGTCGGCCTCAGACTCTCGCAGCTCAAAAGAACGTCTACAAAACAAAAAGAGACAAATCAGGTCAACATTATTTATAAAACCTAAACAACTACACACAGTCCTGTAACCAGAGGAAACATCTTGGATGGGCCCTTATTGTCAATTTTATTCTAATTTTATTTCACACCACAGCATTAAACTTAATTACACTTTTATAATGTCTTGACAACATTGTAAATAATTAGATAATACCATTTAACAGTTTGTCAAGACCCTTGGTTGTATATACATGAGCCCAACAACACAACAGCAACTGAACAAGACAAGTTCCAGTTTAACATACCCCTTACTGTACAGGCTAATTGACCAATAGTTTACACACCATATTTATATCACACCCCCTGCTGTTTAGTCTGTATAATCTCTAAACTCTGCACATGAAGCTGTTTGCACTATTGGTAAATGTTTAACTGCATGTCAGTACTTGTACTCTGCAATAACAATAAAGTTAAATGGGGTTGTCCACTAATCGGAAGATTCAATCCCCAGCTCCTCCAGTCTGCATGTCGAAGTATCCTTGAGCAAGATACTGAGCCCCAAATTGCTCCCGATGATGCTTCCATTGGTGTGTGAGTGTGTTAAAAAAAACTGAGTAGCAGGTGGCACCTTGTACGGTACCCTTGGCCACCAGTGTATGAATGTGTGTGAATGGGTGAATGTGACTCATGGTGTAAAAAGCCCTTTGAGTGGTCGGGAGACCAGAAAGGCACTATACAAGTGCAGATCCATTTACCATGTGCAAATGTCAAATCAAATGAACCTTTGGAATATCTGATGATCCTCCCCCATCTGAACAAACTCTTGTTGTTTGTTCAAACACAGTTGCATATTCACATTTTGCATCTAACGTAATATAAGCTTATAAAATCTGAGTCCTAGCTGTAGTTTGAACCATCACACAGCAGGTACAAGACACTAGAAACTAGTGCAATATGGACAAACATATAATACCTTTTTTACTGTGGCTTCACTGGCTTTGCACCAGCACATACTGTTTTCAGGAAATAGCCACAGCCTTGCACTCTAACACTGTGATGTCAGTGTCAGAGCGCAAGGCTGCTCCCCTGCTCCCAACGTTTAAACACGTGATGTAACATATAACACTGGAGCGGCAGCGCTTGTTTCAATATTCCCAGTGGTAATGTTAACGGCTGGATCACAGTGCGCTTCAAAACTACAAAAATCTGGATTGATGACATCTGAAACAGGTTACTGCTTTGTTTTGTCAGTGGTCTGAAACTCTGTGGGATGTCTTCCTTATTAAGTTAACTGAGACACACACACACACACACACACACACACACACACACACACAGTTTGTGGGTTATAGTAGTGGGGTTAAAGAGAGTTGCAGATTAAACAGTGACAAATTATTCTAATATAAATTCAGATTTATTGTGTTCATCAACAACCACTATGTGTAACAACTGTTGTGTGGATAAAAGCAAAAATAGATAGTTAATAAATGATGACATACATGAAGCATGTGACTTAAAGCTCCAGTTGGTGACTTTTATGAAAATAACTGTATTCATGTGTTCAGCTGTGTGTGCATTTGCTAAAACTGTCACTATGTTCTGAAAGAAGAAGACCATGGTGTGGCAGCAACAACCAGTCAGAGTTGAGGAGTCTCTAATGCAGCTGTCAGTCATGTCATTCACTCTGTGCACTGTACTTAAACTGTCAAACTAGGCAGTGCTGATCAAACATGTATCAAGATTTGGTTACCGCGTTGCCTATCTCTCACCTTGGGAACACATTTTAGTGACTTTTAGCTGTAAAATGAGAAAGCTGTTCTGACTTGTGGGTGGTGCTAGGTACTCCCTGTATCCAACATGGCGACGGGGTCACAAACTCACTCATTTTACAGTGAACAGTCACTAAAATATATTTCTGAAAACATTTGACATTTTAGGAGACTGTAACCTTCCTTAAATTAATGGTGCTGTAAGTAACTCTGGAGAGAAATAGTTGATATTTTTATGTTAGACTTTGAGGTGGTATCAACAATGGAGCTCTATGGCACAGAGGGAGAAGATCTATGACAGACTCTGTATTGTTGGTTTGACTCTGAATGTGTGATTTGTTAACAGAAACAGAAATACAGTACAGGGCCAACTGACTTGTTGCAGTCGCTGCAGAGTGCTGTAAGGAAGATGGAGAGGAGCACGAGAAGGATGAAGAAACCAGCCACTCCTGACGACAGGAACCACGACCCAGCGACCTCTGCTCCAATCGCTGCCATTATCACTGAGAGAGACAGAAATGAAAGAAGAGAGGGAGAGAGGTTTTAAGGTGTGCTGAGAGAACAGGAAGTGAGTCAAGTGATGGTTGACCTCTGTGCTACCTCTGAGTGTATGACAGGAATGTGAGCTAGCCAAATTTACAGATGGTGTGGCAGAATTCCTCAACCGTGAACAAACAACCCAGACCTTATTCAAATCAACACACCCAAGAACTGTACATATTACAATAATTATGAGGAAAGGTTCACATTTTTTGGGTAACTAATTTGTTTGGAATCTTTGTGTTGAGGTCAGGAGTGTAATCTATGGTTGAACACAGGGACATGTCCCCTATGTTTTTTTAAAAAGGCAGCCTTGGACCCTTCCACTTTTTACAGTTCAAAATGAACATTATATTGAAAGAAGAAACAAAAAACATAAGAAAATGCACCTACAAGACCACTTAGCAATGTCCAGACCCCTGAAATTACAGAAGACAGACATAAGGATTTTCTTTTTTCTTTTTAAGAGTCTGACTGATGTCCTCAGACACAATTGATATAAAATTAGCTCATGTTAAATTGCAAATATTCATAGTGACATCATGTTGGAATATCACGTTAACTTTGTAAACATCTTCAAGTTAGCCAGGCACAGAAAATGGCATTGATAAACTGTTCTGTTATCGTATACATGTTATTTCAAATGAGCATGGTCAGTCATCCACTGTGCTCCTTCAGTTACACATTAATGAAAGCACTTTAATTTTTTGGAAATCATCTAATGGGTCTTTGACTCAGCAGAAACAGCTGCCCTTTAGGTGCTAGGCAAGGAGCAGGGTCTGAAGAACAAAACACTGCACATAGGAAAAAAAAATCTCCAGTGTGGTGTTATTCTGCACTTTTTGCCCATAGAGTGAGTAAGTGGCGTAGTCGAGGGTATACACAGGTATACAGGGTATTCCCACTTCTGTTTCTGGCCATTCACACCCACCTATTAGCCAAAAAGCCACTGGAAGGAGAGTATACCCACTTTCTCCTCTGTAACCTACCCACTGACCTAAAGCACCCACCTCATCAACTACAAGTACACCAAGGGATGGGTCATCACTTTATCCAGCTGTATAAAATATTTTGTTAAACCATCCTGTGTCTCAATCTGGATTTTCATTTCAGTCCGGACCAAAGTGGTGGACCAAGAAACATCATCATCAGAGTCCCAAGATAGCGACAGGGTTTAGAATATTCCTTAACAGACACTGGACATGAACAAAGGAATAGCTTGTAACTGCCAGTGTCAGTCAGTCAGTCTGCTGAAATACCTCAACAACTACTGGACTGTGATGAAATGTGATTCATGTTCCCCTCAGGATGAATTGTAATAACTTTGGTGGTCCTTTGACTTTTCATCTTGCACCATCACCAGGCCAACATTTTAATATCTCCAATATTTTGTTTTATGACCATATACCTGCAGAACTAATGACATTCCCATCAGCCTCAGCTGTACTTTGTTATGTTTTTTACATCTCATTAGCAAATGTTAGCATGCTAACAGGCTAAACTTAGGTGATGACCATAGTAAACATACCTGCTAAACATCAGCGTGTTAGCAAGCTGATTTTAGCATTTAGCTCAAAGTAGCCTCACAAACCTATTAGCATAAATAGGCTACTGTACAGGTTTTTATGGTTGTGTGTCCTTTCTCTGTAACTATGAACATAGTTCCTGCTGTGTTTTGCTTTGCAAATTATATATGGAACATTGAACTGTTGTAATAATTTTTAATGGTAATAATGGTCATATTTTCAGCCTGTCCTCTGAAGAAAAAAAACAGACTCCGCTGTTTCAGGACCCCAAAACAACATTTGTCAAGTCGGTCTCACTCTGAAGTTGTCATATACTGGTGCTTGGGCTGTGACCTCTGGCTTCAGACACCAATGAAAAAGCCATCCTTCCACATCTACATGATATGCTGTCGGTCACAGTAGGGCAACAATGTAATTTAAGGGGGCGAAAGTCTGAGTAGGGCAGAAGGGAGGAGTGTTACCTGGGAAGTCAGTGTTCGCTTCCCGTGTGATTGTAAAGCCAAACCCTGTTGTTTTTTTCTAAACCCAACCACGCGTGTACGTTAGTCGACCATAACCATGTTGTTATTAAAGGAAAAAAATGTCAATTTACAGTGTTGTACTGACGTAGTGCATTTATTTTGAAAGAGTCTATGTAAACTGTACACTTCCTGTCAAAACAGAAGTGTACTTCATTTGTCTCTGACCCCTGTGACCATGGGACAGTTAAACAAACTGATGACAATATGTTGTAGAAAATATGTAGCATCTTTCTGCTGTTGAGTCACTCTGCAAATAGCCGGAAAAACTTTTCCAACCACCTGGGCAGCAAATATAAATGTGATTACAAATGAAAACTAACTGTCAAGTTGATAAACAGTGTTTTTAATACTGTAACAACAGTACTGAAACAAAATCGATAGACATTATCAGTGGCAGCATTTCAAAGCAGGAGCATGCACGCACATCCAGACCAACAAAGACAGGTGCTGAACCAAAAGTTAGCAGACATCAGAATAAATAAATCACTCGTCCACTTATTTATTACACCAAGGTGGTGATGTTTTGAGCACAACTGCTCTGTGTAATAAATAAGTGTACATTGGAGCCCTGGAGTGTGACATTATTTATTTTAATATCAGCATTTTAAAGTAGACATTTAAAAAGTAACTTAACAAAATGTAACAAAAAAGTCCTGATGACAGCTGTACACAAACATTGGACAATACATGAAAATGTGCTGCAGGCTGTTTGCTTTCAGCCTCTGTCAACATGCATCAAACTGAAGAGCTTTTAGGCAATGGGGAGGAGGAGGAGGAGGAGGAGGAGGAGGAGGACTGTTTAAACAGTAAACAGCTTTTAATGCTCAAGTCTTATTTACAACACAAAACAACGGAGCAAAACAGCACAACAGTGACACAGTGTTAAAAACTACATTTGCATTTTAGTGTTTTATGGAGACCTAACCCCATCATATAATCATGACTAATGACATGTGGAAGGTCAAAGGTCACAGGCTGCATTCTCCCTCTGTAAGCTATCACCTTTCTTCAGCAACAAATAATTCTCTTGAAAGAAAAGGCTCATGTTTTTCTTACAGCCAAACTTAATTCCAAAATACAAAGTTCACCACTTTTTCCCAGATGCCAAAAAACACAGAAAACTGAGAATGTTAATGGCAGAAGAATGTTTTGGTTTGTAAACACAACCAACTAAACATGAGATCATATTTACTTTCTAATGCCATAAACAGAACAGACAATGTTGTGACATATTTCAAAGACGAGGACACACATGACATGTGATGTCAGTTTTGTTTAAGAAACAACATGGAGTAGTGTTGTAGATGTTTACCTTGCTCTCTCTCAGTTCAGCTCAGCAAGACGTGAATCAGCAGTGCTTTAATGACCCGGACTGACTCCTGTCAAACAAACACAAGAGCATCAGAAGGTGTGTTATACTGTGAGAGATTCCTACGGTTCAAAGGAATCATAGGCCTGTTCATTTATAGAAGTGCTATCTAAAGAAATAAGTCTGGCATTTTGAGAAATAGGCTACCACTCCCATATACATCCATTAGATATGCAGCTTCAGCCAGCAGCTGGTCAGCTTGGCATAATGGCTGTGAACAGGGGGAAACAACTAGCCTGACTCTGTCCCAAAGTAACAAAATAAAACCACCATCAATTAGCTTGGAAAGGTTTCAAAACAAACATAAATAAATAATACAATATAATGTATTTATAGATATGAACTAAATTTGTTTATATTTGAGATAAAATGCATATTTACATTTGCAGATGTTCATTTCAGGAGCCTTCTAAATATCATATATATATTTATATATATATATATACATATATATATATATAAAAGCTCGTAGGACCTTGCATTTAGATTGTTTTGTCAGTCTACTATTGCCAAGGTCTAAAATGTTGAAGAGGAACTATGCTTGTTGTCAATATTCACACATTTTACTCCCGTGGTCTAAGATAGTCCAAAAATATTAGTAAAAATTATCACGTCTCTCCCTAATCCAAGAACGAGAGTGCTAAAACTCAGATTTGTGATGTCATCAAGCACTAAGTCTGGAGCTGCTCCATACAATTAAGTGGGAAGGATGATCTAAATCAGTGGTTCCCGACTGGTGGGTTACAGGTCCATTCTGTATGGACCGCAAGTGACTCGTGCCTGTTTCAAGTTTGAAGTGCACTGAATATCCTGCACAGAGCTTTTAATTAGAAGTGCCGTTTCCTGTTGCAGAGTGAGTGAATAACAGACAGCTACTTAACAGAGACAGCAAACTAGTTTTGATGACATGGCCAAATGCAAGTATGATGCTGAATATGTTAAACTGTGTGGACCTTGAACTAATGACTAAGGAGAAATCTGGACCCCGTGGCTGGACCAGTTGGGAACCATTGATCTAAATGACACTGAGAGCCTGGTTAGATCTGGTATCAACGTGTTTCAGTGATCTAAACACAACTGGACAGCCGAGATACATTGCTGTTCACACCTGTGTCTATTCTGTGTCTCCAGATGACCACCTGTGTTCCAATTTGGTACTGCCCCATACACATTTATTATGTCCACACTTTTGCTAGCTGCTCTGTAGCATGCTTGCTAGTCACATTAGTGGTTGTGTCAGTACAGCTGTACAGCTGAAGTCAGCAGAATTCAACATGTCTATTCCACGGGGCAAAACGAGGGATGTTCATGCAACACTCTGTCCAATTCGACATAAAAGTGGTAAGTTATAGAGCATTGTCACCAAAACAACAACCATGTCCTGTACCAATAACGTCCTTGTCAGGGATGCATTAGGACACATTACTGTTTATAATACGAAAGATATGTGGTCAAATGTGTCCCAGACCACCTTGGCAAGGGGTTTGAGTGATGGAATCACAATGGTAGTTTAGACTGTCTAATTGTGCAACACATTCTCACACCCTGGGACGCCGTGTTAAGGTCAGCCTGATACATGCATTGTCTGTTTTCATATACACCTCTGTTTTCACAGGAAATGTACAGTTTACATACAGTCTCTTTCAAAATAAACACTGTGAATTGACATTTTTTTCCTTCAACAACACACACACACACACGTGGTTGAGTTTAGAACACTGGCCTCCCAGGTGAAAGTTGGTGGTTGTTAACCCCATCCACCACACATCCCTAGTTGGACTGCCACTACCTTAACTTCCGTTGTTGTCCCACGGTGTTTCCTCCTGATGCTGCTGGGTGCCATTAAACAATAACAGCAACCAGCTGCGTATCATGCTAACATGAAAGGACGGCTTTTTTGCTGGAGTCTGACCAAGCACCGGTTTTCGACAATTTCTGTGTGAGACCGGGTTGATTTGTAATCAGATTACCCAAGACACATGTTAACACCATGTCTAAACAGGTTCTGAGAGCACCCAGATGAATGTACTGAGTATATTGGCACTAAAGCTCATTTGGGTACAAAAGAAAAAATTCTGTAGGTCCATAAAATCCCTATTCATTGTCTATGGAGCAGCGCCAGACTTTATACTTGATGACATCACAAGTTGGAGACTTACTGCTCTGGTTTTTTTGCTTTGAAAGATAGTATCTCATGTTCACTAACTGATTGAACTTTCCCAGGCCATGGAGATAATCAGAATCAGAATCAGAATCAGAAATACTTTATTGATCCCCGAGGGGAAATTATTTATGTTACAGGTGCTCCTTGCAAGAGAGGAAAGATACTGTACTGTACTGATAATGTACTGGTATTCATAATTTAGGTGATACTTTCCCCTTTAAAGTGTGCAAGCATTGCTAACATGCTACCATGCTAAATATTACATGTATATGCCAGAATAGCATATTAGCATGCCATGTTAGTGTGTTCAGAATGATGCCAGCTCTAAATTAATAACTTTAATGGCTTTTCAGAAAACGGAGAGGCTTGAAAATGTTTTGAAGTGTCTCTGTCAAAACTCTGGGGGTTTACTTGCAAACAGCTTTTGTGAAATGCTGTGAATTACATGTTGCTGTATTAATAGAGACTGATATGATATTGATATCATCAATATAGGCTCATGCACATTTTATCACATATTAAAAGTCTCAAAATCACATGTGCCATAATGTGAATTCATGTAAAATGCTTTTCATGTTGTTTGTGTTCTTGTGTTATGTCTTATAATTGACATGTGAAATAGCTGTTTTCTACATAGGCCTACAGTATATCAAATATATATCAAATATATCTGTTTATATGTTGTATTATGATATATGTTACAGTTATATTATTGTTTGATAATTGCCATATGCATCAAAGTTGTGCCTTGGACTATAGTCTCATTTGTTTATAATGACTTATCTGTGCTTTTAGTTATTCCTAATGTCTGTGGCATTTCTGATATTCAAAATAAAAAACAGTTGTCTGACAAAAAAAAAATCTCATAAAATAATTCTAAGACAAGTTTTTCACGTTTAACATTTTGACATTGGAATGCTTTCATAGCTACAGACAGCTGGGGTTGGGGCAACTATACTGAGCCTCTGACTGTTAAAGATGTCAGTTTAGATCGAACAGAAATATAAGGAAACATATCCATGTTGACTTGTAAATGATCTAGCTCTGAATGAGTAGAAAAAATAGTGTATAAAGCCTACCTGTGTCCATGGTGCAGACAGCTGTGACTTCAGGTTCACTGTATGTGAGGAGTTGTTCCTGCTACAGGTTTACTCATTGACAGACTGAACAAACACTGAGACGCTCTACTGTTTGAGCTGCTTAAAGACACACACACACACACACACACACACACACTTTACACCGCACCTACAGTATGACTATGATGGACAGCCTACTGAGGAGACTGGAGAGACAACGTCCTCTTTCTTCCCCAGAGGCAATTGAGTAGATGGGTATCAGAACATGTTTAGCCTAGCTTAGCACAAAGACTGGAAGCAGGGAGGAACTGCTAACCTTGCTCCATTAAAGGGGAGAAAGCTGTCAGCCTAGTCACTAATCCACCCTGTAGACAGCTGGGTTTTGTTGATTAGACCTAACTTGATAGCTTTTTTCAAACTTAATTGACCCTTCACTAAGTCCCGGCCATGGAAAGTAGGCTGACCAATCAGAGCGTAGCATTGGCCAGCTCTGACAAGGCCCAACAACAACACCACGGTGGTGCTCCACAGACTACATGCAAGATATTCTTTATTTTCAGGCTGATTTGTTACCTGCAGAGGTCAAAAGTCCCCCATTCCAAAACCCTGAAAAAGTGTAGCATTAGCTGGCTAGCTAGCTAGCTACTGAGGGTATAACATTAGCCTGTGGAATGTAACATTACACATGCTACTTTTGCTTTATTGGTGGTAACAGTGAATAAAGACCTACCCTATTCTACAGAAACCAGTGAAGGGAAGCAGGGAAACTTTGCCAGTAATCATCCAGTTGTGTGTCACTGCAGTGTGTGCAGATGAACACTGTTTGGCCTATCCCAGAGCTCCCCCGCCCATCCTTGGTGGAGGAGCTCTGGCAGCTAGTGTTTTTGCCGCTGAGTCAGTTTGACACCTTGGGCATATCCTTCAAACATAGGCCTACACTGTAGACCCATCTGCCTGTTTCTCTCTGAAATCACTTTTTTCTTTTTTCAAAAAAAGTTGATGATATTTCTTCAGGGAGTGCAGTTATTTCCAGTGTGGGCTCCGTGCTTGCTCTAACAGACCACCACAAAGGGGTGGGGCCTAACAGAGGATCAATTAGCTAAACTAAACCCAAGAACTGGTGACTAGTTAGTTGGCTAACAAGGCTTTTTTTTAAACCTCACATCTTTACTTTACCATATTGAATCTTATATTTTACCTCAGAGCCTGTAAGTGTTAATCACCGACTGTTTTATTGCTGGTAATATTTTCAGTTTTATTAGTTGGTCCAATCTGCACTAACTTTAATGAAAGGTCCCATATAAATACAAAATAATCTGACCACATTCTAACTCAGCTGTGGTTAGAACCCCTCCTTGACCCTTCCTTTAGCGCCACCATCAGGACAAACAACAAAACATCTTTAGCTCTTCTATTCTATTCTATTCTATTGAAAAGACTCTAAGACGTCACCAGGATGTTGTTTGTTGTTGTGAATGTCCCTGTTTGTGGCTTTATTCTTTTCCTCTGCAAACTGAAGGTGTCTTACTAAAGAATTTAGTACCAAACAATTCTCAACACTGCATGAAACTGCTTTGCTATGCACCCTGCCATGGCATGGCATGTTAAACAATAAAATACAGAGGGAGTGTTTATAGTATTTTATGGCAGTTCCTCTGACCACAGACAGCTGGGGCCGATAAGCTTATTAAAGCCCAATTCAAACTGAAACTGGAACATTATCAGCAGCCCCACCCAAACACTGCAACTGTCACTTATTGCTTGACTGGTGAAGCGAGGCCTGCAGAGCTGTGAGAGAGAGATAACAACATTCACTGTGCAATAAAAAAGTAGAATTCCCACCCCATGGTTGTATGTTTCCACGCACCAGTCAAGTTTCTCTTACAGTTTACATCCATGTCTGTTAAAAAATGGATGCTTCACACACAGAAGATCTATACAATCAGCACAGTTTCAAGGTGGACACCCAAGATTAGTGTCACCAATTCAGTATCTGACCAAATGTCTCCCCTTTTACTTCTAAGTTATGACATTGAGTAATGGCCAGAGAAAGTGTTTTATGCAAAATATTATGATGTCACAGTGAAGTTGACCTTTGACCTTTTGGATATAAAATGTTATCACTTCATTATTTTATCCTATTAGACATTTGTGTGAAGTTTTGTCATAATTAGCAGTATAATTCTTGAGTTATGGCAAAAACATGTATTGTGAGGTCACAGTGATCTTGACCTTTGACCACCAAATTTTAATCAGCTTATTCTTTAGTCCAAGGGAACATTTATGACAAAGTTGAAGAATTTCCCTCAAGGTATTTATGAGATATCACGTTCACAAGAACGAGAAAGATAAGGTGACAATGACCTTGATCTTTGACCACCAAAATCTAATCAGTTCATCATTGAATCCAAGTAGATGTTTGGGCCAAAGTTGAAGAAAGTCCTCCAGGGCGCTCTTGAAGTATCGTTTTCATGGCAGGCAAGGTCACAGTAACCTTAATCTTTGACCTATGACCACCAAAATTTAGTCAGGTAATTGTTGAGTCCAAGTGAACATTTGTGCCAAATTTGAAGAAATTCTCTCAAGGTGTTCTTAATAATAAGGGGGCAAGTACTTACGGACATAGGGACAGATAAACAGAAATCATAATGTCTCCGGCCATGGCTATTGCCAGCATAAAAAACATAAAACTTGTTACTCATCACTACAGTGTCTAGTCATGTAAACTGTTTCAGCTGTATGTGAAGGTATTTTGAGATATTTACCTCCGCCCAAGCGAGGTGAATTGAATTTTTGTTGTGTTGTTTGTGCTCAAAGGATTTAAAAGTTACATTTAAAATTTAACAGCAACATGGCTTTCCAAAAACAATGCCCCAGTATCTCATCATTTTAAGAAGTCAGTAAAAATATTATGTCAAATCAATTTAAGATAAAATTAAACTGTAATTTATTAAATTTATGCAAAGAAATTAGTATATTTTTCCTTAGACTGTGACTATCAGTGAAGTCTCTTAACAAAGGGAGGAGGACTTAAATACAGAAAAAGACACACCAGGCAAGCAGGTAGGATAATTTGAAATTTACTCAAGGATAAGGTCAGGATCAGGCTTACAGGTTTGCAACAGGATGGCAGTTTGAACAAACACATCTTAGAAGGGCACAACAGGTGAGCAGGGCAGGAACAGGCTGAAGATTGAAAAGATAGGAAGTTCAGATTCAGATGGCTACAAAGAAAAGGTATAAGCAACATCGGCAATCTATCCAGAATAAGGAGGAGATGGGCTGGTATTACTGTAACTGTGAGGCATCATAGGGGAATGAGGGGCAGATGGATGAGAGTCAGGTGACTGGGACAGATGGAAAAGTCTGAGGGCATGTGGTAGATTGGTAGAGAAAGGCAGTGAGGAGTAGAAGTACAAAAATGAACTCTTATGCAGACATTGTGACTTTGCATATATACATATATACATATATATATATATATATATATATATATATATATATATATATATATAATTGTCATACATTTGTTTATATTTAATATATGTATTATGAAAGACCTAATGAGAAATAATATCAAATTTCCCCCCAACAGAACACATACACCTCTGGGTGGTGCCCTAGGTGACTTTCTGTGTCGATGCATAAATAGTAATAACTAGTAATAATAATAATAATAATAATATGATAATAACTAGATATGGCAAGATGGCACCTATTCATGTCAATGGAGTTGCTTGCCTAGTGCAAACACCAAAAAAAGCTTCTATGCCTAGTAGTGTTTCTTCCACTGGCCCTGCCTGTGAGTTTGCCAGGCCAAAGTCTTTACATTGTGATGATGTCACTGAGTTTTAAATCTTTTTTTTCCTGCTCTGTGAAAGCTTTACAAATATAAAATCAACACAGCTTAATGTTCATAATAGAAAGACTTATAAAAGACCTTGTTGCAGTTCAAGGTGTCCTGTCAGTTTCACAGACATCTCTTTTATAATGGTAATCTTTGGGGAAAATACTCTTTTGGTCTTAGGGGGTATTTCGCTGCAGTATTGCAAATGGTCACTGGGAAAAATTGGCTGCAAGGCTGAGCAGCATTCCTGGGGGTCTGATGTCACCACTGATAGCACACCCTATTTAAATGCTTTCTCTGGGTTGTGCATTTTAAAGTTTGTTTATTTGCTTTGTAGTTTGTACTACTTACTACAGTATAACAGACAATTTTGAACAAACTGGGGCTCCAAAGTGTTTTTTTAACCCCATTGTGACATCACCACTTGCCGTACGTTACTCTGCTTCGTGATTCAAGTCACAGAGTAACTTACTCCATGCTGAGGACACAGAACTACTTGTTAGTGGTTATACAGAGCTAAAGTCATAATAATACTCCCTGTCTATGCTCCACCTACTTCTGTAATTTGGTGTAATCTCAAAGTTTTTGGACATTTATCTTTCTAAAATAATAAGCATGTTCCACGAGTTGACTTTCTATATTCTGAGACTAATCAGCTTCACCACAGCAGCTACTATTAGGAGCTAAAACTTTCATGATTTTAACATGATTTTCTGTGATCATACAAATAAATACAGTCCATAGTAACTTGGTTTCACTCATTTTGCAATATTTGACGTGTTATCTCACCTTTACAGTGTTCAGTCCTCTTTGCCCTGCTGTTATTATAGACACGTCTGTAGGGTTATGGTTTGTATTTCATATAGGCAGTTTATTGTGATCATTATAGACAAAAAGTCAGGAGAACTCAAATCCATTTGTCCGTTCCAGTTCAATGTTTAAAGGTGAGCTGATTTTACACAATTTTATTCTGAATTGTTTTTTACAGTGTCTGACTGCGTGTTACTGGGCTGGTAAAACATAAAACATCGTATAATATCAGTAACCAGAAAATCCAGAAGATCAGTGCTGGAGCTTGATGATGATCTTCTGCCCTGAGGTATGAGGGGCTCACACACACACACTTGCACACACACACACACACACACACACATTTAAAAAACTCTCATGTTCGTCAACTACAAAGTAAATCCCTCATGTGTACATGAAGTCACATCTTCTACCCTCTCCTCCTTCTTCTTCTTCTTCTTCTTCTTCTTCTTCTTCTATCTTTGCTCTTTCGTAAGCTGAGCTTGAGCTCGCCTCCTCATGGTGAGTGCTGTCATCATGCAGCAGAGTGTCAGGCAGGGGAATGAGGTGCAGGCCAGCAGGAGGTGCTCCTGTCCAAACTCCCTGACCAGTGCCGGGCGTCGCCAAAGAAAGTCGTGGAACAGCGCCTCCTGCTGGGCCAGTGTGCAGAACGACAGCAGAATGTGGAAGAGCTGGTGGCTGTGACCAACAATGTCATAGCGTCCTGAGGAGAAACGCTCGGGAATGGGGCAAGAGAAAAAGAAAGCTGACAGCAGAAACAGCGCCACCTGGTGGAGAAATGATGGAAGACAGTTTGGGAGAAATCTGATTACTGACCTGCTGCATGTTTACATGAACTTACCCTCAGCAACAGGTCTAGAAAATGTTGTCTAACCATCAAGTGTGACTCCAAATATGTTCCCATGTCTGTTTCAGTCATAGTGGGGCAGAGGACAGCCTGACAGATAGATGTAGGAATGAGAAACTAATTGGGAGCTCTGTGAAGTGCACAAACAGTGAAGCACCTGTTTGTGCAGTCAACCCTAACTTCCACTGTAGCACAATAAAATGTTTCTCCATTATTACTGTCACTTTCATTTACATTAATTAATATTTACTTGACTAGAACTGTCCCATTCTATCTTCCAAGGATCATAGAACAAAATTGTGTTTTTGAGTTTGTTTTTATATTCAGACAATTGTAGTGAAAATCTCAGGATGGAGACTAGATTTAAGTGAAACTAGAAACTCATAATTGCTGTGTAATGTATGGAAGCCCTGAGAAATTTTTTGTTTGTTTGTTTGTTTGCTTGGTAAAAAAGTAAAACTCACCTGAAAGAGAACATGAATGGTTTTAGTCCTATGTATAACATGGGGTAGTGGCCCACTCTTGTGGTCAAAATGAGTAATACAACAACAAACATTTAATAAAATGAGCCTGTGTGTGTGTGTGTGTGTGTGTGTGTGCATGTGCGTGTGTGTGTGTGTGTGTGTGTGTGTGTGTGTGTGTGTGCTTTCAGATTTATTTTTTTTTTTCACTGGCCAAAACTTGTTCTCACCTCACACAGAAAGATCATCACCAGATTAGGCAGTTAAGAAAGCACAGAAAGAACAGATCCTGGTGCCAAAGATTGAAATCATTTAAGAAGTTATTGGTGCTGTGCGATCCCTGTGTAAATGATCTCTTAAGGCCCTGACACACCAAGCCGACTGTCTGCTGTTGTTGTTAATGTGCTAACTGGCTAACTAGTGTCTTGAATCAGTCCTACTGGTCTTCCAGTTTTCCTTTTGAATGACAAATACAGACTACCACCACCTGCTGCTACGGAACATTATTTCCTTTCATGCAGGCACCGAACGTAGGTGCTGGTTGGCCATTGGCTGCAGTCTTTGCTATGAGATCAGGTTTAACTTTTTAGGTGAGACACAGGTAACATGAGATGATGCAACAGTAGGCTTTTGTCGCCGCTAAATTTCAAAGTACTACATATAGAAACTGTAGAGAAGTGTGAAAAAGGCAAAACTCAACATAGATGAATGATGCTGCAGAACTGTAGTGTAGCAAAAACTATGAATACTAAATGATGAATAATTACAATCTATTATTTCTAATTATAATTATTTTTTCAGCTTCAGACCCACAGGCTAGCAGGGTGGTACCTTGGGGGCACATGCCCCCCCCCCACTTACTGTATGTGCATGTAAACTAGTTCTCTGATTACCTGTGTGACCTGGTTCTAACTGTGTGTGCATGTAAATGTACTAACTGATTAATAGATAATTGGATATTAAATCACTACAATAATAAAGTCAATGAACTGCTGAGTGAATAAAAAACATCACCTGCATGAAGTGCAGTGTCAGTGCAGAGTTGCTTGTCCAACTCTGGGTGGCGAGGCGATGTGCGATGGGGCTGATGTCCAGCAGGTAGGCCACGCCCATAGGCAGCACCTGGCAGAGCTTCCTGTGGAGCGGGTACGGCCGCCGGAAACGAAGCTTCGCATAACAGCAGGTGGTGCAGGATATCCAGGCAAGGAGGGCAGCGGCTGGGAGGAAGACCTTTGAGAAATGACATCATCACTACATCTGAACACATTGCCAGAGGGTAGATGTAATACAGGCAAAGAGCATGGATACCAAGCGGCGAAGCTCCATTGAATTTTTGCCAACAGCCACTAGGGGCGCTGCGGTAGCGCTGCTGCCATTTTGGACTTGAGCTTGGACTGTTGCGCCCAGACAACATGCAAGATGTCAAGGAGAGAGGAGAAAAAAAGTAAAAGAAAATAGTGTAGTGCAATTAACTGCAACAACTATCAGTGGAACACCCCTCACCTGGCCTTCTACCGTTTCCCGAAGGATCCCGACAGGTAAGAACTCCTGAGGTGTAGGCTAAGATTTAAAGTGTTTTAATATCAATTTAATATGCCAGTTTTGGAGGGAAGATAACACTTATATATAGGGCCTACATCCACTTATGAGAAGATTAACTTAATTACTCCTTCAAAATCACCCCCATAAGCCAATCTACCAACATATATATATATATATATATGTATAAGCAATATCACACGAGAGGAAGTGGTTATACTCAGCTGTGAGGCGGAGTGATATATACACAGTGAAATAACCGTGATGTTGTACTCCAATATCGTCACGGTTTTACTGTCTGTCGACCAATCAGTTTGCAGGGCCGGAACTAACTGTTGTATATATATCCACCTTATTTTTCACGGAAACACGGAGGCAAAACAGAACGCACGACACTTCCGGTCCAGCACTCTTACTACTGTGTAAATGGGAATCGCCTTGTTGTTTACCTTGCTGAGTTTAGCTATATATATGTATATATCACATTATTCACGTCACTATATCACCGTTTAGACTAATCTGATGTTTGTAAAGTCTATAAACACAATAACTGAACAAACATTAGTATTTTCTCTGTGTGTAATTAATAACATGGTTATCGTAGATTAGCTGGGCTAACCGTTAGCTGTTAGCCGTTAGCCGTATCTGTAATAACTCACTAAACTCAGAAAGTGGCCCGTGAAAAAAATATTTTCTCCAGCGCTGGAGAAAATATTTTTTTCACGGGCCGCGCGGATGTCTTAGTTACAACATGATTGAGCTAATTGGAGTAGTTTCATGTCGTATCTGACAACGGGAGGCTTTTAACGGATGACGATCCTGATGTTAGCTTTGCTGCTAGTGTTAACGTTAGCTGTCCCTGTCAGCTGCAGCCACTGATGCTTTCTAGACATCGTGATTTCCCAAAACTGAATAAATACCACACATAGCAACACAAAACTGCTTTGCTAGCTCAATAACAGCTGGATGGTTGATGCGTACATGCTGATTCGGGTGCTATCAGAGCCGATCTGCGCATCACTATGGCTTAATCATCAACTCAGTCAATTAAAACAACCCGTCCTGTGTTAGGAGTGTATGTCGCTGACAGAAAGAAAGAAAGAAAGAAAAGGGAAAAAAAGATAGAAAAGCAGCGTACACCTCACATATTTATTTCTCACAGTTGCGCACACGTTTGGCTGGCATGCAGAAGCACCGCCTGTGTGTCTGTGTGTCGAGGGTGCAAGCCGCAGCTTCAGCTGCTCAGGTAGAGAGGCTGTGTAGCCCGGTGTGTTTTTTCGCTGATTCGGTTCTGCAGGTTCTCTGCTGGTACACTGGAAATGGGGATCAAGCAGTTTGTCTCACTCGGGATAGATTGTGCTTTTTTGGTTCATAGTTTATGATTGACGTGCAATTTATTCGCGTTTAGAGAGAATAAATTTCCGTTATAACGGAAACGTGGGCACAGTTATCTATACAAAATACACAGATTAACAAACTAACTGATTGACTAACATAAACAACTGAAAATTGAAAAAAAAATTAGCTTGCACCGTTAGCTCCGGTAAGGGAAATCATGAGGGAAAGCGGCTGACCGGAAGTCACGCACAAAAAAACGGAAGTTGATCACTATTTACTTCCGTGTTTGAAAATAAGGTGGATATGGGGCATTCTACCGAATGTGTGCAAAGTTAGGCTGGAAATATTTTGAAATTTTGTATGTTTTATTTCCAAAACTTTGTCCCTATATATATTGTACCATATGGAAAAGTTACATATCTAGGAAAATGACTGTAAATTTTTATATTGTATTTTCAGACTGTTTTGGAATGTTTTTCCTCTCCCAAAATTTGTCACTACCAAAACATATAGTATTATATTATACAAAAAAATATATATCAACCTGTTATGCTTGATGCGTCCCTTGTCTAAACATTTAAATTTTTACAAAATTTGACTTAAGGTTTTCACAATTAAATCTATAAAAATTAATATTTTAACAAATTTTGAAGTTCAAATTATAGAATTCTTCAAAATCTAAATGCAATCTTTCTTTGTAAAATGCATAACGCTGATCAGATTGAGTTCAGAGTTAATAATTGATGAAACAGAACATAAATGTAACTGATTAGCATCATAATACTTTAGTTGATAACTCAATATACTTTATTTTTTACAAAACACCCAGTGTTTCGGTAGTGACTGCACTGTTTCGGCAGTGACTGTCCTGTTTCGGTAGTGACCATTATACTGTTTTTAAGGTTGCATCATATTTCCTCAAATGTATGCCTTATGGTGGGAATTACAAATTCAAAGACAAATGTTTTGTGGTCAATAAAACAATTTAATTTTTGAGAGGGCAGAGCAGAGTAGAGTAGAGTAGAGCGGAGCAGAGCAGAATAGAGCAGAGCATAGTAGAGTAGAGTGGAGAAGAGTATAGTAGAATAGAGCAAAGTAGAGCAGAGTAGAGCAGAGTAGAGTAGAGCAGAGAAGAGCAAAGTAGAGTAGAGCAGAGTATAGAAGAGCAGAGTAGAGTAGAATATAGTGTAGTAGAGCAGAGTAGAGCAGAGCAGAATAGAGTAGAGAAGAGTAGGGTAGAGAAGAATAGATTATAGAGTAGACAAGAGTAGAGTAAAGCGGAGTATAGAGTAGAGCAGAGTAGAGCAGATTATAGAGTAGAGCAGAGCATAGTAGAGTAGAGCAGAGTAGACAAGAGTATAGTAGAGCAGAGTATAGTAGAGCAGAGTAGAGCAGAGTAAAGCAGAGCGGAGTATATCAGAGTAGAGCAGAGTAGAGCTAAGAAGAGCAGAATAGAGTAGAGTAGAGCAAAGTAGAGTAGAGTAGAGCAGAACAGAGCAGAATGGAGAAGAGCAGAGTAGAACAGAGTAGAGAAGAACAGAGTAGAGTGGAGTAGATTATAGAGTAGACCAGAGTAAAATAGAGTAGAGTAGACCAGAGCAGAGTAGAGTAGAGCAGAGCAGAGTTGAACAGATTATAGAGTAGAGCAGAGTAGAGTAGAGCAGAGCAGAATAGAGTAGAGTGGAGTAGAGAAGAGTATAGAAGGGCAGAGTAGAGCAGAGTATAGTAGAGCAGAGTAGTGTAAAGTAGAGCAGAGTAGAAGAGAGCAGGGTAGAGCAGAGTAGAGCAAAGTAGAGCAGAGTAGAACAAAGTATAGAGTATAGTAGAGCGTAGTAGAGTAGAGCAAAGCAGAGCAGAATAGAGTAGAGCATAGTAGAGTAGAGCAGATTATAGAATAGAGCAGAGTATAGTAGAGCAGAGCAAAGCAGAGCAGAATAGAATAGAGTAGACCAGAGTAGAGCAGAGCAGAATAGAGCAGAGTATAGTAGAGTAGAGCAGAATAGAGTAGACCAGAGTAGAGCAGAGCAGAATAGAGTAGAGCATAGTAGAGTAGAGCAGATTATAGAATAGAGCAGAGTATAGTAGAGTAGAGCAGAGCAGAGCAGAGCAAAATAGAGTAGAGTAGAGTAGAGCATAGTAGAGTAGAGCAGAGTAGAGCAGAGTATAGTAGAGTAGAGCAGACTAGTTTAAAGTAGAGCAGAGTAGAACAGAGCAGAGTATAGTAGAGCAGAGTAGAACAGAACAGAGCAGAGTAGAGCAAAGTAGAGCAGAGTAGAACAGAACAGAGCAGAGTAGAGCAAAGTAGAGCAGAGTAGAACAGAACAGAGCAGAGTATAGTAAAGTAGAGCAAAGTAGAGCAGAATAGGACAGAGCAGAGTAGAGTAGAGAAGAGTAGATTATAGAGTAAAGCAGAGCAGAGTAGACCAGGGTAGAGCAGAGCAGAGAAGAGAAAGACTTTGGACCACAAAATTATGGGGTTTAACTACTGACCATTCCATTTTGTCACTACCGAAATGATCATGTCACTACCCAAATTTTACCATAGGTTTTGGTAGTGACTGTTTCGGTAGTGACATTCCTAGCTATTTTTCAGGATAACTAAAGAATGCTAGCAGTCACATGGCTAACAAGCACATCTTGTGTTTCGGTAGTGACATGAAAACAAGGGATATTATTTTTTTAGCATAGTTTCTTAATTTAAAAATTAATCCCACAATACATCTAAATATTTCAACTTCTGTTTAAACTTAATCACAAAGATGTTTTAAATTACACTTTTGAAAAAAAATACGAAAAATGTTTTAAGTGTTATTTACATGAATTGAATTTTAGAGGTCAGGGTTGGGGACAGCTACTTCCCAATAGAAAGTACCCTATAAATGGTAATTTTGTATTTATTTAGCTTATCACTTTTTCATTTAATGTCCTGGGTTTAAATAGGTCATAACATAATCTTTGTAAATATCTATGTCTGAATACTCAATTTTATTATTTTTGTTGTTTTTTTGGTAAGGGACAGCACTTTGCACAATATCAGTAGAATGCCCCATATATACAGTACAGGCCAAAAGTTTGGACACACCTTCTCATTCAATGCGTTTTCTTTATTTTCATGACTATTTACATTGTAGATTCTCACTGAAGGCATCAAAACTATGAATGAACACGTGGAGTTATGTACTTAACAAAAAAAGGTGAAATAACTGAAAACATGTTTTATATTCTAGTTTCTTCAAAATAGCCACCCTTTGCTCTGATTACTGCTTTGCACACTCTTGGCATTCTCTCCATGAGCTTCAAGAGGTAGTCACCTGAAATGGTTTCCACTTCACAGGTGTGCCTTATCAGGGTTAATTAGTGGAATTCCTTGCTTTATCAATGGGGCTGGGACCATCAGTTGTGTTGTGCAGAAGTCAGGTTAACACACAGTCGACAGCCCTATTGGACAACTGTTAAAATTCATATTATGGCAAGAACCAATCAGCTAACTAAAGAAAAATGAGTGGCCATCATTACTTTAAGAAATGAAGGTCAGTCAGTCCGGAAAATTGCAAAAACTTTAAATGTGTCCCCAAGTGGAGTCGCAAAAACCATCAAGCGCTACAACGAAACTGGCACACATGAGGACTGACCCAGGAAAGGAAGACCAAGAGTCACCTCTGCTTCTGAGGATAAGTTCATCCGAGTCACCAGCCTCAGAAATCGCAAGTTAACAGCAGCTCAGCTCAGAGACCAGATGAATGCCACACAGAGTTCTAGCAGCAGACCCATCTCTAGAACAACTGTTAAGAGGAGACTGCGCGAATCAGGCCTTCATGGTCAAATAGCTGCTAGGAAACCACTGCTAAGGAGAGGCAACAAGCAGAAGAGATTTGTTTGGGCCAAGAAACACAAGGAAAGGACATTAGACCAGTGGAAATCTGTGCTTTGGTCTGATGAGTCCAAATTTGAGATCTTTGGTTCCAACCGCCGTGTCTTTGTGAGACGCAGAAAAGGTGAACGGATGGATTCCACATGCCTGGTTCCCACTGTGAAGCATGGAGGAGGAGGTGTGATGGTGTGGGGGTGTTTTGCTGGTGACACTGTTGGGGATTTATTCAAAATTGAAGGCACACTGAACCAGCATGGCTACCACAGCATCCTGCAGTGACATGCCATCCCATCCGGTTTGCGTTTAGTTGGACGATCATTTATTTTTCAACAGGACAGTGACCCCAAACACACCTCCAGGCTGTGTAAGGGCTATTTGACCAAGAAGGAGAGTGATGGAGTGCTGCGGCAGATGACCTGGCCTCCACAGTCACCGGACCTGAACCCAATCGAGATGGTTTGGGGTGAGCTGGACCGCAGAGTGAAGGCAAAGGGGCCAACAAGTGCTAAACACCTCTGGGAACTCCTTCAAGACTGTTGGAAAACCATTTCAGGTGACTACCTCTTGAAGCTCATGGAGAGAATGCCAAGAGTGTGCAAAGCAGTAATCAGAGCAAAGGGTGGCTATTTTGAAGAAACTAGAATATAAAACATGTTTTCAGTTATTTCACCTTTTTTTGTTAAGTACATAACTCCACATGTGTTCATTCATAGTTTTGATGCCTTCAGTGAGAATCTACAATGTAAATAGTCATGAAAATAAAGAAAACGCATTGAATGAGAAGGTGTGTCCAAACTTTTGGCCTGTACTGTATATGTATACATATATATATATATATATATATATATATATATATATATACATACATATATGTGTGTGTGTGTGTGTGTGTAGTTAAAATATTGATTTTTTTTATTTTATTTTTTGGTAGATTGGCTTATGGGGTGATTTTGAAGGAGTAATTAAGTTAATCTTCTCATAAGTGGATGTAATATGTAGAGATGCCATCTAGGCCGTTTTTCTTCTTTTCTATATTTTGCTTTACAAAAACGTGAAAAAGCAGCTGTGACCAAGTTATCACGAAGTGAGTAGCATTGTAAGCATAATTAATAGCGATATACTTCAGTTGTGTGTTTTTGTATGCAAGCGGGTCTGCTGACAGTCCAAAATGGCGGCGGTAGGACGAAACCATGGGCGAGTCTGTTGCTGTGGGGCGTTCTATTGAGCTTCGCCTCTTGGTATCCATGCTCTTTGATACAGGTTAACCGACCTGTCCCACCATGCTTTGTGTCCAGGCAGTGTCGGAACTGTACAGGCACAGAGCCAGAGCGCAGCCGTACTGGTAGACCGCAACGCCCACGTAGTCCAGGAAAAACAGGGAATAATGAGCGTGCTCTGAGTGGGACTGCAACAGGTGAGCCGCAGCACTGCAACACACCACTTCATTAGTTCATTAGTTAAACCTGACAGAGCTAAAAGAAAGTAAATATTGGATTCATCAGGTGTGCACAAACATGACATGATTATGCTGCTCTGTGTGTGTTTAATGTAAATGGACTTGCATTTGCCTTTCTAAACTTCCAACCACTCAAAGTGCTTTTACATTACATGTCACATTCACCCATTCACACACACATTCAAACCCTCGTGGCCAAGGTTACCATACAAGATGCCACCTGCTACTCTGGTGGACATTCACAACACTCATACACCCATGGATCAGCCATCGAGAGCAATTTGGGGTTCAGTGACTTGCCCAAGTATACTTTGACATGCAGACTCAAAGCGTTGATCTTCTGATTAGTGGGTGGATGACCTGCTCTACCTCCTGAGCCACAGCCGCCACACAAGATAGTATGTTGTGTTTAAGCTTGCTCATCTGAATCATCACCTGTCCTCTGCTCTCCAAACCAGGGTTTCCCACACATTAATTTTTTGTGGCAGCCCAACATCTGGTGCTACATATTGATTTTCTTCATTTGGAGCTGGACTGCTTAGGAGCGCTGTTGGAACATATATAAACTGTTCAGTTATTTACTGCACCACGAGCCAAGAGCATATCCTGGGCACAGATGGAACAGCAGGTGCAGTGAGAGTGAAACATAACCGGTTGCGCCGAGTCTAAAAGTTTGCTTTCACATGTCTCTGCAGCAGCCGCTCCCCATGTCCATCGATCTGAACAGCTCTGACGGGACTGACTGATCAATTATCAACTCTGAGGAAATAAAATATTCTGGGTTCCGCCTGCGCTGCGTTCACAGACCCACAAAACCATAGAATTTAGAGGGGCAACACAAAATGATGATGAAAGGGGAATACAAAATACCAGAAAGTTTGCTGTTTCTTTGGGAACACTGAAAAACTTTATCTATAGCTCAGTGTTACCATAGACATGATGGAGCAGAGTGCAGTGGGAGGAAATGGAAATGTGGGCACAATTATCTATATAAAATACACAGACTAACTAACTAACTAACTGATTGACTAACATAAACAATTGAAAATTGAAAAAAATTTGCTTGCACCGTTAGCTCCGGTAAGGGAAAGCGGCTGACCAGAAGTCACGCACAAAAACACGGAAGTTGATCACTACTTCCGTGTTTGAAAATAAGGTGAATAGTGAGTACCAAAAATACCAAAAATACTAATAAGAATGCTAATAAATAAAGTCCTCTCTCTGCTCCTCTCTCTCTGTTTGTACTGTCAACCAAAAGGCAAATAACCAAACAATGTGTTTTATATCTAATAAGAGATAGAAACTGATACATTGATCCAACTTACAACATCATTCTAGATAGATAGACCATTTGATCTTACATTCTTACCTGAACCTGGCTCTTTTTTTCGAAAAAACAATCTTATATCCATGATGAGGCTGTCTGTCTGTCTGTACACACACGCACACAAGCACACACACACACACAATGGGAGTTATAATGTTAATGGACATCCAGTCAGTTAGCTAGTCAGTAGCAACTTGGCTTTAATATTAACACATGCACATGACACAACAGCTAGCTTCTTTCATTCCAATTCAAACAGGGGACAGTGGTACTGACCACCTGTAACATTTCCTAGCTAGAAAAAACGTCAGCTAACTCCTACCTAACAACATAAACAGTGACGATTAAATGCAGCAAAAATGAGGACTGGTAATGATAATAATGTGTTTGTATTGAGTGGTAGAAATTAGGAAATGTGCCACATATCCTGGTTTCAGCCAGGTATTTACACCACTACTGCATATCACCCACTCTAGAAGGCAGCGCATTGCTCTGTGCAGATAGAGCGCTCAGAGCCCGAGTTGGGGCTAACATGCTCACAGTGATAAAGCCAACATGATGTTTAGACAGATGGTGTCCATGTCTACCATTTTAGTTTAGAGTGTTAGCATGTTAACCATAGCCAGGGGCAATTCTAGGATCAGAGGTTTAGGGGTGCTGAGCACCCAGAGAGCTGCCCGGCCAGGCAAGATAAATTTCACTGTTTTGTACATTTTAACGCAATTTCATTCCCACATTTGTGAAAGAAATGCACAACACTTTTTAGGAAAGTCTGTGACTAAACCATCAAATCTGATAAAGGTTATTTAAATGCTGAGCCACAGCAAAAGAGGAATGGATTGGAATCATAAAAGAAACATATCGTAACCCTAATTTCTGGGGGAGGATAACTCATTTTGATACAGCAGCTCCTCAACATACACATAAACAGTATGTATGTTTCTGGAGTAAACCAGCCCCCTGTAGTGAGTATCAAAAATACCAAAAATGGGCTAGAAACGCCTATGACCATAGCTAATTATCAGTAAACACAAAGTACAGCTGAGGCTGATGGGAATGTTATTAGTTCAGCATAGAGCCCTGCGCTGGTGCCCGAGGCCCGAGGGGCCCGACGGCCCGACAGCCCGAGGGCCAGGCTTCGGGCCAATTACCACATCATTACCTCGGAGACGGGCCGGGCTTGGGCTTTTTTTTTTAACCTGTCAATTAGAGAGGTGTGTGTTTGTGTTTAACCGATTTAAACGGCAACACTTGAACGCAGCAGCCGCTGTGCCTCTCCCTCTCCGCTGCACGTCACTCATCATATGGTAGCGTCTGCCAGGACGTGTGGAAGAATGACGTGGTTATTCGGCAAACCACCGTTTGTTACTGAACAGTACAGGTTACTGTTGGCCGTAACCACGCCAAAACAACCACAAAATAAGGACTTAGCTGTAACGTTAACTCGAACCATGCACTGCTGCTCTCTCCTCCAGCTCGCTCCACACACACAAGCACCCGCACTCACACAGACCTCATCCTCGTCACTCTCGCACCCCGCTCACAGAACATTGACGTTACAACAGAACATTCACTACAGGGTCGCTACAATATTTTACTGATCCCATTCATAAACACTGTGATAAGGTTTGTTTTATTCGTGTTTGTAGCTTAGGCTTGGATAGACGTGTTTATTTGTTAATAGACCTGCCACCTACGATTTGCAATATCAGGCGCTGCAGTTGCATCGCGCACAGTCACTTCAAAAAACAAAATAATCAATTAAACAAACCCCGAAAATGCTTCAAACACTTTTCTAAATAATCTTAATATTGAAAGGAAATGAAATATATCCACTTATGCCATTAAAAGTGCTTAGATAAGGTCGGAGGTCTATAACTGCACATATAGACCTCCGACCTTATCTGGGTATATTTCGTTTCCCCCTCGGGCCAGGGCCGGGCCCGGGCCCAGATAATAGGCCCGTGCAGGGCACTAGTTCAGCAGGTAGCCTATTTGCTAAGTACTGGATACATTCAAATGTTGACCTGATGATGGTGCTAGATAAAAGGTCATATGAAGAGAGAGGAGCAGCGCACACCAGGGTTGGAGAGGTGCTGACCATTGACAGAAATATCCAAATTTGAAAAAGATGTCAGGCGCACACTCTAAGACTCAATGCAAAAAATATTCTTTTATTCAAGTACCAACGTTTCGACTAGACCGTCTTAAGACGGTCTAGTCGAAACGTTGGTACTTAGATAAAAGGTCATGATCACCAAAGTTAATACTGAAAGGATCATAAATGATAAAATACATTTCATCACAATCCATCCTATAGACATTCCAGTCTGGACCTAAAGATGGAAATATTGAAGCTTTTTCTTGGCTCACCTGCAGCTCAGGTACGTGATGGCAGAAAAAACATAGAGGACCAAAGGCAGCGAGGAAACATCCACAGAAAACCCCTGACCTTCAGGACCCTGCAACCGAAAACCCAGGATCCCCTGAGGAGGTCATTGGTTAGACAGCAGGAGGTCACAAACAAAGCTTTCAAACACTTAACAGTTCAGGACATATCAGTACCCCTCCTTGCAGGATGGTGAACATCATGAACCTCAGTGCCACGCAGACAGCAGCCACCAGGTGGCTCCACACATTCAGAGTCTCGTTGTGTATCTGGAAGAGGCTGAGGACATAACAACGCCACGACAGGCCCACAGGACGGTAACCAGACAGGATGAAGCGCTCCCGAAACAGAGGGGGCACGTCCACATCTCGGACAGTGGGGGGAAGAGAGGGGAGGAGGCGGTCCAGCAGAGGGAGGAAGGTGAAGCACAGTGAGGGAGGGGCGAACGACACCCGAGGCATGATGGGAGAGGATCCTTTTCTTAGCTTGTTGTTCTGTGCAAAGCTGAAATGATTAAACAAGTTCTTATAGCCAGGTAGATGGGACTTACACAGGTGTGTCAAGGGACTGAATAAGATGGTAGGTAGTTATACAGGTAGGTAGTGGTTTAGCCAGGTGTGTTGGGGGTTAGTGAGACAGGTGTGTTGGTTGTTAGACAGGTTTGTTGGGGGTGTGAGAGGTTGGTAGGGGGTTAGGCAAGAATGAAATGACAATAATCACCCAAGACAGTATTTTGCTACTTTAGCGAGCTAGCAGTTTATCCACGTCAGCAAGTAAGCTAACTTTAGCTAACATTACTCAGCTAAAACTACAATGTCACATCATACTTAACATGTCACTACTTCCTGTAATATTAGTATTTCTTTTCAATACTTGGGGGAACTGAAATTATAAACAAAAATTAGCAAGCTAGCACAACCCACTGAACCCTCCCCACCAATAGGACACTGCTTCCCCGAGAGTAGACGGCAGATTGGACCTTAGCCGCTGTGGCAACTTGAATTCAGCCACTGCAAATTCCAGACCCAGGGTTCACAGCAGGCTGGTGGCCGTCAACATGCAGGTTGTGATTTGCATAAATGTGGCAACAGAAGTTTACTGCTCTGACAGGGACTCAGGGTGGTCAAGAGGGCAGTCCGGGATCATACCCCCGATGCTCGCTCTTGCTATGGCTGAATTCGAGTTGCTACAGGGCACTAAGTGAAGGTCTTCCTTCCTGTGTAGTCTTAGGGAGGGTGGGACTTAGCCTCAAACTTTCAGGCCACACCTGGCCTGCGTTCCAAATTGCATACTTCTACTATATTATACTTTTAGTATGTACCGCAGCTGCCCTTAAAAAGTATGTAGTGTAGTATGCAGTATGCATGCAGTATGCATACTATTGGGACACACTACATCCGCCATCACATCGCTCCCTGAACTCCGACCCTCTTGCTCACTTCCGTCGCCGTCTGTAGCGCCACATTTGAATATTTTGTTTTGTCGTGCTTCGGAGATGCAGCAAATCTCTTCTCGTCGAGTTCGCCAGAGTCGTGCATACCGTCGGAGTTGCCAGAGAGCTCTGTTGCTGTTACGTCGTAATGCATGTTGTTTCTAATAAACTGACGTGTTCACGTAAACAGTTCCAAGCCTATTATTAGTGACCTGTCTATTGAACTAGTCACCAGTAAGCATATTAACCCCCTTCACACATAGCTCTCTGTTGCTGGCAGATGTTTGTTGTTAAATATATTTAAAGCTATGCAGCTGCCGGCACTATATTCTGTCTGCATGTGAAGCAGCTTTTATTTGTAGTGTAACATACTTGCACATTCTTACTACATTACTTAATATGTATTTGACTTTTACTATTTATATATTTACTAGTCTATACTGCTCATACCTGGCCCATAGTGTATTCATATTTAGTCATATTCATTCATTATTTATACCACACTTACACCACTGCCTATACTGGTAGAATCTTCTATATTGTAGTCATAGTTGAACCCTAACATTGATTATACTATAATCACAATAAAGTTGAATGTTGTAACCATGTTCTTGCAAAACTGTATGATATGTGACAGTATATAATCAGACCATTGCAGTCCTAATATGTAGTGTCTTAGTATCTCAAATTAAATAAACCATGTATGAAAGGAAGTGTTGCTCCATCACCATCATTATCAGTGTTGGCAGGATTGAGATTAGTTGTACCAATATAAAACAGGCAGAATGTGATTTTACAGGAATTCAGATGAGGCTTTTGCATAATATTGGATTCATTTATTTCACATCCACATCCAGCTCTGCAGGATCATGATTACATCCAATATTAGTTTACACACAAACAAAACCTTACCACAGCCAAGCCTATGTTATTGTTTTTTCTTTTTAAATAGTATGGTGTTATTCATTTATTAAGTGGCAAGATGGTATTCATTTCATTTATGGTATGAAGTTATTCATTTCATTTATGGAAGGATATTTATTTTCCCAGTTTCAACTAGGCATGATTTTAACATGCATCATATTAGACTAATAATCAGTCATGACTTGTGTATTGTGTTTCATGTAATCCATGCTTCACTTTGTCCCAGTTTCACATCTAACCTTGAAGTCATGTCAACAGTTACACTGTTACAGTGCCCTGTCATCAATTATTCAACACCCAGTACACAGTATATTGACTGAGTTATAATGAAACACATAAGAATAGATAGATGAGTTGAGTAAAACATATATTTATTCTGGCAAAACCATAAATCAAACTGTTTCTAAAAGGAAACATAAAAACACCAGCTATGTAAAAACATTTCATGAAGGAAACAAGACATCAACTGTGTTGATTAAAAGATTCTTAAAGGAAAACATAAAGTAGCTGATTAATTTCTTTAAGGAAACAAATATATGACTGTTAAATAAATAAATAAATAATAAATGAAGACATTATTATAAATAATCATCATTTCTTAGCTAATGCCTCCGTTATAGCCAAAAAACGTTCCTCCCGTCTCTCCTCCCTCACCCTGGCCTCGTCCTCTCTCCTCCTGGCCTCCTCCTCTCTCCTCTCCTCTCTCACCCTAGCCTCCTCCTCTCTCCTCCTAGCCTCTTCGTACCTTTGGTCCTCCTTCTCCTGCTGCTCACGCTCTCTTAAAGCCTCCTTTTCCTCCATCTCCCGTAAATAATTAAAAACATCGCCCTCCTCCCTCCCTCTCTTTCTTGGCCGTGGCCTCTGGCACTCATCCTCCAGCACTACTGGATTAGAGACAGAGGGAGGAGAGACACCAACAGCGGCCTGGCCTGCTGAACTAATGAGCAGTGGTGGGCTGATGGATGGCTTGCTCCCCAAAGCTGCATCCATCAGCCCATACCATTTCCAGGTGGCTGCTGTTGTCTCTCCTCCCTCTGTACTGACGCCTGTCCTAGGACACTTCAGATCCTGCAAAAACAAGAGAATTCATGTTACTAAAACATAGTAAATAATAATCAAAGGCAAACACAGAACCCTGTAACTGACCTTGTACTTCTGCTTCAGGTTTTCCTACTTCTTCTTGACCCAGGCAGGCTGGACCTTCCCCTGCAGGTCATTTTCTACTACAAACATCCTAAGAGGACAGGGAACCCAGCAAGATTAAAGATGTATATTGTCACTCCAATTATTAACATTTAAAAAGAAAACAAAACATAGTACAAAGTATATAAATAAGCAGTTACGTATCAGTACATAAGGTATGTGATATAAAAACAAATAGCCTAATAAAAAAGTATGAGGTATAAAGCAGTACTGTATGAGTAAGGCTGACTGATACTGATTAACTGAACTGTTAAAAGGCAGTAGTGTGTGACGTGAATAATTGGCTTACATGCCTACAGTGCTCCTTTTATCACACTTCAGCACATAATAATGTTACTCATTCATATCCTTTAACGGCCGCATTTCTCTTGCCGGTGAAGAGGTCCACGTTGTCTGTCCTCCAACTAATCAGCAGCTCAGTGTGTTCATCTGATCCTAACATTAGAAATTAATTATTTTCCAGTAAAGGTGTGTTCACACCAGACCTGTTTTTTTTTCGCTGTCGCTCGGTTCGCCCCTTTGATATCGCTTCATTGCTCAGTTGCAATCGCTCGTCAATGTGGCAGAAATCAACAGACTCGCTTTGATGACGTCATGGGGGGGGGGGGGGGGGGGGTGCTTGACTGTCATGACATGTCAGCTTCATTAAAAGTATAGCTGCAAATTAAAAGCAACAATAGATGTAAAAACACACAGAGACAATACATCTGTGATCAGTCCCCTAATTTAATTTTTACAATTTTTTCAATCTTCTCCAATTTCTCGTTTTATTTTATGGAAGTGATCAATGTAAGTGCACTTGTCCTAGAGCCGCCACAACGGTTTTTATAATACAGATAACTCTGTTTAGATAAAACCTACAAGCTTCTCTTCCTATGACTTTTACTAAAAATGTGTCTTGTATGTTTTCTGAAGCCTTTAAGTTACAAAAATGAAACACACTACACTGAGCATTTATACCTCCGACCACGGCAGAGCACTGCTGAAAGTTATACATTTTGATACATCGGCCCTACAGGTGGCTATACATATTGCAAAACTCTGTAAAAGTACACCAACATACATTTTCGTTTCCAAATATTTATTTGAAAACAAAACCATTCATACGGTCAATAAAAAAACATTTTGTTAATAATAAAAAACGAATCTCAACTGCGGGACTGCGGCTGAACCGCTTTCATTCATTCAGTCGCGTGTTCTGTGTGTGTGTGTGTGTGTGTGTGTGTGTGTGTGTGTGTGTGTTAGTATGTCAGAGAGGAGGAGTATCAATAAAAAAAAGTTTCCACTAATTATTTCGGTGTTTATTTCTTTTATTCTTATTATTTTTTTAATTAAAATGCGTAATATAGCCAACAATATTATAGACCAACAGTTCACTCTAAAAACTGCTGGGTTAATAATCACCCAAACTGGGTAATTTCAGTGACCCAATGGGTAGTCACTATATCACCTACTAGGCACTGGGTCAAAAGGACCCAGGGCCCTTGGGTTACAAATTTGACCCAACATACTGGGTCGACCTATTTTACCCAAAAATGGGTCACTTTGAGCCAGTAGTGTGGGTCACTTTTTACCCTTTGTCGGGTTAATTTTATTTATTGTTATTTATGGAATTCTTTACCCAATGCTGGGCATTTCTTACCCAGCATTGGTTTATTTTTACCCTTTTGTTGGGTTAATGTTATTTAGTTATTTATGGAATTCTTTAACCAATGCTGGGTATTTCTTACCCAGCATTGGTTTATTTGATGCTTTTTCTGGGCTTTTCTGATTTCATTTCTAAAGCAATAAACATAAAACATTGTATTTAATATCAAATATATTTAAACAGTACAAAACAGTACAAAAGAACTACAAAAAGTACAATGTGTATATACATATATATATATATATATATATATATATATATATATATATATATATATATATGATGAACATGCTAACATTTAAGTACAGCATTCAAAGGGGCAATAAGAGGAATTCATTTTTAGATATAAGGAATTAAAAAATTGTAAATAGTAAAATACAAAATAGTCCAACATTCAAACAAAATGGTAAAATACAAAATACAGATCAGTGAGTGAATAAAAGTGTGAATGAGTGAGTAATTGAGTGAGTGAGTGAGTTGTGTTGTCCTACCCATGTGGAGAAAGTGGGAGGTGGACAGAGTTTGCTGCTGGTTGGGGCTGATGGAGCGTTAGGCCCTCAGACTGCCATCCTCTCTGGCAGACAGCGTCATGGGCATCCAGGGTGACCCACGGCAACCCTGTCACCTGAGCCGTCGCCAGTCAGGTAGTCTTTAGTGAGCTACAGTGCACTGATGGTCGTCCTCAGGAACCTTACTGCTGAAGACTCTGCACCTGGTAACTCATAGACGGTGGTCTGTAGGAATTCCCAAGTAGGGGAGCATTGCTTGGGGTAGTTGATGTCATAAACATAGAATGATTTAAAGCAGACATCAACTGCTGCAAGCAATGTCCTCTGTTCCTGAGCCTCACCGTTGAAAACAAAAAACACCTGAGAGATTGCATTGTCCTGTCCTAGAACTAGGACGAATGGTTCTGGTCTTCTTTTCCCGGCTTCACGGAGATACTCCGGCATGTTGGTTCCAACCTGTGAATAAAATAACAGATTCCAGTCAAGAGGGAGGAACTTTAATAATTTTACTGAAATAAATGTTAAGTCAATTGGGGGAAGTTTAATACTCCTCACAGGGGTACAGAATCATTTTCTATTTTGACATGGACTACATGGGGAAAGTAAAATATTGCTTTCAAGTGTCCCTTACATTTTACGAATAGTTCAATATTTATTTATTCATTGCATTTATATAGCACTTTTCATGACACCCAAAGCACCTGACTCTTCTCATTCACACACGTGGAGAAGCAGCGATCAAACAGCGCCAGTGTCCTCTCTGTTTACACACACACACACACACACACCCCAATGGCGGTCAGCTACCATGTGAGGTACCGCCTCAGCCCATTGGGAGCAATTCAAGGTTACTTTGACATAGGGATGCACCAAAATGAAAATTTGTGGCCGAAGCCAAATAATATTAAACGCTTGGCCGAATACCGAGTACCGAATACCGTTGTTTTTCATTAGTTTTGCAAGGGAACCCACTCCAGATTAGTGTTGTCACAGTACCAAAATTGGGACCCATGGTATGATACCAGTGAAAATATTAGGGATGCACCGAAATGAAAATTTGTGGCCGAAGCCGAATAATATTAAACGCTTGGCCGAGTACCGAATATTGTTGTTTAGTTTTTCATTAGTTTTTGCAGATGAACCCCTTCCAGATTAGTGTTGTCATGGTACCAAAATTGAGACCCACTGTACGATACCAATGAAAATATCATGGTTCTGAGTAGTATCACGATACCACAGCGAAAATGAGGCAGCAATATCACACGAGAGGGAGTGATGTTATACTCGTGAATCGTCACGGCTGTGATTTGGTCATAGGCACGAGGCTGTAGGCACGAGTATAACATCACAAGCTCGAGTGTGATATTGCTTTTATACAACAGTTCAACAGTTAAATAAGCAAGGCTGATTAAGAAATGTTGAAAATTGAGGACAAAATAGATAATTTAAGCATTTTATTTGTCTTCCGCCAACAAAAATAGTTCCCTCAGGACTCCGCTGTCACCGTTGCTATGTAACGCAGACATGGTGCGCCAGGCACTTACTCTTTATACACATTTATCTGCACGTTTCCATTAATTGTGCAGCCGGTGAAATAAGTCTCTGGTGACTGCATGGTGGACTGTCACTTCACAGGCACAGCCAACTCTGCCTTCTGATCTGACAGTATGTTGCTTTTCTCCAAGTCATTGAGCTCCGCTGATGAAACACTGACAAACCTGGATGTGTGCTCAGATGGATTCAGCTTCTCCTTTCCCTCATCTTCCTCTGATGACCATTCATAGTTCAATTCAAAACTTATTTTAGGAAATAAATCCATATTTTTGGCTGTTTGACAGTGGATGAATTAATTAGCCTACAACGCAACTGCTGACCTAACTGACACTAACTGTTAGTTTTGATTTGATTGTTGATTGCAATCAGCTGTGAGGCGGAGTGATACATACACAGTGAAATAACCGCGATGTTGTACTCCAATATCGTCACGGTTTTACTGTCTCTCGACCAATCAGATTGCAGGGCCGGAACTAACTGTTGTATAAAAAAAGATAAATCACTTTTCTATAATACATCAATGATATTTCAATGTAATAAATTACTGATTGACTTATTCATACTTCAAAAACGGCATCAATAAGTGATGAACATAGGGGGGATCAAAATAAAATAAATAAATAAAATAACAATCAACCAGCCACCCTCCTCTCCTGACAAGTAAAGAGCAGTCCCTTCATAAGTAAAGAACAGTCCCTAAAGTGCGGTGAGGTTTGTGGACCGTTACCTGCCACAAAGAGAGAAATGTGAACGGCTCGTTTCTCCTCTGACACGTCACATACCTGTGTTCGGCTGGCTCGGCTGTTCAGGTACTTCTGGGCAGTCATGCGCCAAGAAGATGATATTATTGGAGCCGACTTCTTCTCGTCGGTAAGCCGATGGCCGCCGTATTTGACAGGAATACGTATTCCTGTCTGTGTCTGTGACCCCCGTTCAACCCACAATCGGTGGGATTTGCCTTTCGTTTCTGCTGCTGGTTGAAATCTGTAGGCTGCTCGCACAGCGTGCTGAATGATTTAAGCCTATTTTGCTCGCTCTTAACTATTTTTAGTCGCGAGTGCGATGACGGACGGATCGCCACACTGCCGACATTTTACTCAGCCTGTCACGGCACGCTGTTTGATTGCGTTATCAAAACACGCCGCTATTATTCGGCCTTGCTTTTAACTTATTCCACCGAATACCGAATGTGTGTTTTTTTGCAATATTCGGCCGAATATATTCGGTTACCGAATATTCGGTGCATCCCTAGAAAATATCATGGTTCTGAGTAGTATCAGGATACCACAGTGAAAATGAGGCAGATGTGCCTTTTGTCATTTATAAAAAGATAAATCACTTTTCTATAATACATCTACGGAAGATGAGAACGGCCATGTATTTTTTAAAATTTTTTTGTGCACTGTTATCTCGTGATAACGACTTATTATTTCATTATCTCGATATAACAAAGATTGTTTTCCCGTGATAATTGTCAAGTCTGATGATTGCGCACTGGTTAATGTGATCGTCTTGATTTCAGCCTACAAGAGCTGCCGTGGTCCTGCTAGATGCCTCCTACTGCTGCTGTTATCATTAGTCACACTTCTACTGTTATTATACACCTATGATTATTGAATTTATTTATTTAATTTATTTATTGAATTGAATTATCAATTTCAATTTCAAACAACTTTATTAGTCCCACTATTCAAGCACAAAAATAGAAAATTTGATTCATCTTCAGGTTGACAGCATCACAGACCACACACACTGGTGTGTGTCTACCTTAAGTGTGTGTGGATGTGTGTGTGTGTGTGTGTGTGCATGAGAGAGAGAGAGACAGGAATGATGGAGTGTGTGTGCGCGCGCGCGTGTGTGAGAGAGAGAGAGACAGTGTGTGTGTGTGTGTGTTTGAATGTGCGAATGTGTGTGTGCATGTGCGTGCAAACGTGTGATGGAGAGAAAAAGGGATGAAGGAGTGTGTGTTTGAATGTGTGTGTGTGTGAGGAGAGAGAGAGAGACAGACAGTGACGGGGATTAAGGTGTGTGTGTGTGTGTGTGTATGTGTGTGTGAGAGGGAGGGGGGGGTGAGAGAGAGAGAGAGAGAAAGGGATGAAGGAGGAAGAGAGTGTGTGCGTGTATGTGCGAGAGAGATGGGGATGAAGCTGTGTGTGTGTGTGTGTGTGTGTGTGAGAGAGAGAGAGACAGAGAGAGGGATGGGGACAGGGATAAAGGTGTGTGTGTGTGTGTGTATGTGTGTGTGTGTGCATAAGAGAGAGAGACAGGGATGATGGAGTGTGTGTGTGATAATGAGTTTCAGATCTACACATCACTGCTCTACTTACTTTACCACAGGAAAATCCTAACATTAAAGCCAACACCAAACGTGAAGACAAATCTGAAGTGACTTTCTGTGGGGTTTTGTGTCACGAGGCTATGTAAATTAAATGACCGGGAGCCCCAACACAAAGAGAGGAAAAAGACAGATTTACAATACCTTCAGATTTCGGGATGAGTTCTTCAAGGTTCCATGACCTGAGACGCTTTTTCACATACTCATCCATGGAGTCTGAAATGAGACCAAAAAGACAGCAATCAGTTATCAACATTACATTGACATTTATATCTCCATAAATGTTCAGATGAAACATATAGGTCGGGTTGCAACAACAACAGGGTTCAACGTTAAGGTTTTTTTTCACTTGACCCGCAAGTTGGTCAGAGATCTACTTGCCCAAAGTCAGTTTTTACTTGCCCCTATACAAATTGTTTAATTTAAGCGGCTATCAAATATCAACAAAGACTACCATTAATTTTTATGCTTAGTCTTAGTCTGGATGAATATATTTATAGGCTATAGTGTTGTCATGATACCAAAATCTTTGTTTCGGTACCAATACCAATATGAATTTCGATACTTTTCCTAAGGAAAAGTCCTTTTGGATACAAACCTTTAGAACAATAAATAGTAGGGGTGTAACGGTACCAAAAAATCATGGTTCGGTAAGTACCTCAGTACGAACGTCACGGTTTGGTTGCTCAAATGTTTCACCAAGTTTGTGTTGTCTCGTGTTGTCTCCCTTTGCGATTCAGACTTTCTCTTGTCTCGCCAGCTGCGAATGTTGATACAGGTGTTGTCATACACACCACTTGCGCAATATGTGCTCCAATAGGAACAAGGAAGGTGTTTGTGTGCATAAATTAATTAAATAAATTAATGAATTGAATCAATTTAAAAAGTACCGGTATTTTCCAAATGCAGTATAGTACCATTTGGAATACTCTAGTACCGTGGCACTATTTTAGTACCGGTATTTTAATATAGGCTTGACGTCATGATGTAATTACAAATACATACATACAAGATTTAAAAAAAATCTAAAGAAAATTAGGTTAAATGTGCAATATGTAATTTGGTCTCAGACCAAAACAATAACAAAAGACAGAGATATCTGACATCATGAAGTAGCATGGGATCATGGGAGTTGTAGTCATATAACAGATACAGATCTGACGTTCTTCACTCGTTTTAACAAATAAACTGACCGTTGCAGGTTTTTGGCAGAGCGAGCTTCAGTAGCAGAAAAATAGCTCTCATTATTAGCGACTGTCTCGCTGTTATTCACACTCTATACAGAAATGCCACTTACTTTAGCTTAGCGATTAGCAATCCGCCAGTTATTTACGTGAACTGCTACTTACTTATCTTTACAGTTAGCGATGGCTTCTCCCTCTCTGCTGCTGTCTCTTGCTCAGTGCGTCTTATGTTTAGCTATTCCTCTGCCTCTTTAATAAATGCAGTTCATGGCATCAGCTCAGCATCACAGAAAGCTATCGTTACATGCTGTGGTTAGCCAGCTTCCACTCCACGTCGCTCAGCATCCCCACAGCTCCACACGCTCTTGCCAGGTGTTATGTTGATTTCTCCCACCTATTGAAAAAGTGCTTCTGCGCATGTGCATTGAGTGGGAGTATTATTTTTTCGGGTGGTATTGTACTATCAAAATATGCTACCCCTGAAATATTGATTAAAAATGTTAAAATGACATATTTAAATATGCTGCCATTAATCATATAATGTTGCTGACATTGGGGTGATTAGTATTATATGAATGCATTTAGTAGGTTACAGGGAGTACTCTTGGTAAGTATTGTGCCTTTATTGTATATAAGGTTACATACTGAGGTAGAAAACTATAACGTAGCCTACCATTTTTTTACAGACCTGTCGGTTTATCCAGCAGGAGCAGTTTTCGACAAAGCAGCAGAAATCGCCAGGACACCGGCGTCGGCAATCGGGCAACCCTTATTGTTGAGCCCTGACAAGGATTAAAACCGTACACACAGGCACGGTACGGACGCGGTGCGAAATTTCGCGTTATTGTGTTCCAAGTCCGCGCTGCGTGAACGGGTGCGGATGAACATGGACGAGAGTAGCAGCAGCGAGCTAGCAAGCTAACGTTTAACAAGCGTCAACATCAACTTGCTTTAGCACTTACCACTCTCACCGCAGCCACAAAGCTGGACAATGGACTGCCAGACGTAAATTCATAAAATTCATAAAATCATCCTGTCTGTTATCAAAAAGGACGGGGTGCTGTGAAATTATCAACCTTTCTCCCATACTGTCATGCCTGACTGGATTTTGGACTCTCCCGGTCTGCGCGACTATAAACAAACAATTTCATTGGCCTACCTGTGTAGTTCCGCCGGCGAATTCCGCGGGGGTCAAACTTTTTTCACCGCACGAAAGTTCCGCCCCGGTGTGCAAACTTCCATAAGAACCCATGAAATCAACTTTTATATTTTTCTACAAGAATAATCCGCGCGGATATTCGCCCTCAGTGAGAATGGACTTTAATGCAGGGTTAACATTTAAACCCGTTGCACCAAACTTGGTTTAAACTCAGTTTACAATTTACGTTAACCCGACAAGCCTACAGTATCAGTATCAGTAGTACTAGTTACGTAGCTAGCTAGCTACATAGCTAACTAGCTACGTAGCTAGCTAGCTAGTGATATAGCCTAACAACAGACAACAGCTAAGGTAAGCAATAGCCTAACACACAAGAAGCCGTGCTATATCGTGAATATTGGCACGGCTGTATAACATTTAATATGAAATATAGCCACTTACTTCCAAGATCCAAGGATTGTCCCGAGAAGTTCCAGGATTTGCCTTGCCCTTGTCTGCAATGCACAGCAGCGGGAACATTGACCCAATAAATGGGAATGGTGCAGCGGGAATGAGATCTGACGTTGTGGTGACCCAGTTTATGGTCAATATTCGCGCCACAACAAAAAAAAGACCCACAGATATGGTCAATGTTCGCGCCACAACAAAAAAAGACCCACAGATATGGTCAATGTTCACGCCACAACAGAAAAAGACCCACAGATATTTCACCCAAGACTCAATCTGGAAATCCATCGGTAATAAAAAAAACCTTTTTCTTCCTTTACCGACAAACGGAAGTGCAGGGGCCTCGGTGATCGCTCACGCCTTCACTTCCGGCGGTGCCCCCAGGGTATCGCCGTGTTGTTTACAAATACTATAAGGTAAATAACTCAATAAACGGTCCATGAATAAAATATTTTTTGCAGCGGATATCTTAGTTACAACATGATTGAGCTAGCAAAGCAGTTTTGTGTTGCTATGTGTGGTATTTATTCAGTTATGGGAAATCACGATGTCTGCATCAGTGGCTGCTGCTGACAGGGACAGTTAGCAAAGCTTACATCAGGACGTCATCTGTTAAAAGCCTCCCGTTGTCGGATACAACATGAAACTACTCCAGTTAGCTCAATCATGTTGTAACTAAGACATCCGCTGGGGAAAAAAAAAATATGTTGACGAGACAGCGTTTTGGTTGGAGCGGTCACAATGAGCCCGGAGCTTGCTGTTTCTGTCGGTACACATTTCCTGGGGACACCTGCACGTCTCGGCCACGCCCCCTCCATTGTGATTGGCTTAAGAGCAGCATGTTCAAACTCAAAGCCCCGCCTCCCCCCCCCTCTCTAGTCGTCTTTCACACAGGGCTGCTGACAGATTCAGATGACAGATGTAAATTGCAGAATCTGTCTTGAGAGATTCCCCAAGACTGAATTAATCACCCAATATACATAACAGACACAGCAAATGGGTCCTTCAGTTCAGCCAGCAATTATACTTCCATGCCCAGGACTTGGGCATTGTGCAGTGTAGTCTGTTGGGGTTACCCAGATTGTGGTCAATATTCGTGCCACAACAATAAAAGACCCAAAGATATTTCACCCAAGACTAAATAAATCACCCAATCTGGGTCTGTTGTCAACGACCCAGCGATTGAGTCATTAAATTCACCCAGCAGTTTTTAGTGTGTTAATCTAATTTATTATTGTAGAATGTATTTAGCAAATCACCACTTTCAACTGGAGACACAGTGCAGCAGCAGCCCAGCAGCAAAAAGAGAAAAAAAAAAGGAATTATAAAAAGCCGACAAATAGTGTTAATTAATTGACATGAGACACTGGAGAGGTTGTCAGTCCTATTCTATAGTCTGTCATATTTTTTTTATTTTATCATAACTTCTTGGAAATTACTCAAATGCATTTTTGGTGTGCTTCTGAGCACACAGGCAGCATAAACAATGAAGTTACATATGTTGCGGCGCTTGGAGGGGCGCTGTAATCCTGGCGGTCCTTAAGCACCATGGACAGTGCCAATGCATCTATCACTGTAGCGCAGAGGCTCTGATGCCTGAGAGAGCATGTGAGCGGAGTTGGAGCTGCCTGGAGCGAGGAGTGGGAGGATTTTGTATGTATGTGCCAAAATATGTAAAAAAAAAAAAAAAATCATAATTTCTTCGTCTTTTGTGTAATAAAATATTTGGAAACGAAAATGTATGCTTTGGTGTGCTTTTACAGAGTTTTGCAATATGTATAGCCTACCTATGTATCAAAATGTATAATTTTCAACTTTTTATAATTATTCATTTTTATACCTCCACGGTTGGAGGTATAAATGCTCAGAAGTCTAGTGTGTTTCATTTTTGTAACTTTAAGGGCCCTATTTAGATGGTCTAAAACGCAAAGCGCCAGGCGTGTGGCGCATGGGCGTGTCCCAGTCACTTGCTAGTTAGACAGCATGTTTTCAGACTGTGCGCCATGGCGCCATGGCGGAGAGTCTAAAAGGGTTGGACTTACTCTGTCACCTCTCATTCCCTTTAAAAGAGGCGCACGGCGGAGAGCTAGTTAGATGGCGGACCTACCAACTGAAAAGAGTGAGTGTTTTACAGCTGAGGAGACGATATATGTATCTCTGTATCGACTGTCCCGTCACATCTGATGTCAGATCAAAGGGGATTGGCACCGTTTGGCACGTTTGGCACGCGTAATGGAAACCCAACCTGATTTGATTAACACTGCTGCAATCTAATAAGTTCACATCCCTCTCAGACAGCCACAAACAGCCACAGCATCAGATAGGGAGTATATATTCAGCATCTGTCATCTTAGAAAAGCCAAAAGAAAAGAAACAGAGTGAGACTGCGAGAGAGAAAGAGAGAGAGCGCGCGCGCGCACGAGAGAAACGCTGTCAACAAATTGTAAATTATTCAATTTATTTTATTTTAACTCGGGAGGTTAGAGAGCCCATCTCCCTCTCCAGCATCCTGAACCCCCCCGCCTGGAGGTGCAGGAAGGGCTGGTCCCGTGGCTGCACCCGGGCCCGTCTGGTCTGGCCGCGCACTGGCTGCGGAGCTGGGGTCATCCTCCTCCTCCTCCTCCTCCTCCTGACAAGATGATCTTCAGTTTTAAGCTTTTTTTTAACATATACATTTGTACTTGTAGGGCTATAAGTTTACGTTTTAAGTTCACAGAAGCTGGTTATTGTTGTGTTTATGTCAAAATAAAGTTTATCAAACGTTTTCACATCTTTGATTTTGTGATTTACATGCCAAAATGATCACAATTCATTTGGGAAAGACAAGTTCATTTTACAGGCTATGCATCATCAGCCCGTGGAGGTCTGCTCGCAGTTCCGTATATTCGGACACTGCAGCTTGGACCTCCCAGATTATGATTATCATTATTACTGCGATTAGATCATTCTGATTAATGACTGACCATTAAGACGTGTTTCTGATAAATATTTTAATGTGCACAATAATAACCTTTCACATTGTAATCATATTTTTATTTGTTATCTTTTGCATATGTGTGGCTGCTCCGTGTGTGTCTGAGCAGAGTGCACGTGCGTTGTGCACCCGCCTAGAGACGCATATTACTAACTTGTTTAACAGCAAAATACTGCACCGTTGACTTTAGACCAGGTTTTTGTTGGTCACTGGCGCATTTGCTTTTTACATCATCTAACTAGCAACGCGCCATGACTGCGCCTGACCACTCCTCATTTTTAGACCAACACACCCAGAGAGGCGCAAGTTCATTTGCTAGTTAGGCGACGAGGGCGCAGGGCGTGAAAATGACAACTGCGCCTGCATCTAAATAGCAATGACACTTGCGACATGGATTATGCGCCCTCCGCCGTCTGCTTTAGACCATCTAAATAGGGCCCAAAGGCTTCAGAAAACATACAAGACACATACAAAGTCATAGGAAGAGAAGCATGTAGGTTTTATCTCAGAGTTATTTGCATTATAAAAACCGTTGTGGCGGCTCTAGGACAAGTGCACTTACATTGAACACTTCCATAAAATAAAACGAGAAATTGGAGAAGATTGAAAATATTAAAATTATAGGGAACTGATCACAGATGCATTGTGTCTGTGTGTTTTTACATCTATTGTTGCTTTTAATTTGCAGCTATACGTTTAATAAAGCTGACATGTCATGACAGTCAAGAACCCCCCGGGATTCCGGGGTTACGGCAGCCAATCAGCGTTGAGCTGCAAGCGACAGGACCCAGCGAAATACAGCTCCAGATGAGATTTCTCATCTCAAGCGACGAGCAAAAAATCGCTCTGTCGCTGTCGCTCGGAGCCCAAGCGATTTTTCTCCTGGGCGAATATACGCTCAATCGCCCCTTTGCATTGACTTTGTATGTAAACTCGTCGCTAGCGAAAAAAAAAATAGGTCCGGTGTGAACACACCTTCAGAAAAGGCAGTTAATGTTGATGACCGACTAGTAACTTACTTAACAAACTAGCGAATGTACTTAATATCCGAGTGCATCATCAACAACTTCATGTGAGGTGAATGTATGTCTAACAGTCGTACATGTTATCATCTTAGCTTCGTGCAACAATGGTATATTAATGTTTTAATCATACATACGAGCAGTAAAGATGTAAAATGGTACTTACACTTGAATGCGCTGTCGTCCGTCATAACGTTGCTCATTTTTTTCTTTCTCTGTGTCGTGTTGTCTGTGTTGTGTTTTGTTGTGTTGTCTGTGTCATGTTGTCTTCCGTGTTATATGTGGGCGTTGGTTGTACACGCAGCTCAGTCAGTGCGACACAACCTCCGCTGCGCAAAGGATTGTGGGTCAGAATGGCCAAAGAAGCATGCTGACACGCATACTGCGAAATATGACCGGATGTAGTAGAACATCCTGGTACTTTTGGCATACTGCATCTGACATACTATGTATTGGAACACACTAATTCTTTTTCTGGCATACTAAATAGTATGGTAGTATGGGTATTGGAACGCAGGGCTGAACTAATAAGATGCCTTGATTAGCTCACCTGGTAGTCTGGGTGACACTTGTACAAAGGCTCCAACCCGCGGCCCTTATGCTTAAAGCTGTTCTATCGAACAAAGTGATAAAGCAAAAAAAAGAAAAATACCCGAATCAGGCCTGCTCAATCTCCTTTTATTTGCTGCGGCATCTTCTCCAGTTGACTGTGCACCTGATGCATTGTTTGAGAAAGTTATGGCTAGTTGTTATAGTCACTGGTGTATCATTGATTGTAAATGGGTGCTTTGGTCTGATTAAGATTTATCAGAGTACCTTTGTTTACTGATTATTATTTTCATTTGCCTTTTAGCCATTAAATCATGTGTGTACTTCAACTATTTGCAGAAATTCTCTGAAAGGTCAATAAACTGTTGAACGGCTCTCTTCTCTGGTCTTCATGCTTTAACTGGTGTGCTAATAATTATGGCAATAATAATAATTTGGCTTTTACAAAGTTTCTACAGCAGGAAACACAACATGTGTGGACTCTTTGTTGTGGTAGGTGCCAGTCATTGGTTGACATTAGCAGACTCCATTATTTAACTAACGTTAGCTAGTGTTGCACCCTGTTAGCAGTGTGGGAGACTGGGGTAAGTTGAGCATAGGGGCAAGTTGAGCTGCCCCTTGTTGCTAGGAAACCGTAAATAAAATTGAGCATGTGACCAAATATTTAGGAGGAAGGCATCATTTTTCATTTTTTTCACTCATGATAGTGAATTTAGTCTATTATAAGTTTCATGGGGATTGTGTTTAGACCAAAATAGATCATTTTTAATTTGTTTTATACACCAATTGTGGTATCTATTGGCTACAAAATGAGGTAGTGCAGCTAGCATGAAAGTGCACCATTTTAGCTGTGGGGGCTAATAAAGTCAATATGTTATGGGGTAAGTTGAGCAATTTGAACAGGGGTGTGGCTGAACTTACCCCATACACTTAATGGGTGTATTTTCACAAAGAAAAGGAAAAGAAGAAGGCTAGAGAACTTCTCAAGAAACAGGTTGGAAAAAAACAAAAGAAACAGCAACCCATCGTGGAAAGCAGCTCAGAGAGTGACACCATGATTCCACTTGACACAGACCACAAGAGTTCGGAAACAAGTGATTAAGAAAATGAAAATACTGAGATGGCAGTGGGGGACTTTGTAGTTGTAAACTTTAAGGGTAAATCAAGAAATTACTGCTATATTGGCTTGCTGGAGAAGGTCGCAGGTGATGACTTGTGAGTGTAAGTTTCTGAGAAGAGGCAAAGCTGGATATGGTAAACCAAGCTTTACTTTCAAGGAGAATGATGAGGGATTCTTCCCAAGAAGCGATGTAATCGCAAAACTCCACAAACCTCACAGAGTAGGCAAGGAAGCACAGCAAGGAAGTCCCAGCAGTTTGTATTCCCCTGCAGCCTGGACAGGTGGAATATTGAGTAAAGGGGCAGGTGGGATATGGATGGAAGGAGGGAGGGGGGTGAATGGAACGAGAGTAAGATGGAGGGAGGAGTCTAGAGAGGATGAGGGAGGACATATAGAGGTAGGATGATGAGAGAATGAGAGTTTCGGTTCAGAATGCTCAAATGTGTTAATAAACAAGTTCAAATTATAATACCTTAATTTCCACAACTGGCCCTCCTGTTAGTAAGGACACCAAACTAGGATTCACGTCTACGGATTTAGTTCAGTGTTTTCTTTCCAAAAACACAGGGAAGGAGGGAGATGGCTCGATTCCTATGCTCAACTTACTACAGACAGGGGGTAAGTTGTGCCACAAAACCACATTTTTTTTGGACATGCTATATTATCAAAACAGTTATGTTTACACGCATTCTGTTTGTTTGTAAGATTGCACAACATCCTGAAATATATGCACATATATTAGTTAGAAACAAAACTATAATAACCTTGATGTAGTGATCCTGAATATGAAAAGTGGCTCATCTTACCCCGGTCTCCCCTAGTGGAGCTGACGAGACGCAAGGCATGCAAACAGTAAAGAAATTAGAAAAAAAAAACTGGGAAAAAAAGGCAGAATAATGTAAAATCCCCATCAACAGTAGGGAGGTCAGAGGTTACAGCACCAAAACACAACAGAAGAAACAAACCTACTTGAGTTCTTTCTCTCAGTGGGCTTCAGAATGTGAGCTGCTGCTACACCTTAGGAGGCATTTTCTATATATATTCTACTGTGTCGGAAGCTGTTCTGTCCAGTTTAGTCGGTCCTGCAGTCTAGCCACTGTCACATGCATAGTGACACACACACACACACACACACACACACACTAATCTCACAATGTGTTCTTGTTTTCAACTAATTAGAGCTGATTTCAGTCTGAATACGTTTTTTCTCTGCAGAGGATTTCAGACGTCATGAGACTCTACACATTGCTGGCACACACTAATGCTGCACACCTCACTGCAGCATACAAACTGTTACGCTAAAATGTATTTGAGAGGCAGTTTTATTTCTTGAGGGAAAAAAATATTTGACTGTTGATTTACATGTTTTTCTCTCAGTGGTTATGACTTCTTATTATATTTAAACTTGACTGATTAAATGAATAATAAATGGGGCTATTACTGCAATGTCAGAGTTATTATTTAATGAAAAATTTGGAAAATTTAATCAATCAACCAATCAATCAATTTTATTTCTAAAGCCCAATATCACAAATCACAATTTGCCTCACAGGGCTTTACAGCATACGACATCCCTCTGTCCTTATGACCCTCGCAGCGGATAAGGAAAAACTCCCCAAAAAAAACCCTTTAACAGGGGAAAAAACACGGTAGAAACCTCAGGAAGAGCAACTGAGGAGGGATCCCTCTTCCAGGACGGACAGACGTGCAATAGATGTCGTACAGAACAGATCAGCATAATAAATTAACAGTAATCCGCATGACACAATGAGACAGAGAGAGACAGAGAGAGAGAGAGAGAGAGAGAGAAATTCTGACAATTGAACTTCCAACAGGAAGAGGAATCACTCAGTCATCTCGTGCCCTCTTCCTCTGGCACCGACTGGAGAATTAACTCCTCCAGCTGTTCATCTCCAGCAACCAATGAACTTACTGTATTATCACGGAACGGGGGTGGATGGAAACAGGCATTATAAAGCATATTATTTTCTTCTGCTGATCTTCTGGATACATCGCACATGTTTTGTGCAACATTTGGGAACTTTTGCTTTTGATGTGTGAGTGATCCAACCACTAGAGGTGCTGCTGGGTGGATTTTGTTACCTTTGGACAGCGCCAGGCTAGCAGTTTCCCCCTGTTTCCACTCTTTATACTAAGCTAGGCTAACTGCTGCACCTTCATATCTGACACACAGCGATAAATATGTCATTAAATATTATTCTGTGTCAGTTGTCAATAAATAGAGTTAATCAGTTATGTATATTTAGTGAATTATGCTTCACTGATATGATGCTAAAGGTTGTAGAGTTTGGAAACAATTGAGCAGAAATTATGTCAGTTTTCATATGGTTTGTTTTTATCAGTGCACACACAGGGTTAATACAGTGGCAGACTTAACACAGTTTGACACAATCCAATATCACAACAAGGCAAATTATGGGCACAGTTAAATCAGCAAATATTAAGTACTAAATTCTATTGTTTCCCCAGTTAGTCCCTTTTGTTTTCATTCCCAGAATTTGGTTGGAGTTCAGGTGGTTCAGGTTCTGGTTGCGATGGTTCAGTTTTAGTTGGTTTTGGCCCAGACACAGGTACAGCCGACAGCCACAGAGCGGTAGGACGCTGTGTAACACCGTCCACCGTCCTGTGGGTTCAGGACCAGGATGTTCTGGTAGATGGGGACTGAGTTCAGGTTGTGTCTGTCCGTCTGTCCTGGGTTGGGACTGGAACAGAAGCTACTGCTGCACTCAGCCTCCCAGATAGTGGAGGGGATCCGGTGCTTCACTGTGGACGACCTGGACAGACAACAGCATTGAGTCAACAAGAACTGAGTGGCTGTGTGCCGTAGGGAGACAGGAAGGAACATTCAGACCAAATGATTATAAAATGAGATCTCACACTTAATGTGACTTCATAATTTTATAAACTATATAAATATAAAGTATATATAAATGTTTAGTAGGATGGAAAAAAAATGCAAAATAGGTTTGAAACACTGAAAAAAGAAAATTAAATAAGAAAATAAAACAAAGTCATTTTAACTGCTGAAGCCACTTGGGTGACTTAAAAGAAAAATAAATCTTTTTATTTTATTTTATGATCATTTACATAATTTCATGGGCATTAGCAAAATGATATGTTAAAATCTAATATGTTAAAATCTGATTGGCTGCAGCGAATTTCATGGAAGAGATTGTGGACACATTTTCTTGCTGTGAGGAATGGCTTCAAAATCAACAAATGAGGGGCGACCTCTACCTCAGTGTGCTTTGCAGCAAGTTGGGCTCAATTCGGACTTGCGGCCCTTTGCCCTTTGTCATCCCCCCTCTCTCTCCCCACTTTCCTGTCACTCTTCAGCTACACTAGGATACAGACAAAGAGCCCTAAAAAAATCTTAAAAGAACTGACAAACATAAAGAGAAATGTAAATGTCTCTATTAGTTTATATAATAAATCTTACAATAAGACTTTTGTTGTATTTTGTTGTATTTACCATGAAAAGTTTGAGTCTAGAGGCTTTTCGGGAGAATATGAGCTGTACAGTAAAATACTGTATTACTTTTTTACTTTGTTGTGCCAGGAAAACATGTAAAGGGGTGGAAGTTTGTTAGCCTATTTGTGAATCTCGATTTTATTTGAGTAAAGTTCATATTATTTCTTTTTCTTTTTTTTTTTTACTCATTTACTGATTAATTTGCTGCTTTTTAAGGACTCAGGTGTATTTCTGTTTACAGTTTTATATTCTCTCTCTTTTTTTAACTTAAAGATTGATATAAAGATCAATTCAAAATTCTTTATTTGATGTTTTGGTTGAAGAATTAAAAACCAGGATCCAATGATATTTGGAACATAAGAGCAGAGTCACTCCATCAAAGGACGGACATATATTTACTGTTAGAAACATTTAGTTTAGTTCTATATTCACTGAATAACCCACTCATTGACTTGTTCATTCATTCATTCATTCATTCATTCATGTGTTTTTCTGTGTGTGGTTAGACTGACTTCCAGATCCATGGAGCCAAAGATCTGCGGTGGATGTTCCCGTTTCCCTCAGATGAGGAGGAGACCTCTGTGGAGAACGCCAACTTAAGGGTACAACCAGGAGGAGGAAGAGGAGTCACTGTGTCTCTGGGGGAGCAGCAGACAACTACCAACAATACACTGCAACATGCCTACAGACAGGAGAGAAGAGGTTATTACTCTAAATTTAAATGAGCCAAAGCCTCCCTTGAAATAAAGGCCAATTATGCAGAATATTACATGTATTTCTGGGGCGCTATCCCAGCTGTCATTGGGCAAGAGGCAGGGTACACCCAGGACAGGTCACCAGACTGTCACAGGGCTGACAAACTGAAGCACCAAGCAGAGACAGACAACTATTCATATTCACATTCATGCTTATGGCCAATTTAGAGTGCCCACTTAACCTAACCTGCATGTCTTTGAACTGTGGGGGAAAGCTGGAGCACCTGGAGAAAACCCAAGATGACAGGGGGAGAACATGCAAACTGCACACAGAAGGGCTAACCACTGCACCACTGTGCCGCCCCAAGTCAAAGATATCCTTGAATAAAGGTCACTTTTTACAAACAAACTGAAAAACTAAAGCTCATCAATGTGATATTAGTTTCACCTGGGTAAGAAGATCCAGATCACTCATATGATTTTAAAGGAAAGTATTTCTATTTGAAGCACATGCAGAAATATTTTGGAGGGAAACCGCTCATCTCTTTCAGATACAAAAGTGAAAGTCTACGGCAGTCTAATCACTGAAGGAGAAATGACACTAACAACTCATTTCTTGTACAATCGCGGCTTCTTGCTCAAATGAGCAAGTTATTCTTTCCTAACAGCAAAATGTATTTTAAGAACATTTTTAAAAAATGCACTTTATTTAGATACATTTATTATTAATAGTTTTATATACTTTTTTTTTTTTTTAGATTTTTCTTTGTATCTCTTGAACCCTTAGGTTCATCCCAAATACGTCTTCAACTGTTTAACCGACAATATATGCATAATACAGGTATAGTTGTGAATATACTCGCGAAGGTTAAATTAAAGTTGTGTGTGGGAACAATGCTCAGCCAAAAACCATGAGCTCATAATGACACCATCAGTTATCTCATACTTTAGTTTTGTTTTAAGATTTATATCAGCTGATAATCAGACTGATTCACCATTATGATGCACTTATTGATTTCTCATTCATTGTATTTGAAAGCCTATGTCATTTTGGAGATGTTGGCGGCAAATTCGACTTCTGAAAGCAGGTTTATCGATCCCAGGTCAGTGTCATCAGTTCATATTAATAAAGTTGTAGATGCTCACCAGCAGTGTGCAGGCACTGTGTCTCAGCTTCATGTTTTCTCCCTTGGTCCTGTCCAGTTTGTGCATGTCACAACTCTGAGTTGAGTTGTATTTATCTAGATGCGTGACCCTCTGATCTGATAACCAGGCGGTTAAATGAGAGGGGAGATTCCTGTTATCTCTGCAGTCCATCTATCTCAGGAGACGAAAGTCTGTGATCGACAGTTTGAGAGATGACAATGATGATGTTCTCTTCACTGATAACATCTCTGGCAACTGAAAGCTCTCAGGACTGCTGACTCTTCTGATTTTGACTTGACAACTTTATTTTCAGTTCTAAAGTTTCTGAAGATACTAAACACATCAGAATTATTTTTGGGGAAATGTGCTGAAAATGATTCAAAAGACATCTAGAATATTTCAATCAGATCAAATAATGCAGCATAATACGTAAGTGTGAGAGTGAAGGAGCCAAAGCTGCCAAATGAGAGATCCTTGGTTCCATAGCATCAGTTTTAAGCAACGTCAATACGCATGACGTGCTGCGCAGCTGTATCACCTGTCAAACTGACTGCTAAAACAGAACCCCTTATTTCAGAACAATTTAAAACCCTTACACTTACTTAGATAGATACATAGATAGATAGATAGATACATAGATACATAGATACATAGAAGCATGTAAGCATCCTGTAAAAGTCTCACATATACAGGAGGCCTTTTTTCACTGATGTAAATTGTTTAACATAGCTGAATGTTAGTGGCATTATGAGTATACAGTTGTGGATTTTAATGATCTTTTCATATTCCTGTTAAACCTGATTTATGCAGTGTTATTTTTTAGGATAACTTGGGCTATTTATTTACTTTCATTACTGTTATCTGCACTATAAAACACCACACAGCTGTTTAAAAATGTGCGTATGTTGATTGTAAAATAAAAAAACAACAAACAAATTGCTGCTTTATGTGATGCCACAACACTTTACAGTTAAATGATCCATATATTCCAAGGTGATGGTGCATTATATTGCATGTCATTTTGTTTTCTATTATAGTATCTGTAGATCCTTATACACGCAACTGCACAGTCAGGCCTGTGAGAGTGAACTGTGTGAAGGGGAAATCTGCATGAACTTTGAGGATCTCCATTGTCACACCACTTGATAAAAGACTTCTGTGTGGGACACACCAGTGTTTCCTCGCTCTAAGCTCCTCCAAAAGCCTCCTCTCTCCTCATCACTTCAAGGTGCATTTGAGGGATTGGAAGGTCCTTCATGATCACAGCATAAGATAAAATAAAATATATGAGGAATAGAACAATATATACAAAATATACAGAATATACACTTAAATGTGATCTAAAGTGCAGGAGATAAATAGATTATTGTTGGTGATAAATATACCGTGAAAAAAGGCAGCTAATCAGATGAGGTTTGTATTGATTAGTGCTATTGCCCTGTTATAAAAACTATCCTAGAGTCTATTTGTCCGTGACTTCAGCGCCCTGAATCTCCTGCCAGAGGGCAGCAGCTCAATAAGCCCTGTAGACACTGTGTGATTTTGGGCTGTCCCAGACAAAAGATTACCATCGTGACAGAAATATGGCAATCTTTGGTTGTGGCTCTAAAACAGTGGTCCTATGTGGCAAAGTGAGAGAGAGGTTCAAGGATGGCCGCTGTCATGGTCTTGCAATCAAAGACAGTCTGGAATAAAATCTTTACACTGTCAGAAATTTGGGACGATCATCTCAGTGTGTGACTGCTGTGACACACTGGCGCTAAACCCAAACAAACAGTTGGATAACAGCTCACCATGGAGGCAAGACATCCATCCATCCATCCATTTTCTAACGGCTTATCCTCTTGGGGGGGGGGGGGGGGAGGGGGGGGGGCTGGAGCCTATCCCAGCTGACATTGGGCGAGAGGCAGGGTACACCCTGGACAGGTCGCCAGACTATCACAGGGCTGACACATAGAGACAGACAACCATTCACACTCACATTCACACCTACGGACAATTTAGAGTCACCAATTAACCTGCATGTCTTTGGACTGTGGGAGGAAGCCGGAGTACCCGGAGAGAACCCACGCTGACAGGGGGAGAACGTGCAAAATCCGCACAGAAGGGCTCCCACACCTGGGATCGAACCATGAACCCTCTTGCTGTGAGGTGACAGTGCTAACCACCACACCACCGTGCCGCCCCAGAAGAGGCAAGACATGGTAAAAGAAATGTGTGAGATTCCAGGAAAGAGGAAACCTTGTGGAGTTGTGGCAGCAGAAGCCTTGCCTGTATGATGTGTCCTCCAGCTCTGACCATGATCGCGTAAAGAAGGACGAAGCATGGAAGGACATAGCGGCAGAGTCGCAGCTGCCAGGTGAGCAACCTAGCAGCTAGCAAACACACACAGACACACAGCAGAATAATTTCTCACAAAACTTTAGGTTATTTAATAATGTGACCCTCTATGTTGTACTTCACAGTTGGAGAAGTAATAATCCATGCAGCATCCTTGAGCACTCACTATGGGAAGCTATTGCATCGTACGTGGTAGCCTGCTGTCATCGTACAGTCTGCATACATCAAACCTGATTCTGTACCAAAGTTTATTAGACTCATGCTGCACAGTGTAGTTTGCACTAAACTTCGTAAGTATTGGACACATTCAAATGTTTAGAAAACATCATACTGCAGGTGGAAACAGGTTAGTAAACATTTTGGCGCCCAAATTGTTTGAATGAACCTGCTGAGCAACAGATGAATGGATTAAGTGGAACAATTTTCAGAAGAACTACGGTTTTATTTGATGATTATTGATATGTAAACAACTGTTGTATTTGCTAACTTTAAGTGGTTTACTCATAAGACCTACGGTCAAAAGCTGCGCTCCTCGCTGTTTAATTGATGCTGACCATTTCAAAATACAGCAGGTTAAATAAATCCTTCTGTCAGACAAAAAACAAACTAAACAAAACAGAGTTGCTGATGCAGTTCTTAAACACTCCAAAAGGTCAAGACAATGTAAATCCAAAAATATTCAGTCCAAACACATCATTACATCCATAGATATCCATGAACTGCTGCTGCATTGTTTCAAATGTTCAAATTTCTCCACATATTATCCATAATTTCTTCAGTTAGCATGTAAATATGCTGATATTTACATATCAAAATGGTGCCGAACTCCTGACATTTTGACATACACCTTACTTGAGCCTTTAGGAGCTTCCATGCCCGCCCCATAGCCAACAATAGCCAACGGGGGCCTGTGTTCACTTTCAAGGTCTTGTGTCACTTCTTAGATTACAGAGCCAATCAAAAGCCAGTGACTGGCCTGACGGTTTATGGGTCTTATAGTCAATGACACTCCAGACCTCCACAGAAGGTCTGAACCCTTTCCTAGCACCATAGCCTGTTCTAAATGTACAGGAATGATACACAAATTGCTCTGGTACAGTCTTTCGTATCAATTTAGGTTTTGTAGAATTGTTTTTGTATTTAGTAAGCTCCTAAAAAGACATTTCTGCCTGTGTTAATAAGTTTTTCACACATAATCACACATTCAGTACATTATTTTAGCCTCTTTTTAGAGAAGCACCTGGACAAAACCTTAGAAAACATATGTAAAGTATTTATTTTCTGTGATGTTATCTACTTTGAATTTGGACTGTGTGAGGCCTCATGCTATGGCCCCATTGTTTTCCAGCTAATACCTCTCAGCTATAGACATCAGCAGCATCTTTTTTCAAGAAAATATTTAGGCAAAGAAAAAACCCTTTTATTTCAGTGTGTTGCAGCATAAATAACTAGGTGACAGAAGCACTTACAGTGATTCTGACTGGTGGGGAGAAAACTTCAAATGAAACCATACATGCATGCGCTAAAAATGGAACAAGAACATTGAGGTGAAATTTACAAGATGCTTAACAGGTCAAAACACAGTAACAGATCAAGATCAGCCTTAGGTGGCTGGAAAGCAAAGGCATCAGCAACATCAGTCTGACAGGGAATGGAAATGTGCCGGTTATATATTGCAGAACTGATAAGCGAAATTAGACATAGGTGAGCCAGTGGATGAGAGAGTCAGGTTACTGTGGCAGGTGGGAGCATCGGAGGGCATCTGGTGGATGGATGGAGAATGACACTGCAGGGGGCAGAGGCAGACTTTATGATGTTCAAGCAGCAAAGTCCAAAACAGCAGTTATACATTGTTATACAAACGTTTAGAAGATTATTTTTTTATTTATGTTTATCATTATATGTAATCATTTGCACTCATAAAGATGGTTAAAAATGATTTCCCTAACTACGACCACCATGCAGACAGCAGCCTGTGTGACTTCCTGTTTCCATACATGGAACTCTGAGAGCAGAGAGCCTCCTGTGCTGTGGCTCCACCCCTCACTGTGACATCATGCTGTGTGGTTTTGGATGTCTGCTGTGAAGTTTGAGCAGAGTGTTTCGATCAGAGCCGTCAGCAGCTTCTCTCTGACCTCGTTTGGGAGAGGAAACCGGAAACAATGAGCACTAATCTGATAAATCACCGGGTTTTAACCTGCTGCTGGTTTCCGTCAGAGCTGTCAGCACTTTTCACACACGCCACAACCTGAATCTGCACTGTGAACCTCTACAACCTCTCCACCAGGAGGACACTGGGAGGCTCAAATAGTCATTAAAGACCTTAAAATTAAATGGAAGAGAGAAAACTTTACCAGTTTCACATGTTTACCACTGATGGGGCAGAAATGTGAAGTTTGTCCTGAGGATGGCACCAGAGGAAACAACATGTTGCATCTACAGTGCAATATATAGAATTCGTTTAGCTTAGACTCAGCTGTACCTCTGTATATTTTGTACAAAAGGTGAGCATTTTATACAACATGTGGTAGAAATGTCTCTTATGGAAAGGCAAACAGAGAATTCAGCTGTAAGATGACATTTTCAAATCTGAACTATAATGCAATAATTAATTCTGCATTATTTCCAAAAAGGTCATTCTTTGTACAGACTCGTATTCAGCACTGATAACAATGCAGTCATTTACATCCAGTAGTAGGCAGGATATTGTTACTGAAATCTATTAATTTCTGTACAGATTTAATAATATGAATAGCTGTATACAGCATTACACATTTCCATCCATTTATGTGGATTCCAGCTTAAAGTGGAGTTAAGGGCAATGAAACTGCTGATTCATTAGCAGAACAGGCTCTGAAACATGAAGAGATTGTGGACATATCACCTAGTAAAGCAGAAGTAAAAGGAATTATTAAAAGAAACATCATTAAAGAGTGGCAGCACATGGCTGGGACACTAGAAACACAGGAGGACACCCGTATGCAACGCAACGAGACGTGGGCACAGTGAAAATGGCAAGAAGTTGCACTAAAGAGTAGATCTTTTTAACAAGGTTAAGAGTTATACATACAAGACTTAATTACTCTTAATAAACGAACATCCTTCAGGATCATGTGAGCACTATCAGGAATCAGTGGAACATGTAGTTTTGTATTGACAAAAGTATTCTTGAGACTGTGAAAAATGAAAGAGGGAAATCCAAAAGCCAAGAGTGGAAGAATTCAGTTTAAAAAAATGACAATGGTACAATGGTATTTCATAATAATATCATTAGTTATCTGTTAACAGCAGCCTCCAGTTATGAATGTTTCACAGGAGGAGTTAAAGTTGTTGACAAATGTTGCAGAAATCTTGATCAGTTAAAATGATTTATGGCTTGAGATCCTTGGAATCACTGGAAAGACTGATGCATTCCTGCAAGGTAATCATCTGTACACCACTAATGTGACTAATTTATAATGTTATATAGGTACAAAGTGCATTGAAATGCTTTCTTACTGTGTCCAGTACATTATGAAAACAATAGCAGTCAAAATGGAGCAAATGTAAAAGACATAAGTAATAAAGTCTAAGGGAATAGTTTACAATGAGTCTTACGGTAAAGTGAATATAGACATAAAGTAAGAGAAAATTATAAAATGTAAGTATAAATATATCAAATTTCTAAATCATAAAGTAAATAAATAATGATAATAATAATTAAAGCTGCAATTTGTGATGAACTTGACCCTAGCACTTTTATGCAACTTGGGGGTGCTGGCAGGGTGCTGGCTGATGCAGCACTTAATTTCTATGAAAGTGAGACACTGCACACAGGAGTGAGATGGCATATCCCTCACAGAGTGTGTGTGGTGGAATGACCTATTTCACATTTTTGCCACTTCCCCTTTCCACTAGGGGGTGCCGGAGAATGCAATATGACCAGTGTTGGGCAGTAGCGTCACTTCAGTAGCGGACGTTTGTAGTTTAACTACATTTCTCAGTAGCTTGGTGGTAGCGTCGCTGTTTTCTGAATCAAGTAACTTCTCAGTAGTTAAGCTCTTTTATTGATCACTTAGTGTGGTAGCGTCCACACAAGCTACATTTCCAAAATCATTTCTGAAGATCAAACGAGGCGGGGATTTCTGTCATGGACTGAAATAAAACTGTCACCGCTACCACACAGAGTCACTTCCGCATGAACCTGACGGGGGACAGCCCTCCATTCCCAAACACCGTTGTTCCGAACGACCCCACTCCGAAATTGATTTTCAAGTCCATATCAAGTTTCCTGCATCAAACGCTGCTGCCCGCTCTCCGGCCACACTCGCACAATTCTGAAACTCGTTGTAATACAAAAGCTTGAAATGAACGTTCAACTCATTGTTTTTTATTGAAAATATGTCACTGTCTTCATTTATTATGTATAATTTCGCTAGCACCAAACACATTTAAAGGAGACGCTTGTCAAGTCTTTTTACACGTGCCATCCGTGGTACTGAAATTCCCCCTGCAGCCGCCACTCTCTGCTGACAGCAGACCAGGGGAGAAAAAAAAAGACATTTCTTTGCTCTGTGCTTTCAGAAAATAACCAGGGTTAGGTTAAGAAAGACCAACGGTCTGTACAGCAGTCCCACTGTGTTTGCCAGGGCATATCAGGCTGTGTGATTATGTGCAAAGTTTGGTTTAACGCATTGGAGCAATTTCATACAATTTCGGACATTTAACGTGATAAACTAATTTCACTTCAACATGGTCATTTGCTTAGAGGATTCAGCTGAAGCATAATGAGTGTTATATGTCATTAAGATTAAGTATTTGCTTGTTTTGAGGTTAATTATGCACATAATCCATTTGACCCCATCATGAATGGGATTTTTATTTGTTCCTGCAGACAGAGGCAAAAGGATCAATGCACAGCCTCCGTTTCCTTTGCGTCTGTCTCGTTCATTCAAACTTTGTAAACACGGTTGGGATTTGTAGGGGACATACATGTGTATGCTGCTCACTATAAAATGTGTTTACTAAAATGTGTGTACTAGCCTCATGTCTAGTCAAAACAGATCTCTTTACACTTAAAAAAATACTTGTTTCAAGCAAATTTTCACTTGAAATAAGTATGAAAATCTGCCCATGGAACAAGTTTTTTTTTTTTGCTTGCAATAAGAAAAAAAAACTTGCTCCATGGACAGATTTCTTTCTACTTATTTCAAGTGAAAATTGTTTATAAACAAGTTACTTTTTAGGTTATGAGTCTTATTTCAATTGTAATGAGATTTGTTTTGACTAGAAATAAATATTCTTGGTAAGATTTTGAGTTTTTGCAGTGTACATACACATACATACATACACGCATGTACGTTTTTGACCATGTTGTGACTGTTTGAAGCAGGTCTTCATTCTTGCTGTTGTGGTTTGAGTCGTGTTGGGAGTTAGTGCAGCTCACTGTTCAATAAACAATTGAACTTAACTTTTTTACCTGCCTATCTGTTTGACTGACAGTTTTATTGATCAGTAAGATAACACTGACTTGGCACGAAGTTGGTTCAATTTAGTAAAAAGCTTGGATGTAGTTGCACTACTTACTTTCATTTTGCTGTAGCTTAGCTTGCTACATTTCTGAGGGTGATAGCTTTGATGTAGTGAAGCTTCATTTAATATTAGAGTAACTAGTAGCTTAACTCACTACACTTTCCAAGTAGCTTGCCCAACACTGAATATGACATTTCACATTTTTGTATAGACCACAGCATGTAAATTTCAGGTAAATCAAAAGATAAGTGTCTGAAAAGATGTACTTCCTGTTGGTAGTAGGTGGTGGTATGTGCACGACTGAATATTGTCATATAGATGTGTTCAGCCCGAACCGGCTACATGGGCTTGTCCCCCTGCAGCCCCACCACCCGCAGAGGGATCCAGAAAGGTTCAGTGCAGTGTGGATCGGGCAGCAGACCAAGGCGGGGGCCTTGGCGGTCCGATCCTCGGCTACGGAAGTTGGCTCTTGGGACATGGAATGTCACCTCTCTGGCAGGGAAGGAGCCGGAGCTTGTGGAAGAAGTTGAGCGCTACCGGCTAGATATAGTCGGCCTCACCTCGACGCATAGTTCCGGCTCTGGAACCCAAGTCCTTGAGAGGGGTTGGACTCTCTCCTTTGCTGGAGTTGCTCCGGGTGAGAGGCGGAGGGCCGGGGTGGGCTTTCTGATAGCCCCCAGACTCTCTGCCTGTACGTTGGGGTTCACCCCAGTGGACGAAAGGATTGCGTCCCTGTGCCTTCGGGTCGGGGAACGGGTCCTGACTGTTGTCTCGCTTATGCGCCGAACAGCAGTTCAGAGTACCTGCCCTTTTTGGAGTCCCTGGGACGGGTGCTGGACAGTGCCCTGACCGGGGACTCCATTGTTCTGCTGAGGGACTTCAACGCTCACGTGGGTAATGACAGCAGGACCTGGAGGGGTGTGATTGGGAGGAACGGCCTGCCCGATCTGAACCCGAGTGGTGTGCAGTTATTGGACTTCTGTGCGGGTCGCAGTTTGGCCATAACTAACACCATGTTTGAGCATAAGGATGTCCATCGGTGCATGTGGCACCAGGACAGCCTAGGTCGCAGGTCAGTGATTGACTTTGTAGTCGTGTCATTTGACCTGCGACCATATGTTCTGGACACTCGGGTGAAGAGAGGAGCAGAGCTGTCAACTGATCACCACCTGGTGGTGAGTTGGATCAGGTGGCAGGGGAGGATGCTGCGCAGACCTGGCAGGCCCAAACGAGCAGTGAGGGTCTGCTGGGAACGCCTGGCGGAAGAACCTGTCAAGATGATCTTCAACTCCCACCTCCAGGAGAGCTTTGAGCGCGTCCCGAGGGCGGAGGGGGACATTGAGTCCAAATGGACCTTGTTCCACTCTGCCATTGTCGAGGTGGCTGTTGCGAGCTGTGGCTGCAAGGCCGCGGGGGCCAGTCGCGGCGGTAACCCCCGAACCCGCTGGTGGACACCAGAGGTGAGGGGAGCCGTCAGGCTGAAGAAGGAGGCCTACAGGGCATGGTTGGTCTGTGGGTCTCCAGAAGCAGCTGACGGGTACTGGCGGGCCAAGCGGAGCGTAGCAGCGGCAGTCGCGGAGGCAAAAACTCAGCCGTGGGAGGAGTTCGGTGAGGCCATGGAGAAAGACTATCAATCGGCTCCAAAGAGGTTCTGGCAAACCGTCTGGCGCCTCAAGGGGAGGAGGCGGCAACTTGCTCACACTGTTTATAGTGGGGGCGGGGAGCTGCTGACGTCAACTGGGGACATTGTCGGGCGGTGGAAGGAATACTTTGAGGAGCTCCTCAATCCCACCAACACGTATTCCAGTGAGGAAACAGAGCCAGGGGTCTCGGGGCCGGGTCGTCCAGTTTCGGGGGCAGAAGTCGCCGAGGTAGTGAAGGAACTATGCGGCGACGGGGCCCCGGGGGTGGATGAGATTCGCCCTGGATATCTCAAGGCTCTGGATGTTGTAGGGCTGTCCTGGCTGACACGCCTCTGCAACATTGCGTGGACATCAGGGGCAGTGCCTCTGGAGTGGCAGACCGGGGTGGTGGTCCCCATCTTCAAGAAAGGGGACCAGAGGGTGTGTTCCAACTACAGGGGGATCACACTCCTCAGCCTACCCGGTAAGGTCTACGCCAGGGTGCTGGAGAAGAGGGTCCGGTCGATAGTTGAACCTCGGATTTGAGGAGGAGCAATGTGGTTTTCGTCCCGGAAGCGGAACCGTGGACCAGCTCTTTACCCTCGCCAGGGTGCTGGAGGGGGCATGGGAGTTCGCCCAACCAGTCCACATGTGTTTTGTGGATTTGGAGAAGGCTTACGACCGTGTCCCCAGGGGCATCCTGTGGGGGGTGCTCCAGGAGTATGGGGTTGGTGGCCCTCTGCTAAGGGCCATCCAGTCCCTGTACCGAAGGAGCACGAGTCTGGTTCGCATGGCTGGCAGTAAGTCGGACCTGTTCCCGGTGAGGGTTGGACTCCGCCAGGGCTGCCCTTTGTCACTTTGTCAAAGATGATTTTTCTATCAACAGATGAACAGCCTGACAGATAAGCTGTCAGTGATGTCAGCTTACGTGTACCCGCCTGTGTGCCTGCAGGACAGGAGCAAAGGTAAGGAAGAAATAAAGGAGGCAGGAAAGGAAGCGAGGATGTCAGATTCTGTGTGAATCACAGCTATTGTTCCTGGATGTCAGTCAGAGACTTTGTGGTTGACACAGACCACAGATCAGAACAGAAACCCCCTGCTGCAACTTCACAGTCAACCGGGACACACTCTAAAGGTGTTTCCAGTCACCACAGCAAAAGCAGCCGCAGTCCTAGAAAGACCAGCAGCACCTGATCAAACAGACCACACTTCAGTGTGAGGATGACACAGATTCTTCAGATGATGATATTAGATACGATCACGTACATCTCAACCACCACGGCCCACCTCCTCTGGTCTCTCCACGTGGAAACTCTCTTGAATTATTGTGACCCCTTTTTTAAAATGTTCTCTTTAATTTCGGGTGTGGGTGAAATAATGAAATGACATCATCTTTCCTTTGTACACACTCATTTTTTCTGCTCTCCAAAATGTAAATTTGCTGGAAATGTATGAATCAACTTTTGGGGGAAAACATGTTGGGATACCGAAAGGTTTCCATTAAACACTGTCATCAGTACTTCGTTTATATTTTTAAAGAGGAACTGTATAAGTACTGTTTTGAGGTATTTGCACTTTAATAGTGTTTCCAGTCTTCTCTTTCTTTAAACTTTTACTCTGCTACATCTCAGAGGGAAAATTTTACTTTTTCACTGCTTTAACAACTTAAATGATTACTTTGCAGATTTTTAATATAAAACGTACTATTAGTTTATTAATTAGTTAACATTAGCCACATGCTAATGTTGCACATCAGTAACGATGTCGTAATAATACCATATTATAATTATACAATAATGTAGTATAGCATTCTAGCATAATGAATGCTTTTACTTTTGATACTTTAAATACAATTTGACGATAATAATTACGATAATAAAAACATGACGATATGACGATAATAAAACACGCGTGTGTTACAGCACTGAGCTTCCAAACAGAATTAACGGTGCAGTCACATTTTGGATCCAAAACACTTTATTGTTTTTAAGATTATAATTTTCGCTATTACCTTTATTGGACAGGACAAGCACGAAAGGAGGAGAAAGAGGATGACACGCAGCAACAGGCTGTGAGCCAGAATCAAACCTGCGGCTGCTGCGGCAAGGACAATTGCCCCGCTCCACCCACTGAGCCACTGGGCGCCCCTCCAGTACACTTTTTGTCAAATTCAGTAAATAATAATAATAAAAAGGTATTTGCAGTTCAAACACTGTGGCACATATTCACCAGATTGTTCAATGATTTGTCTCCACTTTCTGTTATTTGTCTTAGCTGTTTGGAGCTGAGCTTATCACTTCCCTTAAAATTCAGAATTCCTATGTATGATTTCCATGGCCAAGGAAAGTCAATATCTGTGAACGTGAGCTACTCTCTCTCAGAGCCAGAAACCAGTCTCAAACTTGTAATGTCATGCTCCCTAGACACTTAATGGGATTCTGGTTTTGTGGACCCACAGAGTGTTTGTTTTCTTTTTAATACCCAAATGAGCTTTATTCTCTTGTAGTGTCCTCGGGTCTGAAACAGAAAATGTACCCATATACTTAGAACATTCCCCTGGCTGCTCTCAGTGTCATCTAGAACATCTTTCACAATTCATTGTCTATGGAGGAGCTTTAGATTTTATACCCTATGACATCACAAATTTGAGTTTCAGCAGCCTGGCTTTTGGATATGAGGGAGAGTTGTTTATTTTTAATAATATTTTTGGACTATTTTAGACCATAGGAATAACATGTATACATTTTGAATATGGGTATAGGTCCCCTTTATTTTTTCCAGCAAAATACGGTAAACCTTGAATAAAAAGCCGAATCCCAATTAAACACTTTTACCTTTTACTAGCCTGTGTGGCTACACATTTTGACAAATATACGCCTCTCTCAATAAGACTCCTGGTCTGGTTGTAAAGCAGTTCTTTTTTTTTTTTCTTTTTTTTTTATAGATGTTCTTCAGATGTATAAAACTGTGTTTCCCTGTAAGTTATTCATATTCCTTTAGTCTGTAAAGGTTCACCAATCAAAAGAATCAAAAGGGGTTTTCATAAAAATTAATCCAAGTTATTAGTATTGTTTTAACAGGATAGAGTGGTGTTGTGTCGATGTGCTGGGTGCCGTAATCCTCGAGAGCCGTAACTCTCTCTCTCTCTCTCTCTCTCTCTCTCTGTTATATACAGTCTGTCGGAGCTAGATCAAATTAATGATTCATAATTGATACATCAAATGCCTACTTTCTATACAAGTAATATTCATACTGGTTTAAATAAACAATTTTATTGTATTTCCCATCTTTGCTGAGCAACTGTTTTGTGTGAAAGGAATTAAAGGCCTGTCCCAAATATAGGCCCATTGATTTCAGTGATTTAAACAAATAATAGCCTGGGCTATTAATTGAAGTTTTATGGTATGTGAAAATGTGTTTAAAAGCCTCCACTCCTCTTAAAAAGATTTGGGTCTTGATCAGAGAGGTGAAAATAGGTAAAATCAGGTTTGTACATCTCAAGCTCCTCTCTTACTTCATGGATCAGGGCCGGATGAACCCTTAGGGCACCCTGTAGACGATGTATGTTCCCCATCATCTACAGGTCTCCACTAAAGGAAAACTGTTTCATTACAACTGAGATTGAGCACAGGGTTTCAAAGTTTTTGCAGCAAATGTACTTAATTGTACTTTGACACAGTGAAGCTGGAGCTTTGGGCACTCCTCCATAGGACTTCTTTTTATTTGATGGCTTTAAAAATGATTTATTTATGTGATTATTTCGTAGTTTGAGGATATTCATTTATACATTTTTTTATGGCGAGTGTCTCATATCTGCAGCTCAGAGAGGTTGGAAAAAAAAGGGGAAACAAGTGTTGATTACCAAGAGATTCCCGGTCTCAGATTTTAACATAACAGTATAACATATTTCCTTAAATGGTCTGTATGTTTTTGAAGAGAAGTGGACTATACAAAGGAAAACCGCTGTGAGGTATTTGGGGGCTGTAAACTGATGCAGGAAGTTTATCAGATGAATGATAAACATCGACCCGTCAATCAAACCAGGTCAGAGTCGAGCTGGCAGCGTGGGCTGAAAAAACACACACACACAACATACCTGATAGTGATGATGCTGCAGTTTGGACCGACCTGAGTCACAACACAACTGTAAACCAGGTCACCGTCTGCGACATGCTCGCATCCTGCATCACTTGATGCTGCTGAAGCAACTTAGCAAATCTAAAACTTCCAAATGAGGTAAAGAAAGAGGGGACAACTGAGAGACCCAGGGACCCCAAAATATTGTCATGTTGGATTGCTGAAAAGTTTCTCCTGTTGCATCAGACATATAACATTAAAGCAACTGTGATGCAGAATCTATTGTAACTTGAGGTCATGATGTGACTCAGACCAGTCTACCACCTTTTTCCTTTTATCTCTGCTCAGGTTCACTTCAAACTGATATGCCCCCTTTTAGCTTGTTAGTATTGGACGTTTCTCTGATTGACCGATTACATCACAGACCAAACTATCAACCAACAAGTTAGTTATGGTTAGCTAGTGACAGCTAGTACATTTCATCCATCCAAAAATGTACGGATCTGGATGTTTGCCATGTTGTTACCGGCTTATTCTCCCACTATGCATTTAATGCAACTTCTGAGTCAAAGCCTGGGGCACAGAGCACCTTGTGCTTGGGTTTGGGTTTGTGTCGGACTGACCATACATTCCTATACATGTAGGAGTAATTAGACTCCCAGTTGCATTATCTGGGTGTGTTAGTCCGACTTTTAGAAATTTGATTCAGTACGATTTCAGTCGGACTAACATGTTTAGGCCTGCGTGTATTTTAAAAGTCTGGTTTTAGTCAGACTAACATAAAAAAAATCAATTTTCTCTATACAAATGTACTGAGTGACTTTTCTCTGTACAGTCTATTTGAGACAAAGATGCAAAAATAAATGACCTTTATGGCAAGACAATATTTCAACAGCACATTTTGGGAACAAGGCAATTCAAGGTGATTTACATAGTGTAGCGGGAGGTCAGAAATGTATTTTGGCCTTAAACCATTTAGTGCTGTGTAAACCAATGGTAGTATTTTGAAGTCGAATTGTTGACAGACAGGAAGCCAGTGTAAAGGACTGAGAACTGGTCTGATGTGATCCACTTTCTTAGTCTTAGTGAGGACTCAAGCAGCAGCAGCGTTCTGAATCTGCTGCAGCTATCTGATGGATCTTTAAGGGAGACCCTTAAAGACACTGTGACAGTAGCCAAGTCTACTGAAGATAAATGCATGGACGGGTTTTTCCAGATCCTGCTGAGACATACATCCTTTAATCCTTGATATGTTCTTATGGTGACAGTAGGCTGACTTTGTAAATGTCTTAATGTGTCCATTGAAATTTAGGTCCATGCCTACACCCAGATTTCTGGCTTGGTCTGTGTTTTTTAACATTGCCTCAGTAATACCTCAGTCTTTTCTTTCTTTAATTCAAGAAAATGTGACACATCCAGTCATTGATTTGTTTCATGCATTCAGTCAGAACTTGAAGCATGTAAACACTTAACACACAAATATGAATTTATCACATCCACCCTCTGAATTGGCATATCCTGGTTACAGTATCTTGACTACTGCTTCTGTCTGCATGATGCATTTATATCTGGACATCAACAGACAGAAAACAAAGTATTTCACCCGCTTTGAATGTTGTCAGCCCACTAAATGGTTGTTATCAGTTGGGAGCATAGATTTGAGGTGGAATGGCTCTACTCTAGCTCCATTGTTTACATTTACTGTTAGGCAGCAACCTGTGGTGGCTTTAGTAATTTGGGAGCAACAGAGGAAATCAGGTGATGTAGATAAAGAGTGACAGTCCACATTGGGAGGAGGTCAGGGTGGATGCACGGATCAAACAAATACAGGAGTTTCACCAAGGAGACTGCTGTTCCTATCCCGTGTGAAAACAAAAGTCAGAGTTAGGCTATTTTAACTGACGTGTCGATTAATTTACATAATGTACTTAAAGGAGCTATAACTAAGAAATCTAAAGCAAATAGTCATAAAATCCTCCTAATATGTCACAGAGACGAAGGAATAATGTTCATATAACATACTGATCTCACCGATAACAATAGTACAGCCAGAATATTTGCATCTAAAAAATTTTTTTACAGTCTGCAAATCATGTTTATGTTTTGAATTTGTGTTTTGGCCTGTTGCGCCACCCACCGCCGTCTACCAGTCACGCGGTCAGTAGAATCTCAGCATCAGTTACAGTTACGACTGAGCTACAGCAGCACAGCAAGCAGCGTTAGCAGTGTCCCGGTACATAGCATTAGCAGCCAGCTCCTCCTCAGCTGTATCCTGGCAGCAGTGTTAGCAGCAGAGAAGCCGGACGATCAAGACGATCAAGGATGCGGCGACGCGGCCCTGCCACAGCAGCTGCCCGTGGGCAAACAAATCACTCTCCAGCATGCCGCTGTCCAGCAACCTCGAATCTGTAGGGGAGGGGGGGTGGACACGACTCGCGGCAGTATTTTGAATTTGAGTGCAGTAACCGTTTTGGCCACATTCTTACATACAGCGCCTTTAACTTACATCATGTATGTAACGTACATAACTATGTTACATGTAGGAATGTTTTTCTGCCCCCAGTCCTGATCCGAGTCATTTAATGATGAGTATCTGCTGATACTGAGTCCTGACCTGATACTTTTAGCATTCTGGATGATAGGCTGCAGCGTGCACACTTTAACTACATTGAAGTTATTCAAATCAAATGTATAGGCTTGACAACTGCTCTGCAATGCATTAAGAAAAAAATACTAGCATCCAAGCTGTTCCTCATTGTTTATTTATTCATTCGTTTATTTTACAAAATAATTAAGTAGTTATAAAAAAACTATCCCTCTTTTTAATCTTTTTGGCCTTGTTGCTGTCTCGAGGGAATGTCTCTGTCTCTTAAAGAGACTTTTCTCCAGTGTTTGTTGTGTCAGTGGAGCCTTTGCATGAGTAAGCTGAATGAATTTTGTTCCACTTAGTGTTTATTTTCATTGTCTGTACATCTTTTGCGTGGATTAGGCCACATTAATGACTTACTTTTATTGGCTTTTTGCTTCCAGGCTGTTGCTGCACTTTGCAATGGCGTGGTGAATGCGGTCATCCTTGGTTCCGCACCGTGTGCCATAAAAGCTAGATTCTCTCACAGTGAGCTGAGATGAAAGGAGTGTACATGATTTTTGTAAAAAACACAAATTAACAGTCTCATACTGCATTTTTGTTGTCGGTTATGGCGTGTGGTGTTTCGACGTAAGCGTAGTTCATCCCCTGTTCTTAAGCCCAGTTTGGTCCTGTGATCTGATACAAAATGAAACCGTTTAAGAACTTTGGAGATTAAAGTTGCAGTTGTTGTGAACTGGCAGATCTGAGCTTGACTCAAGATGGCTGGTGTCACCTGCAACTCAGATGGTCGAATTGCCAGCAACTTGTTTTTGCAACTGTAGCCAGTATCTCACTATCACTCTCCTCAGTCATACTTTAAAGAAGCTACAAATTATATTCAGCCACTAAATAAGCCTGAAAAGCTGGAATTCAGAATTGAAATACAGGTAATTGTTGCATAGAGATAATACACCATCTCATTTTGTTGGATTGGTGTGAACCAGCAGGTTTTTAGAATGTTGCAGAACAGTGTATTGCAAGTAGTTATTAGTTTCAACTCATCTCATTGCAAATCTTTGGTCTGAACTGGGCTTTACACACATGTGGGAGCTCAGTGGAGTGGAGGAAAGAAAGACAACAGTAGAGCCGGAGATAGCAGCACTGACAACTGACAACTGCCATTTAATCAATCAATCAATCAATCAATCAATCAATCAATTTTATTTATAAAGCCCAATATCACAAATCACAATTCGCATCACAGGGCTTTACAGCATACGACATCCCTCTGTCCTTATGACCCTCGCAGCGGATAAGGAAAAACTCCCAAAAAAAACCCTTTAACGGGGAAAAAAAACGGTAGAAACCTCAGGAAGAGCAACTGAGGAGGGATCCCTCTTCCAGGATGGACAGACGTGCAGTAGATGTCGTACAGAACAGATCAGCATAACAAATTAACAGTAATCCACATGACACAATGAGACAGAATGAGACAGAGAGAGAGAGAGAGAGAGAGAGAGAGAGAGAGAGAGAGAGAGATGCAGGTAATGACAGTAGGTTACAACAACATTATTGAAAGTAATAATAGTATAGTTATAGTTCTGGCTACTGTGGTACAATATGTTGAAAGTCTGTATTAATATCTGGCAGTGTACATGTGTGACAATAGTCATATGTGTATAATAACAGTAGAAGTATGACTGATGATAACAGCAGCAGCAGCAGCAGATAACATTTGAAAGGAGTGACTATTTCCATTTTGCATATATTTTGTAAAATTTTCTCTTCACCTACAACTCCTTAAACAGTTTGCTCAGTTATGAGCTTGAGAATTTTCAATTTACTTTCACTTTTAATTTCACATTATCAAAAGAGGCAAAAACTATGTGGACATCAGAAATTTCTCTACATATGTGATAGTGTAACGTGCTGGTGTCACAATGTTCATTAATGTGCTGCTCTAAGAGCCTCCACTCTTCTGGTTTCAGTCTTTCCACCAGATATTGAACCAGCTGCAGAGATTTGCTCCCATTTAGACACAAGAGCATCACTGATGAGATCTTGAAATCAGGCCTCTGTGTAGACCTGTCACCAAACTATTTCTTTTTGGAGCCAACTTTGTCATGTTCAAACAAAAGAAACTAACACAAACTGCTGACACAAAGATGGAAGAACATTAGTGTCTAAAATATTATTGTAGGTCATGTTATTATCTTGACTCAAACAAACCAAACAGAGCGAAGGCTTTGGTATGGCAACCTGGTATGGCAACCCGGTCTGCCAACGTTTTCTAAGAAAGTTTCCCAACAAAGTTTCCCGATGATGATGTTAGTCAGCTTTTTTGTGCACATATACATAACGTAAAGTTGGTTAGTTATGGTGGTTTTAAGGTAAGGCTTCACGCTGTGGAAGACAAGATGACCTAGAAAATCTGCTGCAACTTTTTTGTGCAGACTATTTGAACCACTGCACCCACTGTGAAAGTGGGTCGACCATCAGGCCTTGTCATGCAGTCAGGTCTGTGTGGTTTAGAGGGGAGGATCAAAGTCGCATAGATAGGGAAAGAAAAAAAATGAAGATGGTGACATCATCAGAGGAAGTGATGCTGATGAGGATAAATGTCAGAGCTGAACCCGACAACCAGCAGAACACCAGCAGACAAGGAGAGCAACACCTGTTCCTCCACAAACACCAGCAGAGGACACAGTTTAGGTCTGTACATCAGCAAGTACCATCTGACCTCCAGATTACAGCTCCTGGCCAGAACCTCCAGCAGAGCCTGAGGACCCTGAAGAGCAAGACACAGTGAAGACTGAAAGATCTGCAAAGAGACAAAAGTCCAAAAAGAACTAAAAAGGACAACAAAGACAATCAAAGCATAAGAGTCCAAACCGTCAGCATGTTTTTGACATCAAACTTCTCCAAAGTGAAGGTAAGAGTAGCTGGATTCTTCTTCCATTATATAATTTAAATCCATGCAAATCATTTTGTGTTCAGGATGACATCTGAAATTTTCAAAGCCAGAAATTTCAGTGCAAACAAATAAATTAGACAGTATGAAATGGATAATTGCATGAATAAGAAAATATAAACATGAGCCAATAAACTGTTAAATTAATTTTTAAAATTCAACTCAGTATGAAATGTTGTTTGATAGTTTTTAATTTTCATAGTAACAGTGTTCATTTTTAAATTAAAGATGCTGCATGGGGGCATGTTTGCTTAAGCCCTTCAAATGCTGTTAATTATTTTGTTTTTATTAGTTCAATCAAATCTATTTAATCATTATTTTCAAAATGCATATTGGGGGCATTTTATGCATTTACTAGAGAATAGAGAATAGAGAGATGACAAGAATCAAGGGAACAACATGGTACAAACTGTTTGATTTTATTAAGTATTTGATTATGTTATTATTATATTATGTTATTATATTTTATGTTTATGTTTTCCCATGTTGACCATTATGCGTTCAAAAAAGAAATGTGAAATGCTGAAAAAGGTTTAATAGCTTTGACATGTTATTTCTTACATTTTACATGCAATGTAATAAACAGATATTAAACTGTAAACTATGCCTGAAGGTTAATTTCTTGTCCTCTTCCTCAGGCTGTCTGTGTGGTGGCGATGGTCATGATGATGATGATGAAGGAAGCGGCAGCAAAACCAGCAGGTCATTCAAAACACTCAGTGAAGACACACAAGACGTCCTCTGATGGTGCAACGGTGGAAACGGTCCCCCTGCAGCTTGACCCCAACGCTTTGACTGCCTCCAAAAACATCAGGCCCCTGCAGAACTCCTCCATCTCCCCGTGGATATACAAGTATGGAAACACATACACACCAACACACACCTTGTTAAAACAAACACACATAGAAAACCCCACCATTTGTAAGCTAAAACTTAATTGGTCTTTAATAAGAGAATTTAAAAATAAAGTGATCTTTACACTTTTTTGTCCCTACTCTCTCTCTCCATCTTCAGCATCACCAGTGACGACTCTCTGTTCCCTCCGGTGTTGTCAGAGGCTCGCTGTTTGCTGCGCGGCTGTCTGGACTCAGAGGGCCAGGAAGACCTGAACCTTGAGTCCAGACCCATCATGCACCAGGTCCTGCTGCTGCGCCGTGTCAAACCGACAGGGGCGGAGCACAGTTACCACTACAGGCTGGAGACCCGCCTCATCGCTGTGGGCTGCACCTGCATCCGACCCATTGTCCAACACCAAGACTGAAGGACATCAGAGCTTCTGTATTGAAGAAAAGAATCAAAGTATAACTATTACTTTCTATCTCCTAATTATGAATTTATACATAAGAATTAAGAGATAGAAACTCATAGTTCACCCAGTAGCTCAAGTCAAATATTTGTACCTCTCATAATTATGACAAACTGTGTCATATCATAGTATACAATTATTATCACATACTAATAATACCTTTATTTTTACAGTACAACAACAAAAGTTACTAAATGCTTTCCCATAGATTCCAATTGCATAAATCAGAGTGGAAGATATGGATGAACAATAATAATTGATTGGGGATGTAATAAAAGAGTGGATTATATTTCCAAGTGCTTGGTAGATTTTAATCCTAAGAAGTGAAAGCTATAGTGTGAGTGAAGGAAGAGTTTATGATTCAAGACTGTGTAACAATAACTTCATTGGAAGAAAAGTTATATCTGGGAGTCATCTGCATAGAAACGGGAACTGATTGTCATGCTCTGAAATATTGAACCTAAGCCTAATATGTATATATACTGTGGCTGGAGGATGATAGGACAGAGAATAATAAAAGGACCAAGTACATATCCTTCAATATGATGATTTTAAGTCACAAGTATCTGATCTTCTGAAGTAATTATTTCCAGCTTTTTACCAGTGTATTCAGTTTGATTTGATGTAAGGTGAAAGTCTTCTTTTGAACATTTCTGTGTGTTGCCTACATGCTGCTCTGTGATGTGCCAGTTGTGGAATTAATCTGCCTCTTTCTTCCCCATTAATTTCTTTTCAATTTCTCTTTTTTTGTTTACATTTTTTTATTTGTCTCAAAACACAAAACTGGAGGAACTAGACAACTACACTCTGGAGCTGAAGTTTAACAGCAAGCAGATTATTAGTGGGTGTGTTTCATATATTATGTTCTATTTATAGCTTAAGTTTATTTAAATAACTATTTAAAATGTTTTTCAGCAGGTATTTATTGGTGATGTTATATTAATATTAATGTATTTATTCTAAGGCAGAATGTGGTACTGATTCAATAAAAAAAACTGAAAAAAGAAGCAAAGTGTCTTTGTTTTATTCTTGAATTTAAAATATAATGTGATTTCTGTACATTGTCATCATCATCATCATCATCGTCATCATCATCATCATCATCTCACCCTGACTCCTTTACATTGTCGTTGCCAGGGAAACACGCACAAGCAAACACACCACTGCAGCTGTAAACACTGTACACAATCGATTATCAGTTATTCACCAGTAAAATTCACACATCCGTATTAGCAGGGGGTTGGTATAATGATTGTTGAGCAGGGGGAAGTATCCTGTATTATGGCTAATGTAAGCCACATGAGCTACCTAGCTGTTTGTGGTCAATGTAAAATATTGTTCACTAGCATCAAAATTCAGCAGGATTCTCATTGTGCCAGTTGTCTTTTCATTCCAGTTTACACAGCAACAAATAACAGGAGTGTAGCTTTAAATGGTAGCATAAATGCTAGAATGCTAATTTTAGAGCACAGATTTTTTTCTTTACTCGTCTCAATCCAACATGCATTTTGACTCGAACTCTTCTTAGTTTGGTGAGTGTTTGATTTTGAACTTGTGTCTGTATTTTCTATGTTCTACGTGGCACTCTCTGTGTCAGGGATGGATTGACTTGGACTCATCTCAGTCTCTTGAGTGTATTCACTTGGACTTGTTTTGGTTTTGTGGACGTTTTTTCAACCAGACTTGTCAGACTCTAATTGGCGTTCTGGCTCCGGCTCTGGCTTGTCTCGGTGAAAGTTTCCACCTCACCTTCTCTTGTTTTGGCGGGGGGTTTCATTCGGACTTCATGGTCTCCTGGGTGTTTTGACTCATCTCTGTCTTATCAGCATTTTGACTTGGACTCTCAGTCTCAGACACTAATCTCACCTATAACAGTCTTTGTTCTTTTCATCTGAAGTCCAGTTGACGTCTTTTTACCTCTCCTGGTTTTGGTCATAGTTTGGGCTTGACTGCGTTGGGACGCGGTGTTGACTTAGTATGCTTTCCTACACCTGCCACAACATGTCTCTAAAGAGCCACATGTAACTGATCAAACCTTTCTTGTTGTCACACTGTTTTACAGTAAAAGCAGTGATATAAACAGTCCAGCAGATGGAGCTCTTTAACTCTGATCAGTAGCATATCCAGGTAGCAGAGACTTCAACATCATCAACCCTTCCAGCAGGTAGAGGCAGTTCAGCTTGTATCTTTTTGTGACAAATCATTTTGACATAGAAGCAGAAGACTCCAAGTGCCACTACTGCAGTCCAGCTGCTTCTTTTTCTGGACTCAGTTCCTTTGTAGTGATATTTCCTTCTGGTTAAGGCCCAGCTTCTGTTAGGATGATTTCAGGTTTGGTTGAGTTGGACTTTTCACACTTATCAGAAGACTTTGAATCCTTGATACATACACAGTCACACAAACATGAACACATTGGCACTGTTGGCATGGCAACAAAGCACAGTAAAACCCCTGTGAACCATCTAATGATGACTGAATATGCAGTGTCCTTCAGACGTTTTTTCTTGTTATAAAGAGTTTATCTCATTAGGAAGAGTCCTGGTTGTACAGAGGAGGTCGAGCGGTCGGACTCGCCTTTAGTCCTCCTCCTCCTCTTTTTCTTCTTCTCTCACTCTTTTCAGAGTCTCATCCTGTTAGTCTCCCATTTGGAGCAGTGCCAGGTTGCCGGCACACCAATCCTCAGCTCATCAGCCCTCCAAAATGGCTTCCAAGTAAAGTTCAGCTTGTGTTGTGATCAGGCCATCAAGACACCTGGAGGCAGAAGAAATGTGGTGGAGTTAGCACACTGGCAGAAAATCCAAAAAGTTTTTGATTCAGACACACTGTATAAGAATTATGCTTATTTCGGAGTTAAAGGGAGTTTTCAGATTGAGATTTGCTGTGAAAACAAACTTGAATACCAACAAAAGACAGAAGACAGAAAATGTGAGACTACCAAAATGATTATGTATAAATTGCTCACACACATTTTGCATCTATAGTAGTAAAGAAAAGGCTCACCAATGACAATTCTGTACTTTTTTTAGGATTATGATGCAGTTATCATGTTTATACTCAACAGAAAGAGAAAATTTATACACTTTAAAAGTTTTTCTTAGTTTGAGCTGTTTAGTCCTGATGAAAGGAAATCTCAAAGCGACAGCATACAAGGATATTAAACCAAAGAAAGCTTTTTATATGGTGGCAACACTTTGGGGAAGACTTTTTACTGTTTCAAAGCATATTGCAGATTGAGCCACAAATTTAAAGTAAAAGTTTGATATTTAGGGTTATTACTAACTTCCTTGATTTTCACGAGAAGATACCATCCTGATGTCAAAAAGCATTTGGTAGCTGTAACAAATTTGTTTTTGAATGACTTCCACAAACCAAGTATAACATGTTAATCAATGAGCTTTTCAGTGGCTGGTAGGTGGATTTTGTTACCTTTGGACAGAGCAAGGCTAGCTGTTTCCCTCTGTTTCCATTCATTATGCTAAGCTAAGCTAACCAGCTGCTGTCTGGAGCTTTATATCTACTGTGCAGACATGAGAATGGTATCAATCTGAACACTGAACTCTCAGCAAGAAAGCAAATAAGCATATTTCCCAAAAAATCAAAACTATAAAGAAATGAGACAAACATGGCTCTTCAGATTAGAAACATCTACAGATGATGCTGGTTTTCAGACTGGCAACATATCCCTGGGCTCAGAAATAAACTACAGTTTGCCAGCATATCTCAATCTCATCAAATTCTCTTTGGAAATGTTCAAGAATTTGTCTTCTACACATTTTCTCAAATGTCAGCCTGAAACATTTGGTAGTTTTTGTGGACATTTTGTCAGCAAAGACCAAAACCACAAGAGTCTGCATTACTATAAAGTAGCGTAACTTAAATGAAGGTTTAAATAAGTAGTTTGACATTTTGGAAAAAACACTTGTTTTCTTCTTCTAAGATTGAAACAAATGTTGTGTCAGTGTGTTAACTTGTTAGCTTAGCTTGGTTTAGCTTAGCTTAGCATAAAGAATGGAAGCAGGCGAAATAGCGAGCCTGGTCTTCTTAAGAAGTACACCACCACTTCTAAAGCTCACTAATCAACACATTGTATGTTGATTTAATCCGGACACAAATAGAAATGTAAAAGCAACAGTTTGTTGTAAGAGGGGAGTTATGTATTCGGACTATTCATTGACAAACAGCAGTATATCCATCTGCCCAGTACTTCTTTGTATCATCTCCAAAGTGCAAATTGCCAGATCCAGATGTTGAGGAGCTCAGGTTTTGGTTTTGGTGTCTGTAAAGACACTATGATACCAGACTGGGCAGCCTCACTGTGACAGAAAGACTTTAGGAAGCTGCTCACAGTCACAGTTTGTTCAACTCATGTAACCACAAACATACGTTTTTTTTACATTTCTGTTTGTGTACAAGTTAAACAAACAAGATACAATGTATTAACTGGTGATTTTTAGAGTTGCTGGTGGGTGTATTTATTTATTTTCTGACACTGGAAAAAGTCTTCCCCATATTTCGAATCTTAATGCTAAGCTAAGTTAACCATGTCCTGACTCTAGATCTGTACTTAACACACGGACATTAGATTGATATTGACCTGTTAACTCTATGCAATAAAACCCCAAAATGTCATACTTTTACTTTCACAGCGTTTTTCCAAGTTTTTTTTTGTTTATCTCTCTATGTGTTATTGCACCACTGTTTTCATATTTTGTATCAGTGCATCTACCCAGAATCCACTTCTCCTCCAGCTCATCCTCACCTCCACACTGTGCTTGTCCTGAAAGACACAAACACAAACTCTCTTTAGTGACTCATTCCTGTGAAACAGAATCTAGGTCACCTCAGTAAATGAGCAGTCAACTGATGATAAAACCTCTGTCCTCACCTCCTCCTGCAGTCGCTCCTGTGAGGCGTTCAGGTGCATCTGCAGCTGCTCCTTGACGGCGTCAGCGCGATGTTCCTGACGCTCTTTGGTCAGAGCTTTCTGAGCAACTTCACGCTCATGCTCCCTCCTCTCAGCCAGGTGCTTCAGCAGCTCCGCCTCCTGACACTATAGGGAAACAGAGGAAGATTTTACAGTGAGCTTCTTGTATGCGCATGTCAGATCAGTTTTTCTCAGTTTTTACAGAACAGAGGCCATTTCACTTTTTTTCTCTATTGTGTTGCTATGAGTCTGTTGAGCTTTAACACTAGTTTCTTGGTGGACTTGTTTTCTGGTAGTATAATTTCTGAATTGACCACTGAATGATGCTGCACCAGTTAAACTGTGCTCTGTGTTTGGTCGATTTAAAACAAACATCAAAAGACCTCGAAACACATTAGGTTGCAGACTTAAAGCTGACAATCAGAAAACTGGCTAAAAGAGAGTGCTTGAATTGAGTTGCTGAATTCCTTAGTTAATTATCACCCATAAAACTGTAAAATAACTTGTGGGGTTCCTCAGGGATCTGTTTTAGGGCCACTGCTTTTTTGTGAGTAGATTACTGAAATATTTGACAACCGTTGGATGGATTGCCTTGATATTTGTTTCAGATGTTCGTGTTCACCTCAAGATGTATTTGGATAATAACTTTTTTGTCCAATACATTTAAATAAGGACCAAATACATGCAGAACTAATGACATTCTCATAAGCCTAAGCTGTAGCTGCTAATGTAAGTGTGCTAACATGCTACAAGCTACTAAACATCAGAATGTTAGCATTATTGCTGTAAAAATGTTTGCATGCTGATGTTAGAATTTAACTTAAAGCACCATTGTGCCTATAAGTACAGCCACACAGAGCTGCTAGGTCTTAGTCTTGGTATATTAGCCAGTTGTTCAAATTAAAGGTGTCACTCTTAGTGAGAATGAGTGTGACCCAATAACAATTAAGAATCTGTTGAATGCTGTTGCCCTAATTTTAACACACCTTCCTCCTCTCCTGGGCGGCATCCAGCTTCTTCTGGATCTCCTCCAGTGAGGGTTTCTGGCGAGGCGGTGTGGTCGCCCTCAGCTCAGGGCCCCCGTCAAAGGTAGGCGGCTTCAGGATGACCTCGAAGGCCTGGCCACTCGCTCGCTTGTTCAGCTCGATCACCTCCATGTCCCGGATGTTGCACAGGTTCAAGTCCACTACACCTGCTGCAAGAAGAGCACAAGACCATAAAATGTCTACAAACTGACAGAGAATTTTTCTGCAGCAGGAAACAGTTTTTTGAATTTGAATAATGTCTGTGTGGGTTTGTTCTGGGTGCTCCAGTTTCCTCCTACATGCAGTCCAAAGAGAGGCTGGTTAGGACGGAAGATAATGGAGGTACTAGATCCTGGTATATAGAGTGTTCCAGGAATGTTGTTTTTCTGTAGGTCCACAAGCAAGTTAGCTTCGCTTGGGTTTCCTCGGCAAATGACATTTTTCTGTCAGATTTTGAATTATTGCAGCAAATGAGCTCAGTGGCAAACAAACATTTATGATACTTAAATGTTTTGTTCAGTAAGATAATCTTCTCAAATGAACACTACTTTTATGATTTTTGAATACTAAAATGCAATCACCAGAAGTAAAAAGCTAATGTTAGGCTATAAACAACATCTTCAACGTCACCACCACAACAAGGCTGTAAAGCTGTGTTCTGTGAGATGACATTCTGTAGTATCATTTAGCCACTTGTTAGCTATGTTAGCTATCACCTTTTATAAGATACATAAAAGCTTCAGAATTTACAAGTGGGTTATTTACCGACATAGTTTATGTCATAGAATAAAATATAATCTCATAAACTTGTATTAACCACAGACATTATTTTAGATATCTAGCCAAAAACCCATTCAAAAAACCCACTGACTTTGTGATGAGGGAATTGGAAGTGAAAATGCTAATGCTAATGCTCATTTCTGGGTTTTAAGACTCATTCCTGGAGCACTTTATTGGCGTATGTTCCAAATGATTCAGATTAGTTTTTTCACAGAAGACTTTTTCACTTGTCATTGCAGGAAAATCACAGATGAAACGAATAATTTTTATCTGTAATGAGGCGATATGTAATCAGTTACACATTCACATATCAGCTGTGAAAAAGGTCTACTCCACCTCACCACCCAACCCCACTGTGGAGACCAGATGATTAATTAAAAGAGTGCTACTAACCTTCATTCTTGTCAGCTGGGGTGTCCCTTGGTTGGGGAAGGATGCAGGAGCAGAAGAGAGACACCAGGGGGAGCTCTCGCATCTTCTCCCTGTATGCTGGAGAGGGAAAAAAAAGAAAAGCTGCAGCTCAGCCACAAATCTGTAGCCTACAGATTCAAATGAACAACACATCACATAATCAAGAAACAATATGAGGGAAAAAAACAGTCAGAAAATGCCTATAATTACCTGCTAGAGTCATTATGCTGCTGTTGCTGTTCTCTGTTGAAGACACTGTGGTGAGGTAGAGTCTGTTCCTGAGGAGAGACACAAAACTGACATTAAAGAAAATCCAGTAGAATCAGTTAAGTAGAATGACTGTGTGGTATCGAGGGTAACCTGCAGAGGAAACACTGAGCTCAAGCAAAGCTTCTCAGGCAATGACACACTTTAAGCATCTCATACAAGAAAGTGGGCTACTAGTGCAGGGAGGTATGGCAGAAAAGCAAAATTAAATGAAAGGGAAGACACTGAAAAAGAGGGAAAATATGAAACACATTAGGAGAAACAAAAGAAAGAAATAAAGTGGAAGAAAGAAAAGCTGCTGAGCTGAGTTAAAGCTGAGTTAAAGGTCACCTGGGAATGTTGCTTTTTTGTGTTTTGACATTTGTACTGCAGATACAGACAGATTCTTCTAGTAGCTTTTTTTTATGTTAATAAATGCTAAAAATGTATCTTACATTTATTTCATACGTCACAGGAGTTTTTGCACATCCCAGACGTCCTCTCAAAGCTTCTTTACAAAACTGAATCTCACTTTGATTTAAAGGTCAGATTTTGCCAGCTTGTTTCATGAGTTGAGTCATCCGTATGAATATCAGTATTAGCTGTTTTTGACATCAGGAGACTAAAATAATTCATCCAAAGTGTGAAGACTGAATCAGCAGCAAACACACGGCAGAAAACACTGCAGGAGGTCTCAGGTCATATATCAGCCTCCTGATCATCCAGTTGCTGCACAAACACTCAAACTGAGTCAGAGGAAGTTCAACAGCGTCATAAACCTTCACTTTACATGCTCATTTAGTGCATAAAAAGATGGAAATTCAGAGAAATATGATCTCACATATAAAACTGTTGATGTGCACAAACACTGGAGCTGCAGGTTAGGATGATTTTCTCTATTCATCTGTCAAACATCTTTTCCATTAATTGTTTAATCTCTGCAATGTCCAAAGTAAAGCCAAATATCTATGTTTAGCTGTCAAAATCAGTCTGAACAACAAAGACATTCAGATGAGAAACAGAGGAAAGCAGCAGATCTTCACTTTGGACAAACAGATTATATTTCTAGTAAAAAAAAACCCCTGAAAATTCTGTTTGCCACCTGTTTTAAAATTGATTATCATTCAAGGGTTAATGCAAACACAAAACTTTGTGTGTGTGTGTGTGTGTGTGTGTGTGTATGTATGTATGTGTGTGTGTGTGTGTGTGTGTGTGTGTGTGTGTGTGTACGTGTGTGTGTGTGTGGATGCAGGGATTAAGCGATGATGTCATTGTTGCCAGTATAGGGAAAGAGCATCACCTTCTGCAGAGAAGAGCGAGTCGAGCACGCAGCTTAAACACTAAACTGAACAAAAGAAGAAAAAAGGAAAGATGCAGCAAAGAAAGCAGCAGAGACAGAAACACAGAAAAGACTGAAATGACGAACAGAATCTGCAGATAATTAAAAGAATGAAGGAGCAAATCAGATGAGTGAAGCCTGCTTTTATCTATACACATATCTGTTCAAAAGAGGCTGCAGCCATCTGTGGTGCAAACATGCAGAAAGCTTTTGAAACTAACATAAAATCATCACAAATAAAGGAAGACATATGATGTATGTATGTGTAAGTGTGTATGGGTGCAGTGTGTACTCACCCTGCAGTGATGCTCGGTCTCTCTGTTCAGACTGAAGATCTGCAGCTCAGCAGCATCAGCACCAAACAGCAGCCTGCTACATGACATCACCCAGGAGTGATCTGATTGGCTAGCAAAGATACCGGGCTGTGATTGGTCCAGCAAGGCAAAAGGAGGATGGGGAGGAGGGGGAGGAGGACGGGCTGTAGAGCAGTGGAGGTTTATTTCAGAGGAATCCTTCTGATCACTGACAGAAAGCTTCTCATCCCAATCACAGTGACTTTAATGGATAATTCTGTTTTTTAAATACAAGGAATTGGACTTTTCAGTAGAAGTCATTATACTCACACACTGTGCTGAGAACTTTATGAGTCATACTGAGTAGCTGATAATTAAAATCAGACTGATGAGATCATGCTTTGCACACACACAGATGCCTTTGCAACAGCTGACTTGCTTGGTAACTGACAAAAACACCAGAAGAAGAACTTCTGCATTTTAACAATTCAGTTACAACAACAATAGTTTAGCGAGCATTAGTTAACTACACTCAGCTGTTTTGAGATCTGTCTGTCTCAACTGTCTCAATGTGTGTTACTGCAAAACAGATAACTAACTTTGCTGTCTAATCTCCACTCACATTAGAAACTTGTAGAAGGAAACACAGGCCTCCTAAACTGACCAATTACAGATCTTGTTGTCTCCACGTGGTGCTGGTCAGCTAGTTGTACAGGTTTTGTCACATTAACTTTTATGCAGTGTACTTTGTGTTGCATTTTATGCATGTTTTGTCCTAAAAATAAAGTTTGTCATTATTACTAACTCACAACTAACTCATTGTACTCCACAATATCACACACAGTAAGGGCCATCAACTGTCCTATAAGATGCTTTTGATCAAGCATTTCATAGGAAGACAGAAGCCCTGATCACCTGACATCCTCAGACAAATAACTCCCAAAATTCTGTTTATTTATTCATTTTTAAGATGGTTTTTTAAGGCATTTTTGCCTCTATGATCATAAAAGAAGAAGGAGAAGATTATACTTCATTAATCCCTGAGGAGAAATTCTATTTTTTTCCACTCCATTGTCATATAAACACAGGCTTGAAATACACACACATGCACAAGCAGGACCTATACATGCATTAAATTGAGACATGTCAGAGTGAGGGAGCTTGAGTGCCTTGCTCAATGGCACCTCTGCAGCGCTCCAGCTACCAGTCCACACCCTATACTTGGTTTGTACGAGGACTGGAACCGGCGACCCTGTTCCCAAGCCTAATGCCTGTGGACTGAGCTACTGCCGCCCCACTACAGCTGAAGACAGACAGGAAAGGTTGGAGAGAGAGGGGAGTGGCATGCAGTAAAGGGCCAAGGGTCAGCAGACACTTAAACAACCAAATTCAAAAATCTTGGGAAATGTCATGATACACAAGATATCTCAACTACCAACTGATGGAAGGATTCAGCCATAAACAAGTCACAGGCTTGAACAAAAAGACAAGAAATGAAATCCAACTGAAGATACTGTGCTGCAAATATTTTGACATTTGTACTGGTTTACTTTCAGGAGCTTTTACTTTCCTCACACTCTCCTGCAATCATTCCTTTCTATTATCTTTTTTTTTTTACTGTATAGTAATCGTATGAATTCACACAGACAGGTGGTCCTGACCTTTGACCTCTGTGAGGACATATACAGTAGTAAAGACAAGAATGTTTCACCAGACCAAAAAAAAATTTCAGGTTTTAGAAAACACACATACAGTAGGCCTACACTTTGTTGTTATGGAATTAAAATTGCAGGAAAACTTGTGAAACATGGAGATAAAACAAGAGCCAAATGTGGCTGGATCCAGCAGATCTGGTTTGATCTGGTTTGTTGGGTCGATGTGCTTCTGAGGAAATGTCAGCACTAAATTTAAAGGCTGACAATGAACCGTTACTCATCCTGACTGAACACTCATCTCACACACACACACTCAGATCTGTATTTGTGTATTAACGCCTCCATCTGTTGCTCTGGTTGACAGCCAAACTCCTCCGTCTCTTGCTCTTCATTCAGCACTCACAGCTCCACAGAAGCTGCAAATGTGATAATAATAAAAAGGTGCTGAAACTATAAAGCAACATTTTGGTTGCAGGCTTTGGTTCAGTGCTGTTAGTGTGTGTTTACCACCTTTATTCTGGAGGTCCTCAGGTGCCCACTGGGTTCCTGTTGATCAGGACCTAAAGTTGAGCTGGTTTGTTACGTGTTGGAGCATCATGCTGTTTGGCTCCAACATATTTTGTATTTTAGAAAATGCATCTCTGCAGATCAGGGTAAGGTGACCTTCAGATAAAGCACACATTACATTAACATCTTCACATCTGTCTCTTTGCATTACATGAAAGCACATCTTTTAGACTATTATCTCTGTACATTGCATATATTCTATGTTAGCTTCATACTGTGAACATTTGCACATCCCCTGGACAACATTTTGCACATTTCTGCACAAAAACTATAACTTCTTAAACTGCTTAACAGTGCTTTCATTTTTATTGCAAATTTTCTTTCTAATTCTTTATGTATGTTTCTTGACTTTTCTTGTCCTTTGTTTACTGCAATGCATAACTACACCAAAGCAATTTCCTTGTGAATTCCATCTGAAAACCTGCTTGGGAATAAAGGGTATTCATATTCTGAGGTAGCATCAAATTCTTCAGAAAGGCTCAGAGTTAATATTTGCATGCATTCTCTAAATTTGGGGAACATTGCACAGTGTCTGCAAGAGTTTTAATCAGAAGACAAGAGTTCAGAAAACTGCAGAAAAAAATGATTTTTTCTTAAGTTCACTGAAGTCTGATTTGTATGAAGATGAACTTTGTATGAGTGAGCTGAGGAGAGTGTAAAAAAATATATATATCGGAGGAAAGATTATTCTGGCAAAAATGAGCTTAGGTTATCAACAGTATCAGTATTGTATTTTACCAGCACTACCTGTGCCATAGTTTCCTAAACAAACAAGAAGGAGCTCCTCAGAGAAGACTGAAAAATAAAACTGTATCTTTCTAAAGGTCAGAGGTCACACCACAGATGGACAGTGACACTGCAGGATGATTCTTCATGTGAACTCTGCACTTTGTTTAAATGACTTCAGCTTCATCACAGCTGAACATCTCTACGTGTGCAGCATGACTGACAGAGGCCAGCAGGAGACTACAGCTCCCATCATGCACCACAGCAGAACACAGTGTTCTCACACACTGTTCTTCCTCTTCTCCTCACACTAAAGCAGATGATGTAATGCAGCTGCAGTGTGTGTGTGTGTGTGTGTTTGTGCATGTGTTATTGTACTAGCATCACTGTGAGGACCAGTTTCGGTTTAACACCTCAGAGACAATTTGGATGCTGAGCAGCTGTTTGTGGGTTATAGAGGATTTTAGGTTACGTGTGCTTCTGCAAAGGTTCAGATTTGTGTGAATTTGTTTGTGTGTGTATGTGTGTGTGTGTGTGTGTGTGTGTGTAGGTGGCAAGGTGAGCGAGTGACTGCAGCAGCAAGGAGAGAGAGAAACCTCCACATCCCAACTGATGATGTCACCCGCAGCCAATCAGCTCAGAGCTCTCAGAGCTACACTGTCAGGATGTGTGTGTGTGTGTGTGTGTGTGTGTGTGTGTGCATGTGTGGGTGTGTGCGTACGTGTGTGTGTGTGTGTGTGTAGGAGAGACTCTAAAGTCAAATCAGGATTCAGCAGAAAAAAACAAAACAACACATCTGCAGCACTTTTTTTTTGCAGAGCTGCATGCAGCATACAGGACAGAGTTGTTTACAGTACAATAGAATAGTACAGAATAAAAATGAATGAAATAGAATACAATATAATACAGTACATCAGAAAATAATAAAATAAAATAGAACATAAAATAAAATGATACAAATACAAAATACAAAATGAAACAGAGATGTGATACAAACACAGGGGGCGGGGCTCTGGCTCTGCAGGCTGCTTTCGAGGACAAACAGCAGCAGACTAACTGGAAGCAATGACATCACCTCTGAGTCCTGACGATGATGTCACAGTCAATGAGGTCACTGCACTGCACTCAACACACAGTGATGTCATGACAATGTGACAGATTACAGAGAAAGTAAGAAGAAAGGATGAGTCATGTAGCTGATAATCGAGGCTGAGGTGAGACTAATCAGACACAAAGAAAAATCTGAGGTGTGTGTGTGTGTGTGTGTTTGTGATGATACTGAAGGGAGAGATGTTGCTGCTTTGTTAAAATATCTCACATTTTTTGTTATTTGAGTAACACAGAGGATGATCAACACTGTGATCTTTCTGCAATCATCTCATTATAACTTTGGTATAGTAGATAATTTTGTGCCCCGAGTTTAGACTTCCAGGCAGCACTGCCTTAAGGCCCTGACACACCAAGCCGACGGTCGGCCGTCAACCAAAGTCGGGCCGTCGGTGAGCGTCTGTCGGCCTAGTTTTTGCGGTGTGTCCTGCACCGTCGGCACTTCGGCGTTGGCGGTGGTGGCTTTTTGGCCGATTGAGCATGTTGAATCGGCGGCGGAGCTTGTCGGTGAGAGAGATCACTGTGAATGGCTGTTCAGGTTTTATTTCCTCGCCCCTGTAATGAGTGAATCTGCCTGTAGTGAAACTGGGGCTAACCGGTGCTTCCTCCTCAGGCTCCACTTCACTCAGCTGCCCACAGACCCGCAGGGTCATCCCTGTGTTTCCCGGGTTCTATGTTCCCCACTTAACCTTGCAAAAAAATTTGTATGTTCCCCGCTTACACAAAAAGGGTTCTATGTTTCCCGCTTGGTTGAGTGGGGAACATAGAACCTTTTTTGTGTAAGCGGGGAACACCGGAGCACCGAGCCCTGGTTTGTTTTTCAGGTTAAAGTGAGATGAAGTAGAGGGTTTATTGGGCAGCTGAGTGAAGGGGTCCATGTCATTGGTCCGACAGTCCATTAGTCCGACATCCCATTAGTCCGACGGTCCGCGGTGCTGAACAGCTCCCGGCGGGCATATTTCTGCCTTGATGGTGCGCTGCGACCGGCTCTGGGCCAGCTGGGAAAGGCTCACGGCTTATGTGTTTGTCACTTTCTTTTTCATTTTAACCCACACCATGATCTTTTCCTGACCCTAACCAAGTGGTTTTTGTGCCTAAACCTAACCAGACCTTAACCACAGGGCATCATGATGATTTCGGAATGGACTTCGGAACAATGGGTTTAATATGGTCGGAACAATGAGATGTCGGACCAATGGGATGTCGGACCAATGGGCAGTTCCCGAGTGAAGTGGAGCCTGCGGAGGAAACACCAGGACCGCCTGGATGTAATAGTCCGTGGAGATGCTGCGGTGCTCGGCTGCACAGATAGGAAACCCCTCGGCTGTTCTCTCTCACGCAGGTGCAGAACGTACATGCTACTTGGCCGTCGGATGTAGTCCGTGTAGTGTGTTCAAATGCAACTGACACAGGGCGACGTGAGGCGACGTAGACGATGCAACAGTTGGCTAGTTCACCGCTAGTTCTTTCTTGTCAGTTCTTTGATGTCAGTTTGGTGTGTCATCACCTTTACACTGCACCTGCTTGCGGCAGAAACTTATTGTGAACTCTAATGTGTCGGCTAGTAGGAATTACTCTGCAGTTTGTCATCACCCACATGAGACCTGTGAAGCTCAGTGCTTTCAGCTGCAATGCTGCTTGACAAAATGTTCAGTCAGGTTAATAAAAATGCACACTTTGGCACTGACCGTGACTATAGGGACAGAGACATTTAATAGCCGGGGGTTGGGGAGCTGTGGCTGGGGCCTTGGCACTACTCAGCTCGGATGGCAAAGGGGCAAAGTGGCAGAGACTGCAATGACAGCAGAGAGACAAGACAGGTTTAAATATTGTTCAGCTAAGATGATCATTGGATGATAGAAAACCCCTTAAACCAATCTCAAAGATGGAATAACGTGAGCTTGCTCCTGTTGTGTGAGGCGGCAACCACAGTCCAACCCGACCGCCACTGATGTGCCTCTGAGCAAGACTTACTGCTCCAGTTGAGTCTACAGCCTCCAGGTGTGAATGTGTGTAACTGTGTCAGAGTGAACAGAGCGTTTATTATGATTTGATCAAAAGGTCCACATTCTATGAGCTGCAGAAATAAATCTGGACTGAAAGATTCATGTAACTGCCAGTTTAAACCAGTTGAAACAAGTTTACCTGTGTGTGTGTGTGTGTGTGTGTGTGTGTGTGTGTGTGTGTCTGCTCAGCCCCAGAATGAATGAGCAGCCTGACTCTCAGCCAGCAGTCGTGTGTTTTATTCGTGTCAGTGAGGCGTCGTGACTCTCAGCGTTTCTGTTTCTGGTCGTGTCTGCAGCCCACTGAGGAGGAGAAGAGAGAGAGGGGAGGGGACAAGAGAGAGAAAGGAGGGGAGGGGGGGCGAGTGAGCCGCAGGCAGAGGAGGAGAGGGAGAGAAAGAGAACAGACAACAGTGTAGGCTGAATGTCAGCGGAGGTGAGTCACTGCTGCTGCAGGCGGAGGCTTCCAGAAACTCACCTGAGAGAAAGACAGGCAGGCAAGCAGGCAGGCAGACAGACAGACAGGCAGGCAGACATGCCACCAAACCTTGATTCAAAACCAACAGTGCTCCCTTGTCTTCCAGAAATGTCCAAATCTGCTACCAGACTAGACTTCAGCTACCAGCACATTTTGTGTGTAGACTTTTGCACACTGAAACACTTTTTTGCACAGTGAGTGTGTTTCCTAATGTTTGATGTTTTGATTAAAATCAAAGTTTATATATACTTACAAACAATATATTTACACTTAATTTATAAAGTTAAAGTTTACAAAAGTCATTCTTACCCTCCATCATTTCAAACTCTTCAGTGCACATTGCACGTTTTTTCGAGAACCTTTTTGAGGAAATGACTGTTGCAGTCTGTTTTGATGAGAATTAGGCCACTGACGATGATTACAACTCAATAATGAACAAATGTGGTGTGACACACAGCAGAGACTGTTTTGCCTGAGACACCTGAGGAAATTCCAGGTATCCCTTCAAATACTGAGGAATTTCTATTCCTGCACCATCGAGAGTGTCCTGACAGGAAACATCACTGCCTGGTATGGAAACAGCACTGAACACAAAGAGTGGTTCTTTCAGCTGAACAAACCAAATGCACTGCTCTACTCTCCATAAAGGATGTTTAAACCAGGTGCTGCAAAAACAAGGCCAGGGAAATCATTAAAGATCCCAAGCACCTGGATAACAGCCCTATTCCCCGCTGTGGTCAGGAAGAACTTCTACCCTCAGGCCACAAGGATCATAAATAAAGACCCTGCCTAAAACACCCCAATCAATCATTTTTTTCAGTCAATCAATTTTATTTATAAAGCCCAATATCACAAATCACAATTTGCCTCACAGGCCTTTACAGCATACGACATCCCTCTGTCCTTAGGACCCTCACAGCGGTTAAGGAAAAACTCCCCAAAAAACACTTTAACGGGGGAAACAAACGGTAGAAACCTCAGGAAGAGCAACTGAGGAGGGATCCCTCTTCCAGGATAGACAGACGTGCAATAGATGTTGTACAGAACAGATCAACATAATAAATTAACAGTAATCCGCATGACACGAGACAGAGAGACAGACAGAGACAGAGGGAGAGACAGAGAGAGAGAGAGATGCAGGACAGACGGTAATGCTTACAACAACATTAATGAATATACCCCATAGACTTTTATTATTATGAAACTGTTTTCATTTGTTTTTTGCAAAACTCTTAATTTGCAAAGTAACTAAAGCAGTTGAATGTCATGGAGTAGAAGTATGAAGTAGGAACATACAAATTGATGGAACAGATGGACTGCATTTCACTGAAATTACGTTCTTGTGATTTTGTGTGACAAATAAATAAATAAATTAAATCGATTGATTGTACAGCACAATGTTGTGATGCATGATGCATCACCTACTTTAAACAGTTTTCATTTCTCATTGTTATGTAACATTTTGAGCCCAAATATAGTGTGAAGACATTTTGTGTGAAGACTTTTGTTGAAACTCTGAACTCCATTCTGCCATGGATCTGGCTTTGTGCAGGGAGACACTGTCATGCTGAAAAACATAATTGTCTAAAATATTACTGTATGTAATATTAACATTTCACTTCACTGGAACTACAACAGACCAAGACAGCCAACTGTCCTGTGGAAGTTGGCTGCAGAGGGTTTGTGGGTGCATCCACCCAGAGCTTCTTGAGGAGCGTGGGAGTGACTGGTCCCAAACTCAAAAAGGCACTCAAAATTGAGGAGGAGGCAGAACAGGGGAGCTTCTGGCCTTGGCTCCGAAGGACGGACCTGGCATGGGAAGGCAAAGGTCCTGGGGTTAGCTACAAGGGGCGGTCGGGAGACATCTCTGCCATTGCACTACCACCATGAGATGTCCAAGATTAATATGGTGAAACATCAAAGAAGGAAGGTATCAGGCTGACAACCCTGAAGCAGCCCCAAGGGCCTGTTGGAGGTGCAATAGGCAGCAATGTCTAGCAGGTAGCCCTTTATCTGTGCTTCCATCAATTACAAGTTAAAGTCCTGCATTGAAAATATGAAAAGTTAAAAGTTGGTCAAAATTTCTTTTACTGTGAATATTTAAGTGCTGCCTAAACAGCTGCCTAGCACTCTGGAAACTAAAATAACAGATGGAGAAGGCTATAAGAAGATAGCAAAGTGTTTTCAGATAGCTAGCTGCTTCCTCAGTTCATAACGTAATTAAGAAAGTTAACAGGATCTGTGGAGGTCAAGTTGAGGTCTGGAAGACTAAGAAAACTTTCTGAGAGAGCTGCTTGTATGATTATTAGAAAGACAAATCAAACCCCCCGTTTGACTGCAAAAGACCTGCAAGAAGATTTATCAGACTCTGGAGTGGTGGTGCACTGTTCTACTGTGCAGCGACACCTGTACAAATATGACCTTCATGGAAGAGTCATCAGAAGAAAACCTTTTGTGTGTCTTCACCACAAATTTCAGTGTCAGAAGTTTGCAAAGGGACATCTAAAGAAGGAGTTAAATAGACCTTTTTGATGCAATGAACAAAAGTATGTTTGGAGAAAAAGGGTGCAGAATTTCATCTCACAGATTCCTTCAAATTCTGCAGGCAAACATCACACCATCTGTAAAAAAAAAAAAAAAAAAAAGCTGAAGATGAAGAGTGGATGGCTTCTACAACAGGACAATGATCCTTCCTAACCACACCTCGAAATCCACAATGGACTACCTCAAGGGGCACAAGCTGAAGGTGTTGCTATGGCCTTCACAGTCCCCCAATCTGCTGATTATTTTCTCCATTGATCAATTGATTATTTGCTTTGCAAAAGCAATGAAAACAGTGATAAACGGTGTCACAATGACCCAGAGCCCAAAGTGACGCCTTTACAATGTTTTGTCCAACTAAGAGTCCAGACCGCAACATGATTATTAATACATTACAACTGCTTATATTATTCAAAGGAGAAGCAAAACTTAATATTTGTGCAGCTGGAACCATAAAATGTTTTTGCATGGAAAATATTTCAACCATAAAAATAGTTTACAATTAATTTTCTGTCAGTCAACTGATTGGTGGACTAATTGTTTCAGCTGGACTTGTATAAAACATTGGGTAGCTTGATTTATAACAAAACATATTTAATAAACTTTTCATTTGTTTTTTGCAAAACTCTTAATTTGCAAAGTAACTAAAGCAGTTGAATGTCATGTAGAAGTATGAAGTAGCATTAAGAAATACTCAAGTACCTCAAGTTTGTACTTAAGTAATATACTTTATGTAGTAAATGTTCTCTTAATCTTTCACCACTCTTTTTAAAAGAGTGGAGAGTGACTCAGCCGCTCTTCAGTCCGACCACGCTGCCGGATTTCAGCGAGTGTGTAGGCGAGAGCGTGTTGGCAGAGTGTTGGCAGATGGTCGGCAGGCGGAGAATTAGAATCCATTCACAGAGCTCAGACATGAATGAAGACAAACACAATCGCAGCTTCTGTCAGGAGCCGCACTCAGCAGAGACAGATTAATACCACACTGATCAGAGACATCAGAGAACAAAGCAGACAACTCTGGATGCTCTTTTGATCAAAACATGGTGCATTTAATAAAGCAAGCAGTGTGTGGGAGTTTCTCTTTTAGCCTACTCTCGCTTATATAAAGGGAGTGGACAAAACAACAGAAACACTTGGCAGTTAAACACAATACAGTTCAGCAGTACCACAGACTAAATCCTCCACAGTGATCCCACAGTTGAATCAACACCAAACAGAACCTACATGAAAAAGGATTTATTGCAGGACTGTTTGTGATGAGACTGCCACAGTATAAGATAGTTGTTCCTAATAAACTGCACACTGATGGACAAAATAAGAAAAAGGATCATGCAACTTTTGCAGCCACTTGCACTTTGCAACCTGCACAGTTGAGACAAAAAAAACCCCTGTAATTCTCAAAGCACCCGCAAAGGGTGAAATGCACCCATACCTGTGCTGCCACTGCAAATACCATCCCAATGCTCCTCTGCTATTTGCCATAAATTGCCCCCTTTATATGCAAATGAGCCTCACTGCAAAAACAGTCCAACTCACAAAGATTAGTCAGTGTTGTCATGCCAGCTCTGGACCGCCCTCCGGTCGCTGGCTGCAGTACATGTCATTAACCCTGCCCCCTCCATGCTAGCAGATGGAATGTTGGCAAAAAGGTCAGGCATGTCCAAAGTCTGGCCCGGGGGCCAATTGTGGCCCGCAGACCAATTTCAATTTGCCCTCAGCTTGACTCTCAAAATATACCATATGTGGCCCTTTACACTAGAACAGTTAATAGAGCAAGATCACTTCGCATTTTCACCCTTCACCTTACAATGATAGGACTATTATACAGTTTGTAGACAGGCATCACGTAGTAATAGTTCATTAAAAGATAAAAGTGGCTGCATTTGTCTCACTTTAAAAAAAAAAACAAACAAACAAAAAAAAAAAACATTTGATGCAAGAATCAGTTGGCCCCCAGGTATTTTCACGTTGTTTTATCTGGCCCCCATTCAAAAAAGTTTGGACACCCCTGCTGTAGGTAGTTCTTATCCCATTGATCTGTGTTCAAGTATTTGTTTTTCTGATATGTTTTGTTTTGTTAATTAGTTATTTGATGCTATGAAAATAGGGGTTTGACATCATGATTGATAGCTGTGTGTGCCAATCAGTGTGCTTGCGATCAATGGCACTGCTCGTGATTGGTCGGATGGGTGTATGTACGCAAACATCACACCGCAGAGATTGCTATTACTGTATGGTGACTCTCAGTGCTTCTCAAACTGAATGATGCTTCCTTGGTAGAATGCGTCCTTTCAAGTTGGGTCCTACAGAGGCGAGGCAAGACTCCTTCCTTGCACACAAGTGAACACATATTGGAACAGGCTAGCAAGCGCTCAGGTGTATGTCACTGAAGAAGCCCCGCCTTCAATTCTGGCAAATCATGCGCAAAGAATTGTGGGTCCTAGGAAGAATTTGAAAGATCCTTGACATTGGAAGAGTCCTTTGGCAGGATTCGATAACGTAGCCTCCTTGAAATTCAGCTGGTTAAGGATCCTTCCTTGACTTTGAGAAGCACCATCTGGTTCCACGTTGTCACCTGTGCAATATGGCAGTGGCTGTATACAGGACATTTTGGCTTCATTTTTGTGCAGTGGCATTATATGGGGATGCATTGTCCATCTTTATGTACAGACTAGTCTGCAATATTTCATTTTCTTTTCTCTCTGCAATTGTTCTGCCTACTGTGTTCTTGGTGCAAAGGCAACACTTAGAGTTTGTTGCACGATTAACTGCCATCAGATACAATACATCATCAATACAGCTAATGAGGGAATCTTTAGGGAGAATATTTTTCGTCCCTCCATCAGAGCTCTGCACACTAGGAGAATCTCTGACAAGAGTTACCTAAGCTTTCCTGAGCTGCAGCAGCTTTTCATAAATCCTTAACTACTTTCTTTCAAACTGGTAAATTACTAAACCAGGTCACACTATTAAATGTCTCAGTAAAACCTTAAGTAGTGTGTGGGTTGGTTGCTAGGAAATGTCGTCCAATCGAGCATCACTGTAGCATCACAAGCTAGGATAACTTCCAAAACCTAGAGTTTTAGAGGCTTAAAGATACAGTGCATTCACAAAGTATTAAGAACCTTTTACTTTTCACATTTTGTGATGTTCCAGCCTTATGCCAAAATCAGTCTGCACTCAGTTCCCCACATAATGAAAACTGAATGTTTCTAAAAATGAAGAAACTGAACAATTGCATTAACAGTATTCAGACCATTTACTCAGTATTTAGTCAAAGCACCTGTGGCAGCAATCAGTGCCTCATGTCTTCTTGGGTATGACATGACGGGCAATTTGGATTTTCTGCCATTTTTCTCTGCAGATCCTCGCAAACTGTGTGGATGGGGACCGTCGGTGGATGGTCATTTTCCACTTTCTCCAGAGACGCTGGCTTGGGTTCAAGTCCGAGCCCTGGCTTGGCCACTGGAGGACATTTACAGAGTTGTCCCTGAGCCACTCTTGCATTGCTTGGCTGTATCCGTCAAGTCATCGTCCTGTTGGACGTTAAACCTTCGGCTCAGTTTTCTGTACTATGATCCACTCAGCTTCCCCCCTACCCTGACCAGTTCCTGCTCCTGAAAAACACCCCCACTGTATGATGCCGTCACCACTATGCTTCACCATTGAGACGTTCCTGTGCAAGGGATGAGCCGTCTGACGACTCTACAATAAAGCCCAGATCACTGGAGTGTTCCAGTGATGGATGTCTCTCTGGAAGGTTCTCCCATCAACACAGGTGCTCAGCCAGTGTTATCTCTGGGGTCTTGGTAACCTCTCACGGCACTGAAACACCAAGGTGACAGTTGGCCCTCGGTCAATGTTAGGCCATCGTTGAGCATCTGTAGGCCTGGTCACTGTGGTGTGTCCCACACCATTGCCCCTTATTGACCCCATTGACTTTTGTTTTGGCTGATTCAACATGTTCAATCAGCATCAACAATGTCGGGGTCCACTAGAGAAAGAAATCTATTCCTAATGGCAGTCTATTCCTATCTACTCCTATTGGCAGTTGAGCTCAATACACAAGAAGAGAAAAAGAAATGAAGAAGGTAAACAAACAGCTGATGTCAAGAGGGAGTGAGATCGAAACAAACTTAAAAGGTAAGATCATTTTTCTTTAGCCGTTGAGCTTTTTAGCAGAAACATTTCCTGATAATTGTGTTATTGTTCACTGCCACACAGTAAGTATGCTCTGTTTTTTTCATCATTGGATCATGTTGTAAATACGTTATATAACTGGCATCAAGTCTTCGAGTTTCCCTTTTTAAATGAGGATTACAGATTACCATGGCTGCTGGCGCAGAAAGTACATGCTGGCCACCCATCAGCTGTAGTCTCTATGGTTTGCTCATGTGCGACTTTTTTGGCCGAGACATTGTGACGTGAGGCGATGCAGGAGGGGGCCTTCCTTGCTGCTAGTTCCCTGAAGTCAGTTTGGTGTGTCTGGGCATTTACCAAGATCCTTCTCACCCAACTGCTCTGTTTAACCAGGCTGCCAGTTCTAGGAAGAGTACTAGTTGCTCCAAACTTATTCCATTTAAGAATTATGGAGGTTACTGAGCTCTTTAGAACCATTATTGCAGCAAAATGGCCTCCCCCAGATCTGTGCCTTGACACAATCCTGTCTCTGGACTCATTCTGACCTCATGGCTTGGCCTTTGTCAGCTGTGAGACTCATGTCCAATCAGTTGAATTTACTGCAGGAGGACTCCAGTCAAGCTGTAGAAACATTCTACGATGAGCAAGAGAAATAAAAGGTACCGGAGCTAAAGTCAAAGGGTAACAGCAAAGTTTCTGGCCACTTATGACGATTTCAAAATTTTCTGTTTTTGCATCTGGTCTGAATGTACTGCATATCTTTTGCAAATGCAGTTATTACTGAGTTTTATTCATGTCTACATACAGTACATGGAGAAATCTGTGTTTCAGTTAGTAATATCTGATTATGCTAAGCTAACAGATGTTTTTGGCTGTTTGTTTGTTTGGCCGTTTGTTTGCTGTGCTATTTTCATAATGTTAATATTGAGTAACAGCTCATCTCTATGTAAGAACTAATTTATAAGCTGCAACCTGTTTTAATTTAGTGATATAAGTCCACTTAGTAAAGACAAATGTGAGAACAAGGTTGAGTTTGAATTTAATAACGTACTGAAAGCTGCAGCAGCCATCTCCTGGAGTCTCATCATAGAACAATTAAAGTGATGGAAAATGTCACAAATACTGTAAATTCAAACCCCATTTGAACTAAAAGCTCACTTTAATTTTGTAGACCATAAATCCTTTCAGTGCTTTCATAAACAAACAACAATAGTAATGAAAAACACAAGAAATACAGAATAGAAGAGTCTTTTCCGATATAAAAATAGAAATTTTTAGGGAATGAGCGACACTGAGAAGCAGCCAATCAGCTTCACTAAATGAGCGAGGTCACCTGATCAGACAGAGAGTCTTGCTCAAAGAGTTCAGATATAGTTTCCTCTCATTTCTGAAAAGCTGAGGAAAAGCATACTGTGGTTCCACAGTATCTGTTTCAGGTGATAGTCTGTATCCCACAGGGCCAAACCTTTGGGAGGTTTTTTATTTCCTTCACCTCCATTCTGTCACTGTCTTTTTTTCCCTGACAGAGTTAGATGTCAGACTGCAGAGGTCAGAGATCAGGGGTCAGCTGTCCCTCAGGCATCGCACACTTTCTGTTTCGGACCTGGACCACCTCCTTCCTCTCCTTTAGGAAGTTTCCAAAGGCATCAGTCTCTTTGCTCTCCTCCGTTGCTGAAAAAAAAATCCTTCATTTACAGTTGTATTAAACAGTTCAATCATGTAATAGTTTTCTTTGTGTTTTTTACAATATGTGCATTTTTTACAGTGTATATTTGAGTTTTATATATTGTTGGTGTAGTTTACAGTATATATGTGTTCTCCAGTGTATATGTTTGTTTTTATAGTGTATGTGATTTTTTTAAGTGTGTATTTGTGTTTAATATAGTGTAATTTTTACAGTGTATATCTGTGTTTTTCAGTGTACATGTGCATTTTTTTACAGTGTATGTTTTTTTTTTACTGTGTCTATTTGCATTTTATATAGTGTATATGCATTTTTTAAAATGTATGCATGTATGTTTTTTACAGTGCATAAATGGGTGGTTGGGGTGGGTTTTCTTTTCTCACCAATGTGGTCAATATCATCTGTGTCGCTTTCCACCTCCTCCTCCTCTTCATCAGGGTTACCACGTGTCATAATTAGGTCACTAGGCCCAGCTATGTCAGTGTCTTCTGTGGACAGGAAGTCAATCAGCAATATATAACAATAAAATTCAGTGCTACAAACTTTTGGTGGATTTTTACAAACAGACTTTTATCAACCATCCCATCATCACCTTCCTCTTACTATTAAGATTTTCATGAAACTTGATGCTATTTATGGTCAGTATTTTTTAGCAATAGCCATTCAATGTATCTACTTCTGAACGTATCTCTTCATATGGTAGTTTTCATTGTTCATGCACTGGAGTTAGAATAACTTCGCACACATATGATGGATTGAGGGAGGAATAAGACCTGTCAAATAAAGTATCACCAGTAAATACCATTTTGTTTTCAGTATAAGTTGGTTCTACCTGTTGAAGGTGTGGTCGTCATGTCGACTGCTCCCAGGTCCTTCCTGAGCCGCTCCAGTTGCTCCTGCTGCTTCTTGTTTTGAGCTTCCACCTGATGGGCAGGAAGTCAGTTAAAAGATGGAAATGTATGAGTACAGACACTTAGAAACAGGAGACAAAAAAGGGAGAAACACACTCACCAGCTTTTTGCGGAGTCTTTCATATTCAGGTCGATACTCCCTGAAGAAGGAGGAGGAAGAGTGAGTTTATCACACAAACTTGTTTCCTTCATGAGAAGAGAATATATCAATGTTATGATAACTGCATGAAGGCGTTTGAAGGTGGAACACAGCATGAGGATAAATCTTAAACAGAAGACTGATGAAAAATAACTTTTTTATTACACTTTGGACCATCTACAGTCATTTTAGTGTACCAACATGTGTGAGGTTCCACAAGGCTCAATCCTTGGTCCTCTATTTTACATATAGTTGCTTCCATTAGACTTTATCATAAGAACAATAACATCAACAATGACTTCAGCTATCATAATTGTGCAGATGACACCCAAAGTTATCTTGTCATCTGTCACTGAGTGCTACAGTCCCATAGGATCTCTCTCCAAACTTTCTTCATCTGTATGCAGACAAAACAGATAATTGTGCACACACAACTGACACATCTTCTCTCTGTACCTGTTCTTTTTCATCTACATTCACACTGAGCTGCATTTCTCCAACAAACCAGTCATTGTGTCTACCTGAGTTAGATACACATAATTAGACCCATTAAGCTGTAGTATAGATGGAACTGCAGACTTGACTTATGAAATGAACCCACACTGTGAACTCTGGTTGTATTATGCCTGTATTTGTAGATGTACTCTCAGGTGAATTAAATGTGTAGGTGACAGCCTGTATGAAGGAATGAATTGATCAAACTAGGATGTTTAGAAATGGAGTTGGGTTTATTTCTGGTTTTGCCGGTCCAGGCTGGTGTACGAGCTTAAACCGTTAGACTTAATGCAAACTGGCTGGGCCGACATTTGTCACACTGACACGTTCAGGCAAATTACAAAGTAGCCTACATCAGCAACCTGTGCCAACAGCGTCACAGCACTAAATCCAACTTGTATTACATTAGTTATCAGCAATATGCCAAAATGAGCCCAGCTACAGCAACATAACAAAGATAAAATATCAGTAAAGGTAAAAGGGGCAGAGTTGCACACGCTGTGCTTGTTCACAATAATGTTCAAGTGTTTTGGGGTGATGAGGAAACATAGCAGAGTCTCCCACGAAAATTAAAAGTACACCAATATGGCAACATTTTAGATTTGAAGCAAGGAAAAAGGTGTCCTAATCCAGCCAGTGCACTGTTCAGAACTCAACTTTTTTCAGATGGCCTGTTTCTATTTATAGCCTACCCATTGCTAACTTTGAAGGACGGCTCATTCATGAAATTGCATCTAGGAATTATCTAGATGATACCTCCTTATTTTACTATAAAAATCAACCTAGGTGTCAGCTGGCTTGAGGGGGATCGCAGGGAGTTCAAAGTTTCTGGTGAGCTGAATGACTATCGCTAATAACAAGCTAGGCTACCTGCTGTTGGCTATACTGTGTCATTTCCAGTAAATGACACAGTATTAAACAATTGTTTTCTGTTTAAAAAGTAACGTTACAAATGTGGGAAGATAGCAGATAGGCTACTCACCCATCTTTTAAGTGATGACATATCCAGTCTGATCTGGAGTGCACAGCTGATAGGCCTGTTTGATTTGTTTACACGACGTGACAGAAGTGCATATTTTGAGTATTCAATGTGAACGGAGAGCTTCGAAGTTATGGGGTGCAATGTGATAATAGTTAGACACTCTTTCCTGTTAGGACACAGTGTTATTATGTTCCACTCAGGAGTAGCTGCGAGTCAAGTGCGTAAAATTCAGTATACCAGTCCGATCCAGCTCTTAATATTAGACCAGTTTGAAAAATTATACACCAACCCAACCCTTTTTAGAGAGTCATAATGTCAGATTGGTAACATTAATAGCCCACCCTAACATGATCTGACATCAACTTCTCCATGTTTGAGAGAAACATGAGGTGTAAAGACCAGAGGTGAGGAGCTGTGTTTGCGCATCTGAATACAAAGAATGTGACAAAAAACATCTGTGATGAAAGAATGAACCAAATTGAAAAATAGTTTGCAACTGTTTTAACTCGCCTCTCATACTCTTCAGCAGCATCCTCCACCTGAACGAACAGCTCATCCAATCCATTTCCTGTCACTGCGGACACGCCCACCACCTGCAGACACAGAGACAACAATGTCAGGAGGGGTGGACCTTTAACACTGGGCTCTAATGACTTTTATTTTCCTCAACTTGGCTCTACTGAGAGTGAACATGCTCATGAGTTTTTGTTTTATTTTGTCCTTATATTTTCCCTGATCAGCGATAGGAATGCAGGCATTCATTATAAGGATGCAGAAGCTGTGGTAGAGGTTGTTAAAAGCAGTTAATCTAACATTTGTCATGTCGATCAAAGACACGTTACTGAAAGAATTGTTATTTATCCAAATGGACTTGCAAGAACCCGCACAGCTGCAAACATCTCATCCACACAGTGCCATTCTCTTGTGACTATTTTTCATCAATGTAGGTATTCAGCTAGCAATAAAGGGAGATGATGTCACTTTTCTTAATCCTCCCCACACAGCTCTGATTGGTCGACTGTGTCACAACCTGGTGGACATAGCTGTCCCTGAGCACAAGACCAGATCTATATGAATCACTAAACAAACTACAGATGTGGCTGTTGACGCAGGGATTTGGAACCATGCTAGCTGTTTATACAGTTTAAAGGACAACTTCAGTATTTTTCAACCTGGGCTCTATTTCCCCATGCGTATGTGTGCATATGATTCATGGGTACCACTCGTTCTAAAATTGGTTCAGTATTGAGCCGCAAAACGAGCTAAAACGGTAATGGGGGCAAATGCGTCCTGTATAAAAGTGCTTTTTTTCGCCACTGACCGGTTCAGATCGCCAGTGCTATCTCTGTAAATAGCATATGGTAGCGGCCCTGGGGCAGTGGTGAGTGTGAATGAGTGGAGTCAGCTGTCAGTGTTGGAGCAAAAAGGCGGAAGGCGTCCCCGCTTGGTAATGTAAATGAGTATGTGTGTGTGAAGTGTGTGTTACGCTAGAAGAGTCAGAGGACAGAGTCTTTTACGTGCTACCCCCTGGAGTGTTACCGGAGTTTTTGGAGTGCTCAAAATAAATGGGCCTTTTTCCCGAACGCAAGAACAGGATGTCGCACAACACCCCGTACAGCTTTCACAGGCTGCCTTTGTCGGACGGCGAGATGCTGAAGTTGTGGCTAGTTGTGCTACAGATAGATGCTAACACTCCTCTCCAGACACTGCGCCTTGCAGACCATCTGGTCTGCAGGGCTCACTTCTCCTAAGATGACTACTGCCAGCCGAAGAAGAGAAGACATCCAATCCTGAAACACCTCTTCCTCAAGAAAACGGCTGTCCCACGAGTAGAGAGAGCTACAGACACAGTGGAGCAAAGCTCGTGACATCACACAGCCCAGAGGTAAGGGAAAGGCTAAGTTAGCATGGTATTTACAGAGATAGCACTGGCGATCTGAACCGGTCAGTGGAGAAAAAACACACACTTCACACACACATACTCATTTACAATACCGAGCGGGGACACCTTTCGCCTTTCTGCTCCAACACTGACTGACAGCTGACTCCACTCATTCACACTCACCACTGCCCCAGGGCCGCTACCATATGCTATTTACAGAGATAGCACTGGCGATCTGAACCGGTCAGTGGCGAAAAAAAAGCACTTTTATACGGACGCATTTGCCCCCATTACCGTTTTAGCTTGTTTCGCAGCTCAATACTGAACCAATTTTAGAACGAGTGGTACCCATGAATCATATGTACACATACACATGGGGAAATAGAGCCCAGGTTGAAAAATACTGAAGTTGTCCTTTAATCTGATCCCCGGAAGTCAACCCCCTCCAAAGAGGACAGCCGTGCAACATAGATTACCATAGTGATCTATCCTGGTTAAAAGTGAGCCAGCTTCGTAACACAGGGAAATCTGAGTTAAGACCTAAGGTAATTGGTTAGCCCGCTAATTTCACTTTGTGGTACAAGCCCCAAATGTTTGAGTGTGGATGAAGAGCTTTACGAAAATGCCCTTGAAATGCTGGTGTAGATGCACATCATCCAGGGTTTTAAATATTAGACAGTTAGTATGGATTTACTGTGAGCTGTCTAAATATAATTGGCTATGCAGGAAATCTTTCTTGGTTCAGCCTCTTGGTCTGTGTGCAGTGTGCACCCGCTTACCCTCAGGTTGGTGTAGAACTCGTCCAGCACCAGACTCATGGAGCGTGTCAGGTTGCTGACATACGAGGTTTCCTGGTTCAGAGCATCCTGAAAAACCTCAAAGTCCTGCATCCACTCCACTGCAAAGCTGTGGTCAATAATGTCAGTCTGTAAAAACAACACAAGAGAAAGCATAAACAAACCAGCAGCAACTCCTTGTTAAAATTTCCACCACAAATCAATTCAAACAGCAGACAGGAAGTGACCTCACCTTGTTCATGACAACAATGAAGGGCAGCTTGGTCTTGTAGAGAATGCTAAAGAAAAGAAACATCAGGTGAGACAAAGAACTGAAACCAGAACTGCAAAAATATTTTGAGACATGTCAGCTGTGTCACAATTACATGCAGTAGGTACTGATTCTATGCAGGTTTTGGGTCTGGAGTGTGGTCACATTGGAAAAGTGACTAAATTAAGGCAAAATAAAATGGAGACTAAAAAACACTAAATTTTTGAGTTTACAGTTAAAAATTTGACTTTTTTGTGGAGAATCTATCCGAACTGATCCAATCTGAAGGACACATGCTAACACCAATATATAGGCGTATTTATAAACCAACAGAAACGTCACAGAAACAGAAAAGCCACCAGGAAAGCCTGTAAAAGACTCAGTGAAAGCTACAGATGCGTATTGCTGTTCTCTTTACAGACAGATTTTTAGAATATATTTGTTACCATGTAGTGAAATTGCCTCCATTAAAAGTATTCTGAATGAGCTATTAGCAGCTCCTGTTTGCAGTGTATCCATGGATATATGGACAATTATCACTGGATTACTCTGATACCAAGAAAACTTAAAATTGTGATGATTTACAGGCAAGTTCTGTTTTTCTGTTATTTCTAAGTGGATTTATGGACATCAGAGATAATGATATTATCGGGAAGCCTAAGTCACACTAAATGATATCAGTATGTGTTTAATGTCTGTGTGTTCACATTTCACTGAGCAAGGAAGAAGGAAAAGAGGGAGATCTTTTTAATCTACTAAACCTCCTGCAGTATCTTCTGTCTCTCTCTTTTGGTTGAATGAGGATTAGGTGAAGTTTAAGTGAAAGTATCTTTCTGAAGTCACAGTTTTATTAACTTGCTTTATGTGCTGCAAGAATTGTTTCGTCCCCTTATAATACAGAGCACAAACAGCAAATAGTTTCTTTTTTAATAACTGTGAAAACACTATACTCTGAAGAATTAATATAAAGCACATCCTGTATGCAGTTAGTGTGTAGTATGGAGCTGCAGTTCATCAGTTTTATCTTATCTGCTCTGTTAGCTCCCTCTACTGGAGACTGAAGTAACTGATGCCAAACACTATCTCACTGCCAATTGTTTTGGTCTATCTATGCTTTAGTGTTATCTAAAAATGGAAATACTTAGTTTAAGGCCCTGACAGACCAAACCAACATGAGAGGACTAGCGGCATCGAGAGCCCCCTGCTGCATCGCCTCACGTTGCCATGTCTCAGCCAAAAGGTTGGTCAAAAGGCCAACTACAGCCAATGAGGGCCAACAGTGCGGGACATACCCTACTGACAAGGGCAGCAGACGCTCACCAACAGCCTGACTTTGACCGACAGCCAACCATCGGCTTGGTGTGTCAGGGCCTTTACACATTACTGAAAACATTGGCGATTATTTTTGCAGGGTAAAAAACTGTGAGAAAAGTTTCATATCTGCATTTTTCATATTAAAGATACTCTAAATGATCTTAAGATGGTTGTGCTATGATCTGAAGAATCAAGTGTTGTTCTACCCTGTGGTGTTTTTGAAAATGTTTTTACAAACAGATTCTGTTTTCAAATTTCCCATTTCTGATCGTCTGACTGCTTGAGTTTCTTGACACATCTGACTTCTTTTAGTGATGTCACCGTGTTCATACATTTTACATAATTGGTGCACACAATGTTATTATAACTGATAATAATTACGAACGGGAATCCAAAAATAACATCCTAGTGTAAATAAGACAGATTTTATTCCCTCTGCTGAGGGTGACTTAAGTCTGGTACCTGCAGGCGTACAGCATGTTGGACATGAATGTGACAGGGTTGACGCTGCGGGACGTGTCCATCACATAGACAACTACACAGGGGAAGGACGAGGCCTGAAACACACATGTGGAATATAAATTATATAATATATTGTCAATAAAGGAGAGCAATCAGAAGCCCAGCGTGCAGACCCACCAGAGCCTCTGTGATGATGGTTCCAGACGCAGACCAGGTGAAGACTTCAATTTGACCCGGGGTGTCAATCAACACGTACCTGCAGAGGTCAGAGGTGATCAGACACAACACAAGTAGTGATAAGCTTAGTGTAAACACAGAGTGATGAATGTAGAGGAAGATGAGTCATCCAGTTGAGTGAAGGGAGTTTGGTTATGGCGCCGCTAGACTGACAACAGCACTGCTTTTCACTTACATGAGCAACACAGCAGGTGGAGAGGGACAGGTGGGTGCTATGGAGGGCAAAGTTCAAGTCAGTGACCTGCTGGTGCTTTCGGGTGAGGTTAATTTAAACACAATGTCTACAACTTCTTTTTTTCATATTTTATCTGTCACAGTAAGATAATATAAGATATTTTACAATGAAAACTTAGACAACAAACATCAACAAAGCACTGAAACAGAATTTTCATTTCCTCCTCTACTTTTTTATTGCTTTGTTCTCAGGCAACCTGTATTATTTTACAAGATGGAAGTCACATCTTAACACCACTTATCCATATAATTTCCAGCACTGCTGGATGAGCATGAGGGCGTCTATTTTAACGCAAGGTATGAAGAAAAGATTTCCCTCGATACCCTGGAATTTGCATGTGTTAAGTCAATCATACAGAATGCCAGCCCTCCTCTGATATTGCTACATTTACCTCTGGTTCCTGTTTTACTTTGACATACAGAGGACTGTGTTGCTTACACCTTCTGTAGTAGGGATGGGCAGCACAAGCAAAAGCACTATTCGAAAATCATGGCAACTATTCGACAATTTTTCGAATAATCGGCAAATAAGAAGGCGAATAGTAATAGTCGCATTAAAAAATTGATTTTTCAAAAATAAAACAACTATTCAAAATTCGAAAATTGTGACCCATCCCTATTCTATAGTGCTTTTTAATTACAGCACCACTTTTATAACTGTATCTCAGCATGATGGTGAAACACCATCATACTGAGATAACCCCAGCCGGCAGTTGTATGCCTCAACAAATAAGTCAAGTTGCAGTTACAGATTCCATCCATGTCTGTGAAAACATGCTTCCACCAAAATCAAGTCAGTTCATCGCTGAGTTCAAGTGAATGTTTGTGCCAAATTTGAAGAAATTCCCTCAAGGCATTCTTGAGATATCACATTAACAAGAATGAGACGATTGGACAGACAGACAACCTTAAAAGATAATGCCTCTGGCCACAGCTATCGCCAGTGCGGAGGCATAAATAAAACAATTTGCAGCCAGTCATTTTACTGTTGGAAAACCAATCAGCTGCTGAACCCACACAGGTCAATTGTACAAAGACAAACAGGAAACTGTCATTAAAGAGTAGGATGAGGATGGAAATGTCCACATGGTCAATAGCAGATGTCGGCAGATTCACAGTCAAGCTTCACTGTCACCGAGAAAGCCCACTCTGCTATACAGAGACATCACAGGGACGAACAGAACGACACTGACAGCACAAATAGCACTTAGAATGTGGGGAAGCACACAGGCTGATACTGACCGGTGATTCTGTTGCTTCTTCTCTATGAACTGCATCACCTGAGAAACATAAACACACACGTATTACATCATCATCACAGCTTGTTCAGTCCACTGTTTGTCATGATTACTTCAGAGTTTGGGTTTGAATTAGGACTGTCAAAATTGCTCAAAAATGATGTTCGAATATTCCTTCTAAAAATAACTCATAGGTTCGAACCATTCAAAAAAATTTTTTTCGCATTATGTCCACAAGAGGGCAAACTAATACGGAAAGGAAGGAAACATACTTGTATATGTATTAATACAAGGAAACATAACTACTTGTAGGTATTTTTATTTCAACATAAACGTCTTTGAAAACATTTACATACCTACACATTAAAACACATAAAACAATTATCTATAACATTACATTAGAAACGACCGCAGACCTCTCGCTTGCCCCACCTCTCTGACCCATCAGGCCACACCGCTCACGGAAAAGTTTCCTTTCGGCGCCCATGTTAACCGATTGTGTCATCCACACCGGCTGTGCCGCGCAGCTCCGTGGCCGGCTCTGGTCTATTTTCTGCACGAGGCGAGCGAATGTGTCAAGCCGGGTGACGGGGACAACAGCTGGGAGCAGAACCGCTTGTCGACCAGCATGAAGAAATGCGCGTCTGATGTGAACGTTTTTCAAATTCAAATTTAAATCCGAATTTAGAATATTTGTTGACAGCCCTAGTTTGAATGGTTTAGTGCTTTGGTTTACATTTTCAGAGCTTTAGTCTAAACATTTAAGACTTTTAAAGTGAATTAAAGCTTTGGGCTTTTGGGGCTGTTGAGGACTTTGGTTAAGATATTTCAAACAGTCCAAAGTTTTTAGAGTTTACATCTATGAGTTAAATGGTTTAACGCTTTGGAAGAGTTAGACTGAGTCACCTGATCAAAGCGTGTAGCAAACAGGTTGAGTGATGTCACTATGCCTCCGTTTGGTCCAAGGCCGTACTGCTTCATCACCTCCTTGTAGTTCACAGTGTCCCTGATGTCTGGAGGAAAGAGGACAGACAGACTGAAGGCTACAGAACTGAACACTGTCTGGCTGGACCAACTCTGAATGACTCTAAATAAAGCCTCCATAGAGTGGCACTTTCTACCGCAGAAAATCACCAATAAACGCTTCCACAGACAACCAGACACGCTCGAAATATGATCTGAAATCGGGGAGAAACTTACAACAGCAATAAGTTCCTGGTTCCCTGATGTTAGCATGTAGCTCCACGCAGCAGTGTAGGCTACGTAATCTAAACACGTACCGTAACATGACTGGAGCAGATCACCATATAAAGAATTTCAGCACACTAAGATGTCAAACAGTAGATAGAGTAGAAAAAAATGGAAACAGAGCGTTCAGATAGGCAGAAAACCTGAGGTTGTTGCTCACAGGGATTACTTCTACATATGCTTACTATATCAATTACCTTGCCACGTTCAATCTGAACATCTGACATTGTAACGCTACTATACAGACACAGTATGTAGAAAAGTATAATAGTTCCCCTTCAAATATATGTTGTGTCCATAAAATAGACTAGTCCTCACCGATGTTTGCAGGGAAGGGGACTTCATGGACAGCAGGGTCCAGGTTAATGACATATGGAGGAGCTTTACGAGTGTGAAGGTGAGCAGTCAGCCTCTGGAGGAAACAGAACAAAACAGATCCGAATAGAGCTATTGTACATAAGAGGCATAAAGTTGTGTTATTTCTGTTCAATATAAATTTTTATAGAAGCATAAGTATCACAGATGTGCGTTACCATTCTTTCCAGTAGGGATGCATGCCATTGGATTTTTTCGCGGGATCTGATACCAATATCGACATATACTTTTACCCCACCTAATTTTACTCTCGTCTCTTCTGTAGTAGAATTATCATCATATTATGCATGCATACTCTTATCATGATGACCAGCAGATGGAGACATGATATATAGAATCCTTTCCAGTGTATGTAATAATCATTCATTGTGCAAAGTAAGAAGAAGCATGTTTGCAGATTGAAAAGTAATAAGAAGATTCTGTTCATTTTAAAGCCGATATTGGCCGATACCAATCACATGCTGACATTATCACACATCCCTACTTTCCAGCTGAAACAAAATTTTTATTAAGTGATGACTATCTGTGGGTTCTGCCATAATTGAGTTAAGTTTGTGCATTAATTATATTCAGACTAAATCCAATGTCTTAAATTTCAGCCCCCACCTTTTCTAAAATAAAAATTATTTGAAAAAATATCTTAAAATAGAAATGATTTAATAACAGAAATTATTATAGTAAATATGTTTTCTATTTTTTTATTGCTGCAAATGTAGCCTACAACTGAGTTCTTTAGCTTCAAATGCAATGTTGGAAATCCCAACAATCTACAGACTATAGACTATTTTCAGCGGCGGATTAATCCACAGTTGGAGCAGTAGTGAGTCTTCGTGGCAGCAGGCAGACACACAACAGTTGTTAGATACATTGACAGTTGGTTCGAGTCTTTGGTCCATTAATCTGATATGTACAAATGATGGTTACTTGAGAAACTGTAACGTTAGCTAATATTATCCTACAGTAGCTAATAGTAAGCAAGCTTGCAATAGAACACGTTACAGTGATTAAACTCTATTTTCCATTATATCCACTGATGTCTAACGAGAACTTGGCGCAGAACAGTTTTTTAAACAGCCTCGTGAACAGTTTACCTTCTCAGCTTATTACCTGTCTAAAGGAGCTAACTCATGCAGTTAGCTACCGTTAGCCACGCTCGCTAACTGACCTGAACGAAGGTGGTTTTCCCGGACCCCGCCATGCCCAGCACGATGAGACACACGGGTTTGTCTCGGGCAGTAGCTCCCGGTGCCCCGCTGTCTTTTCCCGCTGCTGAACTCTCCTGATTTTCCATGAAATCCTCCTTAGCACCGTGACACTGTGCCGCGGCTGCCATGTTGTTGGATGTTGTGGGAACCGGCTGCCGTAAAGACACCGCGACTGACGTAAAATGTGACGCTCGAGAAGGAGGAGGAGATGGTGGGGGTCTTGGGGGGAGAGGGAAAAGTGCACACTACACAATATTAACCGCTAGAAGGAGACCAAGGCTTTGTATAAAAGCTTGTAATAAAGCTTATGGTATATGTGGGATGAAGTCAGGTAATTTGAAAACCACCTACAATCCCGAAGAGTACACTGAGTGATATTTTAAGAACTTGTTATGATTCTCTGCTATATTTCTATAAAGAAAATATATCGCCAAGTGAAATACTTTAGAATGTCTGACCTTCAAACTCATCATAAACCCCTACCTCACTCCTATGGCGTGTTCAGGTGAAATAAGACAGTCATGTTTGTTTGTAGTAACTGTTTAAAACCATTTATCAGTTCAGCCATTAATTCATTAAATTAAACATGTAACCTTACTATTCATCAAAAAACATTTTCTTACTTTTCTGCCATGCTTTCCCTGTTATTTTGCTGCCTGTTTCCTTGTTGCCATATTGTCTTCAATGGATGCACATGTGTGTAACTGATAGCTAACTCTGGCCTGTTGTGGCTAACATGGACATTTTATGTTTTTAAGTGACAAAAATGCAAAAAAATAAAAAATAAATAAAATTTAAAAAAAAATTGTTATGTGACAGGGTGGCACACAACACCATAACTCCCGTTTGTATGTTACCTGTTAAAATAAAAACATGCTGGTTTTACTTCAGAAAAAAATCACATTTTAGCTTAAGTTTTGTCCCAGTTTACCCAAAATGTATTACTAACTCACTCAAAACAATTTCAGATAAAAAGTGTATTGTGAAAATGTTTTGATTACAAGCCAAAGATTTCATAAAATGCAATATCCTACAACCATTTTTGTTGTTATACCCTTATTGATTTAGCTAAAGTAGGCCTACTCTTATTACCATAAAGGGAAAATCAACATGCCACATGATTTACCTATCAAGTTCTGGGACCAGTGATTTATTGAATTTTTGCTCAGCACATCCTAATTATCTCAGATCAATCAAAATGATTGTTTCATGTAAAGGACATTTGTAGTAACAATGCAAAAACATTTTGGTGACTGGCTGCTAATGTTTAAAGAGCCCAAGATGTAAAACCTGAACCAGAAATATATGTTCTTTATTAGACGGTGAACAAATAAAGAAATTTAGGTGAAGGAATTTTCCCCCAAAGCATGAGGAAACAGTGGAGACAAAAGCAGAACCTGTCATTACATGCCTAACCCCAAGTTTGACTCTTTAAACAAGTCTTGACCCTAAATGACCCCACTATGGTAAGCTCACCCTGCTGTTAGCTACATCGTCAAAGTTCAAAACCTACAACAAAACATAAAGACATAAGATCATCAAAAGTGTGTGTTAGGTTAAAAAAAAAAAAAAAGCTGACACTGACCACAGACTACAGCCAACAGACACCAGACAGTAACACAAGGACTGATGACAGTCGTATACAATGTTGAGACGTTCAGAGAGAGCAACACTCAAAACACACTTGTAAAAGCGTTAAAAACAGCTTTACTTTTTTAACTCTCCTGATTTTCCATTAAAACTTCCTCAGCACCGGGACACTGTGCCGCGGCTGCCCTGTTGTTGGATGTTGTGGGAACTGGCTGCTGTAAAGACACTCCGAAAGATCTCAGTCTGTTGTAATGGGAGAATATTCCTAATCCCCAGACCCCCTGTCTTGGTGTTCCCCAGGGGTCCTCTTCTGTTTTCTATTTATATGCTTCCTCTCGGTCAGATAATCAGTAAGCACAATATTAATTTCCACAGTTATGCAGACGACAAGCAACTTTATGTTCCGCTGACTGGTAGTGACCGTGACAGTCTCTTTCATGTTATGGCTTGTCTCTCATATATTATGTGCTGGATGCCACAAAACTTCCTCCAGCTGAATGAGTCCAGATCTGAGGTCCCTCTTTTTTGGCCCCCAAATCCATGCTTCCGATTCATCACATCTGGATAACAGTAAATACCTGTTCAGGGCTCAGCCAAAAGGCCATTTCCCATCTTCATTTTCTTCAAAACTTGGCTACCGAATTTAAAAATCTCCTCAAAGCATACTTTTTAGGAAGGCTTTTTTATTTTTTTATTTATTTACTCTGTTTTGTTGGTCTAGTTTTTATCAATTTTATTATTTATCTTGCTATATAATGACGAAAACTCTGTCTGTGGGTGTGTCTGTTCCACGTTTTTCTACTCACTGACGTGGTAAATCTATGTGAATCTGCACATAGGCATTGAGGATTGGCATAGGTAGAAGATGACAAAGCTACTTTTTCCAAAAATTACACTATTATTAGTATATTCTTTTACAAAGTCATTGCATTCATCCCGTGAGTTACTGCGCACGCACGTTGATATATGTATCCACCTCAAATGGACATCAGCTGTAGCCGAGCAGCGGAGTTACACTGTGCACGTGCTTTAATATATGCATCCACCTCAAACAGACATCATCTCAGCTGCAGCCGATAATGATAGGCTTATCTTAATATATCTTAATGACGAAAACTCTGTCTGTGTGTCTGTTCCGAGTTTTCCTCCTCACTGACTTGGTCAATCCATGTGAAATTTGGCACAGTGGTAGAGGGCCATGGGAGGATGCGAGTGAAGCAATATTACATCAATTGGCCAAAGGGGGCGCTATAGCAACCGACTGAAATTGCAAACTTTGAATGGGCATATCTCATGCCCCGTATGTCGTAGAGACATGAAACTTTGCACAGAGATGCCTCTCCTCATGAGGAACACATGTGCCTCAAGAACCCATAACTTCCGGTGATACAGATTTTCCGGCATTTTTAATTTTTTGAAAAACACTTCAAATCGATCTCTTCCTAGGAAGTTTGACCGATCTGCATGAAACTCGGTGAACATAATCTAGGGACCAATATCTAAAGTTCCCTCTTGGCAAAAGTTGGAAAACTTACTAAAACTGAGCTTCTATAAGGCAATGAATATTGTGGAGGGCGTCGCCCATCACATAAAGGTGTATAACATCTCAAGGGTTTCACCGATCACCATGCAACTTTGTAGGCATATGACCACACATAATCTGAGGGGACCCCTCCATTATTGACCTGATCAAACAAAATGGAGGCGCTAGAGAGCTAATTTCTTATCTAGGCCTAACTGCCATATCGATTTTTACTAAACTTGGTAGATATGTAGAACAGGACACCTCAAGATGACTGGAGAAATGGAACTCTAATTGGCAACTGGCTGGTTTTGCCTATATTTGACAGGAGAGTGAAGCATGACAGGAAGGATAGGAGAGAGAGAGCAAGGAAGACATGCAGCAAAGAACAAAGGCCGGATTCCAACCCCCACTGCTGCAACAACGGCTAGCCGCACCTTTCCCATGTGAACTACCAGTGCGCCCCACTTTTAAGTCAATACAACATATAAACACTTTAACTATGTGCATTTCAACATGCTACCTCAACTACTAATGTACAGTTTAAGTCCACTAACTATCCCACTATTGGCAATGGTACTACTGTACTTTCAATAAAGCAATCGCACTTCAAATTCACAAAAACTCTGTCTGAATACATTGCTCTTCTTCATGGGTTCAGTTGACTATTTAATCTGCAATTTCCTATGACCTGTATCCCAAACACACACCATGTGAAACTGTACGTGGGCAACTGTGCACTCAATGGGTATGGACTAGTATCCATGGTTTTCAGAAACATACAATGTGAATATTCTTTCTGGTGGTTAGGTTGGATGTTTGAGGACCATAGCTTTGAGCCTGTGATATCATGGGTTTGGGAGAGATATTTCTGAATATCACTTCTTCTGATGAGATTTACTTTTCAAAGCCAATGAAACAAAGAGAGGATAATGAGCCATATTTAGCTTCTATATGTGATGCTGCATGACCGTAGATCTTTCTCGCAGCAGACATGCTGACTTGCCACAACAGGAAAAGCAAAGGTTAAACACATTTTGTAAATGATGGCTCTGATTCACCAAGTTTCCCAGTAAGCCCAGGACTTAGCACACCTAAATGAAACACAGTTGTTTTTGATGTTGGATGTGGGCTTTTCCTGTTGTGATGTGTGCTGTTAAAAAGGTTTGGTGCACAGTCCAGATTCCTCTTCTGTTGGCTGTTATATGCTCAGAATTATGGAGTTTGTTTTCACCCACCTCTGCACAGATGCATTATAATGCTGTTGATGTTTGAACTATAGTAAACCTCAACTGTTACCTTTCCTGCAGGAACAAGGGTTAGACAAAGAGAGGAGGCAGCCCTGAATACGTGTCAATTTAAATGTTAAAACATTAAAGGGATAGTGCACCCAAAAATGAAAATTCAGCCATTATCTACTCACCCATATGCCGAGGGAGGCCCTGGTGAAGTTTTAGAGTCCTCACATCCCTTGCGGAGATCGGCGGGGGGAGCGGCTAGCACACCTAATGGCAGACGGCGCCCCAGACTAACGTCCAAGAACACAAAATTGAATCCACAAAGTATCTCCATACTGCTCATCCGTAGTGATCCAAGTGTGCTACAGCCGCGACATAAAATCTTGTTTCGAAAAACGTCATATGAACTCTGTTTTTAGCCTCACTGTAGCCTGTAACTCTGACTGCTTCTCTGTGCTCCGTGTTCGCGTGTGCACGCCTGTGTGAGACCAGCGAAAGCATGAGCTTTGCTCAATGCTCCAGCAGGGGCAAGCGCAAATCGTGGCAGCGGCATCTAGCCGTGGCACTTCCGGTGGCATCCTCAGGTGCCGCGGCAACTTCCGGTGGCATCCTCAGGTGCCACTGACTTGCTGCGGCAGCTGAGGCTGTTTGAGGCACTTGGCACTCACCTACCACGGCATTTACCGACCTGCCACGGCAACTACAGCTGTTTAAAGCAGCTGCCACTGGATGAAGTGACTGTGGAGCTGTTAAATGATCGTTTTTAATAAAAAATAATGATAATAAAAAGTGATTTAACCATTAAGACTTGGCACAAAACAATGTAGCATTATCAGAGCACTAAATATTTGTTGAATTCATTAATGCCAAAATCACGTGTGCGTGCGCGCACACACACGTGTGTGGCGTGTGTGTGTGTGTGTGTGTGTAGAAACAGCTGTTTACCTCTCTCTCTCTCTCTCTCTCTCTCTCTCTCTCTCTCTCTCTCTGCTACTGACCTGACACGGCAACTACAGCTGTTTGAGGCACTTGCCACTCACCTACCACGGAATTTACCGACCTGCCACGGCAACTACAACTGTCTCAACAGCACAGTAATGAAAACACTATTCAGCTTTTTTTGTTCGCTCTTTTTATTAACATTGTTATTAAACTTCTTTCTCAGTTTCCTCAAACCTGGCAAAAACTTTGTAATTTTTTTCATCCACGAGTTTTTCACAGAATTTGTCATAGTCCTTTCGTTTTTCGAAGACAAAGGTGAAGAGTTCAGCTGGAGAATCCTCCTCACCATAGTCTTTTCCCCATCTTTGCAGTAAACTGAGGGTCTCAGTTTGTTCCTCGTTGTCCATGGAAACAACAGCAGGAAGTTGAAGTCTCCCATCAAATTTTTCTTTGCTGCACCAGTCAGCTGCAGTCATGCTATTTTCCTGCAGAAAAGAAAAAAAATTAAGTGTGGTCAAAGTATATAGTAGGCTACATATTTGTGTTGTTCTCAAATAATGCCTCAAAATTATTGAGCATTTGCAGTGCATAATTTTAAACGGAATACTGTTTTAATCAACATTTGTGTAATTCAAGACCTTACAGTTGTTTCTCTATTTGTACTTCATTCACCTCCAAGATTCAGCTTGCATATGAAATACTTAATCTGCCAACATATACAGGTGTCTATTTAAGCTTCAAGGGCCATAATGTCAAATTAATGCTCTGGTGATTGTGAACGTTATGTACAACTTCCGCCATCAGGTGTCGCCTTTGAGCAAGTGAAGTGGGCTCTGGCCACTTAACAGCTGTGATGGCAAAGCCTTAAAACCAGAACAACTTTGTTGTTGCTGTGTATTGCATTTAATAGTAAGAAGCAATTTAGTACTTTCAGCAACACAGTTTTCTGGTGGATCAGAGCAACTTCACACATTGTAAGTTTTTGTTGCTGAGTGCAGAAATTAAGTTACTGTCAGTCAAACTATGTACCAACATCAAATCTGCCCGTATTTATGTCTTCAAGACACTGACACTGCTTTGATATATGAAATATATACAAGTTTCACATGATTAATCTCCAGAGAGAGTGTGTGTGTGTGTGTGTGTGTGTGTGAGAGAGAGAGAGAGAGAGAGAGAGTTAGTGAGTGATTGATTGTGTTTAGATATGTCTTACCTCTTCTGAGCTTTCTGTGTCCCCTGTTGTGATCTCTGCAGCTCTGAAAAAACAGTAAAAGTTAAGGATCTGAAAATGAATCCATGCTACATTCTGCAATTATGTTAACTTGACCTGCCAAACTAATTTATGCCAAGACAGACAGAAAAGATAAAGTAATGTTGTGCATGCGCAGCCACAACACAGACCATGTCCTTTACCTTGTCTTGTCCTGGGAAGATGTGCTCTTCATAAGCAAAGATTCTGCTTGGTATCGGCACATGTTGCTGTTGTTTTGCAACCACTTAATCAAAATCTACAAAACAAACATGATTCTACTCTCTCTCTCTCTCTCACACACACACACACACACACACACACACACGCACACGTGATTTTGGCATTAATAAATTCAACAAATATTTAGTGCTCTGATAATGCTACATTGTTTTGTGCCAAGTCTTAATGGTTAAATCACTTTTTATTATCATTATTTTTTTATTAAAAACGATCATTTAACAGCTCCACAGTCACTTCATCCAGTGGCAGCTGCTTTAAACAGCTGTAGTTGCCGTGGCAGGTCGGTAAATGCCGTGGTAGGTGAGTGCCAAGTGCCTCAAACAGCCTCAGCTGCCGCGGCAAGTCAGTGGCACCTGAGGATGCCACCGGAAGTTGCCACGGCAAACAGCGACAGCTGCCGCGGCACCTGAGGATGCCACCGGAAGTTGCCACGGCTTGATGCCGCGGCCACGATTACATCACGTGACACGTGCACCGCAGGGGGAGAGTAACCACAGTAGCTAAAAGATAACTTGCACGACGGTCTTTTAGCAAAGTACAGCCCAACATGTGTGAAGAATTTGAAATTGAGGAGGAACAGCATTTCTTTGTTGAGCCGTATTTTTTGAGCCCGAGTATACGGACGGAACTCAGGCTACTGGACGAAGCAGCCGCTGCAGTTCATGAGCCTCAGCCAGCCGCAGAATACCGGAGTCGAGCACTGGAAACCTGGTGGTGTAGTTGTTTCAAATGCAAAGCAATGCCAACGGATGAGGAAAGTCTTTGCTGCTCAGACTGGGAATTGGCGATGCCTGCACTTGAGAATCTGGACATCAGTACTGACGAGACTGCTGCTCTTCAGAGACTGTGCATCACCGATCACCCTGAGCGCGCACACATGAACGCGGAGCACAGAGAAGCAGTCAGAGTTACAGGCTACAGTGAGGCTAAAAACAGAGTTCATATGACGTTTTTCGAAACAACTTTTTATGTCGCGGCTGCAGCACACTTGGATCACTATGGATGAGCAGCATGGAGATACTTTGTGGATTCAATTTTGTGTTCTTGGACGTTAGTCTGGGGCGCCGTCTGCCATTAGGTGTGCTCAACATGTACCCAGGGGTTAGGCATCAATGTTAAATGTATTTAAACTGACATTCAGACTTGTTTGGGTCAAATTTGGTTTAAAACCAAAGTTATCAGTCCTTTTAACAGCAAAAAACTGATAAAATTACTTAACTTTCCAGGTGATATTTCAGACATAGAGCGCTGTGAGAGTCAGTGAGCCCTGAGCCATGCGCCCTGCTGTGGTAACTGACGTCCTTCTCCTGGTGGTGTTGACATTCATGTCAGACTCTGCAGCTGGTAAAAACCAAATGGTCCCAAAATAATGTTCCACACAGACAACAGGAACATAACACTGACAACACTTCTTCTTTTCCTGTGACACAGGGAATCCTGTTCCAGACTGTGGCAATGCTGCCACATGTGAAGGGATCGATGATGAAGGCTGGCTCCAGCTGGGTGAAAACTGCTGTTTGAAGCCATTCAACACATTGTATTTGACCTTTGATGAGGCAGAGGTGATGAGAACAAACACACACACCAGCCTTCAGACAGTAAATGTGATATCATCCTGTTCAGACAGGCCTTGTCAAGTGATAGTGAAGGCTAATTCGTATTTCTGTTGATTTCAGAGAGCCTGTAGTGAGTACACATCAAACAGTGGTTTGAGGGGAACTGCATCGATTTTCCATCTCAGTGTATTTCCAGGTGTTCGGGAGTCCTACTATGCATGTTTTAAAAGTAGTATGAAACCTTTAGTGTCTCTGGAGTTAACTGTATGAAGTCTGATAAAAATGATGTGATGTCACTTGAGTCAGGGTTGGTTTGAGACTACAAATTTGAAAAGTAATACAAATCTTGAGGTGTGTAGTTGTAGATACACAAGTGCAATGATGAATTTATGGATTACTCTTTTAATGCAGATCAATGGATGGTTGGATGAAATAAAGTGCCAGATGAATGATGGCAAAACTATAATCTTTCATCTTTTTGCTCTTTTAGCACTATAAAGATTATCTGGTTCCAAATGGGAAAGAAGTGGAAGTAAAATGAAAAAGGATTAAAGCATGATTATAAGAGTTCTTCAGTTTCTCACAAAAATTCAAAATCAATAGTTTGTAAAAAGTCAGCATGAACAGCAAACAGATCAGAACTAAATGACATCAATGGATCATTTTCCTTTGTGGTCCAAATAAACCAAACTATGGACCTTAGAGAGTCTGGGCTCTCCATTGATACTGAGGGCTCTAGTTTCCCGGTGCAGTGCGCAGGGTGCCGAACCCCGTGCAGAGCTAGTTTCGAGCAGCGCGACCTGAGGCACACTCAGTTTGGTAGTTTGGCAGACTGAGGTGCGCTGAGATGGGTGTGGCGGCGCAGCAGGGGGAGGTGTCGACAGATCCAGCTTGGCGCAGTGACAGTTTCATGCCAAAAGGCTTTGCCGAAGGTGTGCTAAAAGCTCACCAGCTGAAACCAGGTCTACTGTCAGCGCAGGCGGAGCGCAGCCGGTGTAAGCCGAAGTTTGGCTGACTGGCGGACAGTGCGCACACGTCACCAAAACCTCACAGGCAGGTTTCCAGAATATCAGGCACATTAACGATGCAATAAATACCCAAAAAACCACTATTCAATGCAACTATCTGCAATCAGCACATAAATGTATCTCTATATCGACTGTCCCGTCACATCTGATGTCAGATCAAAGGGGATTGGCACCGTTTGGCACGTTTGGCACGTTTGGCACGCGTAATGGAAACCCAACCTGATTTGATTAACACAGCTGCAAACTAATGAGTTCACATCCCTCTCAGCCAACCACAAACAGCCACAGCATCAGATAGGGAGTATATATTCAGCATCTGTCATCTTAGAAAAGTCCAAAGAAAAGAAACAGAGTGAGACTGCGAGAGAGAAAGAGAGAGCGCGTGCACGAGAGAAATGCAACATTGATTTACGATTGTGGTGACCTCCTCCCAGGCTACCTTTGCATCATCAGCCCGTGGAGGTCTGCTCGCAGTTCCGTATACACACTGCGAGCTTGGACCTCCCGGACCAAAACATCCGTTTCCTCCTGGGCGAAGTTTGGCCATCTGACGCTGCTGCTCTCTTCTGCCATGGCGAATTGAGTAAACTCTCATTACACCTTCGCGCAGCGCATTTAAGGGCGAGGAGAGGGGCTCATTTGATTAGTGTGATGTGTGTAAAACCCACTCCACGCCTTCTCTCCTCCCTCTTTCCGACTTGCGCAAGTAGGAGGGACGGAGGTGGGAAAGAGGAGTAGCTGTGCCAGCGCGCACGGTGTGCCAAACTTGCAAAATCCACCCACACCCAGTTGGTGAAGCGCAGGTGCACTCGCCCGGTCTGCGAAACTAGAGCCCTTTTCAGTTTCAATGTTCTTTGTTTCCCAGACTGGGGACAATGGAATGATATGCACTGCAACTTTCAAAGACACTATGGGCCCTATTTAGATGGTCTAAAGTGGACGACGGAAGGCGCATAATCCATGTCGCAAGTGTCATTGCTATTTAGATGCAGGCGCAGTTGTCATTTTCACGCACTGCGCCCTCGTCATCTAACTAGCAAATGAACTTGCGCTTCTCTGGGTGTGTTGGTCCAAAAATGAGGAGTGGTCAGGCGCAGTCATGGCGCGTTGCTAGTTAGATGACGTAAAAAGCAAATGCACGAGTGACCAACAAAAACCTGGTCTAAAGTCAAGTTAGTAATATGCGTCTCTAGGCGGGTGCACAACGCGCGTGCACTCTGCTCAGACACACACGGAGCAGCCACACATATGCAAAAGATAACAAATAAAAATATAATTACAATGTGAAAGGTTATTATTGTGCACATTAAAATATTTATAAGAAACACGTCTTAATGGTCAGTCATTAATCAGAATGATCTAATCGCAGTAATAATGATTGTCATAATTTGTAATAATGACAAATGAAATTGTGAAATTATCTGACCAATCATTTTTTTGATTGAAAACCAAAGCCCACACATTGCATTTATTTTAATATGTTATACTAGGCTACATTATATTATATTATTATATTGTTATCTGAGTGTAGAGAGGACACACATGCAAATAAGAGGCAGAACACAGCTCTAGGAAACATGTGAAAACAATTAACAAACATGGGTGGGGGAGAAAACGCTGAACAGGTCCTAGCTGCAGGATCAGCACCTTGGGGAGCTCCGTGGCAGTCCTGACAGCTGTGCTCTGTTATATGATGAAAACAGGTTTGAATAATATTCCACAGATATTTAGTGAGATCTTTCTTGTATTAGTGATCCCATGCCTGCTTTACCTCGGGGAACTTGGGTGCCTGTCTGCTGTCCCCGTAGATCTGGTTCTGACGGGCCTTCACCTCCCGCACGAGGAGATCCGTCTCCTCAGCTGTAAAACGCTCACTCTTTCCAGTTGGTAGGTCCGCCATCTAACTAGCTCTCCACCGTGCGCCTCTTTTAAAGGGAATGAGAGGTGACACTCTGATTGGCTTATTGAATGATACGCCCAAAACACACCCATGACTAATTCACAGAGTAAGTCCAACCCTTTTAGACTCTCCGCCATGGCGCACAGTCTGAAAACACGCTGTCTAACTAGCAAGTGACTGGGACATGCCCATGCCCCGCACGCCTGGCACTTCGCGTTTTAGACCATCTAAATAGGGCCCTGTGTGTGTGCTATGAAAATCTGATCAATCATGGTGGACATGAGGAGCTGATAAACTTAAGTAGTGTGGCAGTTTGACTGTATTCACTGCAAACACAAGTATTTGACACCTGCTGCAATAAATGATACATGTTCATCATCAGCAAACATGTTGATGGCTCTTGTTGCATTTTTGTTTTTATTTAGCAGTTGTAGCCACTTAGTAGAGGTTCCCACCATCTGTCCTGATGTCATGACATCAATACAAAACACGAAGGGCCGAATTCACAGAAGGATTGCGTGGCTTTTGCGGCTGCTAAACCGATAAAAATGGAGCAAACAGATAGCGTCTAATTCACAAAGCACGCGCAGAGGGTGAAATGCTCCACTAACTGCGCTGCCAAGCAGATTGCGTCTCGGTGCTCCGGTGTTATTTGCACATATTTAAATGAGGTAATATGCATATATTTGGCGCAAAAATTGCCCCTTTCTATGCAAATGAGCCTCATTGATAAACAACGTCTAATTCACTAACACCAGCGCTAATAGCCACACGCAGTTTGAGTGAAGTAAATAACGTCTTTAGAAAGCTGGTGCAAACTGGGCGCTCCTCTGTGGAAGCTTCTCGCCCAGACTTTCCAGTGATCGTGGCAGCAGTGATCGTCTGTTAAATCAGTCTGTAAATAATATTTTGACATTATTATTATAATCATTATTACTTTAATGGTATCCGAAGATACTGAACAAAAACTGTTCCATAATTCATATTAAATTCAAAAGATAACGAAAAAACAGCTACAAGTGAGAGGGAATAGTGATAAAGTGGTCAGACTTGGTCAAATCCACAGCCTCAACCCATCCGACACTGTTAGACTGACTCACCAGCAGACATCACTACATGAGGGGATACAGTATTCAGTACTTTGCCAAACAAAGTCTGCCATTGTTCTGCCACGGTGTTCTTGGCGCAAAGCCAGCATTTATACTTTGCCATGTGGCTAATTGCAATCAGGGGCAAATCAGGGGCAAACTGCACTCAGCTGCCAAACTTTGTGGGCGTGTTTGTGCTGGTATATCATTAGTGCAATATCCTTTGTGAATAGGATGTTAAGACGGAGCAAGCTGCGGGTGCAAGTGAAGTGCAATTCAAGGTGCTATCAGCGGCCGCAGTTCATTCTTTGTAAATTCGGCCTGAAGTTTTTTATATCACTCTGTCAAGACCAGAGGAGACGACCGCTAACAAAATGAAGAATAATAATAAAAAACGCCTGTCAAAATAACGTGTTAATTTTGATTAATCAATCTGAAAAAAACTAACGCTGATTAATGGCGTTCCATGGTGCCCTTTGACCCAGTGCATCATCCAAGGCCAAAGTGGCTTTGTCACATGATGGAAGCGGATGAGACGACGCTGCTTGACCCTGTGAATGGAATATTCACATTCAAAAAATGCCCAAATGGAACTGTTGATAGAAGCACTGTTCTCTGCAGTTTCTGCAGTAAGGAATTTTTGTACCATCAGCATACTTCAAGCCTAAAACATCACCTTAACGCAAAGCATTTAGCAGCGAACCCGGAGGTCCAAGCTAGCACAGCCTCTGATGGTAGAGCTAGCAACCAGCCTGGTCAAGCCATACTCATTTGGACACAAACTGAGTAAGTCTACCTGTGACCGCTTAATTTACTCCCTTGCAAAAGGCATTGCAATGGACTGCAGACCAGCTTGGGTGGTAGAGGACGGGGGAAAATCCAGCAGCTGTACTATGACACATACAAAATTTTCTAAAATAGTTTGACAGCAAAAGTTGATGTATGCGATTAATTTAGATTAATTAATCACAGAGCATGTAATTAATTAGTTGGGTTTTTTTAATCGCTTGACAGCCCTGAAAAAATATACAGGAGATATACCTGTAATTACACAAGTTATGAATAAAACTATTGTTGAGTGTACTGAAGGTATTTTTGTTATTAAAAGTTCAGATTGTGTAAATAAAGAATACTGTTCATTGTTATCTTTTTGTTGTATTTTAATATTTACCTGTAAATGTAAAAATTACCAACTAAATTAACAAGATAGAAATGTTGTCTGTTCATATGATGAAAACTATGGTATGTAAAGTGATGCTTTCGCCAAACATAATTAATGCTGCCATGGTGTTAAGTGTCAGTGGCAGCTGGTGAATATTTAGCTGGGTGGGGCTTACAGGCACCAAGGGCTCCCGCTTAGACTACACACTAATCAATGATGTTGTCTAGCTTGATGAACTAAACTTAATTGACTCCAACTGCAGAAGAACATTATAGTAAAGGTAGGATTTAGGGGGCTATCTTGGCAGAAATGCAATATAATACTCACAACTGTGTTTTCATTAGTTTATAATCACAAAAATAAATAATCATAAAAAAAAATTTGTTACCTTAGAATGAAACATTTATATCTAGGGAGAGGTCCTCCTCTTCCACGTTGTCTCTACAATATCATAGAACGGTAACCAAACACTAGAGGCCACTTACTAGACCTTCAATGCAAAGGGCTCTATTTAAATTATCTGTAGTGCATGGTCTCCACCCCACTTTGCCATTTGAACAGTGCATAATCTTGGCACAAAGTAAGGCACAAGGGGCAAAGGGGCTGTATTTAGTCCATTCATTTTGGGCATAACATTAATTCAACCAGCCAGAGTCATCTCCATGCCCTTTAAAAGCCAGATGTGCCTGCACCTGGTGCACTGCTATTTACATGGTGATTTGACAACTTGGAGAAGCCAATGTTTTTCTGCTGAGAGTAATGCATATGGACATGACTGTAAGACACAACAAAGATATTTTAAAAAATGGTGAAAGGAAACCAATTAATAAAGTGAAAAAAATTATTTCATTTCACCTGTAAAATCTAAGGATTTATAGGCCTACATTTGCTAATGTTAATGTAATGTACTGCTAAGTGATTCACAGAGAAAAGTTAAAGGAATGAGTTCAGTGTAATGCATTTCACTTTATTTTTAATAAGAACTCATAAGGCATTCACCAAACCGTTCCCAGTGAAGCCTCACATTACTGTAATGTGTCATGTTCTAACTGTGATCACATGACTTGTGGCTGAGACTGACATGAATGAAGTAGTTCAAATTTCTTTGATACAACAGCAAATATTTGCTGCAAAAGAAAGGTTTGTTTGACTCGTGCACTGTTGTCACATGGTGGTAGTAGTTGTATCAATTCCTGCACACAGTGGCCTTTTAGACTTGTGCTCTTTCGTGACTCCTGTGAATTGAGTTCAACATCTCAACTTTTATTTAATCAGGAAAGTTGCAGTATCTATTTTTATGTAATGTCCTGTTCAGATGGGAGAAACAAAAACAAACAAACAAACAAACAAACAAACAAACAAAAAAACACACCCCAGTATGATAAAATAAAATCTTTATTTTTTTTATCTACTTTGTCATGTTTATTTTTATGGGGAAAGGTATAAAACTAGAACCAATGCGGCATACCACAGTATTAACAGCTGCAACTTAAGTAAAAAGAAAAATGCACTTTTGTTTCAAAATTTTTATATTCTGAAGACTTTGCATTGAATTTGAAATAAATGTTTACTTCTTCACATGTGATTGTTTGAACAAAGATAATCCAAATCCTTGATTGTCTTAAGCTGCCTCTCTGGTAACAAACACCATAATAACATACACTACATACCTTTTATTGCAGTTTAAAAGTTTTGAAGTCATGAATTGACAAATCTGGATGGAGATAATAAATAATAAGAAAGAGAGATTAGTAAGTAAAAGATAAAGCTACATGCAGCTGGAGGGGTTGTTGACACTGAAGCTGTATCTGTTTGTAGCATCTCCATCTGATGATGTACAGACAGATGGTGCTGGTGGTGTCAGCATCCAAGAGAACCTTCCCATCTGTGCAATTAGGAAGCACCCAGGAAGCCACAAGATGGCGCTCCAACACCACAGTGATACAGAGAAGTGAGCCCAGGCTTGACTCAACAGTGCTGGAAGTGGCTGGAAGCCTTACAGGTGAGGTAGTAGTACATAGTGTATCGTGTACTGGTAGAAAATGTCTAGGGTGTAGGTTTCTACTCAACATTTCGGGGGGGTAAATATTAAGCAGAGGTTACTGGGATCCATTCCCACGAAATATTGCCAGTAAACACCTCATTTCCTGCATTCTGGTAATGTTTTATACACCAATTTATGGTGGAAATGTCATGGTACTGTTTCAACCACAGATATAGTTGCTTCTTCTTCTTTATGTTTTGTGGCAGATTACACTGCTTTCAAGGGTTGCAGACTGCCATTGCTTATTTCACCAGAGCCACTGTTGCATCTATAAATTGAGCTCCAGCAGTTCATCAAGATAAAAGTCCCCTGCTACTTTAATGTTTTCATTAGGAAGGTTAAATGCACATGTTCTAAATATTGAAGGGGACGTTTCCCTTGTGTCCCCTAAAGAATTCTACGCCTATACAATATGCACACATTCACTGATGCTGTAAGGGACCTATTATATTTTTCTTTATTTTCTGCCATAAGTACATATTATTGCAATGTCAGATGTTAATGTTAAACGTGGCCAAAAATTCAAATAATGAGGTTAACATGTAAAAGTAATCCCAGTGAGCAAACACCTCACGCTACTCCAAGTCTTTACAACCTGCACTGCTAGCTACATGCTAACATCAGGTAAAGCTAATCTTAGTTGCTAGTGTTAATTCTTTTGATTCCGGAACAGATTCCAAATGGAAACTGTCTAGTTGTGAAGATTTTGGTTCAGAAGCTTTCACTGGTGATTTTTCACGGTAAAAAATGCTGCTATGCTTTTATATATTCAATCCTCTGGCTGCAATGACATTGCAGAGCAGTCAGCAATTTTTTTCCCAAGTGTGTTCTGCCCAGTGCCACCCACTGTGCTGTGATGGGCCAGTACTGACCCTCAACATGCTGGCACAATGAGGACTGGCCAATCATAGCACATTGAACACGCCAATCACAGCACAGTAGGGCAGTGCTCTGCAGAACACACTTGGGGGGAAAAAAGGTGTAAAAAGGTGAAATAAGGAAGACCTGAAAATGCTAACCAATCAGAGCAGACTGGGCTCTTTGGGAGGGGGAGGGGGGGCTTAACGAGACAGGTACTAAAACTGAGCCTTTTCAGACAGAAGGTAAACACACTGTGCGTTCCAATACCCATACTACCATACTATATAGTATGCCCGAAAAAGATTTAGCATGTCCCGATACATAGTATGTCAGATGCATCTACCAGGATGTTCTACTACATCTGGTCTGATTTTGCAGCATGTAAGCCAGCATGCTTTTTTTTGCCACTCTAACCCACAATCCGATTTGTCACATCGGCTGTCTGGGACGCAAACAAATGACACCTTCTGACACGCTTCTGACAGCTCATTGACAGCTGTCAGAAGCTATAATGATGGATGACGGTGCATTCAGGTGACTGATGACCAGTCGATTAGTAATAATAGTATTATTAATTGTTTAATTGTTTTTTTTTTAATAAATATAACTAATAACAAAAGGGCTTACGTATTAAATAACGATGACAGAGAAATGTAAAGCCCATGTAATTTTAAAATCCATCTCTGGTGAGCTTGGTGAACGGCATTTTGTTTTATCTCCATGATATCAGATAAATAAATAAGAGGGTCAAAGTTCAGGGTGTAACATTATGAGAAAGTAATATGTTCTGATAGTGTGCATACTGCATGCAACAGTACAGACTTTTTAAGGACAGCTGCAGTACATGCTTAAAGCAAAAAGAAAAAGTATGCAATTTGGAACACACCAACAGAAATTCCACCACACACAGTATGAGGAGAATGACGTGTTTTTTGAATATCAAAGCATGAAACCATTGTCTGGTAAAGGCACAAAATAGAAGTATGAACCTGAAAATGAGCATAACAGGATCAGAGTTCACATTTTGTCCCTCACAGTGAAGTCACTCCTGCAACTTAAGTTAGAACACAACTAAAAGCAGACATAAAGCCAGTGGAAATTATTACAGATAGGCTACATAACACCGCTCCTGTTGTCGTGGTAACCGGACTGTGTTATACACACAACACTGAGCTCCCACAGCTGAGTGTGAACTGGACTTGGTGGAGTCACTGGGTCAAGTCTCTAACTGTCTCCACTGGTGGTGCGTTTCCTACATGCTGAGCTCATCCCACCTGGGGCTCCTTACCCGGACCTTACACAACGTTTATACAACGTTTACATAAAATCAGGCTTGAGAGGAAAAGACAGACAACATCGTCAGACAGAAGTTCACCTGGCAGAGTGTGCTGTGTGAAGGGAGGAGGGCCGACAAGTTGTTTTTTTATTAGGACTGAAGTGTCTTGTTCCAGACGTCTAACTCATCGTCCACATGTCAGACGTTTTCAGCGATTCATACAGACACAACTGAGCCAATCAGAGATGGGATTAATAAAGCTTCTGTTAGCACTCTGCATTGGTGGAATGTAACTATGTGTATACTCAAGTAGTGTAGACAACTTGGGTAGAAACTCAAGGTACAATACATGTGCCATAGTTGAGTATTTCCATTTTATTACTTTATACTGTATTTCACCAGGCCTATATCTCAGAGGGAAATGTACTTTTTACTACACTACATTTCTTTGACGGCTTCACTTAATTTTCAGATTACAGTTTTTTAATTCCCTTCTTGTCCACTGAAAACCATGTATCTCCAGATGTGTTATATATTTGTGATAAACTGAAGGATGAATGTGTTGAGTAAATTCTCCTACTTATTGAGCTAAATTAACTCTTTAAAACCCTTTTTGGATCAGCTGGAAAGTGCATCGTCACAAAGTTGAAAACAGGGCTGTTTTTTTTGTATTTTTAGAGATACGTGGTTCTCACAGGACAGCCATGCTAAAAACACACATGATCTTATAGAATATGATGCATTGCTGTAAATTAAACTACCCAACAGTATAAACGTGTTAAAATGAGCATATTCTTAAACATCTACAGCAGTGAAATGCAACGCACACATCAGTGCAGCAGTAATATGAACCCAATACATCAGATAGAATAGGAAAACACTGACAGGGAACATTTTACTGCACCATAGGGGTGGGAGGTGGGGAATTGATACAGCATCGTATCGCGATAATTTACGTGGCAATATGGTATCAATACATGGTCGCAAAGTATCAGTCTTTCATTATATACATTATTCATTTTTGCAAATACACATTTTAATACAACTTTTGGTACTATAATAATAAAATCAATTGCTCTTTCAGTCCACTAGATGGTGCTGATGTTTTTTTTTCCTGGTGAGATCAGCAGAGGCCTCAGTCAGTGGCAGTGTTGGCAGAAATTTCATTAAAACAAAGATGGAGGCAAGAAATCAGAAATGCACTGTCAGTGTTTAAATCAAACATCTGGACCTATTATTGATTTTTTAACACAGGAGGACTTGGATATGACACATGCAATGTGCAAGCAGTGTCATATGAGAATAAAATACTCTGGGAATACTACAAACATGAGGTAGTAGAACATCACTTCACACTCCACCATCCAGAGACAGTGTAAGCCGCTGACAGCCAAGCTAATGCTAAACCTGCTTCACCAAAAAATCAACCAGCCAACACTGGACACACTTAGCTTGACAAAGCTACCATCAAACTCTGAGAGAGCTAAGAAAATATCACAGTCCGTAAGCTACTTCATGTGCAAAGATCTGCATCCATACATCCATTCATTCATTTCCGTCACTGCTTATCCTCTTGAGGGTCGCGGGGGACATTGGGCGAGAGGCCGGGTACACCCTGGACAGGTCGCCAGACTATCGCAGGGACAGAGAGAGAGACACCTACGGCCAGTTTAGAATCACCAATTAAACTATCCCCAACCTACATGTCTTCGCACTGTGGGAGGAAGCCGGAGTACCCGCAGAGGCGCTGACACGGGGAGAACATGCAAACTTGGCACAGAAGGGCTCCCTCCTGGGACTGAACCAGGAACCCTCTTGCTGTGAGGCAACAGTGCTAACCATACAGTGTTGTTAAAAACAAAGGCTTTTGTTACATGCTAAAAACACTGGAACCCAGGTATGTTACTCCGTCCTGAGGTTTTTTAACCGACACAGCAGTACCCAAGCTCTAAAGAAAAGTAAAGCATAAAACTGAGGAATCTTTGAGTACAGCAGGAAGGGTGGCATTAACCTGTGACGCCTGGACTTCAAAGTCAGTGGATTCATATGTGACTGTAACGGCACATTATCTCAGAGAGCTGGCAACTGCTGTCTCACGTTCTCTAAACTAGAGCAGTACACAAAAGTCACACCGGAGCAAACATTGCAGACCTCCTGCAAAATGCAGCTCCCAAGAATGGGAGATTGTGCTTCTAACAGACAACACTTCTAACAATGGATGTTGCCATTCACTTAGTGGGATACCCGCATGTGAATCTGGCCGTGTTGGTCAGTCTGTCTGCTTTGCAATACATTGTGCTGCAGTAAAAATTATTAAAGTCAGATGAACAGACTAAAAAATATTATCTTATGAGGTAAAACTGATGTTGGCAAAGTTTTCCCTTGGGGAAATAATTTGCAGTTGGAAAGTAAAAGGTAATAGATTGCAATAGATTGATTTTTTTATTGCAAAACTCTGCACATTGCAATTTCACAATTATATTGTGACCGAAGTATTGTGATAATATCGTATTGTGGGTCCTCTGGGCGATTTCCCACCCCTACTGCACAATGACTACTTTTAATTTTGCTGATAATGTTTACATAATTTTACTCATAAGGTTTTTAATGCAGCACTTTTACTTGCAGTGAAGTATTTTCACAGTGTTCTATTAGTACTTTTACTAAAGTAAAGGATTCAAATACTCCTTCCACCCTGCTACTGTGTATGTCTGATAGATAGATAGATAGATAGATAGATAGATAGATAGATAGCACTTGTAAGACATGTCATTATGTCTGGGAGAATTAATTAGTAACAAGCTTTCTGGCTGTACCAGCTATTTACAGGCCACTTCATACACTGCCTGACAGCAACACGGAACAAGTTCTCCAAATAAATAACCAAACACGTCCTATTTTTGAAGGGGTTTATTTTACTCCTACCAATCAGCAGTAACTGATACATATCTGTCCCATCAACATCTTCAGTGGACACAGAAGCTGTTTTATTAGGAGCAGTTATCATTTTTCACATTGATTGTATGAATATGTTGATTCTATAGTAGTCAGACCTGACAGGTAGTGTGCAGGGTGAACTTTTACTTGAGCCCTGTGGGTAACATTAAAGCCACAGCTCTGCACAAAATGAAAGTTTCCTCTTCTCCTCTGTAAATTTGTCACCACCATAATGTCACCTCCCATCAGTGCCTCACCCCCACTGGAAGGATGTTGTGGAGGTCAGCCAAAGGGTTAAAGTTCATTGAACCTCGGCCATAAAACCTGATGGAAAATCAGCATAGTGCATGATAGTATCTTTGTTGGAAGTAGTGGATTTGCTTTGCACAATGACACTGTGTTGGTATTTACAGCCCTGCAAGAGTTGTTATGTTTGTTAAGATGAATAACACAAACCTGTACAGCTGCATCCATATTACCCACATTTACTGCCATTGTTCTGGACATTTCTCAGATGTTGTTTTTATGTCTTCCCCATACTTAATCAGATATTCAGAGTTCTGGAAGCAGGCTGAAAGCAAGAGGCTTCTCTTGAGAAATATAGATAAAGTCAACTAGTTCCAATGAGAAACACAAACGACATTACAAATAAAAAGAATAAATAACAGTGGGAAAAAAATAACATTAAAATAAACCCACTAAGCCACGTGAAATTATATCAGTAGTCAGTAAAAGATTTTTTTTCGAAGCATCTTTACTGAAACTTTTACTGCGACTTCTTCACATGGGGTCCAAGTCCAACACCTCTGTTCTGAGTTAGAGGAGTTTGCAGGAAATGCTAATGAATGCAGTGTGTCTTATTAAAATGCATCCAGTTAAAAAGAAAGGAAATATTCAGTGAGTGCTAATGCGCAGCATTATAATTTTAAAACTTCCCTTTGTAGTTTGTGTTTCATCAGAGTCGGGTGTGATGAAATGATTGTGACACTTTATTAGCGATTCATGTGAAGATGAGAGGGGAAACAGTATGCAGATGGTTCAGTTTCATTACAGGAATCTCACTGAGTTCAACAGCTACTCTGTCCTGTTAGAGTGCACCAGTGAAATAACAACAGATTGCATTAAAAGAGATGTGTGTTATTGTTCGTGGTGGTGTCCACCTTTCAAATTTCTTTCAGTGCACACACAAAGGATTCACAGGAAACCTGCAGCATGTTCTTCAATAACTGTTTATGATTTAAAGGGATAGTTCAGATTTTTTGAGGTGGCGTGTACAGAGTACTGATTCATAGTCAGTGTATTACATACAGTAGATTTCAGGCAGCATGCCCCCAGTTTGGGGAAGTAGGCTGGAGTCCATGGAGCCTAAGCAATGTACTGCTGTGGATCAGGTAAGCTACAAAATGTATTTTAACCACCGAAACAAAAAAAAAACAAAACAAAAAAAAGTATTATTTTAAGTGTACACCATATTTGGAATATTTTCAGTCTCGTACCTTGCTGTCATTCAGTCATTTCCAGTGGGAAAATGAAGATGTTATATCGCTTTCTTCAAAGCAAGACTCCACTTCGCTGAGTACAGGAGCTGCTGGTCTACCACTGCCTCTATCAGTTATTCTGTCTGTGTTATTGTGTGACTTTTTTGGATTTAGCAAATTCACACCATAACGTAAACTGACCCAAACTGACTGAAGCAGCTCCCATGTTCAATAAGCCAACAATTACTGTTATTGTCAATCAAGTCTGTGCTGTGATAGTTCAACTTAGGCCCCAAATGCAAACACCGCAGGTGGTTTATTGTACTTTGAAGATGGGGACTGAAGGACTGAAACGATGGCTGTGGTGGGCTTGGAATGGCGAAGCAGAGCAGGGTGAGGGACTGAGGACAGAGCAGTCCAAATGCAGAGACAGAAGATGAGAACAAGGCTGGACATGACTGGTAATAGTTGAAGCTGGTGTGGTGAACCTGAGACACAGAACAAATTGAGGCCCAAAAGACAACATGTCAAAAAACCTAGTTAGCCTTGACATCTGTACCACAGAGGAGACTGAGCGATCTGGCAAAGGCTGGATGTCTGAGCCGGGGTTTTATACCGCAGTGGCTTGATTGTTGATGAGGTTCAGGTGTGAAGATTCAGCAACTGCTGGCACTCAGGAGGATTGGCAGGAAGAGGGTAGTAGGAGGCCACGCCCAGCAAACACACAGCAACAGACTGAAAACAAACATGAGACATTAAACCCGTTTGAGATGAGCCAGTCCTGCGCAGATTCGATCACCGGCGATTGGCGCACAATGCATGCCGGTTAGTTTTGTGTCCAACTCCATCCCGACTTGCTCTGATGTATTACAAAAGTGGATGGCAATAAAATCACGAGAGCGAGGCAGCCGCAGTTTTTAGAGCCAGGGGCTGCAGTTGCTCTCCACCGACTGCACTGCCTGGCTCTCATCTGATCTAACAGCTGATTGGTTTAGAGGTTGACTCAGCAATATGATGTTTTAAAAAAACTTTTAATTTTTGTTGAATTTCAGAGATTTAAATTTTATTTGTCTGATTTGAAGGTTTATTCTGTGAACAGAAAACATGTTGTGTGACTGATGGTGAAGTTAAGTTGTTAGAGACTAGATACATTCATCATAAACTATACAGAGGCTACTGTATATTAACATGAGAGTGTTTTAGTTATGTAAGTATTTAACATCACAAAGACTTGTGGTCAGCGGGATGTGATGATGGTTAAAATAACATCTGTACAAATGTGAGGCCCTGACTGTATCTGACTGATCTGTAATGAAAGCTGTTGTCTTGTATAAAATATGAACCTTATAGTCAGACATTTATTTAGCATGTGTAGTTGAGGGGACAGGTCAAACTGATATGATGCTGATTCACATGAAAAATAATGTTAAATGGAGGTTGAAGCATGAACATAAATTACAGATCACCTGTAAAGCATTTTAATAAATCAATCTATTGTAACTAAAACAACTGGAGACTGAAAACAAACTGATATATGGGTCTGATTATATTTTAATAAATCAACATCACATGGGACAGGATGTAGCCTAAGTGTTTCTGTGACTTCCTGTACATACTGAAGGCTGCTGGAAACTGTCGGGAAACTGTCCAACTTGACCGCAGCTTTTTGTCACCGCCTCCTGCTGCAGCCGCCTGCTCTCGTCTACTTTCCAGGTGAGGCGCAGTTCATCTGACAGTCTGGTGGCTTCAGTGAGAACATAGATGGAGAAGTGAAGCCGGTGATGGCTTCCCTGTTGGAACAGGCTGTCTGATGGAAAGGTTAAGTGCTAAAAACACTCTCAATATAGCAGTACTATTTTCAGGTGGCTAAAATACATTTTGATGCTGAACCCTCTAGAGCAATACATTGCTTAGTTTCTGTGTCAGACTTCAGCCTGCTTCTCCAAACTGGGGGCGTGCCGACTGACATCCACTGAATGTAATACACTGACTGTGGATAAGTACCCCATACAGCCCCACTTCAAAAAATCCGAACTTTCCCTTTAACCTCATTGATAGAAGCCTCTCTCTTCACGAATAATTCTCTAGAGCCTTGCCAGAGCTGCAAGTTACTGCTGACGTCCTACTGCTGTGGTCACAATAAAAGTATTTCAGTGTGTTATGACGAGATATAAAAGGATAACACCTTTGCATAACATAATGTTATGAGATACTGACATCTTACTCAAGTTAACTTCAACTATCAAGCTTGATTAAAGAAGCAAGCTCTTAAAACAACACTACTGTAAAAGAAAATATTTTGCTGCAGTTAACTTTGTGGTCATGGATTTATTTGACAATTTATATTTTATATTATAACACAGTACATGTCGGATGATGCCACATCATCTTCTGAACTCTGATTCATTTGCCAGCTGACTGACACACCAAAAATTAGGTGATGGTCATTGTGATGACATTCTTATATCTGTAGCCTACTGAGCTATAGCTTTGTATCGCCACACGAAAAGGATCAAAAATGAACCTTTTAGTCCATTTTCGATTTCTAAAGAGGCGTTATCAATGGCTGTAGACCAAAATGCCTCTGGATGCCACTGGATAGACCTACAACTAATCAGAGCAATGAAATGTGTGAATAGAAGCAAAAGACATAAAACCACAGACAGATTAAGTGAACAATGTTGATCATCTTGTAACAATGCAAAGTTCTGCTGGGAAACCTTGGGTCCTAGCATTCATGTAGAGGCAGTAAGATCACTGAAGCTCAGTGGTCATTTTGTCATATCAGGTGTTTGTGTATTTGTAGGCAGAAACATGTTAATCTGTTTTTTGAATTGTTTGTATACACAGTTCATGTGAAGTTCAAAACATCCAAAGTGTGGATCCTTCTGTGTAAGGCTTGTGCAGTGTTTTCAAACCGAAGCTGAGTAGAAAACACTGTCACACCCTCATGACTCCAGACACTGATCATCTAAGAAAAGAAAAGCTGTTTCCGATAAGAGAAGAAATACTCAGTCGAGTGGTTTCACAGTGCAGGACACAGTCTCCAGACTCAATAATTCATGCTTACAGAGGAGTGCTGAATTATTGAACTGAGCTGTTAGTCCAATGATGACTCACACACTGTTATTCTGAGAGCATGAAGCTTCAGTTTCCTCTGATCACTGAGGAGACACTTCTATCAGCTCAGCTTTTATTTATCAGAGCAGCTGATCTGTGCAGGAAACAGGCTCCGATGTAAGACAGTGTGTGTGTTATAAACTGGGCTTCATCAGGATTATCTAGTCGCCTAATTCATTTCTTTAGCTGTACAAAAAAAATAAATAAATCTTACATCTCACTAACCCTAACACATTAGTTAACAGCAGTATAATAGACCTTTTTCCACAACATATACTTTGGCTTGTAAAAGAAAAGCCACTGGGCTTTTGTTGCAGCCAGTGGCACAGGGAACATTTCAAATGTAGAGAGAAGAATGGATTCAATTAAATTCCAGACATCATCCAAACATCAAACCGTCTGTAAAAAAGCTGAAGATGAAGAGAGGTTGGCTTCTACAACAAGACAATGATTCTAAACACATCTAGAAATCCACAATGGACTACCTCAAGAGGAGCAAGCTGAAGGTTTTGCCATGGCCCTCACAGTCCCCCGACCTAAACATCATTAAAAATCTGTGGATAGATCTCAAAAGTGCAGTGTATGCAAGACGGACCAAGAATCTCACAGAGCTAGAAGCCTTTTGCAGGAAGAATGGGTGAACAACTTCCAAACAAGAACTGAAAGACTGGTTACAAAATGTGTTTAGAAGCTGTGATACTTGCCAAAGGGGGTGCTACTAAGCACTGACTATGCAGGGTGCCCAAACTTTAGCTTCAGGCCCTTTTACTTTTTTGTTAATTTGAAACTGTAAAAGATTGAAATTAAAACGTATTCTCACTTAAAATACTTAAGAAATGTGCCACCTTTATACCTTTGGGAAATCCGTTCAACCTCTACTTACTTAACTATTCATGGTAAATGAAATTTTGACCAGGGGTGCCCTTTGCATGCCACTGTACATATGGACACTTTTTTATTCAGGTTCTTGGGGCCTGAACACTGACAAAACCATCTAACATTAACAGGAGAATGTAGGCTATATTTTTGTTACTTATGTCTTCATGAAACATGAGTACACTATTTAATATTTTCCTTATGTAACAGTCGTTCTGTTCTGTACCAGTCAGTGATGCTGCATTCACTTTCATCTTTACTGCAGCTGTGATGCAGAGCATCAACCCCTCAGGGTTGTGGGTTCAGTTGCCATCAACATTTTAAAAAAGCTTCTTAAAGCATACGTCTGGTGAATTTGGCACCACCTTGGTAGAGTTTCCAATTAAGCTAAGCTGTTACCAGAGAGAGAATTTTGAATGCTGCAGACCACTGATTCGTCAGTGAGAACTGTCACTCAAATCGTCACTAATGTGACACGACTGTTTCTTTTTAGGTTGCCGATAAAAGTATTTATGTTTAAGATGATGTCACAGCAGTGTCGGACACCATTGCTGAGAATCCCACCTACACTGAGGGGGACTATCTACAGTGGAAAACAAATTAGAAAAAAGCATCTGCTACCAAAATCAAACAAAATATATAATGTAACCAAGCTTGTCGTTTTGAATTAAATGAAGACAATTGCTGCAAAGTTGGATTCTTCACATACAGTATCCTTTTAACATAAAAAATGGATCCATCACAAAAGCAATAAATACTGCTTTTTTTGTTTTAAGATCAGGATTTGGAACACACTTTAATTCAGTGACTAGTAAGAATTTAGTTTTTTTGTTTGTTTTTTACTTTATTTTTGGTGGAAAATCTTTATGGATACTTTTACTTGAAAGACTAAGTAGTATCACAATAAAAGTAGCCCTGTACTTCACATTTTGGATCATGTTTTGACCTTCAGTCTGGACTTCAGCAGCTGGTATCACCTCTGCAGATGTGACCCCTGTCACCTGCCACTGATGATCCCTCCACTCAACCCAGCTAAATTCAGCTGGTATTTTAGTCTGCAGACTCAGATGCTCCTTGGTCTGAGGCACATTGATTTACAGTCTGTTAAATTACGAAAACTAAATCAAAATCAAATGCCAAAATAAAAATACAAGACTTAAGGCTAGTTTGTTTGTAATTTGTTATGCCTCTGTGCCAGTGATAGCCATGGCTGGAGGCATTATGTTTTAGGTTGTCCATCCGTCCGCCTGTCCCATTCTTGTGAAAGCACTATCTCAAGAATGCCTTGAGAGAATTTCAGCAAATTTGGGAAAATTGTCCACATGTACTCAAGGATAAACATTAGTTTTTGGTAATTGTAGGTCAAAGATCAAAGTCACTGTGACCTTGTCTATCTCATTCTTGTGAACACGGTATCTCAAGAACACCCGAAGGGAATTTCGTTAAATTTGACATAGACAGCCACTTGGACTTAAAGATAAACTGATTTGATTTTGATGGTCACAGGTCAAAGTTCAAGGTCACTGTGACCTTGTCTGTCTCATTCTCGTAAACACAGTATTTCAAGAACACCTTGAGGGAATTTCTTCAAATGTGGCATAAACATCGTCTTGGACTCAACAATGAACTGATTAGAATTTGCTGGTCAAAGGTCACTATGACCTTGCGCCCATCTCCTTCTTGTCAACACGATATCTCGAGAAGTCCTTGAGGGAATTTCCCAAAATTTGGCACAAACATCCACTTGGACTCACGAATGAACTGACTACAACTTGGTGGTCGAAAGTCAAGGTCACTGTGAAGGTACAAAGCATGTTTTTGACCATATCTCAAGAATTCATTAAGACAAAATCTCACACAAATGTCTAACAGGATAAGGGATGACATTTTATATCCAAACTGTGACATCATAATGTTCTGGAAAAACACTTTTCTGGCCATAATTCAACGGCATATCTCAGGAACAGAAGGGGAGACATTTGATCAGGTCACACTAATTTTGGGTATCCACCTTGAAACTGTGTTGATTGTATAGATCTTCTGTGCTGCCGGGGGGAAGATGTATGTGAAGCATCCATGTTTTCACAGACGTGGATGTAAACTTTTAATGCAACTTGACTAGTTCATAGAGGCATATAACCGCAAGGTCGTGAATCTAGTTTTGGGCTAATTCCCAGTTGGTAATTTCCACTGGGACTATACATGTTCATCTCTGGATCGACACATTGTAGGTTACAGTCATGAATGTGTGTTTGGTCTGGCTGATGATTTGAGAGTATCACAGCTGAAGTTCTGCATTTATCATCTCAGTGAGACTCGCTCTGTGAACTTGTCCTTTTCTTCACTCGCTTTGACTCGACGACAAGCCAGCTGCTGAGAGCCTCACTCCCCATCAAGATAAATGATGGCTGCTCTCAGAGCTTGATCTGAGGGAGGAGGCAGAGAGGCAGAAAGGCAGAGAGGTGGACATGCTCTCTCCTCAGTTTGAACAGTGATTGATGAGGCCGTGAGATGATGACAGAGGTGTCATATCTCCAGCTCTCCTCCTCTGTGTTTAATGACACCTTGTACGAACAGGTCACGAAAGCTGTGTTCACACTGAAGCCAAAATCTCTCCCAGCTCTGAGGCTGCTTTCCATTCAGGTGTTCCATCTCCAGGTTGGCAGATGTTGTGCCTGTTGGCTCTATGGCTCGCTGGGAACCCTGTTTGTCAGCAGAATCCCTTCTATTTTATTGTAAATATAATACTGGAAATATTGGATCTTTGTGACAGCTGGGCTGCATTCGTTTATTTATATGGAAATGGTGGTACATTAAAGACCCTTTGTGTAAGGCAAGCATTGCAACTAAAGCAGCTGCGAAGGTGGCTTGTTCTACTACGTAACATAATTATAAAATACTTAAGACAAGCATTTTTTCTAATGTCTTCAATTTTTAATACACTAAGCTGCAGTAGACGCATTTGTGAAGGACTCAAGTTGGATCCATTGCACACTGCCTTTTTATTATGATGGGGTTTATACACATGTTACTGCTGATTGAGTTACACCCCTGAGACACCCACCAAACAAGAGAATATAGACCTCAAAGCCCATTGCACACCTTTTCTGGGAACATGTCGATCAACATGGACACTGTAGCACAAAATTGCACCACATTTTGAGAGTGGACGTAAAACTCTGAGCTAAAGAATCTGAATACGCTTTAAGCTACTTTTCAAAAAATATGAACATTTCGTAAATTCGAACCCCCGAAGACGCAAGGATGCAGTATGCTCAGTTTTCTCTTTTCTTCTTCTTCTTCTTTTTTTTTTTTTAAATAACTGTATTAGACAAAGGTATGAGAAAAAATATTGTAACGGGTGGAACACCAGGGACAGGCAGAACAGGGAGTGCAGACTGGTGAAGCAACAGAGAGAGTCAGTGTTCAGTTCCAGTGTCCCCAGGGAAACAGAATCACTCTGCAGCTCCCTGCTCGGAACGCTGTGGCAGCACACAGGTGAGGTGCCGGTGTCAATAGCATGGGATGGTAACGAGAGGGAGCACGAAGCTGAGATTCCAACACCAGGAGTACTCACTGAGAAAGCAGTCTCTCCGATGCGAAGCTGGCCATGGACAAGGGAAAGCTTGACAGCAGCGATGAAATGTGGAATCTGTGGCGCACGCTCAAAGGCGAGGCGTACTGCCACACAACAAGGCAATCCACAGCTTAGAAGATCACAGGTGACTGAAATGGTAAACTCACTTTGTAAAGCTATGTGACGTTCTTTCCAGAAAGCTGCAGAAAACAGGTGAACAGGAACCAAGGGGGCAGAAGCAGAGCTTGTGATCAAAAACACAAGGCCGAGTGGTTTACCGGGGAGCAGCCGAAGCAAGAGAGTCAGGGACAGGCAGGGTTGATACCAAGGAAGCAGTCTGGAAACAAATGCTGGAAAGTCTTGCATGAGGTGAAGAACAATGAGGATGAAAAGTGCCCATGGTGGCTTACACACGTTTTCAAATCAGAGTCTGTGAAAAAATTAAAAATGATGACATTCAGAACCAGACATTAAACACTGAAAATATTTTGCAGTGCACAGGTATGTATGTGAGAGATAGAGAGATAGAGAGAACTTACTTTAGAGGGTGAGGCACCAGCAGACGCACCTCTTGCTGAGCTCCACCCTAATTTGTTCTATGATCACAGCAGGATGTGATGGTGTGATGACACTTCTTTTATGAGAGGATGAACCTGCTGACCTGCAGTGTTTCACGATACCATACCAACATGATAATTACTAGCTAAATTTACACCTACTGAATGTAGTCACACACACACTCACACACATCACATTAGCCACAACTGGACTGGACTGTGGAATGGGCAATTTTATTTTGATTTAATTTGAATTTGATTTCAATTTATGCACTAATTTTAACTTGTTTTATTTCATGTCTATTTTTATACTACTGTATTGTTGATGAGGGGAAGTGTGGTTGTTGTTTTATGTCTTTTATGAGCTGCTGGACAGTTGAATTTCCCTTCAGGGATGGATGAAGTTCTATTCTATTCTATTCTATTCTACTAAAAAAATCTACAATCTATCTTGTTTAGGTTTTTTTTTCCTGTACGACGAGTTCAGTGATACGGTGTGAAAACCCCTGGAACTGCACCAAATTGCAAGAACTGTTCTACACCTACTAAAGAACCTGTATAAACTCATCAAGGAACTTTAATATCTTCTCAAGAACGTGTGCCCCCTCAGGAATCCCTAGATCAACTGTGAAATCTCCTCAAGAAGCTGGAGAGCCATGTAGACCCACAAAGGAACCTTTGGGGACTTCCTTGAGGTGCTCTACAGGTTTACCTATGAAACCTCCATGGTAAGCTATACAGTAAAGTAAATAATGTTCTAAAGAACCTTCCAACCCCCAGGAGGACTTCTGGAAACCACCTACATTCTTCTATAATCTCTTTATGACCATTCTTAGATTCAGATTTTTTTAAATGGATGAGCTCTTGCTTTTGTTTTGCATAATTCATTCCTGTGTGCAAGAATTTTTTTTCGCTGAGGGGTGCTGTGTATATATGTGCATGTGCTTAGGTGAGACAACAGCCATCTTTAGACCACTGTTCAAAACCAACAAATAACAGACTGGTTGCTTTTTGCAAGACATTTGCGAAATTTCAAGCCGTAATTGTGCCACCCAAGGCGATTATTTTAAGCCAAAACGTGATCTTTTCCTAACCATAACCAAGTGGTTTTTGTGCCTTAACCTAACCACATGTTAAACACAGCACTGTTGAAATGTCAAGTTTCAACATATCTGCTACATGAAAGAAAAATATTACATATCCATGACTTGCAGAAACATACAATTGGAACATTTATTCTTGTGATTGGTTTGAGGAACTAACTTACAGTAAAACTGCTCAGATGTACTTTACTGTACGTAGACGGTTCTGTTAGCCCAAATACTGCGTGCTCTATCCCCAGCTCCCTCAGTAGCTGCTATAAATTCCATTTCGATGGATATGCCACCAAAGTGGAGATCCCTTGTGACATGACATTTTATGAATCTAAAAAGCAGCTCCAAAATTGTCCTGGCCTGCCCCGTCTTTCGCAGCCTGTTCAGCCTTTTCTTGGTATTGAGTTGCTTTCAGTACCACAAATTTGACCTGATGTAATGACACTGTCATGTTTGATTGAGGGAATCAATGAAATTGGCACATTTTAAACATCTTTATATATATATATATATATATATATATATATATACACACACACACACACACACACACACATATATATATATATATATATATATATATATATATATATATATATATATATTCTGACAGGCACCTTATCATATGTGGTTCAAAATTTAGAACATATGTTCAGATAGTGGTTAAATAGCCAACTATTTATTGACTGTGTTGTTCCCCTCACATGTCAATAGGGGGTGCTGTTGTACCAACCTTCCCACAGCCTTGCATTTATTTGTACTTTATTTGTGGGTTATACTTCACCCACAAAATGACCATTTCTGTATAAATTACACATACTGTGTAACCTTGAATTCCTTAAGAAAACTTTTCTCGCCAACACACCCTGACTTCGTCACACATTGACGTTTGGTCATGGAGTTTCAATGCCACTAGCTAGGAAATTAGTTTGAAATGATCACTTAGTGGGGGCGGTGCAAGTCCATGCAGTGTCTCATGCACAGTACAGGCATATTTAAAAGTTTTAAAATGATCAAAGCTCAGCTGTTGGTTGTTGACGTTCTAGGATGCCTGCTACATGAACTGTCTCTTTACAAAATACACTTCTGTTTTCACAGGAAATGTACAGTTTGCATACAGTCCCTTCCAAAATAAATGCAGTACATTGGCACAGCACCACGAATTGATGTTTTTTTCCTTCAACAACAATTGCACATGGTTAAGTTTTGCCAACACACACACACACACACACCCACACACACACACACACACACATGACTGGGTTCAGAAAAAAAGAACAGGGTATGGCTTTACAATCACATGGGAAGTGAACACCAGCTTCCTGGGTGAAAGTCAGTGGTTGTTGGACCCGCCCACCCCATTCAGACTATTGCCACCTTAACTTTCGTTGTTGTCCTGCCGCATTTCCCCCTGATGCTGCCGGTTGCTGTTATTGACCATCCATGCACCGTGCTGACGTGAAAGGACGGCTATTTTTCATAGGTGTTTGACACCAGTCACTGACCAAGCGCTGGTTTTCAGCATCTTCGGAGTGAGACCAGGTTATTCTCACGGTCCATCATGGAATGGAATGGATTGGGGACCACCTTTAACGACAGCAAAAGTATATCAAAACATCTATTTACAAACTCTCATACAACTCGTGCAGTGTAATCCAAGTCTCATTCATCTGAGAGTTGTGCGCTCGGTACTTCCAAAACACATGTATTTTCACAAAAAAACCTGAGTATTGGAGTCTGGCTTTAAAGAGAGCACAGATAAGTTTCACTTTAATTTAATGTGGAATATGCACAAACCTTATGTTAACACTTTTGTACCAAAATGTACTTGTTGTAAGCAATTCTACCAGATTTTCAAATTTGTCAGGAGCATCACGATTATGATTTTCATTTCCAGTCTAATTTCTGTAGCTATCTGTTTTCTATCTCACTAATCATTCAACACAGACACTCGAGTTAATGTGAACCTCAACCTCCTTACTGTTAGTTGCTTCTGTTACCAGAATTGGATAAATTTACTAAAGGAAATTTTCTCCACTGTTGTCATTTAGACATTATGGATGAGAATACCATATCAATACTTAAAATGCAAAGTGTAGCTTCTCTGATCTGAGAGCAGTTTAAAAGCAGCAGCAGCAGTAGCAGCAGCAGTTTGAAGCAGGTGGACGGTTTCTTTACGTGGAAAAGAGTAAAAGTGTGAGCGCTCCTGAGGCCTTTCACTGCAGGCTAATGAAGGCTGCCAACTGCTTCAGTCCTCATCGCAGCTCTAAATAATCATCATATTCAGCTCTTTTATTTCATCTGAACTAATTAAAGTGATGAAATCTGGAGCAATATCCTGCTTTTAAAATGTTCCAGGCACTGTGAAGCTTTTGGCAAAAGGAAATTAGTGGTAGAAAAAGCTGATGATGAAAAGGTAGAGATGTAGGCAGTAACACAGCTGGCAGGGTTCACCGAGCGGAGGAAGGCTGCAGGAGAGTCCAAATAAAATGAAAACCACACTGAATGGGGATTACTGTGACTGTGGTCAGACATCATTCAACTAACTGTGTCCATTATTTTCATTATTAATTAATCTGTTTTATTTCATCTCACTTTCTTAATTAATTACTTGCCTGGTCTCTCATTTATTAGAATCCCTATTAGCTGTAGCCAAATCAGCAGCTTTTCTTCCTGGGGTCCACACCAAACACAATATTCTATACGTGACAGAGCATAAAATGTCAGAAAATTCAAGTACTAATTGAAAACTGAACTAACTTTACCTAAAGGATCTAAATATTTCTTCCAGTAGTGCAGTGTTGTATAATATCTAAAAATAAAATACGCCCTTAAACCATCATTTGTGCATCTTAAGAAATGTAGGGACATGCATGTATTTTTTAAGTGATCTTGCTTTAAAGGTCCAGTGTGTAGGATTTAGGGGGGTGTATTGGCAGAAATGGAATATAATAAAGTAGGTTGGGAGGAAGGGATGAACAGGTGGTGGATGCGTTCAACAACCATCAACTTTCACCCTGCAGGCCGGTGTTTGCTTCCTGTAAGATTGTAAACCCTGTTCTTTTGTCCTAAACCCAACCAGGTGTGTGCTGCTAAATTTAACCCTGTGTGCTGTTGAAGGAAAAAAAGTTAATTTGCGATGTACAGACGTAGTGCATTTATTTTGAAAGAGACTTTATGCAAACTGTTCATTTCCTCTGAAAACAGAGGTGTATTTTCAAAACACACAATGCATGTAACAGGCAGAAGTTGACACAGAATGTCCCAGAATGTCAGTAACCAGCACAACCAGGGTTCCTTGGACATCATATCTCAATGAGGAAAGTCCATGACCAAACGCCAATATGTGACAAGGTCGTAGTAAGAATGTGTTGGGAGATCATCATGTTTCACTGTCATGTTTCTACAGTAGCCCAGAACTGACAAACCAAAGTTTGACCCTAAGGTCATTTGCATTTTCTCGCTCTTTAGTTGGCCACTGTAGTCAGCAGACACTTTACAATGACCAGTGTTGCAAAAACACTGATGTTTTGATGTAAAACTGCTTTATTCAGTGTTTTTCCTGGATTAAATCAGCAGGTCCCTTTGTTATTAACAGGAGTCTGCAAATAATTCGGCTCCAAATAAAAACCTACTGAACGTCTGTATCAGAAATAGAGTAAGCACACATTTGGTTATCAGAGAAAATAGGTGTGCAGGTGCTGGGCTAGCGGGCCCTCTGCAATGGATTGAACAGCATAAGAGAAACACTAATTTGTAATGTGACACTGATTTTTTTCAGTGTTTTTAGAGTGTCTTCATTAATAATTAATTAATTAATAAAATTCTGTAGGGAGTCCACACTAAATTATATGTACATATGAGGAAATGTACGTATGCAAAAAAATGTTCTTATTTATAAAACCATGCGTATGCCAGCCAGTGCGCAATTTCCTTTTGTAAATCCAACATCAACTTGGAATTTTCCACACATGGATCAGCCTCATGTCACACCCTCTACACGCCTATATTTAACCATAAATAGTCAATGCAAAGCACCTCATGAATGTTGATGCATAGCCTGCTGATTGTTTTTTTTATGATGATAAGTGGGAACAACCAAGAGGAAGACCAAGAAAACATTTTTTCCTGACACAGAAACTGAGGTGCTTTTAGCTAAGGTTAAGATTAGAGAGCACTCATTGTTTGGTGGCCAGTGGGGTCATAAACAAAAGAAAAGGCAGTGAGTGGCAACATGTTGCTGCCTTGGTTAATGCAGTGAGTTCATCAAACAGGAGAGTACCTGAAATCTAACAAAAAAAAAAAAAAAGTAGTCAGATGATCTAAAGGTGAAAGCAAGAAAAAAACAAAACAAGGATTGCTAATTTACACAATCCATAAATGCAGGTGGTAAAGTTGTGCTGAGTGAGGTGACTGGAGAAGCGCAGTGTGTATGGCAGCCTCTGTGGGGTCTCCAGTGCACTCTCTGTGCCTGACAGCACAGTTATGGCCGCTGCAGCGATTTTCCACACAAACACTATCTGAAAACTAAAATTGTACTCAGTGATATGCACAGTATTGGAAAATATTACTGAAAAAAGTTGACGCTGTGTTTTACTATTCTCTAATGCTGTCTGATCTTATCTTGGAGTTTTACAACCATCAACGTTTATTTAATCAGTTATCCTGGTTAACGTGGTTGAGGCAAAAATGACTCAGTATATTCATGTTTACTATTAAGAAAAGGAAAGCTAGACTTTCCTGAATCCTGCCACCTGCCACAGCATGGCATCATTCAGCTGTGCATGGTGTGCTCCACAGCCGACCATGAGTGTCAGCAGCATACAGTCCAGCCTCCACCCTCTCCTTTTCTCTGGAGTTGGGGTAGATGATAGTGAGGCAGTGCTGATGAAATTTTGAGCAGCATTTGATCTGAGATTTGAGTTGACTAATATATTTTACATTCGAAAGGTGCTTTTGAAATACATATGACTCGCTAGCAGAAGCACATACAGTACAACACTGCTACATTTCAATGTGTATGAAGTAAATGGATAAGAAACAGTGACATGAGGTGAATTTAAATGTGTGAGAGGCATCATTATGTATAATGATTCCTCATTTAATTTCCACAATCTGGCTTCAATTCACCACCTCACCATCTGCGTTGCCAATTTCCCCTGTCTCTAAAATATACACTGCATCGGTCAGAGTTGCCCTTAATTTACGCACATTTCCTCTTCAAGTTTTTTATTTTCTATTTCAAATAAATCCCAATTTATGCTTTGAAAGTGAAAAAAACATTTCAAGCCTGTTCGTTTGTGTATAAACAGCAGTTAAAAATTAGGCCCCTGCTTTGTTTGCTTTGGAGAGGAAGAGACCTCTGCGGATACTACAGTTCCCAGTAAAAAAAAAAACTTGAACAATGAACTCTGAAGGAATTCTAACCAGGAGAAGTTTAAACTGGTTGCAATCAGCAATCCTCACCACTCAACACCACCAAATCTCCCTCAATCTGACACACTGGACCTTTAAAGTTTTAAACAGTCACATTTATCTTTATTTAACTTTCTTGTGGTTTGATATTAAATCCACTTCTGCTCCAACTGTCATTGATTCATTGATCAGGATCACATTATCATTAATAGGCTACAGCATGTAAAAAAAAAAATAGTATATGTAACTGGAGGGTGCTGGGGTCAGAGAGTGGGAAGGTGCAGCAGAAGGATAAAATTCTGACAGTTAGTATGTTTACATGCACAGTTGAGTCGAGCTATGGTTATAGCTATGGTTATAGCTCGACTAGGCCATTTAATCGGACAACTGTCTTTGTCCCAGTATACAAGCATGTCAGGGGAATTTAGATTTATTGGACGAAGTACCGTAAAACTTTTAATTAATAGCCCAGGCTATTATTGGCTTAAATCACTGAACTCAACAGGCCTATGTCAGCTTCAGAGGTACCCACAACAAGGTCACCACTTGCTCAGTAAATGCCCCCTTTCAGCTTGTTACCTTTTCCTGGTTGACCTATTACATCACAGACCAAACAGTCGAGTTTCATCCAGCTGTTCTGACACTTTCTTGAACAGACTGCCACTCAGTGTTTTCCTCCCATCCATGTATTTTAAAATATTGAACTTTCAGCTGACACAGCATGTACTGTGTCGCTACATCTGTCCAAAACTGCATAGCTCTGGATGCAGATTTTGCCATGTTGTTACTGGCTTCTTCTTCTGTTAAGCATTTAATACTATTCATCTTCAGAGTCAAAGCCAGGAGCAGCAACTGTGGAGCATGCACAGAGTGCCTAGGCTAGTTTGGGTCAGATTAACTGTATACATGCAGAAGTAATTCGACTCCCAATCACATTATCGGGTGTGTTGATCCAACTTTGAGAAATTTGATTTAGTATGAGTTCAGTCAGACTAACATGTTAATATAGATTTTAAAAAGCTGGTTTTAGTAAATCAATCGATTTTCTCTAATGTCATGTAAATGTAGGCTACTGACTGTGTCCTAACAAACCCCAACAATTCACTGACTCTGCAGACATTCACTTAACACAACAGTCATAACTTTTATCAAGTAAACCTCATGTTCAGTCGGTTTTCATGACAGTGTGCACAGCTCTTCAGTGTTACCCAGCTTCCTTTGCACCCCTGAAAAGTTGTGCTGCAGACACAGAGGATGTTCGTGATCCTACAGACACATCTGCATGAACTTCTCTCACCTTCACCATCATTTTGTCCAGCAATCGGTACTCGACTCGAGTGTTTTGATTTCTGTCAGACTTTAGATCTGATTTGCTTGTTTTGCCCCGAAAGATTAAAGGTAGCCGTGCGGAGTGGGTCCTGTCCGGGTCCCAGCCTCCAGGGAGGGCATCCCAGCTCTCCATAGCGCCGCCCTCCCTCTCCCTCAGCCCGGCTTCCTCTCCTCCAAACGGCGCTCACAGCAGCGACCCTGACAGCCGCCTATTAGCCGCGCCTCTCCCGCTGCTCAGACACACCGCTCCGCCGGCTATTCGCTCAGTCTGTTCTACCAGTTTCTGTCTTTTGACAACCGCTGTCTGCTGAGGGGATTATTTTGTTCGTGTCGGAGTTTTTTTTCGGTGCATGGATGGAGTCGTCCCCGCAGGATTCGACGAGCGACCCGGGCAGAAGCGGCTCAGAGCCCGCTACGCCGCTCACGGAGACGCCGGTGAGCCTGGAGACTCTGCGGGGCGGAGAGCACCTGACTCCGGCTAGGAGACACAGCAGCACCGGCTCCTGCTCCTCCGGCTATAGCAAAGGTATGACTTCTGCTGGGTTTTATTTTGATATTATTTGAATCCCAGTTGGCACCCAGGCGGTGATTGTGTCTGTCAGGCTGCAGCAGCAACTTCAAACGGTTTGTGTCAGACAGACGCTGCTGCGCTGTCTTACAACACACACGCTCAAACCTCCACACACTCATCATAGACTCATTCGCGGCTTTGTGACCTTTATGCAGTAGTTTGTGAAGCCGCAGGCGGTCAGTTGAAGCCGGTCATGAGAGAGCTGACAGCTGACTTCAGCTGGAGGAACATATGAATTGTTTCACTTAACTTCAACTCTGCATGAGTGGAGTGGAGGAACTTGACTGGTCTGCACAGAGTCCTGACCTCATCCCCACCCAACACTTTCAGGATGAAATAAAACTCGAGCTGCAACTCAGTTGATTAGTCGATTGGTGGATCAGCCAGAAAATGAATTGGCAGCTATTATGATAATCAATGTGATATTTCATGCAAAAATGCAAAAATATTTTACATGTCGAGCTTCTTAAACATTATGATTTCATGGTTTCTATGTCTTATATGATAGTAAACTTAACATCTTTGGGTTTTGGATTGTTGAGCACAGACATCACCTCGGCTCTGGGAAATTATGGGAAATGAGTGTTTTTCACTACTTTCTGGCATTTTTATAGACAGAATGATTAGCCTAATTGAGAGAAATCACATAATACTATCAGGTAAGTGTTTTCATTCTGCTGTTTTTTTTTTTTGTTTTGTTTTTTTGTTGTTTTTTTGTTTTTTTGCACATATCCAGTTTTTGCTTAACCAGAGTGAAAACACTGGAGGTTGGAGTTAAAATATTTCTTAAAAAGAGTTTGCTGTGTGAGGTGCAAAAGTTATTGAGTGGATAAAGAAGCACAGACAGACTGAGTGAGTAAATGATGACACACACCTACACGAAGCACATAAAGGTGAAGCAACCCTGTTGCCAAAAGAAAATGTTGTACGTTTCTGCAAACCATGAAAATGTTACATTTATCAGTGTTGCTAAAGGGACATAGTATACAAGATGATTTTATCATCAGGAGGTGGAGGGGATGGTGGATAGCATGATGCTGAGGTGAGGCCTGCTCAGCTGCAAACTACTGTATGTTTACGCGGGTGTTTAAATGTTTGAGCGATTGAGTTGATGAGGAGCTGAAAGCTGTGACTGTCTTGACTTGCAAAATTCTATATTAAAGGTCCAGTGTGTAGGATTTAAGAGTGACATACTGGCCAGAATGGAATATAAAGTAAGTTTTTTAGTGTATAATCACCAGAAAATAAGAATTGTTGTGTTTACGTTACCTTAGAATGAGCTGTTTATGTCTACATAGGGAGCGGGTTTTCCTCTATGGGGACCACCATGTCATGTTTCTACAATAGCCAAGAACAGACAAACCAAACATGCTCTAAAAAGGGTGTTGTCAGGCATAGTAAGAAGCCCCTCCGCAACAAACAGTGTCAGAAAAACACAAATTAAAAAAAAAAAAAAACCTTGCTGCTTCCGTCTGTCATATGTGACAGTAAGTAAAAGACTTTTAGTTTTGGACTGTTGGTCTGATAAGTCAACTGAAGACATCACCTTTGTCTTTTTTTCAACATTTCATCGACTTAACAATTAATCGATAATGAAAAAACTGTTGCAGCCCTGCTCTGCTGAAAGCACAAGTACAGATCTAATTTGTTTGTTCAGAAACAGTCACTCAAACACATAATTAATACCAATGAGGGAAGTGCAGTTAACTCCATGTCTCGTGTGTGCAGCTCTCAGGCCTCCCTGTTGGTATGCAGCCTGGAGAGAAAGAGAGAGGCGGACAGATAGAGCTTCATTGAGTTTCTCTGTGCAGAGTCGTTTGTTACATAACAGCTGTTCAAGGAGAAGGAGAGGAAAAATCTCAGTGAGTGTTTGAGCCGCAAGGAAGCAGATTGTGTGACTCTGATTCTGAGACGCTCAGTCAAAGCAGAGAGCCACGAGGAGCTGAGGCACGAGTAAATAATTTGAGATAAATAAAACTAACCTCCCAGGGAGAGATCAGCAGGTCAGATGCTGCATTTAAGTGCGCGATGTCAACTCATAGAGCTGTTTTAAGTGTCAGATCAGCCCCTGGTTGTCTGCTGTTAGACGAGGATGACCCACACAGTCGTCAGATCTTACTCAACTCACAGAAGACCAAAGATACACCCTGACAAATTCACCATCAGTCATGCAGTCTCCTCACACATTTGGATTGTTATCACTCGATTAAGTGGGTGTTATTAGTGTTTATCAGCCTCATAGATATGAGTTAACAGAGTGACACTGACTAGTAGGTTCAGAATGGCGTTATCAGTCCCTAATAGCATGTCCACTCTCAGAAAACAGTAATTTGCCTTGGTGTTTGGTGCATACAAGTACTGCAAATATCGAGAATCATGAATACACAATAGAAATTTACAATAAAAATGTAAATAAACATCAAATTTTGTAAAATATATCTTTTCTTAAAATGAAAGAGCTGTACAGTGTCTCATGTGAGGTGTGATGGTGAGTTTGTCCAACTACAGTAAAAATATCTGTGTATTTTGTTCCAGCTGACTGACAGCAAACTTGACCTCTCTCCACCAGGAGGTCAAAAGTCAGATTGTAAAGACGGTTTGAGGAGTCTGAGGTTAAAGCTCTGAATGTGTTTACTGTTTTAAAAAGAGTCAGCAGTGTATCAAATGTTCAATCAGCATAAAGACAACAAAACAATTCCAGGAAAATCAAATGTTCTCTGGGTGACACAATCTTTGAAATAAGATCAACTCCTGTTAAAACAAATAAGAAGTGCATTTGTATCATTATGTTGCATGATGGTGTTTTAATTTGTTGAATAAGTGAGAAGTTGAAATGTATGACAGAGTGAGTAATTTCCCAGACTGTCAGCTCACTCATGCGCTCTTAGCTGGCAGTGGTGCTGTTTCTGTCAGCACCCGTAGGCAGCAGGCATATTATGTAAGAGGTGACGGGTTAGAAGGGCACAGAGCACACAGTGTGTGAGAGTGACAGCCTTGAGAACAGACCTGTGATCAGCTTTAAGGCTGGAATCGCTAACTAACCTGCTGACCCACATTCCTGTTGCCTGCAGGAGAACAGCAGCAGACTGCGGGAAACTTTAGTAAAAAAAAAAAAAAAAGAAATATCATAAAGAGATGACCTACGTGTGCACCGCTCTGGGATAAAAAAAACAAACAAACAAACATTTGTTTCTATCATGCAATATGTTTTACATGTTTTTCCACATCCTGTGATCACATGGTTCTAACAGCATCCAGGTTTCCAACCAGCTTTAAAAGGACAATTTGCTACCTTTTATGTGGATGAGTACATTTGTTGATGGTAGATGTAGTTGATTTAAGCAATATATTCCTCAGTGCGTGCTATATTGACTAAGAAAGTTCTCCTGCTCGTGGAGCCGTGCGCCGCCAGCCATATCTTATGCCGCTGCATTTCTTCGTCTGTAATGTTATACTGGCACGAATAAATATGGCTGACTATCCAAGGCAGCCAAAACACTGTAAAATGTATCCTTGTTCATCAGCACCAGCACCTTTTGCACTGATATTTTGGTATGGCATCTTCACTGTAGGGCTGCACGATTCTGGAAAAAATGAGAATCACGATTTTTTGGCTTAGAATTGAGATCACGATTCTCTCACGATTTTTTTCAACATGAAGATTTATTGTGCTTATTTCCTGATACAAAAGGAAAAGTAACAAAAATTATAAATCAATAATAAAAAAAATATCATTAAATAACAAAACCTATGATTGTGCCTGATACAAGAGACACAACTCTCTGGTCAGCAGAGAGGGAACATTCCTGTTTTTAGCTTAAATGCAACAGCTGACAGCCTGACACTGACCGTAAAAACAATAAACTTTAGTCTCTTGTCTTCTCTTACAGCTTTTGAACAATTTTAACAATAATATCAATGTTGAACAACATTTTTCTGAGGTAGGTATTCCAGGCCTGGAATTAAGTCATTTTTAGGGCAAGGCCACTTTGGCCTTTGATAAATACAAATTTGTCGGGGCATCACGGCCAACATGTGGCAAGATACTTTCCAAAATGTTTAGAATTTTCAAAAATGTGCAAAATGTCCTTCTCCGCAAAAAATCCCAAAAAATGTCCTCACTTTTTAATAGTTTCCCTATTTTCAAAAATGACCACACTGGGCTCTAGTTTCGCAGACCGGGTGCGGCGGAGGCGCAGCGCACCTCCGCTTCGCCAACTGGGTGTGGCCAGGCGGATTTTGTAAGTTTGGCACACCGTGCGCCCTGGCGCAGCTACTCCTCTATCCCACCTCCGTCCCTCCTACCGGCGCAAGTCGGAAAGAGGGAGGAGAGAAGGCGTGGAGTGGGTTTTACACACATCACACCAATCAAATGGGCCCCTCTCCTCGCCCTTAAATGTGCTGCGTGAAGACATAATGAGAGTTTACTCAATGCGCCATGGCAGAAGAGAGCAGCAGCGTCAGACGGCCAAACTTCTCCCAGGAGGAAACTGATGTTTTGGTCCGGGAGGTCCAAGCTCGCAGTGTCCGAATATATGGAACTGCGAGCAGACCTCCACGGGCTGATGATGCAAAGGTAGCCTGGGAGGAGGTCACCACAATTGTAAATCAATGTTGTGTTTCTCTCGTGCGCGCTCTCTCTCTTTCTCTCTCGCAGTCTCACTCGGTTTCTTTTCTTTTGACTTTTCTAAGATGACAGTTGCTGAATATATACTCCCTATCTGATGCTGTGGCTGTTTGTGGTTGGCTGAGAGGGATGTGAACTCATTAGTTTGCAGGCTGTGTTAATCAAATCAGGTTGGGTTTCCATTACGCGTGCCAAACGTACCAAACGGTGCCAATCCCCTTTGATCTGACATCAGATGTGACGAGACAGTTGATACAGAGATACATTTATGTGCTGATTGCAGATAGTTGCATTGAATAGTGTTTTTTTTGGGTATTTATTGCATTGTTAATGTGCCTGATATTCTGGAAACCTGCCTGTGAGGTTTTGGTGACGTATGCGCACTGTCCGCTGGTCAGCCAAACTTCGGCTTACACCGGCTGTGCTCCCCCTGCAACAGTAGACGTGGTTTCAGTTGGTGAGCTTTTAGCGCACCTTCGGCGAAGCCTTTTGGCACAAAACTGTCACTGCGCCAAGCTGGATCTGTCGACACCTCCCCCTGCTGCGCCGGCACACCCATCTCAGCGCACCTCGGTCTGCCAAACTACCAAACTGAGCGTGCCTCGGGTTGCGCTGCTCGAAACTAGCTCTGCGCGGGGTTCGCCACCCTGCACCGGGAAACTAGAGCCCATTGTCCTCACTTATTAAAATGTCTTTGTTTTCCAAAAATGACCAACAATGTTCTCACTTTTCAAAAAATATTCAATATTCAGTTTTTCTAAACACTCACACTGGTTTTCACATCTTTAAAAATGGCCTCACAAATTTTCCCATATGGTCATACTACATACTGGACACTATAGAAGTTAACTCAGGGTTGATGATGTCATATACAACATAACATTACTAATATTAAATATCCCTGTAACGGTTCATGTGAGAGAGGAAGACTTACTATTTTTAGCCCAGAAGCTATCTTTGGCTGTCGTGCCACTCCATCAAGGGTTCTGGCGTGGTTGTATTCCTTTCAGAAGTTTTATAATACTTGAGCTGCAGTGTCTTTTGGAAGACTTGGTTAAATAAACCCCATAATGATAAATCCAACACCGAATGTCTTCTGTGATAATTTATCTGTTTTTCTGATTAAAAATGAGACCTAAAAATGTTTAACTTTGGATAAAATGCTGCACTCCTCGCTGTCAGCAGCTGTCCAATCAAGATGGAGAAGTGGACAAAGACCATCTGTCTCTGAGGACAAATAGAGGTGCTGAATGGCAACTGCTTTTTTCAGCTGGAAAAAGAAATGCTCTAATGAAAACATGGCTTTATTAAAGTAGCATCAGCTATTGTGTGACCAATGAGAGTTTGGTCAGACAAGAACATATTGACCAACCAATCCACCAACTGACCAAAAGGTGACAGCCAGAGAAAATTATGCACAATTTCCCATTTTCAAAAATTCCAATTTTTTCCAAGATGTACCAAAGTATTTTGACTTCTTAAAAAAATACCCTCAAACATTTTCCAAAATGTTTCCATGTTTGTGATTTTCATTACCTTCCAGAACATTCAAACAAACGGAAATGTCCAGTTTTCAATATATCCACATTTTCCAAAAATGTGCCAGAGTATTCTCACGTCTTTAAAAATGTCATCTCAAATCTTGGTCTACACTGTTTACACTTTAAAGAAATTATATCACTTTGCAAAATGTCTGTTTCCCAAAATACTTTGACTTTCTAAAAGTTCTAAAACTCTTATTGGCCCCCACAAAAAGAGCATAGGAAAACAAACAGTTCACTTCTAACCTCAGCCTCATGCTCTGCATCAGGTCTGCATTTAGTGTTTTCACTTTAGATTTTCTATTTGTTCTCTTTGCGGCGTGTCTGTCCTCACAGAGTACGTTGTTGTGTTGTTGTGTCTTCACTCATTTTTTTTCTTGTATTGTCTTTCTTTTTCTTCTCCTCTGGGATGAGACGGGCGTCTCAGACCCCCTAAGGTTTCTCTGTCTCGCCCACACAGCTCATCTTCCTCTTTCTTCTTCTTCTTCCAGTTGGTTTCAGCATCATTACAAACAATAAATCTGAACCTTTATCTTCTCTCTGTCTCAGTCTGGAGATCCTCTCGTCTCGTCTATTTTTTTGTGGATAATGAAGGAGCCTCACAGCTGCTCAGTGAGACGGGATGAACAACACTTTACTTTTTGTATATTATTTTTGTGGATACGACCTCCTGTTATAATGTCTTGTTAAAGCTGACTGACACTGGACTCCCAGACAGAGAGAGTGGGATGAAGAACAAAAGGAAAAGCAGGAATGAACTAGATGAGGTTCTTAGTTCATATCTGGCAAAAAAAACACCAGCCAAGTAGAACTCTGGGCCTTTTCTTATCAGGCATCTCAGACACTCAAACACTCGTTCGTACCTCAGAGTGGGCCTTTGGGGTCACTTTTGAAGCTTCCTACACTGACTCTCAGTAAGGAGAAGAACTAAATGCTGTTTTACAACACTCAGAGGTGCAAAGTAGAAATTATAATGATTGTAGTTTTCCTGACTGTTGCAATTTAAAATACTAGACAATGGTAATTATAGCTGCTATTATCCATCCATCCATTTTCATCTGCTTATCCGGGGCCGGGTCACGGGGCAGCTGGCCAAGCAACGCACCCCAGACATCCCTCTCCTCAGCAACGCTTTCCAGCTCCTCCTGGGGGACCCCAAGGCGTTCCTAGGCCAGATGAGATATGTAATCCCTCCAGCGTATTCTGGGTCTGCCCCGGGGCCTCCTACCAGTGGGACGTGCCTGGGACACCTTCAGCAGGAGGCGCCCAGGAGGCATCCTGATCAGATGCCTGAGCCACCTCAATTGACCCCTTTCAAAGCGAAGGAGCAGCGGCTCTACTCTGAGATCCCTCCGGATGTCCGAGCACCTCACCCTATCTCTAAGGCTGAGCCCAGCCACCCCAAGGAGGAAACTCATTTCCAACGCTTGTATCCGCAATCTCATTCTTTTGGTCACTACCCAGAGTTCATGGCCATAGGTGAGGGTTGGGCCATAGATGGACCAGTAAATCGAAAGCTTTGCTTTCTGGCTCAGCTCCCTCTTCACCACGACTGACCGGCAGAGCGCCCACATCACTGCAGAAGCCACACCGACCCACCAATCCATCTCACACTCCATTCTACCCTCACTTGTGAACAAGACCCCAAGATACTTGAACTCCCTCGCTTGAGGCAGTAATGGTTGGGGGAGAGTTCATTGTATTTGGAAGAGTTCAGAGTATTTGAAATTAAATATCCTTCAGTATGCAGGACGACATCATTGTGGTCAAGTAAGTATTAGTCTGCCCTCGTTGAGGATTTCTGAATCGTGCACATGATGGTCATGGACTGGTCATGTATCATGCCGACATGAAAGGACAGCTTTTCTGTCGGTGTCAGACGCAGGAATTCACTGCCCAAGCACCGCTGTTTGATGACTTTGGAATGAGACCGGGTGGTATTCTCTCCTCGCACAGAATGAGCATGTATGTCTCTAACTAAACACTGTCTTCTTCATCAGATCAGGACTCTTTTGGAGACTGGAGTCATTCACTAAGTAAAGAAAGTTGATTACATGCTTTAATTCCTGGTTCTAAAAATAAAACCAAAAATGTATCCCAGTTAGGACTGATTTCCTGCCCTGAGACACAGATAAATAATATCCCTGGTTAGAAAAAAGCACAAAGGTCACATTTGATGGTGTTACGCATTGACCCCAATAAACCTGCTGCCACCGTGCTGGGTTTACTTAAGCCTCCCACTCATCTGCTGTAGCTCTGCTCAGACCTCAGTTCTACATAAACTGCTTTTTGTCCTTTCAGAGAAGTCGAATGCAAATGCGTGACCCAGTTTAAAGTGTTTTACAAACTGGGTGACGATGTGCTCAGAACACAGCAGAGAGTCCGCACATGTCAGTGTGTGTGAAGTTATTTTGGCCAGCAGGTCCCTGGTGGCTCTGTGGTCTGGATGCTGAGGAATTTGGGTGTGTTTCAGGCTGGATATGACATCCATGGTAGTTGACTGTTATGTGAGTTGGGTCAGTATTCTGTTTTGTCTGGTCCGGTGTACGAGCTTAAACCGGTTTAATTTTATGCAAACTGGCTGAACTGATATTTGGCATTACGACACATTCTGGAATTAAAAAAGTAGCCTACATCAGCAACCTGTGCTGATGTCACAGGACTAAATCCATCTTGTATTGCATAGCTAATCAGCAATATGGCAATGTGATGAACATTGTCATCTGGTTCAGGTCAGGCAGGCCATTCCTCCCAATCACCCCCCTCAGTCATTGCCCATGTGAGCATAGAAGCCTATAATAATACATATTTCTGTATCATGATGTGGTTGAATATTATCTCTGGCCTACACCAATATACTTTTCAAAACAATTGCTTTACACATTTCTAATAACATTATTTTGTTTCTTTAAGTTGGCAGTTGAAAAAAACTACAACGTCATGTCTGTATTGCAATGAACTGTAGGTAACAGTGAAGTCTGGTGAAGTCCGCATCCCAAGTGGACTCTATAAGTCTACAGAAAATCTAGTTGAGACTCCTTGTGGACTGGATGAACAGTCCAATGAAGCACAGCCCTAAGCACTTCCAAACTTTCCAAGGAAGTCTGCAAGTGCAATGAGGTCCGGAGATTTGGATTTAGCCTTAGTGTGCATTCTGAATCACATACTTTTTACTTTTAGTATGTACTGCAGCTGTCCTTAAAAAGTCTGTACTGTTGCATGCAGCATGCACATAATCTAGACATACTACTTCCTGATAATGGTATGCCCTGAACTTTGACCCTCTTACTTATAAATCTGTTGCCATGGAGATAAAGCAGACACCATTGACCAGGTTCGTCAGAGACAGAGGTTAACCCAGAGAGCTCCGCTGTTGTTATTTTCAAATAAGTATGCATTGTAGATTCTAATATATTATATTCACAATAGTAAAATAACATGGGCTATACATTTCTCTGTCATTGTTACTTCATACTTTTACCCTTTTGTAGTTGGTTGGGGGCTGGGGAATCTCCTCCCAGACCTGGAGCAGGGCATCAGTAAGCTCCTGGACAGTCTGTGGCGGTGCTTGGCGGCATCAGATGCACCGATACATATTATCCCATGGGTGCTCAGGTGAACGAGAGGGCTAATCAATGGCATCAATGCCTTTGTCATCCAGGAACTGCCTACACACTCTGGCCACATGAGACTTGGCATTGTCCTGCACCAGGAGAAACCCAGGGCCCACTGCACCAGCGTAAGGTCTGACAGTCTCTCTGAGGATTTCATCCTGGGAAATGACAGCAGTCAGGGTACTGTTGGCTATGACGTGAAGATCTCTGTGACCCTCCAAGGATGTGCCTCACCAAACCATTGCTGACCCACCACCACACCGGTCGTGCTGGATGATACAACAGGCAGCATAACATTCACCATGGCGTCTCCAGACTCTTTCACGCCTGTCACATGTACTCAGTGTGAACCTGCTCTCATCTGTGAAGAGAACAGGGCGCCAATGGTGGCCCTCATGCCACCCTCATGGAGTCTGTTAATGACAGTTTAGTTAGAAACATCATCATTTTGTAGGGCTCTGTCAGTGCTCCGCATGTTCCACCTTGCACAAAGGAGCAGGTACTGGTCCTAGTGCTCGGTTGTTGCCCTTCTGCAGCCCTGTCCAGCTCTCTTCGTATAATGACCAGGTATTACCTCAATGCTCTTAAGACTGTGCTTAGTGACCCGGCAAACCTTCTTGTGCCCGCACTTATGGATGCGGCATCCTGGAGGAGCTGGACTACCTGTGCAACCTGATGGAGCTGCACTTACCGCCTCATGCTACCAGTAGTGACAAAAGCACAACACAAAACTAGAGAAGAATCAGTCAGGAAGGATAAAGAGAGAACACCTGTCTGTAGCCACCACATGCAAAACCATTTCCTTTTTGGAAGTTGTCTTGCTTTTGCCTCCATAGCACATGTTGTCACTTTCATTTGCACCAAAGCAGGTGAAACTGATATACAATCACTTGTGCTTCCTAAATGGACCGCTTGAAACCCCTTAAGTTTAACTGACTTGGTCTTATACTGTGATCATTAAGTGTTCCCTTCATTTTTTTTGAGCAGTGTAGTTATTCGTTGTATCCAAAACCTTAAACAAATGAAAGTGTTAACTTGTTAACGGTGTTAGATGAAAAGTCAGAATCACCAAAGTTATTACAATTCATCTTGAGGGGAAAATGAATCTGTGAACCACATTTCATCATAGTCCATCCAATAGTTGCTGAGACATTTCAGTCTGGACCAGCAGACTAACATTTCCATCCACACAACCATTGTGCTGATCAGAGGTCGGCTTGTCTTTTAGTGTTTCTAAGTAAGAACCTTGTAGCTGCCTGAAAGCAGCAGCTAAAGAGTAAACAAGTTTAGTGTACAGATAATGGATCTTCACCTCCACCCTGTTACATAACCACCAGTGTGTGTTTTAGTCAGTGTGTGTGGCCTCAAACTGACTCTGACTGAGATCCATATGATCCATTGCCAGTCAGTGACTTGTCCTACAGTCTGTGTACTCCGATCTGCCCGGATACGTGTCCTGCCAGCAGGCCCCCGCTGCCTGATTGGTCATCTCTGATGTTTTTCCATCTGAATATTTCAGATGATCGTCTGCTGATTTGGAGTTGAGCTGGCTGAGTGAGCACAGCTGGAGGTTTGAGGCTCACTGCTAATTAAAACATCCAACAGAGAAGCTCAGAGGATCTTCTTTAACTTGCAGCATCAGTTATACATCTGTACTAATGCTCCACATAGAAATGCAGCCCTTTGAAATGAGAACAAGCCCCCTCTTACAGGCCACTTGTTATGACTTGTTGGCCCAAGGGAGCTATCATGAAGTGACTCTTACATATTTCATCACTGAGATTCAACTGTAAAATGTATCTTTACACATCATTTTATAATTATTTTACTTACCTGTCAATATTTTTAACATCTCTGTTCTACATTTTACTTCAGCTGACATCTTAAATCTTTCCACAGTCCACACAGTTAGTATATTTACATGCACAGTTAAGTTGAGCTACAGTTCTAGGTCGACTAGGCCATTTGATTTGTCTACTGTCCTTGTCACAGTATACAAGTACGGGAGGGGAATCGATTCATTAACTGAAGTACATCCGACTCTGCTACAATAGGTATATGCCCCCTTTCGGCTTGTTAGTATTGGACCTTTTTCTGGTTGACCTATTACATCACAGACCAAAGAATTGAGTTTCATCCAGCTGTTCTGCCACTTTCTTGAACAGATTGCCATTCAGTGTATTTAACTCTTTCAGCTGACACAGCATGAACTGTGTCTCCATGTCCATCCAAAAATGCACGGCTCTCGATGTAGACTTCGCCATGTGTAATGGCCCAGATTACTGAAACCAGCTTTGTTTTTTACATGACATTAATGAAGTATTTCACCAATATAAAGAGGGTTTGCATATAAAACTGGAATATATATATGCAGTAGGTGGACACAAATACTTTTGAAATTGGTGCCACATGACCTGAGAAAACAGAAAAAGGGCTGTGAACTTTGGTTTAGTTCAAGAGGTAGAAATCTACAATGGTGGGTTAATAAATGGAAACTCGTCCATTTGACACAATGGCAGCCGGCTGGTCACATACAGTCTCATTTTACAGTTAAACAGTGAATTAAAGTATGTTTCTGAGAATATATTTTAGTGTTTGGTCTGAGTTTGAGAGATAGATAGAGGGGCTGTCTCTTGATCCACCTCTATACTCTTTGTGTCAATGGTGAAAATGCAGAAATACAGCCTGTAGATCAAGCAACAGCCCTGGAGAGCTAGCAAAGCTACGTTGGATGACTCTGTCATCTGTGTCATCTGGTGGAGTTTTGCTGGGATGGAGTGAGGTATCTAGGCACTGGTTAGATTGAGGGAAGTTTACCACAGTTTACCACACATACTACCCACATTGTTGTGATACGAAGCTGGTTAAATGTGGCAACGTATCCTATTAAAGAAATCAGGTTACTGGAGAAAGCCAACTATAACCAGGTCACTGGTTAGTAACAATTCAGTGCTTACAACTCACCTAACACTTCAGCAGTGAGAGATAAACTGACAGCCAGCTCCCACACAGTGCTCGCACAACAATTGAATGTTTGACACTGTTAATAGATCATTTTGAGAAATCACTTTGTAACACTTTTTTATTATTTATTTATTTATTTATTTTAAAAGGAGTATGTTGTAATAGTAATAGTGCTGTCTTGAATTCATATTTACACAAAACAAAGTATAGGAAGATAAGATGGTTTGGTAAAAATGTAAATCTGCAAGCTTGAAATATTGATAACAAATCTGATTTATGGCTGATTGTTTAACATCCTGCATGATTTAATGCTGAGACCTGTGAACCCACAAAACAGGTTTTCTGTATTTTACTTTGAGAGAAACATGAGCTACTTACTAAACACCTCGCTCCTCTTTCTTATGCATGAAGTGAATAACTCCGCTCTAATGATAATGACCCAGAGTGCCTCTTGCTCTGGTCTGAAGCCAGCTGTTAATTAGCGCGTTGACGGCTCCTTTGTGCGGCAGCGGGCCCGTTTGGCCTTGTTGCTCCCTGATAAAGACAGAAGTGTGCTGTCATGGAAATTTCATTATCTGTGTTTGAACTCGATCTGGCTGCAGGATCTGCGATCAGATGTTCAGCAAGAAAACAGCTGCAGACACCAAAATGTTCCAGTGAAATTTTTGACCAACCTGTAGGAAATGAGGATTCATTACTCCATCTTGATTTCTGGTTTCTGAAAGTTAGAATTCACAATTTAATACATGCATTTAGGAAATTGATTATTTTCTTTGATAGATTTCTTTACAGATCAACTGACAGGTCTGATGAAACACTTTCAAAACCACCGAAATAAAGTTAAAAAAAAGTTTTTTGTAGTCCACAAATATGTATAATAAAAACATGATTAATTATTGACTCCCTGGCTTTTCGTTGTCTTTTGTGAATTGTGTTGATCCATTTATAAAGTGGATATAACTTATGAATGATTAGATGGATATTTTTAAAATGTTTCCTCTTTAATAGCTACTCTTTTCATTCACTGATTAATTCTATTTTATTTACTTTTATGTTTTTTTGTTTGTTTGTTTTTTTTTTCAATTGCAATAAAGCAATGCAATGCAAAACATCCCGCAGATTTTTCACAATAAAAGCCTACCATGTGAGGGCTCCGTGCCTTTTAGCTGTTAGGAGGCTTTAAATGTGAAAGTTCTATGCAGGAAGTTTTGAACATACTCAAAAACATAGGAAAGCTTAAGTATAGAATATAGGAACTCCACTGAAATCTTGAAAAATGTTTACAAATCATATTTCTGTCAATGAATTCATCCCACAGTTAGGATATAATGAACATCTGGATTTCAGAGCCTTTATACTCCTGCACCCTACTTAGCTTTTGTTCTTGAGTTGATCTTGAATTTCATTTCAGGCAGTGTTACAACATCTTTCTTAAATTAGTCCTCCTGAAGGCTGGTTGCTGGAATTTGCTCCTGCCGTCCTTCCTTCCTCCTCCTCCTCCTCTGTTGCTCCCTGACAGGTGGCTGACCTGACCGCAGATATCAATTAGCAGTTAAAGAGAGTCAACTCCTGGTTGGACTCTGCTCAGAGAGTCCAGATGGTGAGGAGTGGCGAGTCGGAGCAGCCCAGGAAAATAAGACTGAGAAGGTTTCCCCCGCTTAGTTCTCCCGCTGGACACACATTCACATTTGTAACATTAACGACTGAAATGCAGTGATTAATAAATGTCTCCTCTCTCTCCCTTGTGCCGCATGAAACCACAGAAGCTTTGATATATTCAAACGTCACTACTGAGTTCTGAAAAATGAACTGATCATCATCTTACAATGTTTCATAATAATAAATGACACCAGATACTTTAAAAGTACAAAGGTTGTCGTAATCAACAGCCAATCAGATTTGATTAGTTGTGGAATCACCTGTCATCACTATGATTGACTGATTGGCTGATTGAACGACTTTACATGTCTGAACACAGAGAAGCTGGTTAACTGTAACTGTCTCTTTAAAAACCTCTAGCTGACTCCAGTTTCACTGAAAATCAGAGAATCTGTCACAGTCTGTGTCTCGTCCTGCAGTGATTAGACCGCTCCCGTTTATACACTCTGCTCCCAGCTGCCTTTCACACATGCACACACACACACACACACACACACACACACACACACACACACACACATTTCTACTTCTTAGGGACCCTCATTGATTTATAATGAATTCCTTACCAAGCCCCCAGCACAAACCTTCACATAATTCTAACCTTAATCTTAAAATCACTAAAATCAAATCTTAAAGGGATATTTCAGGTATAATTAATATTAAAACTAGAACTGCCACCTTGCAGTTGTAAGGCTCTGCACACCAGTCAAGTTGCAGTTAAAGTTTACATCCATGTCTGTAAAAAAAATGGATGCTTCACACACATCTTCACCCCAGCAGCACAGAAGATCTATACAATCATCACAGATTCAAGGTGGACACCAAAGATTAGTGTCACCAATTCAGTATCTGACCAAATGTCTCCCTTCTGCTCCTGAGATTTGATGTTGAGTAATGGCCAGAAAAGTGTTTTTACAGGACATTAAAATGTCACAGGGAAGTTGACCTTTGACCTTTTGGATTTAAGATATCATCACTTAATCACTTTTAGACATTTGTGTAAGATTTTGTCATAATTACATATGGATTCTTGAGTTATGGCCAAAACTGGATTTTGTGAGGTCACAAGTGGTAAGTGGTATTTATAAAGGAAGAATGTGTGGTGAGAATGTGCGCACACGGTTTTACCTGAGATGGCTGTAGGTGATATGATAAGGAGGAGATTACATATAAGTAGAGACAGAAAGCATTGTTTATAGGTGGTTTGCCAACTTCATTGATTGTTTTATCATCTTTGCAGATTACACAGCTTTCTGTAAAATGTCAAAGGCACATTTATAAAGTTAATCTTAAATTATTTATGAGTGATACATTTCACCATTATTTTTATTCACTTCCCCTGTAAGTTATCATTTAATGTTATCCCATGGAGCAATTTGTAAAGTCAGTTTCCACATGAGTGCTATGAACGAATCGTTTAATTATCCTTGTGACATTTAATAATGACGATTGAGATTTTACCACGATGATGGTTTGCAGAAATGTAATTCAATAGAGATAAGGATGCTACAAATATCTACAGCTGTGTGTAATGATGGCTGCCCTGAACCTGTGCTGATGTGACACAGTCAGTTGAATTGCACATTCTTTGCAGTCTTTCTCATTGACAGGTCTAATAAATGGTGGAAAGGCACAAGTAACGATATGTAAATGTATGTTTAAAGGCATTTCTACATCCATTGATGGTGAACTGTGGATGTGGAAATAAGGTTCGTGTCTGTGCACCCAGCACCACAATGATCAAGATTTATAAAACAGAATCAGGCGTATGCATTGCTTTATAAATCTGACAAGAAGAATGCGTATGCACATTTCTGTCTTTGTGCATACAGTTATATGCATCTGACATCACGTGCTCTTGAGATATTGTGTTCATGAGAATGAGAGGTCAAGGTCAAGGGCACTGTGACCTTTCAAATTTTAATCAATTCATTGTTGATTCCAAGTAGATGTTTGTGCCAAATTTGAAGAACTTCCTGAGATATCATGGTCACAATAATGAGATGCAAGGACACAGTGACTTTGACCATTGACTGCCAAATTCAAATCAGTTCATCCTTGAGTCTACATGGACAGTTGTGCCAAATTTGATAAAAAAAAATCAAAGGTTTATTTGACATATACACAGGAAGCTTAGTGGTCAGATCTGATGTGGTTATTAATGTTTCCTCCTGTGTGACTACAGAGAGGATGAAGCAGGTGGGGAGAAGCTGCATGAACGAACATCATTTACAGCTTTAGATACCATCAGAGTTCAGACTTTAATGATGAAATGATGAGGTCGATCTGTCTGTTTGACGGCCCACTGACAGCTAAGATCAGGAACAGATCACACTTCATCCCACAATACCTCTCGCTGCTGAAACTTTTCTTTATCTATCTGCTTCATGCTGCACCTGTTCATTAGAGTCAACATCAATTAATTAATCAAATGGATTAAAACGTAAAATTCTGAATCATTCCCCTCCCCCTTACTAAGAAGAAACTTTGTGAGCTTTTTCTGCTTTTAAAACACTTAAAATACTGAACAGATTTTCATCTCATAAGATCTTTCACTCGAAGCAAATGCAAATAAACAACCTAGCTAACAATACAAAATAGGATAAATATATGTGCTAATTTACTTTCAGTAACATATTGTACGTGTTAAAATAATGATAATCAATAAAAAAGAGAAGAGGAAAGCAGTGAAGAATACAGTGGGGAGAGGAGAGCAGAACACACTTGAAGTCTGATTGTTGTAATTGAACACAGGCCTATTTGTAGTTTGGAGGGTTGATCCGGTTGTTGATTATTTTGATTATTCAGAAAACAGTGTTGTTTTTTAAATTTTGTGTATAGGTATCTTTATTGTGTATTGTATAGATGAATGCTGGCATTGTTGTCTTTGTTGTTGCCTGTTATAAATAACATTTAAATATAAATGTAAATAAATGTATAATAAATGCAGAAAGTGAATGTGTAGCAGCTGCTGGGTGTATATAGTAGAGATTTTGTGACACCTCAGACAGACATTTTCCTTGATCATTTCTGTGCACAAATGCTCTGTATGTACTTCGACCTCAAGAGCTCTTCTGGTGCCGACAGACACATAGATACCTCCAAGCAGGATGTGTTTTGAAAAAAAAAAAAAAAATTCTGCATGTCCACATGCAAAAAATTTTTGTGGAGGGGATACTTGTTTTTTCACTTGAGCACCTGCCCCACAAAATGTCTGTGCACAGTGGCTGTAGCTATGTCTGCTACCTAGTGGGAAATGTCAACCCAGAGAAAATCCTGTCTAAACCAACTAACTAACTAACTGTAGGAGCCTAAACGCAGTTTTACATTTTGCGTCAGTACCTCCCTAAATCTCACTGATTTCATCTAGAGAGGACAGACTGTCAAAATGTCCCTGAAAAACAAAAGCTGGCTTTCAGGGCCAGGTTTCTTGTTCTGTGCACAAGACCAGTGGCCCAAGAACAAGGTCATTGGTGGATGAGAACGCCAAGCTCTTGGTCCACTAATTGGAAACCCACACTAACAAATCAACTAATTTTTTTAATTTGTCTTTGGACTGCGGGAGGAAACTGGAGCACCCTGAGGAAACCTAACCTAACTAAATTATGAAGTAGTTAGTTAACTAACAAACTAACTAACTAAAGCAGCAGGCAGTAGGCCCTTGGCCTACTTATGTCTTACTTAAGTTCTGCGGAATTAAATTCCAGCGGACACTCGTGGGACATTTAGGTCCACATACTACTTGTAAAAACTTACCTGCATATGTCTGTATTTAATGCAGATGATGTAGGTAGCAAAAGGTGTATGAGAGCAAGGGTGGTGAGGGGAGCCAACAGCTGTTGGGGGAGTTGTACCTTGATGGCCTTCAACTACCCTCTTTAGCACGAGCCTTATTTTTTCTCTGTCTGTCCACAGAACTCTTATCCTCTCTGGTGACATGGTAGAATTGTCCCAATTCTTCTCACGTTCCTGGAACTTAGCAGTGTCTTCTTCACGCTTTGTTTTCTTTTCTGCCACCACCTTCCTGTTTATTGTTCAGGGGGTTCGGTGTTAGTCAGAAGTTTGGAGGTTTCATTGGACGTGCTAGATTCAGCTTGGCGCAGTGACAGTTTCGTGCCAAAAGGCTTCGCCGAAGGTGCGCTAAAAGCTCGCCAGCTGAAACCAGGTCTACTGTCAGCGCAGGCGGAGCGCAGCCGGTGTAAGCCGAGGTTTGGCTGACTGGCGGACAGTGCGCACATGTCACCAAAACCTCACAGGCAGGTTTCCAGAATATCAGGCACATTAACGATGCAATAAATACCCCCCAAAAAAAACACTATTCAATGCAACTATCTGCAATCAGCACATAAATGTATCTCTATATTGACTGTCCCGTCACATCTGATGTCAGATCAAAGGGGATTGGCACCGTTTGGTACGTTTGGCACGTTTGGCACGCGTAATGGAAACCCAATCTGATTTGATTAACACAGCTGCAAACTAATGAGTTCACATCCCTCTCAGCCAACCACAAACAGCCACAGCATCAGATAGGGAGTATATATTCAGCATCTGTCATCTTAGAAAAGTCAAAAGAAAAGAAACAGAGTGAAACTGCGAGAGAGAAAGAGAGAGAGCGCGCATGAGAGAAACGCAATATAGATTTACAATTGTGGTGACCTCCTCCCAGGCTACCTTTGCATCATCAGCCCGTGGAGGTCTGCTCGCAGTTCCATATATTCGGACACTGCGAGCTTGGACCTCCCGGACCAAAACATCAGTTTCCCCCTGGGAGAAGTTTGGCCGTCTGACGCTGCTGCTCTCTTCTGCCATGGCGAATTGAGTAAACTCTCATTACGCTTCCACGCGACGCATTTAAGGGCGAGGAGAGGGGCTCATTTGATTGGTGTGATGTGTGTAAAACCCACTCCATGCCTTCTCTCCTCCCTCTTTCCGACTTGCGCAGGTAGGAGGGACGGAGGTGGGAAAGAGGAGTAGCTGCGCCAGCACGCACGGTCTGCTAAACTTGCAAAATCTGCCTGGCCACACCCAGTTGGCGAAGCGGAGGTGCGCTGCGCCTCCACCTCGCCCAGTCTGCGAGGCCTATGTGTTCTTATGCTAGCAGCATAAAAATCTGCAGAAGCTTTTATCAGGGTTTCAGATGAAACTGATGTCAGATGAAGCTGATTGGAGTTCATCTTGCACTGATGGAAAGCATCTCAGGAACCTATTTTCTGGAAAAGGAGATTCACAAAAACATGACATAAAATACTGCATCTTTTTGTAACATGTGTATTGATTTGGTGATGTCCCAATTTTGCCTTCAGTCCTGCTAAATGCTCTTTGAGTTTGTGCCAATACTTAATGCCAGGTTCACGCTGGATATGGAAGTGCCCCCATTTATTAATTGTCACGTCGCCACCTGTCCGCAGTCGCCTCGCCTTTCAAACCAGAAGCACAACTCTCTGCACCGGTTAGCAAGTGATTCTGCTCTCTGCTCTGTTTAAATCACATGCAGAGCTCTGTCTCTGTCTGCTTGTGTGTGTGTGTGTGTGTGTGTGCGCGCGCGTGCATGCATGCGTGTGTGTGTGCATATGTCGATGTGTGTTGAAGATGTGCGTGCGGTTGTTGAGGTGAAGTTTCCCTGCAGGATTAAAGTGAACTATCATTTAACTGCTTTGAATCCTGATCAGCCTCTATCTGTACGCTGGAGTCATGTCAGCCACTGCCTTTGATGTCACTGCATTTTTTCCAGTGTCGGTGGAGGTGGAGTGGGTATGGAGGCTGATTTGCATACAAAGCTATTCTTGCCTCCTCTTTGTTCTTGCACAGAGTGTGGAAAGAGCAATTGTCTTCATCAGTCAGAAGTGTTTATCTTGCTGGGCTGGTGCAGATTCGGCGTGACGTCGGGCGGCAGCAGAAAATACAGAATGGGAAAATTCTTGTATAGGATTAGTACCGAAGACGCTCACATTGTTAAGTCAGATCACTGCGGTGACGTGGAGGAGATGGTGTGAAACAGTGTATTAACATGCTTACACAACCAGCTGAGGCGGCTCTGAATGCAGATGAGTAATAAACTGAAGACTCAGTTTTAGTTTTGTTTGGTTTGTTTGGACTGTAACCCAGGGAGAAGAAACATCATCATCCTTCATCCTTTTCACGCTCTCGCCAACTATGTCTCAATTTTATACTACATACTAACAGTAGACACAGGGGACTTAGTACGCAGTTAACTAAATCATCTGCTTGGTTAAGCAATCTGTGCACATGCATTTCCACATCATCTTTATTTCTTAGCATAATACCACCGGGGCTCCATACTGCTGTAATTTAACTCATCTTTAAACTTTACTTTGACCTCCTGCTGTTTCTCCTTGATGTCAGGAATTTCTCTACACCGTCTTTTTCCTCCTGTATAAGCATCACTGAGCACCAGCAGCTCCATACACACTGCAGTTCTGCTAATGAAATTCAATTGTAGTAATTATTCTGCATTAATAATGACTTGTTTAATTTTAGAGTTGCTCTTGGTTTCACTGTCAGGGATAATAACAATCAGGTATGTCTGTCCAACAACTTCCACTTATTTAATGCTAGCTTCAGCCTAGGTCTGTCACAATAACTACTATTGTTGGATGATATATTGTTCCACAAGTATTGGCAATGAATGATATTGTCATTTTGAGACCATTTTATGCAACCAATATAATAATCATATAATAGCATAATAAAGTACACCATTTTAAAGAGCTAATTCATAAGAATATTCAGACATTGGAGTAGCCTAAAATTACTCAGTTTGAGACTTAAAACAAAATTTGGCCAACAAAAACAAAATCAGGTGGGGTGGGGGAGGATTGATACAGCATAGTATTGTGATATTTTGTGTGGCGGTATTGTTTCAATACACAAACGCCAAGTATTGAGCTTTTATTATACATAATTTTTGCAAATACACATTTCAATACAACTTTTGATGCTAAAATAATAAAATCAATTGCTTTGTCAGTCCACTAGATGGTGCTGATGTGTGTTTTTTTTCCTGGTGAGTCAGCAGGATTTGGTAGGAAGTTCATCAAATGGAGGCAAGATGGAAGCACCAGAGAAAGAAAACAGAAATGCACCACTGGCGTTTAAATCAAATGTCTGGACTTATTTTTGATTTTTTTAAATGGAAGGAAAGGAGGACTCGGATATGATACATGTGATTAGCAAGCAATGTCAAATGACTATAAAATACTCTGGGAATACTACGAACATGAGAGCTCACCTCAAACCACGCCAAGCTAATACTAAACCTGCTCCACCAAAAAAAATCAACCAACACTGGACACACTTAGCTTGACAAAACTACCATCCAACCCTGAGAGAGCTAAGAAAATAACACAGTCCATCACCTACTTCATGTGTAAAGATCTGCATCTATACAGCATTGTTGAAAATGAAGGTTTTTGTTACATGCTAAAAACACTGGAACCCAGGTATGTGACTCCATCCCCACGTTTTTTCACAGACACAGCTTGTACGCAAGCTCTACAGAAAAGTGAAGCATGAAGTTGAGGAATCTTTGAGTACAGCAGGAAGGGTGGCATTAACCTGGTCAGTGGATTCATATGTGACTATAACGGCACACTATCTCACAGAAAACTGATGACTGCTGTCTCACGTTCTCCAAACTAGAGCGGTACACGAAAGTCACACTGTAGCAAACACTGCAGACTGCTGCACAATGCAGCACAAAAATTGCCGTTGTCACAGACAATGGCTCTGACATGGGTATTGCCATTCAGTTAGCAGAATACCTGCCCCTGAAGTGTTTGACTCCATGCTTAATCTGGCCTCACAGAGGGCGTTAAATCTGCTAACAGTTCAGTCTGTCAGGTGTATGCAGCATTTCTGACAGGTTTTATGATGTGTTGGTCAGTCTGTCTGCTTTGCATTACATTTTGCTGCATTAAAAATGATTAAAGTCAGATGAACAGTCTGAAAACATTATCTTATGAGATAAAACTGGGGAAATAGTTTGCAGTTGGGGAAAAAGGTAATAAATTGCAATATATCGCAATATATATTTTATCACAATACTCAGCATATGACAATATCGTGATAATTTCATATCATAACCTAAGTATCGTGATAAAATTGTATTGTGGGTCCTCTGACAATTCCCACCGTAGGTACTCTGTCAGGATGGACATTCAGGGGTGGGGTGTCAGCATGCAACATGCATTGTGTCTTTTTAAAATGCATCAACACTTTCTTAGGAAATGTACACTTTACAATACAGTTGCTGCTTGTTAAAATATTTTTAAAAAATAATGCAACAAAGGTCTGTGGTTAGGTTTAGAAGGAAAACAAATCATGGTTTGGCTTACAGGGTTAGTTTGGGATTTTGGAATTGGGGTTGTACATATGAGGTTATATCACTATTAAAAACCCATCTGTTCAAACTGTCTTTAGTTTCCACCAGTCATTTTTCATTTTCATTTTATTATCATTGTCATTTTTCAGCACTGTAAAGGGTCTTTGAGTGTCCTGAAAAGCGCTATATAAATCAGATTCATTATCATTATTACTATTATTATTATTATTATTATTATCTGTAGTCAGTGTATTACTTTCAGTAGATGGTGGTTGGTACACCCCCACTTTGGAATAGCAGGCAGGAGTGCTATCAGGAAAGCTCAGCATAACATTGCTGTGGACGGGGGTTGATTTCAAAACATATTGTAGCCTCCTTAAAAGAGGCCCACCTAAAAAATCAATATCAGTCTAAGTGGATGCTATATTGAGGATTTTTTCCACAGCTTTACCTCGCTGTCAGAAACCCCTTTACTTTGGGACTACAGCAGCTGGTCATTCAAATAGACTCCTTCATGAACTGATGGCACCATCAAGGTGTCCTGACAACAGTTTTTTAGAGTAGAACTCAACAGGATCTCAGTGGATCTTTTGCAGCATTGAGTTGAGTAACAATGTAGTACATCGACCAACAGCTACAGTAGATACCCACTGTTAGATCTTAGGTGTGTGTGTGTTGGTTGTGTGTGTTGGTAAGTCCCTGAGGACTCTATAACCAAAAGAAAAATGAAAGAAGTTATTCTGCGTCTGATTATTTTTCTCTGTGTGAATCCACCAGGGAGCCACACATGATGTAAAATGTTTGTTTTTATATTGTGTGTGTGTGTGTGTGTGTGCGTGCGTGCGTGCGTGCGTGCGTGCATGCGTGCGTGTGTGTATTGTACTGAAAGCAGACCAGCTTGCCCTTCAGTTTATCATCTGCAGAAAAAAGTAAAGCAGCAGTGTGTTCAAGGTGACAGATTATCATGTCTGTGTTTCTGGCTGCTGTTGACTCCCTGTTAACATCTTCTGATAAAGAATCACCTGATTCAATGTCAGATCTGGTTTTGTGAGTTGGATTTAGAGTCGTCCTTCAGCCTGGCAGTGGTAATTTTGCAGCTGTAGGAGAGAACTCCAGTTTGTTACTTGTGCATTTCACTAAAGGTGGAGAACTAACAAGACACAGATTAAAAATGAATCATCAAAATCTGTGGAGCAGTGGATGAGATATCCTGACTTTTAGTCCCTCGTGTAGGCCAAACTTTAAAAATACTAGATCCTACATTTAGGATAACAATTTTATTAGACCGCCTGTGCCTCGTACATTTTGAGCTCCACCATCAGTCTTTAAACTATGAATTTGTAGTTTAGTTGAGATAGCCCTGATGACATAACGCTCACACCACTCGGGGTCATTTTTCCCTCCAGAGACATAATGTGTAAAACTGGTTAAGTTTCCTTTAAAATAAAAACTGTAATTAATGGATGTCTGTAAATATTTTTCATTGTATTAATTATGTGATTAAATATTGATTAACCAAATAAGTAGTCTTTAATTCCTCTGGGTGCATGTGCCAGCCTCCACAGTTAATAGTCTGTAATCACTGAATTAACTATCCGTCATTCTTGGACACATTAAAGTGTAGCGGTTACAGGAAGACACTTTTCATGACTGTGGTGGAAAAGGTATTTAGTGATTAATAAAATTATGTCTCTGGAATTGACTATCAGTGAATTGTAAACTCACTTCAAGCTGCAAACTTGTCTTTATATGTAGACATTTCAGTGTGTGTTTGTCTACATTTACTTCACGATTAACATCCTGTTAACACCACCTCCCTCTCCACCTGCTCTATGCCACCGGACTTGCTGCCATCCTTGCTGCTGGTCCCATCTCTTTTACTAAGTTCATTAGTAGTCCACCAACCCTCTAAAAAACATCAAAATATCACAAAGTAAGTTTTAGTCTTGTCTGAGTTGTAAAAGTGTGTGGTTGTGTGGATGAACTTAGTGAATAAATGATGATGTACATGAAGCGTTAAGAGGAGACTGTAACCTTCCTCACTTTTATACTTGAAACAGAAAAGTCGTATTTTCATCATGTTTTCTTCCACATGGTTTTCCATTGTTTGAGCTTTGACTGAAGCTCTTTTAATGACCTCATCTTGTTTGGTCCTCTTCTTCTCCTGTAGAGGTTTACTGGTACTGAATGGAGAATGAGCTCCACCAGCTGTTTATTTCCATCAACCTATGATCTCATATTCAGAAAACAGGAGTGGATGGAAACAAGCATTCAATCATATTTTTGTTTGACTGTTTTGCGGAAATTCTGTTTAGATTTGTTCTATAAGTCAAACTTTTGTCTCTCTGCTTTGTTCTTTTTAGTCCATCACTTTTATTATATTACTTCATCTTTGTTTAATTCTTATTAACACTTATGTTGAATAGCTTCGTTATGTATTAATGATTAGATGTATACTATATATTTTATTATTATAATCTCATTAGCACTATTATGAGTTTCGGTAAGGTTTGTGGTTGAAGTAAAAGTTATGATCTCTGATCTCAGTGATCGCATAGAGTGAACGCTCTGAATTCTCTGACTTCTTCAGATAAAGAAATAGCTTTAAAAGCCAGAAGATTATAAGGCTGTTTTTCTGTTTTTATAAATCCATTGAAGCTAAGAGAGCAAACTATGAACCCCCCCTCCCGCATCGTCTCATCTCATACTGGACTGTAGAGACTTCCAAACAATGACAGCCAGCAGCTCTTTGAAATGCAAAACCAAACCACTCAGCTGAGATCAAAGCAGGTGTTTCCTGTCAGCCGGATCTGATCTGGTGTCAGTCAACAGCTCAGCCTGCTGCTGCTCCAAACAAGCTACTGCTTTGTTTAGTTTTAAGGCCTCAGCATGCTCCTGACATCCCCTCTGCAGACTTTACAGGAGTCATCATCACACTATGATACTGCAGCGCAACAGAAAGTCACCCAGAGGCTCGATGTAAAGCTAGGAGAACATATGGATTCCTGTGTAAAGGCTGACTGTTGGTGCTGTTTGAATAAACAACCCTGGCTTCACTGTAGTGCCATGTTTCCCATGAAGTCTGTGTAGTTGGCTGTGAACAGGCCATAACCCTGCTGAGCTCAAAATTCCAGAAGTACACCTCAGAATTTTTCTTTAACAAAGGATGACGGGTCCAACTCACAACCATGCTGCAATTATCATATTTATATGCTCACTAATTTTAATGAGACAGAAATTATAGACCAGTCTGTGTTGTAATTAATGCCTAGTCCATGATACAACGACGTCAGCCCAGTTTAGACAGTTTTTGGAGCTTCTTGACAAAAACCCCAGATCAGAGGCAAATCAGCATTTGGAAATTGGCGCTCCAGTGCTGTGTGTGAACTCTTCAGAGGTTTGAGCTGAGCTGGTGCATGGGGTCAGGGTTGATCAATGAGAATGTGAACTGAACAAACGAGCGTGGTTAGGCTTCGTTAACATACCCACGTAGTTGCGTTTAGAAAGAAAGAACAGGGTTTGGCTTTATAGTCACACAGGAAGCAAACGCCAGTCTCCCGGATGGAGGTCGGTGGTTGTTGGACCTATCCATCAACCCTCCAACCCACCCTTTGGACCTTTGCTGCCATAACTGTTCTTGTCCAGCTACGTTTGCCCCTGACGCCAACAATAATGGTGACCAGCTGCATATCATGCCGGCGTGAAAGGACAGCTTTTTTGTCTGACACTGGAAGTCACTAACCAAGTGCTGGTTTTCGACAACTTCAGAGCGAGACCAGGTTGACTTTGAAAGCTGCTTTGTCTCTTTATGACCCACCTGCCTGAAATGCGCAATATTTTCTAACAGGCTTACCCGAACTGCCGCACCTGCAGGTCAGTCCTCAGGACCCACAGGCTGTGGGTCGACCCGAGCATCACTAAGAGGACCTAACTGTACGTGCTGCATTTGCAGCATGCATCCAAGTTGTTGTTGCACCTCGAGGGAACAGGCTATTAGGAAAGACGTTTGGGAAGAGGCTATTTTGTGAACACCACAACAACTCAAGACTCCTGATCCTGATAGACTTTGAAAGTAGTGTAGCATGAACTAAGCGTAAGCAAATGTGGTGACATCGTTGTGGTGATCGTTAAAATTATGCAGTTAAATAATGCAATGTTGTAAAGGATTGAAGCTTTTAACCACAAAATAAATCCATACAGGTAGGGTTGGGACTCGTTAGGATTTTAACGATTCTGATTCCTTACCGATTCCTACATTATATTCATTATACTTGCTATACTTAAACAAGTATATAATGAACACAAATGCAATCATACAAATACAAAAATTTTATTCTAACTGTTGCACAGTATTAGATGAAAATACACATTTGTGTGTGGTGTGTATTTCAGATTTAGAGCTTGTATCATTTCCCTGAGAATATATAACAACAAAAAGTGATTCTCTGATTTCTACAGTAACACTATTACCTCAAATTAACCACAGCAATGTAATAAAAAAATACTTATATGCATTCATGCTTGGGCACTGTTATTTACGTGACAACACCTGAACATAACACACACAGACACACACTGGCTGTTTGTTTCTACTGCTCTCCTCGCTGGAAGCCTCGGACCTCCCGCTGCCAGCCTCCGCCTTGATTAAACGCTGAAAATAAAATAAAAGAGGGAGAGAGGTTTTTCCTATTTTATCTTATTTTGTTTTATTTCTCCCTCTCCCCTCGCTGGAAGCGGACTTTCCATCTCCCGCTCCCGTCTCAAACACGGAGGTCTCCCTCTCCGCTGAGCACCCACGGCGCACGCCCAGCCTGTTAAAGCCTGTAACCATAACAACTGTGTGACACAAAATCAGTGCTTTAGTAGCCTAATTAAATAATGTCGGGCTCGGTCGGGTTCGGACAGAAATATAATATTTGTTTTTTTTTACAATCTAGGAACCGTTTGCAGGAACCCTTACTCCAAATGTGATGGAACTGGTTTCGGAACCGAAACTTTGGACCCGGTTCCAAAAAAGAACCAGATTCCGAACCCTACATACAGGAGATCTCAAGTGTTATAATTAATTCATTAAATAATCTAAAACAAGTAATTTTCATTTCGAAGTCCCCCAGTTGAGTCTATGGACATAGACAAATGTAAATGTGTATGGCCATTATGGAGCACTTTGCCTTGTTTTCAGAGTCCTGCTGTGAGGGTGATGCAGTGAACATCACATAGTGTGGCCTCTCTGAGCTTTAGGCCAAAACAGCAGAGATCACTTTGATCTGACTCTGCTGTGTCTCAGCCAATCGGGAGCCTGACAGCCACCAGCTTTGACCAATAACTGCCTGTCTCCTGCTGAGAGAAAGAAAGAGAGAGGAGATGAGAGGGATATACAAGACATTTAAGAAAAAAATGAGTTATACAGTATGGCCATAGGTATGTGGACACCACTGTGACGGTGAATCTTAATGCACCGCAATACCACAATATTCTAGCCAATAGTGCACTGTCATCTTTGTGTCAAGTCTCTTTCCTGTTTCTACATGACAGTGTCCCCGTGCACAGAACAGGCTCCATAAAGCAATAGTTTTCCCAGTTTCCCGAGCCAGGCCTGATCACCCAGCATCAGTGTTAGAACTTCCTATGCTCTTGATTCTGGAAGCAAATCCCTGCAGCAGGTTCAACACCTGGTGGAGAGACTGAAACTGGAAGAGCAGAGGGTTTTAGAGCAGCACATTGATACACCTACACCTTTCCATCATTTTCTGTTATTTTACAGGTCATCTAAAGTTCTGCTATTGGTTGATAACAGATCATATATTAAAAGAGGTTGTTTAAATCTTCCCTAAAGTTCTCTGCTACTGCAGATCCACAGATAACACATAAATACTACAGATGACTACACAAAATATTATAGAAAACCATCAAAGCAAACCTGTAATCTAGGTTTCATATCAATAATGCAAAGCTATACTGTGCTCAAATATATTTAAATAGCAATGTAGTCCAATCTTGAAGTGAACAATCAGAAGCAACAAAGGGAGATCAGCACATCCAGACTTTTGCCTGAACTTGATTTTCAGTGTGACATATTACTAACAGTCAAACAGAGGCTCTGGCTTCAGGGGCCCTTGAGCCCTTGGGCCTGTGCTCAGTAGGCCCACAATCAGTCCAGGTTCCCATTAAGTGTAATGGTCAGGTGTCCACATACTTTTGGCCATATAGTGAACAGTGAACAGAGTGGAAACTGAAAACTTAAGAAATACCAGCTGATAGATAGAGGAGGAAAAAAAAAGAACAAGGAAAACAATCTGAGAAAAATCAGGCGACTTCCCTCCTCAACAACATTGGCTGACAACAGGAAGTGCATCGTACATTAAAGGCCTACTATGTACATTTTTACCAGCTTTGTAACTATGTAGGTAGAGTGTGAACATGAACTGTAGTAATTTTCCTTCCATCTAACCAGTGCCTAGATATCCCTCCTCCCCTACCGGTGAAACCCTGCTGGATGGTGTGGATGACGTAAAAGGTCATCCGGTGCAGTTTTGCTGACTCTCTTGTGCTGTTGCTCAAACTAATGGCTATACGTCCGCATTTTCGTATTGCCCACCACCTATGCTGCCACCACAGACACAAAGAGTATAGAAGCAGATCAAGAGACAGACCCCCGCCATTGTGTCAAACAGACGAGTTCTCATTTATTATTGGTCTGGTGCACCAGACCATGCAGTGCAGTGCATTCTGGTAGTTGTAGATATTCTGCCCTTTGAGCAAATACGAAAGGCAGTCCAGATGCAGGAAGACAGGCAGTCCAGATGCTTTTTTTATTGGTTCTTTCAAATCTTAAAGCAACTCTTACCTTTCTTGCATTTCACACAGCACTTAGAAAATTTTTTTAACATCCACAACTCCCTCCAGAGGCCTACTCCCCCCTCCTCCATTACGTCCTCATGATGTCTATGATAGATGTAGGCGTTGGCAAGGTAACGTTAGATACACGGAGGAGTGTAATGTTACAACCAAGACAGTCAAACACAAGCCCGGAGTTTTAAAACTCAACCTGAGTCAGTGATGACTGATGAGTTTTAGAATAAGGTTACAGCGCTAACGTTAGACAGTAGCGTTAACGTTACTAGTAAGTGGAAACACACAAGGAAGATAACATTAGTGTTTCAGTTATTATGCGCAGCACAAAAACGAATTGACATTTCGCATACCCCAAGCAAAAAGAAACAAAACATTTAAAAACAATCTGTGCAACATATAAGAAAGAACATATAGTGCAATAGTAAGATGAAGGGTCGACATTTCACAGTCAAAAACTTCACATCCTGAGAGCAGAACTGGGAGATCCTCTTCACATCACAGCACCATGAATTGTTAGTGTATATTGCCAGACCGCCACCACAGAGCTTACCAGATGATGCAGCCTCCCTGTTTGCTCTATGTAGTGTTAGCCCCGTTAGCTCAACATCGGAGCCTGATATGTTACCATTCTGTGGATCTCCACAGTCGGATGTAGCCTAAGCGCTAACCCCATCAACTTCCCTCCACGCTTCCCCCACTCCTGCGTCCTGTCACAGCACTGCCGGCGCCTCCCCGTCAGGACAGCACCAGGCAAAACCACAGTCATCTCAGGGCTGGCTCAACGTAGTAGGCCATGCTTGCTACACATCCTGAGCTCTCTCGGTTGTAGAGTTAGATCTCTGCAGTGGTTTCTAATGTCTGTTAGAAACTCTTTATTTCTACTTTACTTCTTGTTGCACCGTGTTTACTTTGCCGGTGTACACAGAGGCTGCCGCAAACATTGGTCCAACCTGATCTCACAGAAATACGTGAAATGACCACGACCTCTTAACACCGCATTCCGTGGTGGCAGCACGTAATGGGTTGAAATTAACGTGCTGCCACCACGAAAACAATGCCAATGTAAAGTCAATTAGGATCCTCTCCCGTGGTGGACACACGGATTCCCTGATTCAATTACATCACGTCAACCTCGTTTTCCTCAATGATATCTTTAACATTCCTGTATACACACAAAAACGCGGAAGTGTCCTTGATAACTCAACAATATGACAGGTTAATGTCAAGGCCATAAAATAAAATAAATGTATTTTGCCAGCTTTTGATAGCGTGGGGCTTTAAGAGCATTGTGCTGTGGGCGGATGGGGTGCGTTCCACTACTGTTTTGTAGCTGCTGTCCGCCGTCTGTGGGCTTCATTCCATTTCAGATTGCCATCCGTCTGCCGTAACTGAATCCAAACGCCACTAATAAATAAATAAATAAATAAATAAGAAGATAAAAATAAGGCTGAGCACGGAAGAACCAGAGAGGAAACACCATCACATGGAGCCATCTGCCCCTGGCAACCCGGCCACCCTCCACTCCACCAGGGGAGAGTGGACCCCAAGCCAGCGCCACAGAACCAGCGGCTGCCCCGCTGGTTATACGTCCGACCGTGGCAGCTGTCACACAAACCGCTGTTGAAAATTATACATTTTGATACAGGTAGGCTATATACATATTGCAAAACTCTGTAAAAGCACACCAAAGCATATTTTCGTTTCCAAATATTTATTTGAAAACGAAACCATTCATACGGTCAATATAAAACATTTTGTTAGTAATAAAAAACAAATGTAATCTCAATGTGAGCCAGCCGGCGGGATTGTGGCTGAACCACTTCCAATATTCATTCATTCATTCATTCATTCATTCATTCATTCATTCATTCAATCGCGTGTTCAATGTGTGTGTGTGTGTGTGTGTGTGTGTGTGTGTGTGTGTGACAGAGAGGAGTATCAATAAAAAAAAAGTAATTATTTCGGTGTTTATTTCTTTTATTCTTCCGTTTTTTTTTTAATTAAAATGCGTAATATAGCCAACAATATTATAGACCAAATGTTAATCTAATTATTATTGTAGAATGTATTTAGCAAATCACCACTCTCAACTGGAGACAGCAGCAAAAAAAAAAAAAAAAAAGGCAATATTAAAACCTGACAAATCGTGTTAATTAATTGACGTGAGACATTGAAGAGGTTGTCTCCTATAGTCTGTAATTTTTTATTTTTTTTATCATAACTTCTCGGAAATTACTCAAAAGTAGAACATGCTAAAAGTAAATACAATAATAGGCTAAATAGTATCTAAGCAATAATAAAGTGTCTAAACAATAATAAATATTATCTAAGTTATCTATTAGGCTACCATTCCACTCTGTAAATAGATTTTAACATTTCAATATGATTTTAATATTATTTTTGCTTATTTCATTATTGTTATTATTGGTTTTACTTTTTAGTAGTATTGTATTGTCTGAGGATGACTCATTTTAGTAACTATCTACAGTAAAAAAGATAGAAACAAGCAAAGAAACAAACAAAACTCATTTTATACACAGGGCCTTCAAAGTGCTCTCTGAAACTACACCTAGCATGGCTTGTGTCCAAAAAATGAAAAAATCTAAACTTCGTCATAGAGCTAAACCAAATACATCACTGGAAAGGTCTCAACCTGGAGAGTGACATATGTCAGTATGAAGATTCTACATGGCTCCTGCTTTCAGCCATTGACCTTTGAACCTTGACCTCAGTGCATGTTTGAGGGCTTATAACTCAGCAATGAAAGGGGGTACAGACATGGGACATGGGTCATCTGAGTGTAGTCAACAACTGTGGGTGCTGTCAGATATGGATAAAATATGGATAAAATTAATTTTCACCCATTTAGAAATTAGATATTTAAAATCTGATTTCACAAATGTGTTTACCATCCCCTTAAAGTCCACAGTGTTCTCTCAATTCAGTATTTACAACTTCGAAATCTAGGAAAAGCACTTATCTTTTTTGAAAACTACAATTCCCTGGGACCGCGCCATGCAGCTTGATACATATCAGCAACATAGTTGTAGTTCTTCTGATTTGCAAAGTAGGGCTCTAAATAGGGTTGTAAAAAGATATATCTACTGAATATATCTAATATCAAGTAAAGCCGAACTAGTTATTACACTGCACCTAGATGAACTATGGTAAGAAAAAGTAAAGATGTCTGCTAATTTTCGATATTTTAGCTAATACACTAGAAACGGCGTTTTTGGGACAGTAGGTTCGTTTGTGGCATGTAAAATAGGGTTGTAAAAAGCTAGATCTACTGAATAAATCTAATATCTAGTAAAGCCGAAGTAGTTATTACACTGCACCTAGATGGACTATGTTAAGAAAAAAAGCAAGGATATTGGCTAATCGTAGTTATTTTAGATAATACTCTAAAAACGGCGTTTTTGGGACGGTAGGTTTTTTGCGGCTTGTTGTAAAACAGGGTCGTAAAAAAGATACATCTACCGAGTATATCAAATGTCTAGTAAAGCTGAACTAGTAATGACACTGCACCTAGATGAAATATGTTTAGAAAAAGTAGGCATGATGGTTCATTTCAGATATTTTAGCAAGTTCTCTAGAAACGGCGTTTTTGTGGTTGAATACTTGAATAGGCTATAACAAATACCTAGAACAGCCGAACTATCACGTTATTATCATTATTATTATTATTGGTGGGAAATTATAACAGGGGAATGTATTTGCCGTTTTAATATCAAGAACACTTCCGCGTTTTTGTGTGTATACAGGAATGTTAAAGATATCATTGAGGAAAACGAGGTTGACGTGACGTGATTGAATCAGGGAATCCGTGTGTCCACCACGGGAGAAGACCCTAATTGACTTTACATTGGCATTGTTGTCGTGGTGGCAACACGTAATTTCAACCCATTACGTGCTGCCACCACGGAATGCGGTGTTAAGAGGTCATGGTCATTTCACGTATTTCTGTGAGATCAGGTTGCATTGGTTGCGCCGCCATGTTGATTCAAACTTAGAGGCAAACTAAAAATTCCTGTCCAGCAGAAACTCTGCGACCATCTCGTCCCTTTATAACTCATGTTACGCAAGAGGTTACGTGAGTCAGAGGACTCCACGTGGGGAAGACAGACAGGATGCTTGGCCAATCATTGCATTCGGTCACTTACATTTTAGTGTGCCATCAGCTTATTAGTAGCATTTTAACCTAAACAAAGAAAAGTGTAAACTTTCCAGAAAGGTAAGTGTTGCTTAAACTGAACATTAAAGCCTTGAGAAATGTTTCCGTCATCTGTCAGAGGCCTGGATCATGGCTAAATGTCCGTTGAGTCCACAAAAAGTGACTTTGCTCAGGTGCAGCACATACCTTGATCACATGCACATTTTTAGAATCTCCATGAAGGACAGAGAGCAAAGAGGTTGTAGCGGTGGCCATCTTATTCTCTGAAAGTGGGACGATGTTCGGCCAGCTTGTGATGGATGAGGAAGTTTTTCCCATCTTTTATACTGGCTGGTCGGTGTGAGCTGGTATTCTTAGACTGACCTGGCACACACATACACACACACACACACAAAAGCACACACACTCACACACGTGTTGTCATTGTATAATAATCTTTCTGAAGGTCTGAGGTCGTTGTGTCTTTTCGCTGTGAAACGTGTCGGGATGGATCAACTTCTGATGGTGTATTTGTCTCCTGTAACTTTGAGCAAAGTTAACCAAAGTTGAAGTGAAAGTGATGTTTCACTTTGCTGGAGGAGTTTCTTCATCTCTCTCGTTCGCCCTCAGGAGCTCGGCAGCTTCTTGCAGTATTGATTCATTTCTGTTTCCCAGACGAGATATTTAGGGAGAAAAGCCGACATGCAGACTCACTCAGTGATTGATAGCACAAAGTGAAAACAACCTATGGCGCTCTTTTTAAAGGACAGCAGGGAACTTTTGTCCTCAGGTGACAGATCATCTGTATTTAGTGAGTAATAAACTTCAGATAACGAGCCTTTGTCCTCAACACAGTCTTAACGGCATCATGATTTTTTTTTGTAAGAAAAAAAGACAAACTCAAAGTTAAATTGTAATGTCTCAGACAGTTTGAAGGTGACATTAGACCAACTTACTTCAGTGGAATGAATTAGTAGTTCAAGTAGTAGTTATAAACCAACCCATACTGGGTTTATGATGCCAAGCCTGATTTTCATATTTGGGAGTTTAAAAATCTGATAACTATTTGCTAATACAATAAAAAAAAAAAAAAACCCACACAAAACAAAGAAGGTAATAAGGAAGGGGTGGATCTTCTGTTTTAGGAAGCAACCTACAGTATGAAAAAGAGTTCTTTTTAGGGAAAAGGGAGAGTTGAAGATTCATAATATATGTGAGGAGGCAAGAAGCTTCCTAGTTCAAGGAAAGAGCTAAAAGGAGAAATGCAGAAGGAAGCTTTCTTTTTTTAAAAAAAGATTATTTTTTCGGGCTTTTGCCTTTAACGTCCAGGATAAGGTGAAACGGAGTGAGAGAGAGAGAGTGGGGGGTTACACGCAGCGAATGGCCGCTGCAAGTGCTTTGTCTGTGAACTGTTTAATGTGTATTTTGCATCAATCAGACTTTACCACACAAGTATTAATGTTTACAACGGTGTAGGCCATGTGTGTAGGCTATGGCGTAGGGTCTGTATAGAGCCGGCGCACAACCATAAATCTGCCTTGAGAGAGAATCCTTTTAGGGAGAAATGTGGAGGATTCCTAATTTATGTGAGGAAGTAAGAAGCTTCCTAGTTGAGGAAAATGGCTGGAAAGGAAGGAAGGAGAAATGCAGTAGGAATGTTACTATATTAGAAAGGAAAGGAAAAAACTCATTAGGAAGTAAGGAAGAAGGAAGCATTTTTGTTAGGATGCAAGGAGAGAGAGAGCTTGTTTAGCTGATTTAGAAAGGTGCAGTATGAGAGAGAATTCTTGAAAAATGAAAAAAAATGAAGGTGATAGTGGAAGGTTCTTGATGTATGTGAGAAAGTAAATGAGAGGAAGGAGAGAAGGAGAAATGCAGTAGGATGGTTTCGTTTTTTTAAGAGCAGACAAGAAAGTTTTCTAATTAAGGGGAAAGGAGGGAGGAAGCCTCCATTGGTCTGTAGCAGTGAGAGAGGAAGAGTCTGTGACTCCAGAAGGACACATGGAAAATAAAGTCATCAACCTCATAGGCAGCAGCTGAAATGAGCGATGCATTCACAGGCTGTTGGAAAACAGAAACTTCGTTGAGAATGCACGACTCTGAAACACAAACTCAACAATCTGTCAGCGGTCAAATCCTCAGTGTAATATTTCTCCTGAGGCAGAAACATTATCTCTGATGTGACACGCACACACACACACACACACACACACACACACACAGTCCAGTGTGTTCTGTTATCTCTCAGCCACATGTGTGAGTGGGAGGCTGGCATTTCCAAACCCATTTAAATTCCAATATCAGGCGCTATAGCTTATCATTCACACCGCAGTCTGACATGTTTTCTATACATTGTTTATTTATGGAAACTGCAATTAGACAAAGTTTGGTCGCATGTCAGAAAAACTTGAAGTGTCTCACACACACCATCCGCATGTGTGTGGAGGAGTGTGGAGGTGGCTTATGGGGACGTGTACTTAATTTTCTAAAAAAAAAAAAAAAAAAAAAATTAAAAAATGTTGTTTTTTTTTTTTCTTAAATAAAAGCTGCGTCCTAACTTGTTAATATTCTGGCTGTCACCTCTCCTCCGTCACCTCTCCCTCCTGCACAAATTATACTCAGATTGGCGGCTCGCCTCCTGCTTGGAGAAGTAAATTAACTTGGGGAAATTGAATTTTTTAGGAATGAAATATTTCTGTCCCATCAGCTGATGATTCATGGACAGTGTGGGGGTGGAGGTGGGAGGGTGTATTAGACCTTCAGTATCGGCTTTAATGCTACAGCTCCCAGGAGAAAGTGCAGTGCACAGTTTTTTTTCTGTTGTCTGTTTGTTTTAACACAAGAATTTTCCTCACTTCTTGTTCTCTAACTTGAAAGTATCCTACTTCTTTGCCACTCACAAGTTTTCGTCCCTGCTGCATTTCTCCTTTCTCTTCCCCAAATTAAGGAACTGTCTCCATCCTTGCATTGGAAATAGGGGAATCTTCTCTTGCTCCGTCGACTGAAAGCTTTCGTCTTTCTTGTTCTGTAAATAGGATGCTTTGATCCCTAACAAGAAGTCTTTCTTCTCCATTGTGTCCTAACTAGGCAGCTTAATCTAGCCTTTCCCCCTGAAAAGCAATCCTCCTGCTTCCTTGCATTCTAACTTGAAATTTTCCCTCTTCCTTTTCCCCTAGCTAGGACACTTCTCCTCATCTCCCTAAATAGGAACCCCCTTTTTCCGTGCTCCCTAACATATAGGCGCCCTTTTACTTTCTCCCTAATGAGACAACTTTTTCTTCCTTCCTCTCCAAATTGAAAGAATTCTTCTGTTTCTGTTTCCTGCTACATTTATCTTTCTTTTCTTTCCTTCCTTTTCCCACAAACTAGGAAGCCTCTTTTTTGCACACATTGAACAAAGGAATCTTCCACTTGGAGGCTTCCTTCATTCCTTCCTACCTACCTTCTTGCTACATAAGAATGCTTTTTATACTCATTGCAACCCAATTAGGAAGCTTGCAATATAGATACTTCCTGTTCCTTGCTTCCTAATCAGAGAAGGCATTCCTTTATTTGCTCAAAATAGGATTTTTCTTTTGTTTTCGCACCTCATATGGAAAGTTTTTTGTTTAAATTCTCTTTCTTCCTTGCTTTTTTGGGAACTGCTTAGCTTTCTTTGTCTTTGCTGTGTAACTAGGATGCTTATTTCTTATTTGATTCCTCACTAGGACACATCTGTTGTTCTTGTGTTCTTATTAGGTATCTTCTTTTCACCTTTCTCCCTAAGAAGGAATCTTCCTCCCTGCTTGCTTCCTAACTAGGAAGCCTCCTCCTTTCCAGTTCCCCTACTAGAATACCTCACTTTCCTGTGTTACCTAATGAGAAAGTTTCTTGCTTACTCACTCCCTATCTAGGAATTTATCATCATCTATCATATTTATGCCTCCACCCCTGCATTTACCTGACAAGGTTTTGATGGTCACAGGTCAAAGTTCAAGGTCACTGTAACCTTGCATCTGTCTCGAGAATGTCTTATCTCAAGAAGTCCTCAAGGGAGTTTCCTCAAATTTTGCACAAACATCCACTTGGATTCAGCAACGTACTAATTAGATTTTGGTATTTAAAGGTTAAAGGTCTAGGTCACTTTTACCTCGCAAAACAGCAAAACATGTTTCTGACCATAACTCAAGAACTTATGCACTATTTATGACAAAACTTCACACAAATGTCTAGTAGGACAACATCATTAAGTGATGACATTTTATATCCAAAGGGTCAAAGGTCAACTTCACTGTGACATTATAATGTTCTGTATGAAATACTTTGCTGGCCATTACACACCACTTGGATTATACTGCACGAGTTGTGTGAGAGTTTGTAAACAGGTGCTTTAATATAGTTTTGCTGTTGTTAAACGTCATCTTCAATCAATCAATAAATCAGTGAATATAAAAAAAGTTTTAAGGTACCATTATGTGAATAATAGATATACAAATGATTATTTCGTGGGTGAAGTTTTCCTTTAATGAACACAATATTAGGCTTGTCACGATACCAGAATTTCAGTAGTCGATACCAATACCAGTGAATTTCCACGATTCTCGATACTCATTCGATACCACGATAAAAATGAAAAGACAGAAATTGAAACTCACTCACCTTGAATTCTTTAAACAAGTCAGGGTGTCTGTCTTTTAAGTGTTAAGCCAGGTTTGAAGTGTTTCCTCCTTTGGTCTGGAAACTTCAGAGGCACCGTTTACACACATGCGAGTGATCGACGGTGACAAAGTGTGTGTCGGCTTTGTCGAGTGTACCAAGTTCAGTGCCACGCTGGTGTTTGACAGCAAAAAGACAGGGACCTCAACACTTAAGAGGCACATGACGAAGGCTTGCCATGCAAAGAAAGAAGACAGTCAGTCTTCAATGTCCACGTTCGTATCCTTAAAAAAAAAGTTGGGTTTAAACTGGGCTCGGGCTCATAATTACAGTTAAAGGGATGCGCGTATACTGCCCCCATCAGTTCCAACATGAATCAACACGGCCCGCTGAGGGAAAAGTTGTATTTGGTACTTACAATATCGAAAAAAAACAGGTACCGACGTATTTTTTGCGTGTTGGCATCGACTTGGTACCCAAGTATCGGTTCTCATGACAACCCTACACAATATCTGATTATTGTGCTTCTAGGGGGGAAGGTGTGTGTGAAGCATCCATGTTTTTACAGACATTGATGTAAAGTGTAACTGCCTTTTCTTTCTTTACATTCCTGTTAGGAAGCTTTTTTCTCCCCTGCCACCCAACTTTAATGCTTGCTTTTCCTTTTTTTTTCGTCCTCCTCTCCTCCTTTCTTCCTTATGGGAGCTATATTCTACTGCATGTCTGTTTTCTTTGACTTCTTACTTTTTACTTACTTTAGCTACTTTTTCCCGAATGAAGAAGCTTTTCTTGTCTTTGATTATATCCTCCCTAACAAGGCATCTTCCTTCTTTCTTGCTTCCTTACTCAGGAGTTTCCACTCCCATGTTTCCTATCTAGGACACTTAACTTTTTCTTTCTTTCGAAATAAACTTGCACCGATTAATAGGCAGTGCTCAGAATTGGGCCGACCATTGACCATGACCTGCCACCGGCCGGTCAGTCTAAAATATGCTGATTTGCCGACATCGTGTAACATCAGCAGTGCACAAACATGCACACACATGCACATGTGCAACTCATGGCTTGGGCGATGTGAGGAAGGGGACCTCAGGGACACTCTGGTTTGGGTAAGAAAACTATGGAGTAAATGATTCCAGCCAGAGAATCAGGTTTGAGAGGATACTTTAATTTTCAGTGCAGGAGGTTCACAGCAAGCGTGTAAGTGTGGTTCTGAAATAAACAAAAGGAAAAATACCTTTACACTCAATTCTTACAAATATGGCTTCTCACCTTAATCATTCACGCGCACAGATCAAAAGAGAGAAAGAGAAAGTTGTTAATTGTCCGTGTTAAACTTAACTGCAGAGCTCTCACTGCTGCACAGTGCCGCTTGAAACTGACGAGACGCGTGTCTGTGTGCTGAAGATGCACGTGTCCTCAACACTAAGGGTTTTTGTACAGACAACCTACACCATGTTGACCGTATGGAATTTTTGTCTATTCAAGTAATTATCCACAAATGCTATACACCAAGAATTATATTTTATTTATCTGTGTTTTTATTTATGTATGTCTTTTTTACTTATTCATTTTAATACTGCACCTCAAGTTATATTTGAGGAAAATGTTTCTTAACCTGTGTCACTGTTTTATTTGTTTATTTGAGATGATTATTGAAAAGCTGGTTGTATCTTGGTTAAAATGTTCTATTAAAGCAAAGATAGAAAATATTACAGTATCTTGTGTGCTGTAAAGTGGTTTGAAAAAAATGAAATCGGAATCGGCCATCCAAACACTCTGCAAATCGGAAATCGGTATCGGCCCAAAAAACTGAAATCGGTGCAAGTCTATTTCCAATATAGAAGCCTCCTTCTGTCTTGCTCTCTCACAAGGATGCTTCACACTTCGTTGTTTCTGAATTAGAAAATCTTTTCCACCTTTGTCTTTCAAAAGTTTAAATTTGAAGCTCCTGCTGTGTGTGTGTGGGATTTTAAAACAGTCTGAGAATAAAGGGTTGAAAGAGACACAGACTGTCTCTGGGTTTGTCTCATTTTGCTACAAACAAAAACTCAGAGATCAGAATAGAGGAAGATGCTTTATTGCGAAAACGTTTTTCAGAGGTCACCGGTGCGCTCTCCAAGGCTACATTCACACCAATTCAGCATAGCGTTAGTTCAGACAGGACATGATGTCAAGCTCAGCTCACATCCCAGTCCAATCAACTGATGGAGAAGCTGATTTATGAAAGGGAGTCAGCTGATGGATCACATGATTCTTTTCTATGCAACCAATTGGCAAATTTCATTCAGGGCACCCTATTTAAACTGCTCTGGCCTGCCTACTGTTGCTGCTTTCTCTGCAAGCTGCTTTGCAAACCATCTCCAACTCAGCTCCTCCTTTTCATGTTGACTTATCAAAGTCATTTCTGTTTGTCACTAATGTCTCTCCAACTTAGGCCCTGTTTAGAAGACAACGGTTTCTCTAAAAACAGAAAAGTCTGTCCTTTGCATTTTAAAAAACTTCTGCGTTTATATGACGACGTTATTGAAACGATCCCCGTTCACATGGAGCCGCTAAATCTACTGTAAACACTGTAGTATGCACGCCAGGCCAATGGGTGGCAGTGTAAATTTGCAAAGCAACACCACGGCATGATGCCATGCGCCTGTGCTGAAGCGCCTTCCTCTACAACGCGGTGATTACAAACCAAAACAAAGAAGACACTGGCGAAAGCATGCACAGGTAACTTTGTCTGGATGGACGACGAGGTGGAGTTGCTACAGTAACAGATCTACACTTCACTTCAAATCAGCAGGGTGAGCAGCACAAACAGAGCTCGGCATTGTTGTTGTGATGGTCGGCATGCCTAGTGACTGGAACTGTAATGCGCATGTGCGAAAAGTCTCTGTTTTCAGAGGAACTGCATATTGCAAGTTTACATGACAACGGAGACGTTTCCAAAAAATTGCACTCTGGAACCCATTTTCAAAACTTTGCGTTTTCAGGCAACCAAAACGGCGCTGTCGTGTAAACGATAGGCCAAAACGCAACTAAAGTTTAGCGTTTTCAGTTGAAATCCTTGTCGTATAAACGGGGCCTTAGGCTTGGCACGTAGGTGCAAGGAAGGGCAGAGAGATGGGCTCTTTCTGTATAGGCCTAGGAAAGACAGAGAGGCCCCAGAACAGAGCCATACCACCAAATATACTGTAATACTGCAAATGGGAAAAAAAAGTTTTCTTTGACTAAAATGTTCCTGACTGAAATACATTATTTGCTTTAAAATGCATAATTATTTCTATGTTCCAGCATTTTGGAACCTCTGAAACAGAGACCTTTGAAAACGTTGACCCTGTTTGAGAACTCTGGGTTGTGTTGTAGGCTGGACAGGCAAAAACAGAGACTCTTGAAAACAATGATGCAGACATCCATGGTCCCTACCCAATTGGGTTTTATCAATCACAACATGTCAAGTTAATAAGGTCTCTATATTGCCATGGCTTCCTCTGGTGCTAGATAATGCTCCTGGCACTGCTCTGATATGTCGCTGTATTTGCTTTGCAGTGACTCTTAATCTGTTTTCTGCCACCTTGACAGCCTTATACTCATGTATTACTTTTTATACTGATGTAACAGTTCCACATCATCGTCAGTCCAAGCAAAGAAATCGCTTACTTACTTTTCACCATCTCTGTAGTATGTTCTGTAACTAAGCAACCAACTGCAGAGTAGACAGTTTGCTTCCTGTTTATGTTGGCGTAGCATGTCCAGTGTATGTGAATGGTCATATGGTATGCATTTTCAGATGTGTTAGTATGGCCGACAATTATTTCTGAACGGGTGCCAAAATACCCCTGTGTATGAAGATCATGTTCATTTTTAAACACTGATCCTAAAATTAAAACATATCAGTGTCGATGTAGCCCAAATCTAACTGCTGCTAAAACCATCAGCCTAACTAACACACGTGTGATGGCATGCTTATGATTCGTAACCCTGGCTCTCACCTCCTGACAGTGAGGTGGGCAGAGTGTCACCTTTCACCTCCTCAGTCTGCTGGGAGCAGATGGAGGAGGAGACGCTGTGACACCTCTTCCTCCTCAAACACACCGAGGTGACAAAACCATCTAAAGTCCTTTTAATACTTGGAAAATTGTCTCATTCACAGTGTTTAATAGTTTATTAAACTGATTTTTATACGTGTGTGTGTGTGTGTGTGTGTGTGTGTGTGTGTGTGTGTGCATGTGTGTGTGTATAAGAAATGATAATTATGTGAAAAACGTACAGCATACAGCTTCTTCTTCCTGCTTCTTACATCCCATGTCCTGCTGTTGTCTCCCCACCCTGCTGGCCACATCCTTTTTCTTTCATACTCTAGACTGACATCTGTCTGCCTAAAAGCAATAGTTGTAAGATTTAGTTTCCATGCTTGCCTCGTCCTCTTCCTCTGTCTTATATCCACAGCATATTTTGGATTTCTTGCAACTGTTGTTTTCTTGGCACGAACACAAGCAGATTCTGGTTCCTCTAATGGGATTTAGCTCAGTTTGATTTGTCTGACTGGGGTTTATATGTATATTTTTTTATTTTCTTGTTGTTGGGTTGCTTTTAATTTTTTATTTTATTCTGGCTGGTGCTTAACAGAAATGTGTTGGCCTTTGATTTTTCTTTGACAGTTCGGTGCTGCAGAGGCAGACGAACCATACGCTGTGTTCAGGCTCCTGATGGAGCTTTGTAGTGTTGGTCTGTGATATGTGGCTGATGAAACCTTGATGTAACATGAGCCCTCAGAGCTGTTTGTAAAGTATTCAACAAACACCATCAGGACATACAGTACATGTGTACACTGTAGGCAGCTTCAAATCTCTTATTCAGTGCAGGGCACCATCAGTAACTATTGAGAAGAAATTATATTATCTTTCAGATCCAGCACTTTTGGTCTGAAATGAAACAATGACCCATGGGTTAAAATGTGGACTTTCAGCTTTTGAGATGTTTGAGGTTGTTCACATCTGCGTTTAAGTTTTAGTGTGTGGGATTTAGTGGCATCTACTGATGAGGTTGCAGATTGCAACCTACTGAAACTTTTCCTTTGTGCCAAGAGTGGAGTCTGCTGCCACCCAGGCTGGCATTGCACAATGCCATAGGGTAATGTCATCATGTAGTGTCAGCCCATGACATAGGTAGTATAGGTGAATGCTAAGGGCGCAGTCATCCATAGAGGGCACCACAAATGGGGGAGGAAAAAAAACAGTCTAAATGTTTATCTTTTTATCTTCTATTTTTACTCGTACTATTACTACAATTATTTTGAACTTTTACATAAGGCCACAACAACATAACTACATAGCATAGCCTACTAAATAATGGAGAGGCCTTTATTTCTTGGTTCCTGCTGCCCCCCGGCCCCCCTCACCAGCTGGTTACACTTTACTTGCTTTCTAAGGGAGATGGGCGAGTTATCTGACGTCACGTGATCCCTAAAACAGGCTGTATCGTTATCATGTCAAAATGACAAAAGCTCACTGGAGCCCACTCAATTACCACTACACTACTGAGAAGAGTGGCTGTGGAGAGAAAGGACATGAAAAAAAAAATTGTGTTGAAATCAGGAGGAGAGTGAGTTATCGTTGCCTCTAAGCAGCCGATGTTGCACATATTTTCATCTTATTTTTTCTTGTTAGCTAGGTTGTTCACATTTTGGTAATGAAGTGGAGCACTTTGACTTTTACTTTTTTGAGGGTGGGGGGGGCTCGCCCAGGGCACCAAATGTGCTATGGCCACCACTGCCATGATGTTGCTGCTGCTGCTGCTAAATGACTACAGCACCCTTCACACTACCCAGAGGTAGAGGAGAACAATTATATGAGAGCAGTCAGTTCAACATCTGCCTGGTTAGCATGAGTTAACATCCTACACCGCGCTGTTAAACAGTCCCAACAACCTCACATCCCCACCAAAACAGCTTAGTTCTGTTGTTCTGTTGTGCTTGTATTGTGTTATTGGACTCTCAACATCCCAAGCACAGAGCTCACACTTCCACAGCCCTACTGTCAGCGTAGAGAGAAAGAGAGAGCGCGCACAGGGCAAGGAGGCACTGATTGAAGTAATACACTACGTTTAACTAAAAATCTAAATTAGCTTCCACAGGACCGTTAAAGTTTTGCTTAGACCCCAAACTGAGTCCACAATGTGGTCTGCAGCCCTTACGTATCTGCATCTGGTACTGGCAAATTTGAAATCCAAACCCTGCCCATGACCCAAATATATGTGGTTTAGCTTTCTTTCATTTGTTTATTAGGTCCTAGATAAGCCTATGGACTATGTAGAAGAGAGGGTCACCACTTCAGTTCTTTTCTGCATATTGGCTTTTAATAAGGTCAGAGGAAAAGAAAAAATATTTAACAGTAAAAATGCTTGACTTTACTGTTATTATTATTATTATTATTATTATTGTTACTGTACTTATTTACAGAAACAGCAGTGAGTTACAGGTACCCCAAAACAATAAAGAAGTAAAGCCAAACTCAACAAAACCCAGTTTAGTTAACCTCATGTGCCAGAGAACAGCTGTCTGCACACATGCCAGATGCGGTATATCACTGATGAAATAGTCAAAATATGTAGCCTCTGGAAATCACTTCAGTGTGTTCTGCAAACTGCGGTGAGTTGAGGTTCAGTCTGTACACCCGAGTGTCATCTGTTGTGTTTCAATGCATCAGTGATAGTCAGGACTGATAAGTCTGCAGGTCTGTTTTCTCTGGTTGAAGGTTTCTTCTTCTCTGTCCTTCACTCATTGATTTTTCACCGCTGAGCCTCCTGATGGATGGAGCCAGTCTGAACCTGAAAGTGTAGTTGTGTGTGTGTGTGTGTGTGTGTGTGTGTGTGTGTGTGTGTGTGTGTGTGTGTTTCTGAGCAATGTTACATATGGGGGCAGATTTTGGACTTCAAGCTAGTAAACCAGGGACAGCTTGTTCAACTTGAAGGGAAACAGCTAGCCTTCACCAAAAGAAAACCTTCCAATATCTTCGAGTCTGTCTGATTGACATGCCGATGTGCGGTAACAAGCCACTCGTATTCACCATGTTTATGAGCAGAAGCCAGTCGAACAACTTGCGGATGTGATATACATACCCTGAGGTTTTTAAAAATGCTTTTGGTCTATTCATTTATTTCTATTGCTATTGTCTATTCTGCATGTAAATTGTAACTGGTCAGCCAGCTAGTAACAGGAATGCCATGACTTAAACTACTTGACCACTTAGCAATTATGTGTATTCCACTTCTCATGTATAAAGCATTACCTCACAATTTAATATAAATGTGTAATGTGTAACTTTAACCTGCAGATTAATGCAGTGCAGCAGCTTAACCCCATGTCTGTTTCCAGTTTCCCAGAAGGAAATGATGATCTCACAGACGAAGCCTCACATTCAAAATGAAACACTGAACAAGAACATGTTATCCTTGGAAAAAGCCTTATTAAAGCAATTTGGCGCTGCTCTAACAAAGAGTGTTTGTGACGGTTGGGCAGCGAGCCGCAGAAACTCCAGTGATTATACATATGAGGGACTGCTGTGCATTGGAGTGTGCATGGTTCCGTTAGTGTGTGTGTGTGTGTGTGTGTGTGTTGTGTTTGCACTGGGATTTAAAAAAAAAACACTGGCATATTACAGTGAATTGAAGTCAGGATGAAAAGTGAACTGCCCGTAACATGTTTTAAACAACCGACATGTAGAGTCTCCATTTAACATCTCAACGTGTTTCTTTTTGTTCTAACACAATCTATTGACAACATAAAAATTATAATGCAGTTCAGGCACTCAGGTTTCTTGGGATGAATGTTGTGATCTTCTGACATTTAATCTAGTGCCATCATCAGGTCAACATTTTTATGTGTCCAATATTCAGTTTATGACCAAATACCTGCTGAACTAATGACATCCCCATCAGCCTCAGCTGATGATTGTGAATATGGTAACGATTACTTGCTAAGCATCGAATTGTTAGCACTGCCATTTTGAGTATGTTAGCATGCTGATGTTAGCATTTATCTCAAAGCACGGGTGTGCTTAAGCATCATAGCAGGGCTCCAGATAGATAATAATAGATGGGTAATAAATAAAATATATAAACTCACAAAAAGGTATATTTTTTTACACCTATTGTCCTAATTGACCATTAAAGTATAACCGTACACCTTTAGAATTTATGTTTCTCTCTTTCATTCAACTAAGGCTTGCTTAATTACCTTGTTAACTCATTGTAAAACTTCATTCAGAGTCAATTAAAACAAAATAAAATGTATCGTCTTAGTTTGTCTTGTTTGTCATTTAATAGCTATTCCACTGTTCCAACAATCACCAACTCTGGTTGGTAGAAATAAACTTGTAATTTACCATTTTAGATGGGCATTGTTATTGGCTGTTAGCAGTGCTGTAACCTTATCCCCACTACTAGCAGTTGCTATGTTTGTCAGCTCAGCTGCCTGTTCCACATAGAGACTGACCTCTTGTGGTGCTCGATGTGCACTACATACAATACATTTGAAACACAGCTTTTCCATGAGTTCAATAGAAAGGTGAGCATCTGTTTTTTTCTACAGTATTGAAAATTGGCTGGGATTTCTAAATATCCTGGTATAGGCCTACTGGTAATGCCGTGATACCACCCAAGCCTATTCTTGATCTTGTTATACTTTATAGATAGAGGTTTCATAACAATCTAATCAACAGTCAGTTCCCTTTAAAGAAAATGTGTTAGTGATCTGGCCTCATTTTTAGCTCCATTATTACTTGCTGTAATCTTTTATTTTAAGTGTTTTTGCAAAGTTTGTTCCTATTTTTTTCTGTTTGTTCTCAGTAGTTTTGTTAAACCTGTGTGTTCAATACCTGGAGTCCCTGACTAACACCAGCTTCTTCTCAAGTTTGTTGAGGCCCCGCCGTCTCCATCATTTACCTCCTGTGGTGGCAGAACAAACAGTGTGTTCGTTCATTAGCTGTCCGTGTCTCCTGCGGGCCAAGCTTCATCCGGAGCCGAGGATGAAGAGTAGAGCAGAAGTTAATCAGACTGAGATCTCCCGCTGCCTGCACATCCACATCACTGGCCACAGCTGCAGCAGCTCATGTGTTTAATATTACAAAGTCAGACTTATGTTTGACTGTTACACAACTTCTGCTCAGAGCAATGTGAATGTGAACTGGCAGATAAACAAGACTAAAAACGAGAGAAAAGAACTTCCAGGCAGATGACTGAAAACACATGGGAAAAAAAATACCACAGCAATGAGTTTCACCCAAGAGTCATTGTTACAATTTTACAGCATTTCATTGAAAGACAACTAATCATTTTTAGAAAAAGAAAAAATTAAAATAATTCAACATTTTTGTAAATAGGTTTATTGTCTTTCTTGCAAAGTTAGATGAGGAGATAGTTTCCAATTGTGTGTGTGAGAGTGTGTTAAGGTAACTTTGCTTTGCACAACGCCTCATTTCCACATGGCTCTGTGTGCGAGTCCACCAGAAGTCCATTTATTACTATGAGAACCTCTGTGATCTCTATTGTGTTTGCAAAAGTCCTCCTTCTGTTTTTTGTTTGTTTGGTTGGTTGTTTTTTTGTATGGAATTTCCCTTGTTAAATAAATTGGACTTTTGGACCAAATTACAGATAGACCATGTGATCTGTATGCATTAGCATAAAAATGAATTAGCCAACAGATTTTTGAATGTAATACAGCTGTATCTATACAGTGACGGCATACATAGCAAGCTCACATTGGTAGCATGCTAGCTGTGTAACATATAGAGTGCATGAATAGTAGATATGTCTTTTGACAAAATATTTCACAAAACTGCCTACACACCTGGCAGACCAACTCCCCCTATTTACACACTCCACAAGAATAGCCGATGAAACTGCTATAATTATTACTCAGGGACTTGTTTTTTACAGAGACCACAAAGACACAGAGTCTCGTTGTAATGCTGCCTGGCAATATGTGTGTGCCTTTATTCAGTTCTATGTGTGTGATACATGTGAGTTACGTTTTCGACAACTCATTCAGTATTGAATGTGCTTTGCAACCAGTGACACACACTCAGTCCCCACTTTGAGATCCGATACATGCGGCGCTAGCTTTATATGCTCAGGCTCTCCTCTAATCTGTAAGAGGTTTTGATACTGCCACAGTGACAATTGTTCCTGCCTGCTGTCCTAAAGTAAGTTCGTTATCTGTGAGTGTATGTATGTGCGCTGGCCGTAAGCGTCCGCAGTGACATTTTCTTGGCCTCGTGTTCCTGCTCAGCTCACATTTGGTGATTTTAACAGTGTGCTTTTATCTCACCTGCTCTCTCACAGCAGCAGGTATGTTATGTGAGTGGAGTCTCTCACCCTGACCAGAGGGCTTGCAGCAAGAGAGGAAGTATTTAAATCCTTTATTCTAGTAAAAGTAAAAATACTCTGTTACAAGTCAAACTCCTGCATTTAATATGTTACTTATGTAAATGTATGTAAGTACAATCAGAAAAATGTACCTAAAGTATTACAAGTACAACTAGGCTGCTGTAAAAATGTCTGTTGTGACTGTTGTAGTCTATTACTATATTGGATCTCATTAGATGATTCTGATTCGTGCATTGATGTAAAAGTAGGATTTACTGTTGTTGTTGGTTGAGGTGGAGCTGATTTTGAACTGTTAACTAATCATTATTATCATCATGGATTAATCTGCTGCTTTTTTTAATCTATTCATCGATTGATTATTTGGTTTGTAAAAATTCTGGAAGTAGTGAGAGACACATCGCACTTACCCAGAGCCCAAAGTGACATTTTCACAATGTTTGTTTGAACTGGACCCATGAAATGTTTTTGCATTACAAAAGACTTAGATGATTATTAAAATAGTGGCAAATTTATTTTCTGTCCATTCTGTAACTGACTCATAGTTCCAGCTGTACTTGAATATTTTCATATGTTTCGATAGCAAAATCTTACTTTGTAAAGTAACCAGTAACTAAAGCTGTCAGATAAATGTAGTTGTTAAAGGTAGACAGTGGCATGAGAAGAAAAGACCCAGATTTATACTCACAGTACCTGAGTATATGTGTTTAGTTACATTCCACCACTGGGTGCAGCTTATGTTTTATTATCTTTATGAGATTGTGAGTAGCCTGTGACTTGACTTGTGACTTGCTTGACCTGACCGATAACTTGACTTGACTTGCTTGACTTATATCAATGACTTGACTTGATTTGCTTGATTTTCACCACATTGACTTGGGACTTGCTTGAGACTTGAAGATTATGACTTGAGATGTAAGGCCCGAACATACTCGGGCGTACGATAAGCGGAGCAGACTCCGCGAGGAATGTCTGCAGTTATTCGGGCTTCCATAGTCGAGTGCACTTCCACATTGTAGTTTCCTGTAAAAATGTCCATGAAACACATTACGTTACCCACAATTCTTGTGCGTCGATGTGAAAAATACATGCCGAGCAGTCACTGGTGAGCGGAGCGGAGTCCGCGCGGTCATAAATCTGAGGTTTGCGCGCACAGGGCTTGCGGACGTCCACCCAAATGACTGCGGACATTCCTCGCGGAGTCCGCTCCACTTATAGTACGCCCGAGTCTGTGAGCACCACTCCTACCGGACACTGGATGTTGCTGGTGAGTGTTGTACTTATGTCTCCGTTTGCTTTGTAAGCTTGAAGTTGACTGTGTAGTCAACCCTCTGGTAATGTGTTTTGTTAGCTACCTGGCTAATGTTAGTGTCAATATATTGTTGTCATAGAAACAAAACCCATGCGCAGTACATCATTAAAAACAAGTGTCGCCAGCGCTTTTCTGCTGAAAAATAAAAAACACCATGTGGACAGGCCCCAAAGCTAATCTGACACAGCTACATGTTTAACCTTCTGTTCATATTAAGATAATTTTCTTTTAGATTTGCTCTGAAAGCTCACTAAAACAAAGGCAAAATATCTAAAGTGATTAAAGAACATGATGTGAATGCAGGAAAATTGGTAAAAAGGAATGGCTCTTGAGGTCAGAGCAGTCAGCAGGTTCTCACTGCATTACTGATGGTGGTCCTTCGCTGTCATTGTCATCTGACTGAAAGAAAGAGAAACTGCTGTTCCTTTCATTGCACTTAACCCCAAGTGATCTTCACATTATGACAGTTCATCGGAAAACATCCCCCTCTGCCTGACGCACACACACACACTCACACATACTGACATACACACACTTCCCCTTGGGTTGATGGAGAGGTGAACTCATTACGATGTAGGGTAACACAGAAAATATGAGTCACCTAGAGTTCAGTAAGAAAAAAAAATATTGTGTGTGTTTTGATGGACACACCAGCTGCCTTTCAAGCACATCTGTGTTCCCACAGACACATGGACATGTTGGACACTAAAAGGCCTGGATGTATCTGTCTCTCTCTCAGCATGCCTTGCTGCAGGCTCACCTTGAATTATACTGAAGAATGAAAATACTATCACATGCAGTGTATCTTAAAGATAGTTTAGTGGGGGAAATTATCATTTAAATTATGCATGAAAAGAACAAAAGATTAATCAATTTAAGTGGAGAGAAACTCATGTCTGAAAAGACTGACAGTTTCACTGAGGGCAATGGAGGTTCCCTTTCTTAGAGAGACTGGGTGCTAATTTCCCTTTTGTCAAAATAAAAGTTTCTTTGCATATATATATATATATATATATATATATATATATATAAAACACCCTGAAAAAATATTTTCCTTTCTTTTTTTTGTGTTTTTTCCAAATGGCCACAAACAGGGTTCACACTTTGTTGGTGTAGAATCAGAGTCCCGTGTGTGTGTGTGTGTGTGTGTGTGTGTGTGTGTGTGTGTGTGTGATGGATGCAGTGCAGAGCCTCAGGTAATAATAGCCATGATGGATTCTCACCTGGCCCGGTGAGCTGCGGCACCGTGGAGGAAGATAAAGATGTGTTGGAGCTCCTGCTGCTGCTCCACTCCAGGTCCGAGGTGCCCCGAGCCTGGGGAGATATTAATGACAACCCTCTGACACCCAACACCCACACCCTTCCCTACATACTCGTACACCATTGGTCATCTGCTAACAATACTGTTTTTAGGGCAAGAGCATCAATCTGCGTAGCTCCCAGCATGTGCTGTTAATTCAATGGGGAAACAGTGTAAAGGTGTGCCTGTGAGTTATTAATGAGAAATTACATTAACCTCTGTGTAACAGTGCCAGTTTGTATGAGTCTGAATAGGGTAACACAACAATGTCAAGTCCAAATTGTGACATTTATTAATAATCAGTCAAATCTGGATCAGACTTGAGAAATGTCAGTTAGGGAATGAATTGCCTGCATCTTTTAAGTGTGGAAAAGTTTTCATGTTACAGATGCTTGATGAACGAAGATGTAGTTCTCTCATCATGAAGTGGAGTTCTTGTTAATTGACAAATATGTTGATTAACAGTATGCTTCTTGTTGAAACATTCTCAACTTTGCAGATGTTCTGTTACATCTGTTAACGCTGCTAAGTCCACTTGCTTTGTCAGTGGTGTTAGTCATATTCAACACAGTCTCACTCTGACCTCGTCACATATTGATGTTTGGTCATGGACTTGCTACATCAAGATATGATGTGCAAGGCACCCTGGGTGTGTTGGTTGTTCACGTTCTAGGACGCCGAGCCAACTTCAGCCTGTTACATGCATTGTCTTATTTCAAAATACACTTCTGTTTTGACAGGAAATGTACAGTTTGCATACAGTCTCTTTCAAAATAAAAAAGCAGAGTGCGATCTGTGTAGAGATGAACTATATGTTGTTGTGTTGTTGTTGTCTCTTGGCTGTGACGTACTGACATATCTTGTTGCATCTATGACGCTGACACTTTGTACTGATGTCATCATGTATGCTACAGGAAATAGTTTGCCATCATGTATTGTCTGTTTAGGGCCAAATAGCTTTGAAGTTCGTTTTGGGTTTTTGTGGTAGATGTCCAATAGTTGATGCAGTTTTCTTTTTCTTTAGTGTGATTGTGATTGTGTGAGGGTTGTCCTGAGGCCTTGTGCTGTTAGAGGAGGTGAGCCTCAGGACCAGCTGACTGAGAGGATTCCTCTCTATGTTCTCCTCTTTTTTTTTTTTTTTTTAACAACAAACGCATGAGGTTATGTTTTGCCAACACACACATGTGGTTGGGTTTAGGCAACAAAAGCATATGGTTGGGTTTCAGGAAAAAAACAGGGTTTGGCTTTACAATCTGCCTCCCGGGTGAAAGTCGGTGATTATTGGACCCATCTATCACCCGTCCTGCCCTCCCTACTCAAACACTGCATTTCTCCCTGTTGCCACCAAGCGCCATTAAACAATAATGGTGACCGGCCGTGTGTCATGCTGACGAGAAAGGACGTCTTTTTTCGTTGGTGTCTGATGCCGGAAGTCACTGACCAAGCGCCAGTATCCAATGCCTTCAAAGTGAGACTTATCTTACTGTGGACTATATTATTGAGTCAACGGTGTAACAAGTGATAATGCCATTCCCAGTAGTTTCACCCATAGAAGGGTGAGAACTGTTCTACAAAGGCAGTGATGAGGTTGGTGTACTACTAAAATGATGGGTAGGCTACCAAGGAGAAAGTGGGTATACTCTCCAGTAAATTTCAATGGCTTTTTGGCTGATAGGTGGGTATACTGTAAGAAGCCAGAAGAAGAGGTGGGTATGCTTTGTATACCTGCGTACACCCTCCACTACACCCTGTGTGAAAGAACTGAGGAACTCTTCACTCTCTCTTGAGCCAAGTCAAGTGTGGTTCTCCTGGTTTGATTCCAGTCAGGAGTCTTTGTTGCATGTCATCACATCCTGTATTTCAAGCCTCTTTGTACTGCCATGCAAAAATGCCATTGCAATGTTTGAAAAAAAAAAGAAAGAGACAGGATAAAGCTTTAGAAACAAAAAAGTTAACTTTGCTGTGCAGAGATCCTGTTCTGAGTCATATGTTGGTGCAGCAGTAAAAACTTTGGATCATTTTTTTCTCAGTTTGCCTGAGAGCGTTGCAGCTTGCGGCCTTTGCAGGGCAACAGAGATATTTCAGATGTTTCTTGACGCTCCGCAGGGATGAGCTAGCCGGCCCCTCTCTGTCTCTGCTGTCCTGTTTTTAGCTCCCAAATGTCTGGAGACGCTGCTGTGATTTATTCAGCCTCTCTGCTGCTGCTCAGGTGAGAGTCGACTGCACCAACAGGATGAATGAACGCCTGTCACACCTACTCACTCACACATACAGGTTTATTTTAGGCTGCCAGGATGATCTGTTTTTGAATGTATTTACTGTACATCCACACTTTGAAGTTGTCAGTGAAAACTGAAGAAAACCCTGGTTGACTGAAATACCTATTCCTCAACCAAACCAGTGGTTAACAATAGGGGTGGGGGATAAAATCGATACAACATAGTATCGGGATATTTTGCATGGCAATATTGCATCGATACGTGGATGCCAAGTTTAAATGTTTTATGATATACATCATAATTTTTGCAAATACATATTTTAATACAACTTTTGCCGCTAGAACAATAGAATCACTTGCTTTGTCTGTCCACTAGATGGTGCTGATATTTTTCTCCTGGTGAGGTCAGCAGAGGTCTCAGTCAGCGGCATTTGGCTTGACATGCTGCTGTGTTGTGCTATGGCCTATTCAAGTGCTGGAATATGTTATTTACATGACAACACCTGAACCCAACACGGAGTCCCCTCCATTCAGTGTGTGTACAGTGCCGTGCTGCGGGTTCGACCCGGGCTCTGGCCAGGCTCGGGTCGGGCTCGGTTACAGTTGTCTCAGACTTGGGAGTGTGTGTGTGTGTGTGCATCGGGGCAGAACTCCGCTGTGCGTGATACAGAGAGCAGAGGAGAATTGTAAACGGGTGCCGTTGAGGGGGTGGGGCACGCCCCTAATATAATGGTTGGGGAAACACTGGAATGCAATACTCTGGGAATACTACGAACATGAGGGCTCACCTCACACTCCACCATCCAGGGAGAGCATTAGCTGCTAACAGCCGAGCTAACGCTAAACCCACTCCACCGAAAAGATCTGCATCTATACAGCGTTGTTGATAATGAAGGCTTTTACATGCTAAAAACACTGGAACCCAGGTATGTGACTCTGTCTCAGTGTTTTTCACCAACACAGCAGTACCCAAGCTCTACAGAGAAGTGAGGAATCTTTGAGTACAGCAGGAAGGGTGGCATTAACTTGTGATGCCCGGACTTCAAGGTCAGTGGATTCATATGTGACTATAACGGCACATTATCTCACAGAGAGCTGGCGACTACTGTCTCAGGTTCTCCAAACTAGAACAGTATTGTTAAATTTTGGTTGTAACAAACAATGCTTCTAACATGGGTGTTGCCGTTCAGTTAGCAGGATACCTGCATGTTAAGCATTTTGCTCACACACTTAATCTGGCCCCGCAGAAGATGTTCAATCTGCCAGCAGTTCAGGTGTGCCAGGTGTATGCAGCATTTCTGACAGGTTTTATGATGGTATTGGCCAGTCTGTCTGCTTTGCATAAACTGATGTTAACTTAAACATCAGTTTACTACTTAAACTGATGTTGACAAAGTTTTCCTTTGGGGAAATAATTTGAAGTTGGGGGAAAAAAATCACAATATATTGTAGTGCATTGTATTGCAATACTCAGCATATTGCAATATAGCAATAGCGTATTGTGATAATATTGTATCATTGGTGCTCTGATGATTTCCACCCTTAGTTGACAAGGGAAAAAAACTGCATGTTATCTCTAGATTTACTAAATTGGCCCCTGTCACTGAGCGCACTCTTCATGGTAGTTTTGTGGGTTCCCCAAAGCATTTGTCTCCTTGTGTTTTTAAAATGATTTGAAATGAGAATGCTGTGTATTTACACTATGCTACAAATAGCAGCGAGAGTCTTTACCACATTTTGGTGTCATTTACGGGGCACTGCTCTGCTGCTTGTCTCCTGTCAGTGTCAGAGTTTGACACACACTTACCCACACTACATAAGTGTTTCCATGCATGTTGCACAGCAGAACTGACCGTCTAGAGGGTTCCTAGTTTTGGTACACTTGTTACTTTATGGGACGTCAGCTGATCCTCCGCTGCTACCATCAAGCTTACATGAAGTCGAGGGTTATGAGTAGAGTCCATAACTTCAGTCAGGACCACTTTAGTCAAGTAAAACTTTTATTTCCATTTGCAGTATTATCTATGGCGATATGGCTCTGTTCTGGGGCCTCTCTGCCTTTCCTAGTCCTACCCAGAAGGCCTAAGTTGGAGAGAGCAAACCTCCCTGCCCTTCCATGCACCTACATGGAAAGCCTAAGGCAGGGAGAGCAGCAGCAAAGAACCCGAAGGAACAGAACAGACCAGCATCAGTGACAAACAGAAATTACATTGATAAGTCAGATACAACATGAAAAGGAGGAGCTGGGGTGGAGGCAGGTTGCAAAGCAGCTTGCAGAGAAAGCAGCAACAGTAGACAGGCCAAAGCAGTTTAAATAGGGCACCTTGAATGAGATTCACCAATTGGTTGCATAGAGAGATATCATGTGATCTATCAGCTGACTCTCTTTCATAAATCAGCTGATCTATCAGTTGATTGGGCTGCTTGAGATCAGCTGATGCAGCTGGGAAGTTTAACTAAGCTGCACATTGTGTCCTGCCTGAACCAATGCTATGCTCATTTAAATAAAAACACGGAGACTCCATAGTCTGAACCAAGGCCCAATCCCAATTCTTATCTTAACCCTCAATCTTAACCCTCAGCCTCAAAAATCCGCGCTCCCGCGAAGTGCTAGTGCTGTCCCGATTCTCAGAGTGTTGAGTTGAGGGCCAAGAATAAAGGCTCACTTTTAAGATTTTCCTCACTTTTAAGATTTTCCAGGACCACCCTTGGCAATAAGTGCTATCCCAGAATCCTTTGCGTATCATCCGCCGAGCTCAGCCGAACCCAGCCGAGTACAGACGAGTCAGTCAATGCAAGATGGCGGCGACAAGTGTAAGGAAGCAGAGTTATCAATGTGAGTATTTTCCTCATTAATAGTTGTTTTAAAATTATGATAACCATTGCATTATCTTAGTTTAACGTCATTTTATGGACTATAGACCTCTTTGTAGCGTAACACACATATTTTTGGTCATGGGTGACGGCTTGCCTGCCCCGCCGCACGTAACCCCGGTTCTCTGATAACTGAGTATGCTGTCATTCAGTTACAAAAAGTCATTTTTCTTAGTGATAATGTAGTTGTTAAGTTGTTTTAATATACGTGAAATGTTTGCATTGACATTTTTGTAAGATGACCGGACAGTGTCATCTCCTGTAGCCGTAGAGTCTGCAGTTGGTAACGTTACAGCTGCAGGTTAGCGTTAGTGATCGTATTATCTGGTGACTTTCCGCTGAATAAGTTACGTCGGTTGTTGTGGTACAGGTTATTTGGTTGAATATCAACTTATAACACAAAGAGTGAAATGTTAACGTGGATGAAAGTCACCAGATAACACTTGTGTGACTGTGTAAACAGCCTCACCAGTTCTGCTGGATGTTGACTACAGTATTCATTGTGATAATACTTGCAATACTGCATGAAACTAAACTAATAACTTAACAAATATCTGACAGGTAGCCCCCCCCCCCCAAAGAAAAAAAATTGAAAGTAATGCTGTTATCTCTGTTCCATTTCAGGGCCACCAGACAAAACACAAGCCCTGATTCATTTCAGGACCACCAATGAAGACAAGTTTACAAAAAGCAAGCAGGCTCCAAAAAAACTATGGGAGTGAGTAATTTGTAACTTGTGAACTGTTCATATTCATAACATAATTCTCAGTCACAACGGCAACTGTTCCCCTAGTGATCAAGCATTCTGTTTCAATATGAAATCAGCACAGCTGCAGACGACATTGTCAAGTTTGGTAACTGTACATTTGTTTTGGAGCTGCCCCTATACTGTCACTTTTTGGGAAGATTTTGTCGAGTATATTCGTTGCAACATTTATGTTCTATTTTCACTACTGTACAAAGATTTGCTGTTTGGATTTTATGATGTCAGCATTTCAAAACAAAAACAATTCTGTATCATTAATCTATCTATTATCTTAGCAAAATTCCATATTCATAAGAGTAAATTTTGAAAATATGTAAACAATTTAATTGTTTGAGCTGCTGAACTTTTTTATTTATTTATTTGTTTATTTTCTTTCTTTTTCTTTTCTCTTAACCCTGGCATATTTGTTCTGTTGATGTCTGTCACTGCTTGTTTTGTACAAGAATTGAAATAAAGTGTTGGGGAAAAAAAAACCTCATCACCTCTTTTTATCGACGACTACTGATGACATATATTTCTTCTTTTTTGAACTGACAGACTGGACGGAGTTTTGGCATATTGCTGCCCCCGACAGTCTTAAGACATATTTGCCTTTGAGGGGTGTCCCATTTTAAAGTCACAAGATAGCCCTTAACACTTGGTTTTGAGGGCTAGTGAGATTAAGCGTTGATCTTGAGAATTAAGATTGAGGGTTAAGATAGGAATTGGGATTGGGCCCAAGACAGCCAACTCTTTATTTCCTCCCTTAATGCCAACATTGGCACAGTACAACCTTGCTTTTTCCATCCCTACCTTTCACGATAGCAAGACTTGAACTATCAAGTGAAGATATTGTAGGAAGCGAGAATTTAAAAACATTATCACTATAATCCTTTTGACATTGTTGTCTGGCAGGAGTGTTGGAAAGAAGCTGGCGTGTCATTCAAGGGTTGATCAAACCTTTGCTGGAGTGTTTTATTTCCTGACTGCAACATTGAGTCTCACATAGAAACACGTGGCTATTCCCTTCGGTGAAAGCTCCAGTGTTCATTTTTAGACTGGAGGCTTTCCAGTGTGAATTTAACCCCAACCTCACTAGTGTTGTTGCTGCCCTTTAATGCATATAACACATTTACAAGACATGAGGAAGTCCGGGAGAAGCCAGCTGTGTGAAATCTATTAGGCAGAAGTCGCATTTACTCACTTTTCCACCTCCCAGTCAAATAAAAACACGGTTCACATCTTTTTTATTCCCTCTCGTTTCTCTCCTTCTGTGCTGTATTTCCCTGTTCCTTCGTTTCACAGTCACAGCTCTTAGACTTTCCTCTTTCACCAGATTCCTCCCAACTCCCATTTCAGCGTTTATTTTGGTCGCCCCGCGGCAAGGATACGGATAAAAGGATTAACTTTATCGTCTACCAGTTTAGAGCTCTTAAACTCAGCCTGACGGCCCCCCTGAAAATTGACAAGATGGATGCCAGAGAGGCTCCATTCAATACCAGTTAAATTCATTTCCCCTGTTTATTACACAGAGGGATGCTGATGTTTAAAGCCTGAAGAGTTTGAAGGCTGAAAGATGGAAGAAAACTGAGGCAGGAACTGTAGAAACAGTATGGGCATGTGGGATGTAATCGAAATCTGTTTAAGCCACACTTATCAATATTTTTAAACAAGTAATGGACCAAAGGACAAATGTGTAAAGCGTTGCTTATACTCTGCATATGATTTTTCTCCAAAGTTGGTGGAGACCAAACCAGAGTGAATTATTGTATGGGATGATTATTTTACTCTGAATATGTTGGATGTTGAAGAAGGCAGCTGTTTGCTAACATGTTAGCCACGACAAGTGTACAAAAAGTCTTTTAATGCAGCTTTAAATATCAAGTTTTTGTAGAATTAAATGATATTTATACTGTGGGCTATAGTTGTAACTGTTAACAAAATTCAGGGTTCAGTTATAATAGTATAAAATTTATAAAACAGTGGCGTCAGGATTTGGTATATTTTCAACTTAGCAAAAACGTTTAATTGTTTTTTATTATTTCTGTGTCCAGGATTTTTTGGGTGGGCCTAAAAGCATGCTCGATGACACACTGGAGCCATCCTCATAACTTGCCCTACAATTTAAACACTACTCTACTACTGACATTAGAATGCACAATATCAGTGTCCTTTCTTTCACCTTCTGCGTCAGCTGCGAGTTTGCGACATCCCACGAGCTCACTGAGCTCTTTCAATCTAATAAATGCATGAATAACCATCTCTGTTATATGCCACAATCATATAAACACAAGCTAAACAGCCGTCACCTCTCAGTTTTTATGGCCAAATTAGCTGTTAGGCCCGCTGGCAGTTACTGCTCACTGCTGTGGGTGTGTGTTTTGCAATATATTGCAATATATTCAGCATATCTCAACATGTTTAAATTGGGATAATATTGCATTGTGACTGAAGTATCATGATAATATCCTATCATCGGGCCTCTGGTGATCCCCACCCATGTTTAAGCTGCATATTTTATTAGGATAGTTTTATGTATCTTTCGGTTTGTAATGCATACTGACCTGAAAGCCCCGTAACCAAGAGTTCAATACGAATACATGTTATTGCCACAGCCCTACTACATGTTCTGTCAATCAAGCAGTTTGTTTGGTCAAATATGTGATTTGAGTTGATGATTATTTCCTAAATACCCTCAGAATGCATTGCTGCCTGGTCTTCAGGGCTGCTAGTAATTATAATTGTCATTTTGTTATTGGTGATCATTTTTAAAACTTTAAATTAATTGAACTGTTATTTAATAATAATGATAATAATAAAAGAAATTCAATCTACAACGATATGAAATTGAATAAAGCTGCAGAATATCATACGCTGAATGCGCATATGACTTTATCACTTACAAACAACACATTTTACATGTCTATCACACGTGAAAACATCACTTTTACATCTAATATCAAGTTTCATATATGATAAATTAACATATCACCACATATTGACATGAGAAACAGTCTCACACGAAATAAACTCAATAATTCACAGTTTGGAGCCAGCATATAATTCATATTGTAATTAACTCAGCTGACTTCAGTCAGTCGATGAATCATTTCAGCCCTCCTGGTGTGGTGATTATTGGTTAAATTTGAAGGAAATTTGTTAACTGTCTTGTTCATTTTGTAAAAGACTGTATGTCTCATACATGGTTGCACAAATTGTGGGTACTCTGTATGGGCTGCGTATGCAAGTAATTAAATGAAGTAAACAAACAAACAAGCATGAGTTAACAAACAGATAAACACACGCATGGCAGCAGCAGCAGGGAAGCTGCAGCTCGTCACCAACACCCACTCTGTTCCCAGCAGATGTCAGTGTTACATAATGACTCTCTGATGTAACACACACACACACACACACACACACACACACTGAGCATGTGTTCACTGGCACATGAGTAAAACACAGAAAATGATTTTTAGAACAAATGCAATCAGAACACCTGGAAAAATTTTGAATCACAGTGGATTTGATTTATACTGTTTGACAATTTGATTTTAATTAGTCACAAATATTAAATCGTTGATTTCATAAGTACTCACTCAGGTTGGGTAACATTACCTTAAAATAACATCACAATATTTCAGGTTAGTTTTGCAGTAATACAGCTGTTGACATTATGATAAAGTCCTTGGAAATTCTTCATTATAATTTATCTTTATATCCAAACCTCTGTCAAACTTCCCTTGTTGTTATCTTTTTGTCAAGAGCACTTTGACTTTGAGCTACCTTGTTGCTACCAGCTTGTTCTCATTCCCAGGCCATAAAATATGTCAGTTTGGTCAGCGGCTATCAGTGTCTGATTCCAATGCACAAGGCCCCCTTTACGTCTGTATGAGACACAGTGGGCTTTTAACTAAGTAAGTTAAGCTTTAAGCATTTTTTTTTTAAACTACGTTGTGTACTTAGTGTCACATAGCATACTTGTTAACTTACTTACTAAGAAAAACTATGTAACAAATGGACATATTATAACCCAAATCATGTTTTTTTTTTCTCTAAACCTAACCAAGTAGTTTTGTTACTTAAACCTAAAAGTAGTTTGGCTCAAGAAACCATGTTTCGTGTGAGCATGGAAGTTTATTTTGAAAAGACACTATGCATGTAACGAACAGACACTGTCAAATCCAAAAGTGATGCTAGAGGTTCCTTAGAGTGCCGTAGTTTGAAGTGTAGGGCCGCTGACCGAGCTGCTGTATTTTGACGAGTTGGGAGTGAGAATGTGTCATTGCTACTATATGAAGTCATATACATCAACATGTCACAGTATAGTTCACATCATGATATGACACATTTTTAAGATATTAAAAAAATGTATAGGATATTATGTATGACATGATATGGCATGCCCCATTTTTCACACTATTTGAGTGTTTGGGAGAAAGAAGACATTACTTTGTATGATGTCAAGAAAGCTCAAATTTGGGGCGTTGGTGGCTTAGTGGGTAGAGCAGGCGCCTTATGTACAAGGCTGTTGCTGCAGTGGCCCAGGCTCGAGTCCAGCCTGTGGCCCCTTGCTGCATGTTATCCCCCTCTCTCTCCTCCCTTCATGCTTACCTGTCCCCTCCATTAAAGGCCCCAAAAAATATCTTAAAAGAAAGCTCAAATTTGGGACCTTTCAATCAGTGATTCATACAGGTCTGGTATTGATTTAATTGACAGCTGATTTTTCTGTTAGAGAAAGGACTAACCAATCAAAGCTTTGCAGGAAGGATTATGAATGGATTCAAATGGCCACAAAAATGTTGACGGATATCTTTGCAGCCTACAGGTTGTTGAAAGTCGACTTTCAGAAATAACAGCTTAGATTTTTCTTCAATTGTGATAAATTCTATTGCTCCGACTAAGGCTGTCCCGACTACCATTTTGGGGGCTTTGAAGTTCCAGTGATAATTACCTGTAAATATTCTAGGCTTTAATGGGACACTCAGCAACTATCAAATCCCTGCCCGAATTCAGTAGGACTTAGTGGCACTGCATGTGTATTTACGAGGCAGTGATAGAGCGGAGGAAGAGCAGGTGGAAGGTGGACTATTGCACAAAATGTTTCAGTAAGTTATTACTATCTCAAACACTGCGGATCAGGCCAAATCACTACATACCTGTTAGTGCTTCATTGCAGTTGCCAGCCATGGATAACTGTCTGCAATTCATCTCACTTCTTCCTTTTCCCCCTTAGACAGTCCATCTTAATTGCTTGAAGTGGGGGTCAATGACTGCGCTGAGAACACTGGCCTCATCTGTGTCTGACACTTGCCACCTGCTCTCAGTTTCCTCCACCAGCTTATTGGTGAAAAAACAGAACATATAGATTTGGACATTGAGTACGATATCAAAGATCAAAGCTTTGAAGCTTCGAAGCACGGGGCTCAGCCGTAGCTCTGATCACAACAACCACAGCTTCTGTGTCTGGTGACAGAACAAGTGTACTGTGCTAACAGTGAAGCAGCTGGAAGAAAAGTTCAGAGGCCATCTTGTCAGTTAGGTTTTCTTAACCTCTAATTCACACTAACATGCAGTGCTGTATCCGTGCCTCTGAATGAAGGGAAATAAATAAGGAGGTGCAGATGATTGCTAAATCAGCCGAGAAGCTGAAATTGTGGTAAGGGTGTATGGGCTGAATGGATCATAGTAATTCCACAGTTTTTTAGCTAGTTACTTGATCAGAAAGAAACGTGCATAGTAGACTATTTTCAAAATATTCCAAAAGTGGGACATTTCACATTCTGACTTTTACAGTTTTGGATACAGAGAATATTTATATACAGAAAAAATAAAACCTGGGCTGAACTAAGTCTTCTTGAAGGTGAATTGTTGTATAGTTTTATTTCTAATCAGCAGGCCACCGAGAGAAACAGAACAAACACCACAACCAGCATGTGACACTCTCACCTTGTCCATGTGATGCTTTGTGATGTCAGATAATATTTTGATATGAAAGATAAGACTTGAGGAACAACGAAGCCTTTCTGACAAGGACATGACCTTCAGGTGATGTGCACATTCAGCTGATTGAATACTTGATATCACATGTGACAGTGAGGATTAATGAGAGCTGCTCCACTGTTACTCCCTCTGCACTTTGAATTAGCAGCAAAGTCACCAGTCGAGCAACTCGTCAGGTTTTTATCCACAACATTAAATTATTATGTTTTTGGACTCTGCTCACAGGTAGGAAATTCAATCTGTGAGTAGGTTATTGTTCACTTTGAGAGTACATGAGCCATACACAGACAAATATATTACTATTGAAATCACGTCATTGCAGTGCATCACATTTTAACTTTAAAAACTGAATTTGTAGAATAAAATCCAGATCTGGTGAAGGTGGTTTTCACTACTCTGGTTCTGGTTCTGTTCTCTGGAACAAACCAACTGATGACCTGAAATGTCTTATAACTGCATCCACATTCAAACTGTATAACTGGCTTATATATATACATTCAAGTGCCTTGCCACAAGTGATTTAAAAAAATACGAACTATGCAATGTATATGCTGTTTGAAAAAGACAAAAGAAGACAGATTGAATCACACACAGATACGTTCACAGTTGAAGTATGCTCAGTCCTTCAGCATCTTGTCTGTGTGCAGAACAGAACAGCAGTTAGTGCAGAGATAACACACACACACACACTGCGCTGTCACAGAGCTGTGTTTACCCCCGAGGCCTCTGCATACACACACACACACACACACACACACAGATCTTGTCACTATTGCATGAAAACCTAGTATCTCCAGCATTTCACTTATCAGGTTTATAAAGCAGCTTTGTTTTCATATCAGCCACTACCGTACATATTCTGGAGTTCTTCCTTAGACCAAAGCTGTGGAGGTGTGTGTACGCAGGCATGCAGTATATACCATTATGCTGCAGCAAATCATGTTACAGTATCATTAAATCTGTGTTGACTGTGCACATGAGACCACCTGACCTCAGCCTTTAAGATATCACCAGTGACCTGTAAAACAGCACTTAGAATAGAGAGAAACTGTCATCTTTGGCTGGGTTTTCTGTTTTGCCATGTGACAAAAGAAAACTATTTTGGTTCCACTAGGGATTGAACCCAGGACCTTCTGCGTGTAAAGCAGACGTGATGACCACTACACTATGGAACCCTTGTATGCTATATTTCATGTTCTATCTTGTGCTTCTGACCACAGTGTGCTCAGCCATCCATCCATTTTCATCCACTATTCTGGGGGCAGGTTGCTGGGGCAGGTCCAGCTCCTCCTGGGGGACCCCAAGGCGTTCCCACTCCAGATGACATATATAATCCCTCCAGCATGTTCTGGGTCTGCCCTGGGGTCTCTGACCACTTGAAAGTGTCTGAAAAAGACCTGTAAAGGTAGCCACTAAGGAGGCATCCTGATCAGATGTCTGAACCACCTCAGATGGCCCCTGTTGACACGAAGGAGCAGTGGCTCTACTTCGAGCTTTCTCCGGATGTCTGATGTCCTCACCCTATTTCCAATACTGAGCCCAGCCACCCCACAGAGGAAACTCATTTCAGCGGCATATATCCATGATCTCATTCTTTCAGTCACTACCCAAAGCTCATGACTATAGGTGAGGATTGGGACATAGATGGACCAGCAGGACAAAGGTTTTGTCCGGCTGGGCATCTGCACCATTTCAGACGCCGCACCAAACCTCTCGTGATTAAGAACCCGCCATACTTGAACTTCTTTGCTTGGCGCAGTAACTCTCTCCCAATCCAGAAGGGGGAATCAACCATTTTCCATCAACCATGGCCTCAGATTTGGAGGTGCTGGCTCTCATCCTGACCGCCTCATACTCGGGCAACAAAATTATTTCTTATCTTATTCACACATCCATGTGGTTCTGAAAATGGTTTGGCAGTTACAAATGCTGCCTCCACTGAAACGCACACACACGATGACCATCCTGGATGTCTTTCTTAGCTCTCTGATTAAATTGTAATTGTGAACATGGCTGTGCTTTGAGCAGTGCACAACCCTGAAGCTACACCTGACCTCTTTCCAAGGCAATATGACTGGTTCCACTGGGGATTGAACCCAGGACCTTCTGCGTGTAAAGCAGATGTGATGACCACTACACTATGGAACCTTGATAAGAGCTGGGGCTACTTTACTTTTTATGAGTTCAGTTTATTGTGATCATTTTCCAACTTACAAAACACAAACATACTGGTAGGTAGACAACATTTAACATTTAAAACATGAATAAACATTAAGTTATTGCTTGTTTTTAAGCATTATTTAAAAAAAAAAAAAAAAAAAACAGGACCCAAAAGGTGTAGGCTGAAGCCTTAGCTTATCACATCTACCCTTTTATTAGGTATTTCTCATCGAAAGAAGACCACCAGTGTAACTTGTAACTTCTTGCATCAGTTTTTAATGTAAGACTATCAATTTCTATAGCAGTCAGATAGCAACAAAATGTGTATTTCATTTTAAGTAGCTGAGCTTTGGCTAGCATTTGTTAACATTAGAGATAAGGTGTTTTCCTTTGATGATGGTACAAACCTGAAAATGAGTTGACATACAGTATGCCTTGTAAGTTGAGTTTTGGTTTCACGGAGGATGGAACCCAAAACCTTTTGTATATAAAGCAGACATGAGAGCCACTACACTATGGTTGCCTCTAACAAACAACTGTGAAGTTTTCATATTTTGACATAGTGTAGCAGTCACACATGCTGCCTCCAGATTTTTTTTCTTTTTGCTTAAAAATTCAGGTGGAACTTCAATATTTTTGTTATCAAACCTACGTCTCAACTAGCTGAGCTATTGGGTGTGTCTTAGCCTTCTAAACTGAGGCTTGTTTTGTTTTAGGCTACTGACTTGACATCTGACTTCAGAGAATAAGACAGAGGGTGTTTCTCAGTGTCAAGGAAGGATCCTCAAACGGCTGAATTTGAAGGACGCTACGTCATCGACCCCCGCCGAAGGACTGTTCCAATGTCAAGGATCCTTCCGTTCATGAAGGACTGAGCTCTTCTTTCAGAGAAATTTGAAGGATGCATGTGTGGATCCTCCACGGGTATAAAATCCCCACAATGCTTTGCACAGTACACGATTTGCTGGAAGTGAGGGCGGGGCCTCTTCAATGAAACCTGCGCCAGTTGAGCTCGGCAGGATTTGGATTAATGTCTCCACCAGTTTTTATCATCCAAGCGTGAAAAAAATATTGACAGAAACCTCATAATTTACACTTTCTAATGTGTCCACTGCTGAATAAAGAGATTTTTTTAAATAACGTGATTTAGATAAAACATAAAAATTTTAAATGAATCATTCACAGCAGAGATGGAGCACTAAGTGTCAACTTTTAGCTGTTGTCTTTAATTCATTACTCCACTTATTCTTAAATATGATCCAGAAATATATTCTCCCTAAAAGTCTTGTGATTTTGACAATACTGATACATTTGTTCAAAATTGTACAATAACATTACAGAGTGCCAAAATGATGAAACTCTTCAGTCTGCTGAGGGTTAATGGTGATCAGGTGGGGACACTTGTTAGTCTGTTCCATTGTGTGTTCGCTGAATGCTTGGGAGGACTCTTGCCTTGCCTCTGCAGGATCCTTCTCCTCCTCATTTTAACAGTCTCTAATGTTATTGTACAATTTTGCCTTCACTTCTGGCAAATCGTGTACTGTGCAAAGCATTGTGGGGATTTTATACCCAAGGAGGATCCACACATGCATCCTTCGAATTTCTCTGAAAGAAGGACTCAGTCCTTTGTGAAACATGGAAGGATCCTTGACATTGGAACAGTCCTTCGGTGGGATTTGATGATATAGCATCCTTGAAATTCAGCCATTTAAGGATCCTTCCTTGACATTGAGAAACACCCTCTAGGTGTTTTTCAATGTCAAGGAAGGATCCTCAAATGGCTGAAGGACTGTCCATCTACCAAGGACTGAGGGTGTTTCTCAAAGTGGAGACTGTCAAAGCCAGAGACTGGTAAGACACTATTTGTAGATCCGTTAACATAGTGGAAGACTCGAGTCTAAGGGATGTCCTCAGGTTGGCATGTTATGACAGGGGAACAATAGTTTCACACATACAGAAACTGTATGAATCAGAGAAAACAACTTAACTCGAACTCCTGACAAGTGCAAAGTAAATTTCTTTGCATTCATTTTATTTCCAATCCAGACACTCTGGTAAGAAATGCTTTACCTTGTCAATACGGACTTCAAAACTATTTTTAAAAAGAAAAAAAAAAAAAAAAATTGTTTTTCATTGTTTGACAGCCGTAATATCCTGAGGCAAAAAAAAGTTTTTTTTGACAACAATCACACAACCCTTGTATTCCTGGTTCGTTTATAGTTGATTTCAACATTTTCTACAAAAAGCACACATTAGATTGATGAAAGTAAAAGTTACAGCTGATACTTTGAGTGGAGTTTTCCTTTGATTATTGTAGAAACCTTTGTGTGGTGACTTTATTTTATCTATGTGTCATTATGACAGAGTTCTGGTTCTACTGGAAACTGAACCCAGGACCTTCTACATGTAAATTTGATGTGATGCCCACTACACTATGGAACCCCTGTGAAAAGTTAAGTCTAATTAAAAGCAAACAGATTAGAAAAACGAACACTTGAACACGCATCTGTGTGATTAAAAACCACCTGTAATGACAGGAACTATCTTTAGGAAAAGTTTATTTTTGACATGTCCCATCGGCCAACATGGTGGAGGTGGGTTTTATAGCCTGTACTGCAGCCAGCCACCAGGGGGCAATCAAGATGCTTTGTCGTCACATTAGGGGAGCTGTCTTGTTGTCCATCCTTATATACAGTCAATAGTAAAAACGCTGCTTTCAGGGTCGCACAACATAATTGACATCTTAGTTTCTTGGTTGACCTCTAATAATGTCAAGAAATGGTATATTGATCTATTATGATTAACAATATATACTTAAAGACTGGATTGAAACTCACACACTGACTTTAACCAGACCTGCGTCTCAGCACTCATATGAGCTGTACATGCTGCACTGAACTCTATATGTACTGTGGCCTACTGCTACACTATACACTTTTGTCTGCCAAGTGCAGAGTGCTCTGCTTATGTCTGAGCAGCAGCTTTGAAAAGGCTCATCCATCGGGTCCATATGGGGGCCCTGAGGGCGGGAAGGCAATGGTGTCTGTCTGTGTGTGTTTTTTGTGTGTGTGTACTTGGTTTGGGCAAGGGGCACAGAAGGCTGAGCAGCATGTTTCTCTCTCAGTATGGAGTCCAACTGGATCACCAAGAGGCTCAAACTACCTATTTAATATATTTAATAAGCATGGGAGGGGATGGTGTGATCTCTGCGTGCGTACGTGTGTGTGTGTGTGTGTGTGTGTGTGTGTGTGTTGCTTAAGGGCCAATGGGCTGTTTTTACATTTATGCTTGAGGATAAATCTGGTGATGTTATACTTTCTCATGTTCAGACTCAAACCAACAGTGAATTATCTATTAGGTATTGTGTATGTGTATAAAAGCCTGATATATCCTCTTCTGTGCCATAGTTGTCCATAAACTATCAAAAACACATCAGTGAGCCACACTGTTGCACTGGGTGACATGTTCCTTATTACAATGAACTCACACAGTAGTTTATTTTGACTCAACCCCACATACATCGTCCTGCTGCCCCAAATATTCACTAGAGCACCAAATGTAGATTAATCCACTGCTGAAAATAGTCCCCAGCAAATCTCCTCTTGTTTTAGTAACCTTTACCAAAAACTACTCTTATTTTTCATATGTTATATAACTCTATACTTCTGTATTTAACACATTGTGTAAATATAGATTACGTAAGCAGGACAGGTGAGGGGAGTGAGGTGATATTTTTGGTCTGCAGATCCAACAGATAAAAGCAGAGAGGGGACTTTTGGTGACCACAGACATCTTTACAACAGCATGTGACGGCTGTTTGCTTGCTTAGCGGTACTTCCCCAGCTCATGTATCTGAAGAACATAGTGTGTGGCGCTGCTTCAGTTGCAGCAGTAGTGTGTCAGTTGTGTTTGGCTGCTGGTGATAAGATGCTGCTCTTTTATGTGACGCTGTCTGAAGTGCCAGAGAACGTTAATGCGGTTTGACAGGAAACAACTAGCATGAGCCCTGTGTGTCTCTGTGCATGTGAGTTTCAGGGGTGTGTGTTTATATGTACTCTCAGTGTGTATACCCTGCACTGTATCTTTCAAATAGCTTGTCGACTTCAGCTGCAGTGTGATCAGAGGAATTGTTGGGATAGTTTTTGAATATAAACTTAGGAGTAGTTTGACATTTTGGGAAATGAGAAAATTTATTTTCTTACTGAATGTTTGATGAGAAGGTTAATAGCACTCTCATCTCCCTGCTGAGCTTTATATGAAGCTACCGCCAGGAGACAGCTAGCTTAGCTTAGCATAAAGACAGGAAATAGGTATACAACTAGGTTCGCTCTGTCCAAAGGCACCAAAATCTGTCTACACACACCTCTAAAGCTCACTAATTTGTATGATACATCTTGTTTGTTTTAAAAAATTTGTCTAAATCAACACATTTTTACATGCCTTTGAACAGAACCAGGCAAGCTTTCTCCCCCTGTATCCTATCTTTGTGCTAAGCTAAGCTAATGGCTACTGGCTGGCAAGATAGACTTAAAGCCAGTTCTTTTACTCAATGGTTTCCAACTGGTCCAGCTACGGGGTCCAGATTTCTTCTTAGTCATCAGTTCAAGGTCCACACAGTTTAATGTATTTGGCGTTATACTTGCATTTGGCCATGTCATCAAACTAATTTGCTTTCTCTGTCAACTAGCTGTCCATTTGTCACTTACTCTACAGCAGGAAACAGCACTTCAAAATGAGGGTTCTGTGCTGGAAACTCACTTTACTTCAAAATAAAGCATGGTTTTTAAAAACTTGATACAGTGGCAAGTCACTAGTGGATCATTTAGATTGGACCTCCAACCCACTTTGCTGCGATCCACCAGCTGGGAACCACTGATTTAACTTAACTTAAGTTTAACAAACAAACAAGAAACTTGTAACAACTAGACCATGTTCACTACCACATTATACCCACATTAATTATCAACAACCTGTCAGGATTGCACCTGGTTTTTTTCCTTTCCCTCTTCCCTTCCCCCCTCCTTTCTGTGTGAGTGTGAGCAGGTGAGGCAGGCTGCAGCAGTCATCTCCACACCTGCAATCATTCAGCAATCCACCTGGAGTATTTGAGACCGGCTCTTCTCTGCAGTCGTCGCCAGTTCGTTGTCAACCTTTGTATGGTAAAGCTCTTGGCACCTGTCTTGCGCATGTTTGTTTGTGGCCGTTTACCTCGCTCCTAACTCTGATCTCCTTGGTTTCCAGTTTGCATCTCCGGAACTTCAGCTGCTGACCTGCCTCATCTGCTGCTGTCTGTGCCCGCTGCAGTCCAGCCTCAAGCTGCATCCTCCTCAGCCTGCTCTGCTCCACTGCCTGCTCCACTCCTCTGACACCCAATCCTGGATTTCCCCAATCCTGGATTTCCCCCACCCTGCCTCAGTCCAGCTCCGTCCTCTCCCTGGTCCTCCCTATCTGTGGTACCAGCCAGTGAGTGCTACCTGTCCATGTGGTCCAACAGCAGTGTTGCTGCCTTGCAGGCAGAAGACCCTGGTTCAAAACCCCCTCTGGACTACTAGTATAATTCTCTCAGTGGAGCAAATAAACCCTTTTGAACTGAGCTCTGTGGTTGTCTTCATTATTGAGTCCACCTGTCGTGCTTTAATTTAACACAACTGTTACTTGATTAGAGCAGAACCCATCACGGAGGTTCCATTATGTTGTGTTCTTTCCAAGTCTAGGGCTAGGCAAGATTCCTTCCTAGTATTTGTTGAACACACACTGGAACAGGCTATTGAGTGCCCAGGTGTGCGTCATTGAAAAGACCCGCCTTCGATTCCGGCAAATCATGCACAAAGAACTGTGGGTACTGCATGCCCACTGAGGATACACATATGCATCCTTGAAAATTCTCTAAAGGAAGGACTGTGAAAGGATCCTTTACATTGGAACAATCCTGTGGCGTGATTTGATGACATAGCCTCTCTGAAATTCAGCCATTTAAGGATCCTTTCTTGAGTTTGAGAAGCACCAACTGCCATGACGGGTGCCTCTGTGTGTTGGTGTGTCACGTTGAGATCCACTGACAAAGCAGCTGTCATTATGTTTGCTTTACATGCAGAAGGTCCTGGGTTCAATCACCAGCGTAAATTTCTGTACCACCCGGTTAAAAAATCAAATCTGATCAAAACATAGTTGTGGCCAAAATACTTTAACATCAACTCAGCCAAAATATACATACACAATTTTAAGACAAGTAGTAGTGGTCATTGTGCTTGAAATTTCAAATCAATTGTGGAGTCATCAAAATGTTTTCTGGTCAATGAACGAAGAAAACCCTGGTTTTAAACCTTGAGGGAAATAAATAGTGAAACTGAAGTTTTTACCAAAACAAACCCTGACCCAAAATCTCAAAGCAGGTTTAACAGAAATAAACACAAAACTGTAAGTGTTGTGATTTAGATATGTGCACACAGTGCTGTAGCGTTGATACTTGACATCAATCAATCAATCAAACTTTATTCATATAGCACTTTTCATACACAGAGAATGCAACACAAAGGTTTCATAGTACAGAGGTTATCATGGGTGCTTTACATACAGAGAGACCTATGTTCAGTCCCCAGTTGAACCAGAAATGTGTCTCATTGCCTGAAGTCAATTCTAAAATCAGATAAAGCTTTGTACCGTGAACAAAGGTAAATGCACACCACAGAACATACTTTTTGTACTGGGTACAGAAGGCAGAGCAGGTCATCCGTGAACTGTCCTTCAACCCAAAATTGGTCGTAATGGTCAGACCAGCAACTTGTGGTGTGCCTGAGAGGGTAAAGGAGACAAAATGCAAAGCATTTTGGATAAAGGCATTGTAAGAATGCAGTCTACGTCCTACGTACGTTCCTGTTGACAGTGATTTCCAAAAATGTTCCTGTTGCATTGAATTAAGCTTGAACTTGACAACTACTAATAGTATATAACAAAAAGTAGGGATGCACAATATTGGAGTTTTGCCAATATCCGATAAGCTGATATCAGAAAAAGCATGTTTGGTGATTCTGATTAATTTTGAAGCCAATATCGGCCGATACCGATGATGTGCCTGTATTATTGTGCATCCCTAACAAAATGTCTGATTTACAAACTGGATGTGTGGAGTCTGAAAGACATGGATGATTACTGGGCAGGAAAGACGCTGTTGAGTTGCATTATTGGAAATGTAGGATTCAGTGTTTTCAGAGTTTTGGCTGCTGTTGCTTCGTTTTTACTGCTCTTTTTTAAAAGCTGTCTCTTAAGAGTCCCCTAACTTTATGAAAGTGAAATATTAATTTCTTGAAATGGCCTTTAAAGGAGGAAATAGGTAGATATGACTACACAGGACTGTATTTATAATGTAGAAATGTATTGGTGGTGATATTTAATGTTACACTTGTGTAACATTCACATTCAAAACTAAATCCTTGTTAAAGTTTTATTTAACAGTTGCATTCTGTGTTATATCTGCCGTTTTACAGCAGGTAAAATGGAGATAAGTTATGTAGGAGTGGGTAAAAATATACTGGAAGTATGAATCATGTATCCTCTAATGTTAGATATTTTTCTTCTTTCTTTCTCTAGTGGTTTTCTTTAAGCCATCCTTCCTGTGTTGCCTCTCAGAAGAAGCTTCTGTCATCCTCAACAGCAGCCGCCGCAGCAGCAGCATCAGTGTGACTCACTTCCTCTTGTCATTTAAAAACAAGTCACCAAAAGTTCAGTCACATCTCTCTGTCTAATCCTTAAATCTCATTTTATCTCCACCATCTTAAATCCTCAGTTCATTTGATGCTGCAAGCGACTGAAGGCAGTGAGAGGAAGGGTGGCTTCTTTTCCTTTTTGTTTTGAGCTCCCTGATGAGCGGCGATGAAATGACTTTGGCGGCTGCTGCTAATGCGCTATAATTGGTACGAGGAGCGGCTTGCTCTGAACAATTATAAGATGCACGAGCTGTAATCTCTGCTGAGACTCTGAGGGAGACAGATTCTCTCCGTCTTTGGTGTCAGCCTGCTGAGTTGTATGTCTTTCAAAGCTTTAAAACAGTTTGCAGACACAGTGAAGCAGCAGAGAATGTAGTTTTTTGACAGCGCAGGTTGTACCTGCTGCAGCCTGGAGGACTAAACTTCAGTCTTTCTGTTGTCAGTCTGCAGGCTGACAGTTTGTCTTTCTAACAACTAACACCTGACACAGCCTCAGATTCACTTTACAGGCTTTCTGCTGGTCCTGAAATGTCTCAAACTCAAATTGACAAAGATCACCTTAAGAGGTCCCTGTGGAGTTTTTGTGTAAACAAACAGTTACATTCACATTCAGTGTTTCTCACAAAAACACAGGGTGAATGCATTTCCTTTCTCATGAAACAACTTTTTGAATATTTTGAAACTTGCATTGTTAACCTCATTTTTTCTTGTGAGCAGACTTTGTCAGTGCAATGCTAGATGGAGTGACACCCTTGGTGAGGTGACTGCCAAGTAGCAGGAAGCAGACCACTGATTGAGACCAACCAAAGTGGATATTTTTAGCAACAGGTCAGAACCCTTTTTAGCAGTGCTTTTAGCGACAAAGTTGTGTATTCTAACCCAAAACAAGATGTTTTCCTGACTCCCACCAAGTGTTTTTTGTGCCTAAACCTAACCACACATTAACCAAAGTGTTGTTGAAACAAAATTTAAAACTGAAATGTTTACAAATGTAAAGTTTCAACATATTTGTTACATATGAAAAGTACAAATATAACATATCTGCGGTTTGCAGAAATGTACAATGCCAACATTTATTCTAGCCATTGGGTTACGAATCCATGTGACCAAGAGGACTTGGAGATCTAAACACTTACGGTATATAAAAGCAAATTTGCAACTTATTCTATGAAAATATGTTTTCCCTTTATCATTTTGGGTTACATGTCCAATTAATTGCCAAGCTAGAGTTCCATCTAGCGTTTGTGTGCCTCCGCAGATCAGTCAAGTTGCACATACAGTTTACATCCATCCGTCTGTGAAAACATGGATGCTTCACACACATCAATTCAGAATTTGACCAAATGTCTCACCTTCTGTTCCTGAGATATGATGATGAGTAATGGCCAGAAAAATGTGTTTGCAGAACATTATAATATCACAATGAAGTTGACCTTTTTGATATAAAATGTCCCCACTTAATCATTTGAGCCTGTCAGACATTCATGTAATAATTAATGTTTGAAGCCTTGAGTTATGGCCAAAAGCATGTGTTCTCACCACCAAATCGACCACCAAATTCTAATTAATTCATTCTTGAGTCCAAGTGTATGTTTGTGCCAAATTTGAGAAAAATCCCTCAAGGTGTGTTTGAGATACTGCGTTTACGAGAATGAAATGGACACCAGGTCACAGTGACCTTGACCTTTGACCACCAAAATCTAATCAATTATCGTTGCATCCAAGTGGTCATTTGTGCCAAATTTAAAGAAATTCCCTTTAAGGCATTTTTGAGATATTGCATTCACAAGAATGGGACCGACGGCCCTATGGACATACAGACACATGGACGGACAGACGGAAAACCAGAAAAAACCTAATGCCTCTGGGCACGGCTATCGGCGGCACGGTGAGGTCTGGATACCAGAGGTGTGGATATGAGTCGCATGACTTGGACTCGAGTCAGGCTCGACTCACAAATTTGAAGACCTAAGACTTGACAAAATCAAAAAAGACTTGCAACACAAATTGAACGCTAACACCAATGACTTGTGACTTCACTTGGACTTGAGCTTCTTGACTTGAAAATACATGATATCCTCCACCAAGCCCAAAGATTAAAAAGTATGTTATTGTGTGAAGAGCTCATTTTAACTTGTTTAGTACTTGAAACTCAAAGTTTAGGGCTTGGGACTCAGGATTTGGCTTTTTTGACTTGGGGCCTGACTTGAGACTTGAATAAAATAGACTTGAGACAAACTTGAGACCTGCAAAACAATGGCTTGCTCCCACCTGTGCTGAATACTTAATGAAGCCACTGTACAGTACACATGCTCCGTCCATCTAAACACAGCATCAGCTACTGTTCTGCTATTTAAGATCATGATGACACATACTGCCTTCTGAAGAGATTTCCTAAAAAGATCTGTTCTCTCTTCAGGTTGTCCTTTCACTCCAGAGTAGAGTGTTGAGTGTTGTTTCAGTTGATCTCTGTGATTTGAGTGCAGATCATTGAAGAGTGCTAGCTGTGAGCTGTGTGTGTTCTTCACTTGTGAATGATGGCAGAGAGTCGAGGCACTCTGTGGTTGGAGGGAAGCCTCTGAAGTTATTTGAAACAAACAGAACAAAAATAAATCAAAGGGTTTTTGAAATCAAAATAGAAAAAAAAATAGTGCAGGGGGAGTTGTGACAATGTCACATCGGAATAAAACAACAACAAAAAAAAAAACAAAAAAACTTTTGACTCTTGATTGACTCTTTTCCTCTAGAAATGTCTTCTTGTCAAGGTGAACAGCACTGTTTTCTCAACAGTTGCAGGGAGGTTATGCTGTTGCCATGTACAACACTGAAATATAATAGAGAAGTGCCTATGTCCACCGTATAACACAACATTTACTATTTTTGGTGTGTTGCCTAGGTGAGCAGATTTCATTGAAATTAAATCTGGTATCCACTCATGTTTTAAATGGCTGCAGTTCAGTCATGTTTTTGGGAGGGAACATTCAAAAGACAAAAGTGATTCTTAACAGACGCCAGCTGCAGCTGTTTCAAACACAGCTTATCATGTTCAGATTCAACACATCTACAGTAGAGTCTGGGCAGTTTTTGCAAGTAACTGAGAGACATAACAAAAGTAGACAGGTGACTAAAAAATACATGAGCAGGGAGTGTTTGTGTGTGTTGAGAGAAGTAGTAGGTGGGAAAAGAACCAAAGACAGTGTTTGTAATAAAGCTGTTCCTACTGATGAGCTCACTATAGTAGAATTAAGTTGCATTACTTGTGCACAGCTGGAGATGGTTGTTCGAACTGTTTTTCGCTCTCAGAGAGCTCTTCCTTCAGTATCTTCGAGGCTCAGCTCGTTGTGAGCAAATGTTTCTCCCCTCCATCCATCAGAGCCCTGAGGGATCCAATCACCATGTCGTCTGCTTCTTGTTGTTAATGCCTCCTCTCACCGCCACGACATCCAGGCTGGTCAAACCCTACAGGGAAGCAGCTTCTGCCTCCCTCATGTGTGTCCTTACGTTGCTGCTTTCTGCTCAGCTCAACCGATGAATTATGGAGGAGAGCAGGAAGACAGAAAGGCCCCGGTTCTGAGTGCATGCTCAATGTTTGATTAGATTTAGAATGGAGCTGAGACACATATCAAGAGGATCCTTTGAGGAAATACAACAGAAGACTAAGAGTCTGCAGCTGAGCTAACAGTAACATACTGTCTTTGGGCAGAGCATGCTAACATTGTTACAGTACCAAATGCTAACATGCTGATGTTTGGCAGATATACTGTTTACCATGATAACCATCTTAGTTTAGCACACAAAGTACAGCTAAGCTGATGGGAATGTCTTTAAAGGGCCAGTGTGTAATATTTGGCATGGTTTATTCTCAATCTGAATCTGAATCTGAATATTCTACCCATTAACATGTTTATACAAGTGTATGATCGCTATAAAATAAAATTCGTTTGGTTTTCGTAGCCTTATAATTATGCTTTTATATATATATATATATATATATATATATATATATGTATATAGCAAGGGCCTTGCTTTAGAGAGATCGCCATCTTGCGCCGCCATGTATGTACGGCAGACCGAGTGGACAATCCAGCCAGCCAGAGAGCGCGTTTCGCGTGTATAAATGAACCAACGAAGACAGCGGAAGGAAGGAAGAAGGAGGAGGAAACAGCAGAGAGTGTTAGTAGTTCGTCGATAGAGAGTAGTGAAAAGTTTTTTTAGTTATAAAGTTTGTGAATGGACCACACTTACCACGCAACAGGAGAGAATGAACCCGAACCGTCATCTGCGAGGAAAAGAAGACGCAACTTCACTCCTTGTGATGCACTCTCTGCGGCGCTTTTCCTCCTGGTGATATATCTCCTCAACGATGGTAGCAGTAGCACCGAATCCCATTCTGTGCATTCAGCCTCTCCTCTCACCCGCTCAGCATCAAACACATGGAGTTCCTCATCTGTATGCTCCGGCTCAAACAGGTATGGCTCTGGGTCTGTGTCCGCTACAAGAAACTCTTCAAAATCGCGTTCAAAGTCGTCCATTGCAGTTACTATAGTCCGGAGATATTGCTAGGCTAAATAAACAGCAGAGCACTGTTTCCCGGCTACCCTGTCAGTCAGTGTGCAGGCTGGAGATTGGTGGAGCAGAGAGGGGAGGGGGGTCCCCACTTAGTATGGCAAACGAGTATGTGTGCAAAGTTAGAAGTGTGTCTGTTACGCCAGAAGAGTCAGAGTTTGGGATGGAGTGGTGTGTTACCGGAGTTTCTGGAGTGCTCAAATAAACGGGCCTTTTTCCCGAACGCTCCTCTGGTCTCCTGCTCGTGAGGGATTCATTACAATATTGTAACATGGCTTAGATTTCTAAATAAACATTCACCTCGTTGCTAGATAGACCTACTCCTGAAAAACTCATGCGCAAGGCTTTTTGTCCCTACGAGGCCACCGTCATTTACCCGACGGGAGGGGTGAGCGAGTGAGCCCTGCAATCTAGAATTTGACCACTGATGTCACTGTTCCCAACGGTTTTCAACCCATTTTACACACTGACCCTTTAATTCTGCAGGTATTTGGTCATAAACCAAAGTATTGGACACCATTTTTGGACTGCTGGTGTCAGTAGAGGAAAAGTCAGAGGATCATCCTGTGGAAACCAAGAATGCCTGAACCAAATTTCATGACGATCCATCGATAAGTTGTGGAAATTTTAGTCTGGAACAAAGTGATGGACAGACATGCCATCCCAAGAGGCACGCTGCTGGCAAGGCTAAAAACATTCTTAGGTAATATAAAGAGTGATGAGTGGCTCAGAAACTCACATCCATAGACAGGTTTAGTGTCATTTTGAACCGCAGCATCTGCAGATTAATTCCATACCAATATGTTATGATCCACTAAGTTAGGCATGATTCCAGATGAATAAATCCTAATATTTCCACCATGCGCAGCTGCACCGTGTACTGGCTGGTATGGTTGCAACCTGGTTTTGCTTTTTTCGTCACACAGTGTCATACCACCCCAGGTGTGTTTCAGAAGCGAGCGTTTTGCCTGCCTGATTTGTAGACACAGATTTTGTTGATTTGGTCTGTTTTAGCAAGTAAGAAAGTAGGCAATTAAATGTTTTTTTGTCTGTTTCTTTTGTTTATTGTTATTTCCTGCTTTGTTATGCTGTAGCCAACATACAAGGTTAAAAGTTTAAGTCTGGTTATGAATTACATGGATTAAAGATTTGCAGCTGTGTTTTAGTTCCTAAGAATACAGCCATCCTTGTATTAACGTTTGATCTATATTTCACATACAGTGCCTGTTAGCAGGAAACCTCAGTCTGCTCTGTGCAACACGCCATGGCTCTGTCAAAATTAGAAGAGGTGTATATACCTTGGACATTTATGAAATGCACTACGCTGCATCCCCTGGAATTAAAACTATTGTTTGGAGTGACTGTGATCAGCCTGGGTGGCTGCTTGGTCACTTGGCGGAGATCTGCACTCTGCTGAGTGTACTTTTCTAGTTTTGTAGGGGTTTTTTGGCACAAATGTCCAATTTGACTAAAGGATGAATTGATTAGATTTTGGGAGTCATAAGTCAATTCTGGTGAACGTGAAATCTCAAGATCACCTTGAGAGAATTTCTTCAAAGTTGGCACAAACATCCACTTTGAGTCAAGCGTGAACTGATTACAAGTTGGTGGTCAAAGATCAAAGGTCAAGGTCACTGTGACCTCATCTGTGGCATTCTTGTGAGTGCAATATCTCAAGAACACCTGGAGGGAATTTCTTCAAATTTGGCACAAACATCTAGAACACTGTGACCTTGCATCAGTCTCATGTTGTGCAAGTGATATCTCAAGAAGGCCTTGCAGGAATTTCCTCAAGTTTGGCACAAATGTCCCCTTGGAGTCAAGAATAAACTGATTAGAATTTGGTGGTCGAAGGTCAAAGGTCAAGGTTACTGTGGCCTCATAAATCATGTTTTTGACCATAATTCAGGAACTGGTATGCTAATTTTGACAACATTTCACACAAATGTCTAATAGGATAAAATAATGAAGTGATGACATTTTATATCCAAATGGTCAAAGGTCAGCTTCACTGCGATGTTCTGCAAAACACCTTTCTGGCCATTTACCGTCATATCTCAGGAACAGAAGGGGAGAAATTTGGTCAGATACTGAATTGGTGACTCTAATCTTGGGTGTCCACCTTGAAACTGTCTTGATTGTATAGCTCTGTGCTGTCGGGGGGGAAGATGTGTGTGAAGCATTCATGTTTTCACAGACATGAGCATAAACTGTAACCACAACTTGACTGGTTTGTGGAGGCATACAACTGCAAAGTGGGAATTCTATTTGGTTTTTGTTATTTTTAATTCAAGTACTGACCATGGCAATCAGCTTTTCCTCCATTTAGTTTTGTTTCTGAGAGTGATTGGTTATTTCCAGGTTGTCAGTCCTGTGCGTCAGAGGACATTTGCATAAGGCTGAACCTTAAAGAGTCTTGAGTGTTAGTGGGCAGTGGCATGTTTATACAGCCTCTGTCAGCGGTGAATGACGTCCTGTCTTGTCTTCAGTGTTGGAGTCTATAGGTGTGAGTGTGGTGTTAGATTTTTTGTATTAAGAGAATGTTTGTTTTTCCCCACCTCGATTTATGTTTTCATCTTTTCTTACCGACAGATACATATTTTTTACCTATTTTAAGTGTCCAGGTTTATTCAGAATAAACACAAGAAAAAAGAAACTGGGTAGTTTGTATGAACAGTCATAAAAGAAAATATTCTCACTTTAGCCCCCAAATGAAAAGTTGTCCACCAAAAGTTACACAAAAATGATCATATGTATATAAAAATGATTCTCCTTTTAAATATGATGAAATTTCACATCTGGGATGTCATTGTTCATGCCCAACAAATGTTGCTACATTTAGTTTGTTTTCCAATGTGACACTGTCTAGTGGAAGATAACATTTTAATAAGCTGGTTGGTCCTTTGTTGTCATCTGTAACCAGACTGTTAGTGCCCCACATAGTAAATCCCCGGCCGTCAGTCGTCTTCTCTCCTCAGTGAAGCTGTGAATATTTCAGCAGTGAGCTGCAGGTTCTGGGTCAGTGTGTCAGTGTGTGATCTGCTGTGACAGACTGCAGAAACTGAAAGAGGGGCAGGGGGGAGAAAGCCTCATCACACTGAAGAGGAGGAGGGGCAGTTCACTAAGTAAATCACTAACTGCTGATCACAGAGCAGCTTGAATGGTGATATTACAGATAGATACTATTACACATCAGTAATACAGGAGTCTAGGTCATCATTGTGACACTGATAAAACCCCAAACATGTTACATCCTTCTCCATTTTGGACAGATATTTCAACTTGAGATCTGACCGGTCAGTCACAACCGTTCATCTAATGTGGGGCATGCTTGAGACAATGATTTTGAAGAGAAGCCTTGTTGAGGCATTTTTGAAGATCAACAAGTGGATCAAAAATAGTTGGAGCTTTTCCTATTGTTTCAAATAGGAAATAATAGAAACGTTGTGGATAGTACCAATGGAGCCATTCTGTACCGTCCCCATTTTTGGTCACCCCTCTGTTGGGGTACCCAGCACAAAGATCTGGTACTAAAAGGTGGAGCTCAAAATACTGCAGTCTGTTGATTGGTCAATAGTAGACGGTCACTCTGCTCAGGGCTGAGCTGTGGCTGGTTTTGAAGCTTATGTAACCACTGTTCATACAGTGGAGAGTTTTACATTAGTAAACTGTAACTATAAAGTAATAACTAAACTATAAACTTAACTAAAAATGATGTTTTGTCGCTTCTCGCAGCAGCTGGAGTCTGAGAAAAAAGTGTGACTTTTTTTTGTGAACTCAAAGAAACATCGCAGAGCGTTGTTCCTGTGGACTCCATCAACACTAAACCCCTGAGCTTGCCTGAGAAGGACTAAATGCAAAAACACACTGGTAAATACCCCATTGACAGTGACTCGACAATAAATTAGGTGCAGACTTTCCTCTGTGTCACTTGTAAAGAACCAGGGAATACAGTGAGTGCTGGACAGAGCAGTGAGTGACAACAACCCCACCTAAATTCAAGAGTTCTGCTTGTGGTGGAAATGCTACACAGACGTAGTGTCTAGGTACTATGTCTGAAAGGTTTTGGTTCCAAAGGTACTATACCGAAAGTGTTTTGATGGAAACGGGGCTGAAGAGGCACACAGCAACAGCGCAGAGATGCACAATGTCTGCAAAGAAACTCATAATTACCTTTGAAGAGATGCACAATGACTATGAAAAACTCAAAACAGACACCAAGAGATGCACAACATCCACAGAGAGTCCCACAACAGCCTCAAAGAGGCTCTCTTTGCAGTCGTTGTGCATCTCTTTAAAGGAGAAGTCTGGTATTTTGCACTTTGAGCCCCATTTCTGGGTTGTTTATGATGAAATAGAGTGGCTAAGACCAAAATAGTGACGATTGCTCATTTTCGGAGAATTTGGCTTTCCCCTGCCTGGCTTAACACTGCTGCCTATGGCCATGAGTGAATCTGTCCTAAAACCACCCTAAATGTTCGTTTTCAAAGCCATGAAACTCACCGAGTGGTCAGTGGTGTTTGTTGATGTTCTGATAAAATCGTAGCAAACTGTGGTTTTCATCCATGTTTTCGTTACTCATCTCAATTGTGGAACTATTTTTTTCAGCTGCCTCACACCCGTGTATAAACTTCCAACTGATTGTTTGTTTGACCCTGAAGCGTTATACACTCCAGCCCACTTGATGGCGATAATGCTCTTTTATGTGTGTGTCGCCAGTTGGCAGGAAACCATTGCAATATAATGGGACACAGAAAAGAAGCAAAAGAAGAAGGTTGACGTGTTCAAAGGCATTGTACTGCGAAGGCTGTTACAAGCGAGTAATGCATTGTGCAATTGTTAAAACTTATTACAAAACTTTTTCATTCGTTCTCGTTCATCCTCCAGGATCACACACAGCACTGTCAAGCCGGCACTTTCACTGAGCTTAAAGACTACAATGACTTCAACCTTGTCGTAAACAACCCCCTTTCCGTTTCCGGTGGCGGATTACTACCAACGGACAATAAGGCTTGGATTACACAAAATGTCAAATAAATCATTACGGAAACCACAGTTTGCTGTGATTTTTATGTCAGAACATCAAGGAACACCACTGACCACTCGATGAGTTTCATGGCTTTGAAAATGAACGTGTAGGGTGGTTTTAGGACAGATTCACACATGGCCATAGGCAGCAGTGTTAAGCCAGGCAGGGGAAAGCCAAATTCTCTGAAAATGAGCAATCGTCACTATTTTGGTCTTAGCCACTCTTTTTCACCATAAACAACCAAGAAATGGGGCTCAAAGTGCAAAATACCAGACTTCTCCTTTAAAGAGATGCACAACGACTGCAAAGAGATGCACAAAGACAGTGAAGAGACACCCAATGACCGCAACTTCAGAGATGTGCAATGACCAAGAAAAATATAATTGTCAAGAGATGCACAACAACAGTGAAAGGCTGCTCAGCGACCACAAAGAGATGTGCAACAACTGTGAGAAGATGCAAAATGTCTCCCTGGTTTTATTATTATTATTATTATTTTTATTTTATTTTATTTTTTTTTCTGAGGCACACAACAAAGATGAAGAAACACACAGTGGCGTTACAGAGATGCAAAGTGGCCTCAAAGAGACACGTAGTGACTGTGAGGAGATACACCATGACCACAAAGAGGCGTTCAACAACTGCAAAGAGATGCGAAATGACTCCTCAGTTTCATTATTTCCAATTTTTAACAGAGAATCACAAATACTTATCAAAGCATCAGTGACAGTAGACATGATTCTTCTTCCCTGCTTTTGGTGATTCACACTCACTTCCTGAGAGCCACAGTTCTAGGTTTCTGTATTTCTTGGAGCTGGAGCAGCTTCTCCTCCTCCTGCAGCCTGGAGTTGAAAAGGGCAGAGCTAATGAATATTCTAATCTGGCCTAGATTCCATGATAAAGCCTTGTAGGTGCTTGATGACAATGCCCATTACCATGTCTTTGAAATATGAAATGTGTTGGAGGGGGATGTGTGTGTTTGTGTGGAGGCAGGATTAATTTTTGGAGGCAGTCAAAGGTCGCTGCAGATAAACAACGTCGCCCGCTGAACTTGGAAACAGAAAGCGGGTGTTTTTCTGCTGATGAAGGTTTTTGCAGCCACATTAAATCAAGTTGTTTTCCAGGTCAGCATTTGATGATCAATGAAATCAACTGGATCGTTTATTTTTACCTTTTTTTTCTCTTCTTTTCCTGAAGCGTAAGTGGTTGCGTACACCTCACTCAGGTTTTCTCAGTAATACCGCAGTGTACTAGGTGTTTGCCCCGAGTCATCTGACAGGACGCAGATCAGATCAGGAGGGTGTAAAGCTTTAGGGGCGAGTTATCTGACACTATCAGGAACAGAGTCGGGTTTAGGTTTAGTCAGGTTCTCAGCTGAATTTCATGTTTAGTGCTTGCTAGCCAATATTAGCATCCTAACACACTAAACTAAGATGGTTAACATGGTAAACCATGTTGTCTTTGTTACCTTGCAGACGTTAGCATTGCAGGTATGATCTGCTCTGTGGCTTTGAATGTGATGCTACGTTACCACTGTAGATAAACCCTCAAGTAATGTTTCTCATAACAGCAAGAGACTGGCTTGTATTCTGTTTCTGCTCCATTTTTTTCTCCCAGAATGACCTGGAAACAAAAACATGCCAACAGGCATGAATCACCTTCTGCGGCCCCTAGGGGACATTCATCATGTTCCCATGTGCAAACAGGCTACTCCAATCTATCAAGGTCACCTTTCCTTCTTTCGGTTTTAATAAACTATTTAGATTGTTCCTCTGTATATTAAACTATTTCCTTGACAGTTTGAGGACAACATGCTGTCAGTCACAACCACAAAGATATTTATTTTCTACTTCAACATGATATTGTCCTTTTTGTCCCTCAGGACTCAGCTGGAGGTAAACTGACAATTTAAAAGTGATTCCTCAGAGCTGGGAGAACAGCAGCAGTTTTTCTTCCTGGTGTTGAGAACCATTAAACATGATCTAAGCCAACAGAGGAAATAAAGAAATGATTCTTTGCTCTTAAACATTTTAGCTCAGATTAAACTAGAACCTAAAGAAATTAGAGAGATTGTTTTTCATCATTAAAAGTATGAATTCAAACTGTAACACAAGGTGCCCTCTGTTTGTCTTCCAGTTTCTCTTCACCTCTGTACCTCCCTGTTAAGCTGCTTCAGTTCATTAGTGACAGTGTGATTTCAATCAGGAGAGACTTGTTCTGAGAGAAAATAATATTTATTTAAGTGTACACATAAGTATGAGAAATGTGAAAAGTCTTTGCCAATTAGACCCCATTGTGATATTCCATGAGGGTGGTAAAGACATAGTAGATTAGAGAACCGCCCCTATGGAGTCTAGATGCTGGTGGTTGTACTGGTGGTAATGAGATGAGATGAAGAGGGAGCTGGGGATCTGGTTGTGAAGAAGAACTGGCTTTTGATGAACTTGTCCTGGGCACTGGATAAGGTGACTGGAGGTGAATGGGGTATAGGAGGGCGCAACAATTCCACCTAAAATGACAGCTGACAGGAGCAGAGAGGAGAACAGATTTAAAGTTTGGCAGTAGCAACAAATGGCTGAAGGAGATTGTGGCAAAGTTTGACTGGCTAACTAGGAGAGGGAACACCTATAGTCAGCTGATTGGAGGAAGTGGTGGGAGTAGGACAGAAAGAGAATTATGAATGAATATAGCATAAAGAAAGTCTTCCCGATTAAACTTATGCTGAGCTTCATAGAGTCGACATTAACAGGTTTGAATATGGAAGCTCATCAGCAAATAATCTGAGCTTTAACCAAACAAAAAGTGAAAATGCAGAAGGACAGATTTATGAGGACAGAGTCATGAGAAAATCTGTGTTTGTGTCCAAAAAGAGGAATGGTGTCTCTTGATTTGAGCGAACAGCAGCATCCTTTTCTTGTTTATCTTCAAAGTTGCTCTTTTTTCATATTAAATATAAAGGCAACTTAGAGAAGGTTGTTGTTTTTGACGTGTCCACAAGTGACCATCAGTGGAGGCTCTGTCATAATTGCAAATTGTCTGAACAAAAAAAAAATGATATTCAACAGCGGTTAGCACTGTCACCCCACAGCAAGAGGGTTTTGGGTTCAAAACCACCAGCTGGCTGAGGCCCAGCCGCGTGGAGTTTGCATGTTCTCCCCGTGTCAGTGTGGGCTTTCTCTGGGTACTCCAGCTTCCTGCCACAGTCCAAAGACACGCAGGTTAGGCTTTATGCTTCACTTCTCTGTAGAGCTTGGGTACAAGATGTGTTGATGACAAAAACCTCGGGATGGAGTCACATACCTGGGTTCCAGTGGTTTGAACATGTAACAAAAGACTTCATTTTCAACAACACTGTATGGACGCAGATCTTTGCACATGAAGTAGCTGATGGACTGTGTTATTTTCTTAGCTCTCTCAGAGTTGGATGGTAGTTTTGTCAAGCTAAGTGTGTCCAGTGTTGGTTGATTTTTCGGTGGAGCGAGTTTAGCGTTAGCTTGACCTCAGCACCTCTTTCTCTGAATGGTGGCGTGTGAGGTGAGCCCTAATCTTTGCAGTATTCCCAGAGTATTTATTCTCATATGATACTGCTTGCAAATCGCATGTGTCATATCCAAGTACTCCTTTAATTCCATGTGCATCCTGTATTGATTGCCCCCCTTTAGAATCTACAAAATAAAACAGGAAACAGATTAAACATAAATTAATTACATGTAACAAGGAAGAGCACAAACAGAAAACTCCAAAACAAAGTCCACAAGATAACAGAATATCAACAAAAACCCATGACATCTGTGATAGACAGTGATTAAATTATTTATGTGTCACGTGTCACAGCAGTCCTTTTGAATATGAGGTCCAGAACTTTGCTGGTCTGTTATTATTAAAGTAATATAACGCGTTACCAGCAGGATTTCAGGAAATATTATTACATTTACAGTGTCATGTAACACATTCACACCCGAAATAAACTGTTTATTGTCTTCATTTTCATTCACCCACACCCCTCTACATCTGCCAGTGCACCAACAGAAGAAACGTCATCCGAAGGTTGTGTGCTGTGTTGTGATGTCATTAATTACACGCTACCTTATAGACGGGTGCCGGTGATCGTGTGTGTTATCATGTCCAGTGTGTTTCCATTCATATAGCCTACATACACATATCATATTCTGCTAATAATAAGTAACTTATTACTCTACACAGAGAGTAATTTGTAAATGTAACTTATTACTTTTAAGTGAAGATAACTACTGATATGTAATGTATTACATTTTGAGAGTAACATGGTCAACACTGGTGGTGTTAGGTTAAGTGAGCGTCACGTGATGGTGAAGAGCCCACAAACTGATACTACCTGGAACTTTAAGTGTGAATATTGGGACAGACCTGTCAGATTTTCTATCACAACATTTAGCTTGTCTGTTGTAGCTGTATGTCAATCAAATCCAATCAAAGATCAGCTGTGAGGGCAGCATCTCCACTCTGTAAACGTCATTGTGTTTCTATAGTTCCAACAGCTTCAATAAATTCAGGAATCACAAACTTTCATTCATATCAGATCACCTTCCTAGTAATGAATCGGGACTTCCAGTATTTGCACCAAGAAGCTCCAGAAAAAAAGATGTGTCAGATTTAGAAGACTACGGTTTTAATCATATTTCATCAACATTTTATATCTTGTGCTGCTGTGTGTGTCTTTGTGTGTTTGAATATGTTTACTGAGCATCTTTGGCACAATACTTTTGTTTAGATGAATTCAGTTCTATCTTATCACATTTCTAGGTTGTAGCGTGAGTGTGCAATGAGCAGCTGTGTCATGTAGTATCAGACCAGGCTATGCATCAGCTGACACTTGAAAAAAGAAGAAACTTGGTCACTGGAAATAAATGGATGTATAAGCACTAACATCCTTCAGTTTCTCCAGAGCTCCTCAGAGTCAGACAAAAAGCGGGATTTATGCTTATAAAATCCAATGGAGAGATTAAAGGCTGCATAAGAAATTTAGATACAACAAATATCATTAGAGTCTTTATAAAGTTTTGTTGGCCTCAGGTGACTGAAATCTCAGGTGACTGGAAGGACTGAACAAGGAGACGCAGCGCTGCATGTCTGCCTCCACAGGCTGTTTGACAGTGATGGAACATCCTGTCGTGTGTGTGCGTGTGTGTGTATGTTTGTGTATGTGTGTGATGGCAGACGACCAGATGGCTGATGGGAGGAGACTTGACAGGAGAGGTGAACTGTACCAGAGGGCAAGAGCTGAATGGAAAACACACATATTACATGATGTATGTACACAGGATTTGATTGCTTTAGAAAGATCTAATTAAAAAATCCATAATACAGATTTTTTTAAATTAATTAATTAATTTAAATGATTAAAAATGAAGTTGCAGCTGAAACGCTCCACAGGTATTCAAACTGGTATAAAAGGTGAGGATCACCATGATGCTCTCTCCTCCTGCTGTCTGACCCTGATCACACTGAGGAGTGTTTTTACACTGAGAGGCATCATGCTGTTGCAAACCAAGTCACTGAGCTGAATAAGACAAACATCATAAGCCCCTTTCAGACATGTTAAATTTGTTCTATGTAACATTGCTGGCATCATATTTATGTTAAAGTAATGGTTTTTTGTCACTCAGATGTTGGTGTATGTTACATAAATGTTCCATAACAGCTTTATTCTGACATGACCAATGTTTGAGGCAAGGCCAGTGCACCTTTCAACAACAAGGCAATTCAAAGCACTTAAGTTATAAAGGTCATAGATACACAGTTATATAGAAAGAAACAGAAAAAAATCCTTCAACCAATTTGAAAAATTCAAAATCACAGAATTTGGAGATACATAGTTTCCACTGGACAGCACCGAGCTTTATGTCTTTTGTGCTACATTTTTTCAGGCTGATCTGACAGCTTAAAATGGGCTCATTCACAGGGTTTCATGGTTTAATTTGTATTTTCTATCCGTATAAGACAGTAATACATTCATTTCATTGCTCTTAAAAGGGCAGAACACATTCAGTCTGTCACTTGTGCAGCTGTGGCCTTCATGTTAATCTGAACTCACACCAAACAGCAACCTCTGAGGCTGAAAAATTAAGCCAATGTAGATGTGCCAGAAACCCCTATGTTAAAATGTACAACAGAAATAAACATGTTTACAGCCTGGTACAAAAAATAGTTTTGGTCTCTCAAGCTAATTTTAACATTCAGGACAAATGTACAGGGGGTGAGTTTTTTTCATAACTTACCTGTTTACATTTTATTAAGGCTTAAATTTACACATATTTGAGGGCGAGGCCACTTGAGTGACAGGCTGTCTACCGCTTCCTCAGCTTCTTGGTCAGATCCACCCCTCAATCCTCCACAGCTCCAGCCTCTCGCCCAAATATGGTCAGTTATGGCTCCAAAAAATCAAGATGGCGACCGTCAAAATGCTGAACTCAAGGCTTCAAAATGGCAGTCAAAAAAACAAAACAATGGAGGACGTCATAGTAGCTATTTCCATTATTTACACAATCTGTGGTTCACACTTGAGGTATTAAAGCAGTTAAGGAATATTTCAGGTTCGTCCTCGCTATGTTGCTGTTGTGACTGTTAAAAGTGACTTGAGTCCAGACCTCTGCCAGCCGAGGCCAAACGTGCTCTGAGTGTTTAAACAATACCTTGAGAACAACGAGCAAAGGAACCTGATCAGGTGAGCCATGAAATACAGTCGGTAACTCATTTTTTAGATTATTCCAACACAACATATATACAGCACAAGGCTGCGGAGGTAACTGGGATGTCCGCTATTTTCCCCTCAAAGAATGACAGATCATTGGTCAGTTGGTTTTCTGTAACATTGTAATGAGCTTACATAGCCTAGCTACATACAAGAAGGATGCTGAATCAGTGCATTCAAATGAATATTTTATCTTTAATAATGTCAGTTTTCCTAAGATGTAATACATTGCAGTCATGGAGAAACTGACACCATATTTTGCAGAAAGTATTGAAACTTAAAAGTTCGATACATTTACATGTATCAAGTCAAAGGAACTGATGCTGTGAAAAAAATAGATCCACCCGTCACTAGAAGTTTATGCAGACATGAGATCAACATGTTGAATTCTCATCACAATTAAGCCGTATGTAACAAGCTGCTGAAAGGGGTTGTAAAAACTAAAAAACAAAATGCACTTCTTATTTGCCCTTCAGTATGCTCAGCATGTTCAAAGGCCAATCAAAATTTCCACCAATATGAATTTTTTGGAGATTTTTAACCATCTGTGTTTTTTAAAAAGGACAAATGTTCTGCATGTTTTTAATATGATGACCTGGTCGCCATGGTAAATGCTTCCACTTCTTTCCTGTTAGCACTGATGTGCAAGCACAGACTTGAAATGATTGTAATCACACACACACAGACACGCAAACACAGTCTGTGACCTTGTCCAGATGGGCCAAGCAAGCAGAGCGTCACTAGAGGAGCGAGTCACCGTGGCCCCAACAGATTTTGGCCCCAGGATCATCTCCGGCCCCCTGTGGCCTCCTGGAAAGCAGCCAGACAGCGAGCTGCGTCACTCTGCTGCTGCTGTGTCTTGACGTTTACCCCAAAATATCAGGCGCACATGCTGTCTGATGACACTGATGACTGTAACAGAAGATACTATGACTCACAATATGAAGCAGTTTAGTTTTTCTGTGTGCAGCTGAGGAGCAAAGCTGGTCCTCTTCATTGTTTCATCAACTTCTTGATGTGACAAAATTTTACCATTTCAAGCAGCCAGTGTGATCTGTCAAAGTAAGGGAGGGAGTTCATTTATGTTTACGACTTGTAGACAGTCATGTCATCGGACATGGTTGCATGTTGATAGGTACTCGAATCCTTAAAGGTATCGACTGAAATAACCCAGTGGAATGGAATGAAAACTTCTCCAAACAATTCCTACATTCGATCCTTTTGTACCAGGATCTAGAAAAAAAATTAACAATTTGTATGGTTTTGCTTGTGACCAATGGTGTCAGATGCTAAAAGATGCCCCGTGCGTCAGCACCAGACACAGAAGGGCACGACAAAGCATCAGTATTTGACAATCTGGGAATGAGAGCAGGTTGAGAGAGCACAAGGTATCACCGTGGCATGTACTCACAATAATGTGACAAACCCAACCTTCCACCTGATCTGAGCTAATAATGATTCATTTTCATTTGTTTCTGTGTTGCAGGTTTGTCAGCAGCTGTGAAGAAGACACACACATGTAAGTTCACTGTTTCTTACTCTCTTTTCACCAGCTGTCTGTTGAAAGGGGAACTAGGTATGACACCCAAGTCTGGTTAAACTATTCTGATTTGGAGGCAGCTGTGTTGTCTCTTCTGGCTCTTCTGGTTTATCTGCTAAGAAAGTGACTGTTACTGGTGGATTTGGGGATGAAAAAGGCATTTAAGATGCTGGTCGTGAGTCCAGGAGCTGGACTCATCTCTGACACAGGCCTGTTTATTTTATAGTAATCTGGTTTGGAAATCATCTGATTGTTTAAGAAATGAATGTGCTGAGGTTTGTCGTCTGTTTAGATGGTTGTCATAGATGGATGATGTCACCCGGGGAACTCCGCTCCATTATTCCAAAAGTTTGCACCTTAAGCTTTTCACTTGTGTGTCAAGGTGTAGATACGTATATCTGTCATTGGTTTTGACCGGACTATTTCCTCAGTAAGAAGTCATTCTAATAGAAATAGTTTAAGTCTTTGGATTTTCCCAAATAATTAAGACACCTTGCATCACAAAAGACATGATTCTGTCAAGGTCTTCAGATGTGATTTTTTTGATGCTTCAAGCCATACAAACAAAGTTCAATTCACTTCGATAGTACTGGGGTGAATAAAGCAAAACTGTGTGCGTGACTAGATATCACTAGAGGTTCAGTAATTTGAAATATTTCTTTTTGTAATTTGGTTGAACTGACTCTTTAGAGATCTGTAGAGGAAGGTGGTCTCAGCTGAACTGAAACCTATTCACCGGATGAGTTTTTAATGCAGCTCTTGCTCTCTATGGTGCACGGAAAGTTTATGTTTTCCTCATTAGAAGCAGTTTTTACTGTAGAACATGTGAGAGTTGCGAGTGTGCAGAATAGATGAGGATGAATGTGTGACTGGGGACTGCTGCCAGAGCCGAGTCTCTCTCATTAGAGCTGATAAGGATGGATAATGAATGTGAGATCCTCCTGCAGTCGTCTGTGCGTGGGATGATCGGAGGGAGAAACGCTGATCCTTCAGGCGCTGTGGAGGCATTTTCCAAACAACTCGTAACGTGCTGCTGTGAATCTATTGACTGGGTCTGATGAGGGGAGGCGGAGAGCTCCGCCGCCAGCCGACGAGCCTTTCGGAGCATAAATCGTCCCCTGTTCTGCCAATTTGGAGGAAGAATGAAGCTCCTGCTGCTCCTCAGTTTCCTCTCTCAGCTGGCAGGAGTCATTCTCGCCTGCAGCCTTCTCGTCTTCAGCACACTGATATTTACTCTGCCGGCCTGTTTTCAGGCTTAATCGTTTTCAATGATGCTCTGCAGCTCAGCCGGGATTTGTTTTATGAAGCAGAGTGGGATGTTGGGTGAAGTGCCCTGTTAGTTGGAGCTGCACTTCAGTCCTTTCAGTGATTCAACTTGATTTTTTTTCAAGGAAGTTTGCTGTTTTTCTCCACTGCATAAATTCACTGGAGCATTGCTCAAGGGCACTTAAATTCCACACTGTCACAGTGGAGAGGTGATACAGCAAGTCAGCAAAAGTCATGTTTAAAGATAGAATCCTTCAGAATTCCATTAGACTTGGCTTACTCTGATTTAAAGCCTGTTGTGGACCGTTTTTTTTTAAAGTTCTTGTAGAGTACTTCATTTTAGAGTTGGACTGAATTTCAGCGTTGTTGGAGGTCATTTTACGCGCAGTGTACGGTGAGGGAGCAGGGACTGATCCTCACCATCCATCGGACATTCAGATGCATTTCTGACATGTCAGAAATTTTTGTCGGCCATCTCTATGTTCTCACATGGGGTGCAGTTGGAAATACTCACTCCACACTCTTGCACACTCTGGATCCTTCATAAATTCTAAGTGCTTTGGAATGTACTGTTCGGTTATTCAGACCACCACACTCTCAGAGCAGCAGAACATACGTTGGGCCCTCAGAGAACCAAGTGCAGTAAATGTGTGATTTACTTAACTGTTTGTTAATGAGACAGAGCATTCTGTTTCATTTTAGTATTGAGCACCAGATTGGATTTACAAACGCACCTATAGCTGAAGCAGAGCCAAGAGTCAGTTCCCCAAGATCAGTGCCTTTTTTTCTCACTGCACCTGCCCGAATTGGGAAAAAGAGCATTCAATAGTGCCATGGCGACATAGTGCATCCCATGGATACAAAATATGGAGGTTTCCTTTTCCTTCTGTCATGACCCATATAAATGAAAGAAACATTGGCAATAAGGCATTACTGTGAACTGTACAGGTATAACCTTACAGACCTCCATTAGCAATTTCTACTTTGCCTGGAGCTTTCAAACTAATCTTTATTGACAGTTATCAATAGCCAGAACAGTCGGCAGGGGCTGACAGGCCATTTTGTTGTCTATTTTACACGTAGCCTGACAATCTGAATGTACAGTATGAACAACATAAATCGTGAGCTTACAGTATAAGTTGGAATTAAACAACATTTCTAAAAGCATACAGTGTATATTCCACGTCACAGATGTTCCTGATTTCAATCTGAGTGCTTTATTATGTGGTATCTGTTGATTCCGAGTCCAGTAAAATACTTAAAGTAAATCAAATATGTATCCCACAGCAAAACAAGAAGCTGCAACCTGAATTACATATACTGCTCTTTGCTTATGATAATTAGGCTCATTCATTCATTCATTTTCCGTGACGTTTATCCTGAGGTTTATCCTGTTAGGTTTTGTGGGGGGATGGAGCCTATACCAGCTGACATTGGGCGATAGGCGTGGTACACCCTGGACAGGTCACAAGACTATCACAGGGCTATAATTAGGGTCAAAGTTTAGCAAATCAGGTATTTTGTCTGAGTTATTGATGTGCCCAAAAATGCAAAACACTGCAACACCAGCAGGCTGAGGTGACTGAACACAACAGAGAACAGTAAAGTCGCCCAGGTGGTGCTGAGTCGACTTCCTCCAGGCTGAAGATGATGGACAGTTTTTATTTCTCAGGCCTGCCCAACATCCACAGACGTTTTGACTTGTTAATGTGACCTCCTGTGTGTGAAACTGTTTGTTGGTTGGTCACATTCTAAGCTGATGGGTATCTTCAGAATTGTGCAGCTGTGAGGGTGAATGGATAGATGTGATTGGTGGACAGGTTTCTGCTGAAGTTGCATTTCTCTGTGGTTTCTTGTAGTCCCGCTCGTCCTGTGGTTATTTTCTCTCTTGTCACCTGCATCACACCTCCTTCCTTCCTCTTCATGCCTCGTCTCTCTTCTTCCTTGAATTGTTTGTTTTGTAAACCGCAGTGACGAAAGGAGGCAGCACAACACGCCATTTGTAGTTACTGTGTTGTTTATGTGTCCGTAGTGATGCTGCTCTCTGTCTGTGCTGATGAGGAGGACTTTTTTTTATCATAGTGAGAAAAGTAATAATCATGACACACTTAGACACACCAACAGGAAACACACCCCTGTTTGTTTAGTTTAAAACAGTCTCCACCAACAGAAAGACATGAGATTAAGAACCATTTTCTCAAATAACTGTTGAGGTGAAAATATTTTTACCCCTTAAAGCAGCTGTGCGGAACTTTACGTTTTCGTTGATTATAGCGCCCCTTTGGTCACAGCGGTATGACACCCACAGCCTGGTGTCTTAAAATTCCGACTGCAGCCGGCAATTACCGCATGCATTTGTTTTGGAGAGCGAGAGGATTAACTAACGTCAGGTCAGTCCAAGTAATTAGTGGAAACAGCAAAATTACTCAGCAAATTCTCCTGTCGTCTTTCTGTTCTGATCTAATCTGTTGTGTATTTTGAGCTACTAAGGCTACCGTAGTAGTGTGAGTCTCAAGTTATTCTGGGTAATGTAGTAACCATGGTTGTGCTACTGGAAACAATGAGAAGCAGCTGTGTATGTTCGGTGTAAGGAGGAATAAACAGTTAACAAGTCATCTGCAGAGTCCACATTATTATGTGAAAAGAATACTCCAACGATTTGGGAGTTATGCCCTTTCTCTCTCTGGATATCTTTTTTGTGTCTGTACGTCCAGTGGCTGGGTCTCAGCGGTTAGCATGGCGCTTGGAGGGGTTCAGTACATCTTGCGCGGAGGGATACACCGGTGAGCAACAGCTGCAGCTGGCTCTGGGACAGGTACGTTAGGTCACTCGGTAAAAGCAAACAAAGAGACGACACGGACGATATTACTCAGTCGGCTGAAAGCTGTCCATCAGCTCCTGCAGGCCTGGGTGTTTTTTCCAGTTCATCTTACGAACATGAAAAAAAGTTTCAATCACGCCAGGATTAGTGATTGCTGCAAAGTTTTCTCCTGATGATATATCTCCCCAACGATGGTAGCACCGAATCCCATTCTGTGCAGCAAAATGGGAGCGGAGGACTCAGCCTCTCTTCTCGCCGCAGCAATGCCCATTGCGTACTGCTTACTCGAAGAACACTGTAAACACGGCTCCTTCTTCTTCTGTGGTTTAATCGCTGTGGCCCGCTGCGGGCGAGCAGAATCACTTCCGCCTCGGGTGCCGTATTCTGGTTTGCTGACTTCCGCTGTGTGTCCGACCCAAGCGAGGCTACGCTAAATAGCCATATAGAGAAAGGCTTTTTTGTCGCTGTTCGGTTCATATGCGGATCTTCAAGGGGGGGTGATACGAACTAGGGACAGTTTTATTAATGGTAAAAAGTTCCGCACAGCTGCTTTAAAGCAACATCGTTTGCAATCGCCAACCGGTCATTTATAGCGGCTTTTATTTTGAATAAGTAAGACTGGGCAACTTTTTAAATTCAGAATATGAAGTGTATTCATTTTTCAATTGTAATTGTATTTTATTAAGTTCATTAATAAACTGTTCAACCATTTAAAATTTGACAGAGGTCTTAAATCATGAACATATTAAAGTTCCTCTCTGGGCGTTAATTAAATCCCCCAACAACTCTCCATGCATTAAAATGGCTTAGATGTAACTTCACACCTTTACCTCATTTAGTATGCAGGGATCTATGTGCAAATATGCAAATTAGTCCCATCTCTCAGCCACTCGCCTGTCGCTTGAGTATATCTGCTACCTTCGACCCTGCTCATCAAACACACAAACTTCTGCTTGTAAAAAAAGTAATAGATAACATGAGCCTATAGCCCGACCACATTAACAGCTTATATTGTGTCGCTGTTAGATAAACACCAGCTTCTCCTCTGATAATCCTAGTTTTGCTGTAGTGTTATGCTAATGATATAGGAAGCTCCACCCCCAATTTGACAACAATGATTCTTTTGGTTTGTGATGTAACAAACACGGAAAGTCACAATCTGTGTGTTTGAGACTGTCATTGTAGGCGGTGGGCCGAAGGTCGCTATCTGCTTTTGTTTTTTAAATGATCGATCCTCAGCGATAGAGTAGCTGCTTTTTTAACATTAACTTAATATATTTTTTCTGAACAAGTTTCCGTTTGTTGGCAGTCTCAATTCGATCATATTTTTATGAAAACTAAACTTATGTTTGATAAACTAAATCAGGCAAACGCTATGGCATACTATACCGCAAACCAATCAACAAGTTCCAGCGTCACCTGACTTGAAGTGTGCCAATGATATTCGCCCAAATAGGAAGTAAACACGGCTCAGAGGAGTTGACTGGAGTTAACTGTAAACAGTATGTAGTCTGTGTCTTTATGCTATCTAACCGACAGTATTCACCTGGACATTTTCTGCATATCTTCCGTGAGAAGCTGAAGACGTTTCTAACGTTAACTTAGTTGAAGTGTTTTGAACAGTTATTCACGTTGTGTATTAGCTCATTAGCCACCGATGTGTTGTTAGCATTCATCACTAGCAAAGTGAACGGACTTTTAGCCGCAGTACAGCTAACTCAGCTTACTAATGAGGCTGCAGTTCATAGTTTCCGATGAGGAGAACCTGAGGAATAAACGGACTGTGCTGTGAGTAACCCAGCTAACGCTCAGAGTATCCTGACTGCACTGCTCGGGCCCCGCTGTCATGGACGACATCGATGGGCCGTCTTCATCTTCACCACTGACTGAATGAATGACTGAAAGGCTGTTACACATCGTCTGGACACATGTGTGACATCTTGATCCTCGCCTTCTGGTTCGAGAGACCATGGAGTTGACAGGAAATCAGACGCAAACTATCAACTATCAGACTATGTGATGACTATGGTATTAGTACTTTTACTGAACAAAAGGATCTGAATACTTCACCATTGTATGATATATGAATATTTATGATATGAAAATTGAAATTGAATGTACTGTCCAAAGTCAAAACCACAATGTTGTACAAACCAATCTGCTGTATTGCCCTCTCTTTATTCTTGCGAGCTCTCTCAATGTTTCTTCTGTTGGCATATTGCATATAACATTCTTGGTGGTAGCCAACATTAGCTGGCACACAAAGACATTTTCCTTTAACTCATATTTTTCTACAGCTATTGCTGTAACTTGGCTTTCTTTAGTATCAAAACTGACCCACTCCAGAGAACTTCTTACAAATGCTGCCCAACTTTCGGCTGAAAACCGTATGATATTAGGAGTAATTGGTATACTGCAGTTCTAACAGGGAAAAAAGCTCAGCCATGGTGTTGGCTGCTTACTGTGCTTCTCTGCTTTTTTGTAGCATTTGGAAAAACACCATATTGACATGTTAACAAAGTTAAAAACTTGATGAAAGGGATCTTTCAATAACTGAATCAATGGAGAAGGAAACATTGTCTAAAATTTAAAAGTTAAGTTTTTGTAATGATAAGAAGTTATTTTGTCACACATAATCAGCACACCCTATGCAGACTTTGACAGTGCCCTGTCCAGACACTGAACAGGGTGGATGCAAGTACTTCTCCTCAGATGAAAACCATTCATCAGGTAAAAACGACCGGCCAGTCACCATCTATATCTCTCCCCCATCAGATTCTCCCTTACCCATGTCATGAAGCATTGCCAGTGGATGGTGGATGTTTCTAGCCTACATTATAGGTCTAGAAGGATGCTGGTGATCTGGGACTGTGCATTGTCATGTTCAGTGTTTCCATCAATACACCTGCAACATCTACTACGTATCTCGTTCTACTTTCGTGTCCTAAGGCTGCTAAAAAGCAGCAACGATAAGGAGCTGGCCTCCGGTGATCAGCGCATCAGGGTAATGATATTATTTGTTGGATATGTTTCCATTCACAACTCCTACAACTGCAGAGCAACACTGGCAAACTGTCCTGTTCTTGTGAGCCTATCCCAGCTGACATTGAGTGAGAGGTGGGGTACACCCTGGACAGTCGCCAGACTATCGCAGGGCTAACACATAGAGACAGACAACCATTCATGCTCACATTCACACCTTTGGGCAATTTAGAGTCACCAATTACTCTGGGAGGAAGCCGGAGTACCCGAGGGTTTCATTTTACTTACACGCATTTTGAAATGCGTGTAAGTAAGGGCTATACTGGAGCAAATCAAGTGTTCTAATTAAAATAATACACAATTTAACAGAATTAAGAGTTATATCAACTTTCACATCTAACTGTCAGCCAGAAGGCAAATGAGTATATTTCCCAACATTTCACACTGTTCCTGTAATGCATCAGCTTTTAAGGCTCAAAAATAGCAAATGTACAAAAAAAAAAAAAAAAAAAAAAAAAAAATCCTTTTGGAATTCTCCTTTAACGTGAATTTGAACCAATCAACCAATCAGTGCCTAACTCTCTCTCACTTCTCATTGGCTGACAGCCATGTTAGTCAGGGGGCAGGACATGGGAGGGCGGGGCCCAACAAAGTGGGTGGCTGATGATGTCACGGTCACATGGATCCTCATGTGGTGCAGAGAGCAGCGAGGATGACAGAGCTGGGAGAGAGCTGCTGCCGATCAGACATACACACACATACACACACTCTTGTCACTGTTTCCTCCATGAGTCTGGATTATAAATATGTATTTTGTGATTTCTGCCATGAAAGGTAAGAGTTAAAAACTCTGTGTTGGTCTGTCTCTCTGTGGATTTTAAAGCGTGTGAGTGCATCTATCATGATCCATCCTGACACATGACAGACTGATGCTTTCATCTTTATTATCTTCATGGTTTTATTTTCAGTTCAAAGTTTAAGTTTTCTTTCTGTGTCCACACGAGTTCTGTCAAAGATGTTTTCCGTCTGAGAAGATGCTCCACTCTGCCTCTGTTTGTCCTCCTCAAAGCGTCTCTGAACAGGTGGTGTGTTTCAGTGGAATTAACAGATTGTTTTCTCCATGTTCAGTAACAACACCGTCTGTATGTTGCCTTAAAAGTCCAGCTGTGTTTGGTGAAGAACTGGTTTCAGTGTTTAGTTGTGTACATGTTATCTTGTGTTTACTGTGGAGCCTGGAAACACGACACCTTCAGTCATCGAGTAAATACTATTTTGGGAGTTGTCAGTCTGAATTGCACTGTAAAGGAATGTGATATGAGAGGAGATGAGGTGAGTGTGTGGTGGACAGGAGGAGGATGTGAAACATGGATGATGAGGATGTGGTTGAATGAAATGTGATAGTTTGAGTAAATACAAGTTGGTGGTCAGGATGAAACCTGGTGAGGTTTTAGTCTGATCCTCAGAGGTTCATTTGAAACACACACACAAAGCTGTAATGAATGCATGCACCCTTTTTAGATTGCATAGAAAAATATCATATTTTAGTATAGACAGAAAAATGATGTCAACAGCCAAAGAAAATCAGTGATCAGTTACATGTTCAAATCTGCAACTGTTTTACAACACTGTGGGTGGCAATGTCTTTTGGTCCTGAAATATCGCAACTACTACTGAATGTATTGTCATGCAATTTCATACAGACATTCATGTTCCCCAGAGGTAACATCTGTCTGAATTTGGTGCCTCACCATGAGGTTGAAGCTGGAGTTTATTGGAAAATGTCTGCACAGTATTTAATGGATTTCCATGAAATTTGGTTTAGGCAGTCATGTTCTACTACTGTCTCAGATTTTGGATATGACTTTATTGTTAGAGTTGTCTTTTCCTGGTTTTAAAGCCTACATTACAGTAAAGTGATGCAATTTTCTCAACTTCCCAGACTGTTTTTGAGCTGTGCTGTTATCTGCCTTTACCTACTCAGTAATAATATCCACTTATTGAAGATTATTTGTCAAGAATCTTATTGTATAAATATTTTGTGAAAGCATCAATAATCAACCCTACAGTATCATTACAATATTGATATTGAGGTATTTGGTATATACAGTACAGGCCAAAAGTTTGGACACACCTTCTCATTCAATGCGTTTTCTTTATTTTCATGACTATTTACATTGTAGATTCTCACTGAAGGCATCAAAACTATGAATGAACACATGTGGAGTTATGTACTTAACAAAAAAAGGTGAAATAACTGAAAACATGTTTTATATTCTAGTTTCTTCAAAATAGCCACCCTTTGCTCTGATTACTGCTTTGCACACTCTTGGCATTCTCTCCATGAGCTTCAAGAGGTAGTCACCTGAAATGGTTTTCCAACAGTCTTGAAGGAGTTCCCAGAGGTGTTTAGCACTTGTTGGCCCCTTTGCCTTCACTCTGCGGTCCAGCTCACCCCAAACCATCTGGATTGGGTTCAGGTCCGGTGACTGTGGAGGCCAGGTCATCTGCCGCAGCACTCCATCACTCTCCTTCTTGGTCAAATAGCCCTTACACAGCCTGGAGGTGTGTTTGGGGTCATTGTCCTGTTGAAAAATAAATGATCGTCCAACTAAACGCAAACCGGATGGGATGGCATGTCGCTGCAGGATGCTGTGGTAGCCATGCTGGTTCAGTGTGCCTTCAATTTTGAATAAATCCCCAACAGTGTCACCAGCAAAACACCCCCACACCATCACACCTCCTCCTCCATGCTTCACAGTGGGAACCAGGCATGTGGAATCCATCCGTTCACCTTTTCTGCGTCTCACAAAGACACGGCGGTTGGAACCAAAGATCTCAAATTTGGACTCATCAGACCAAAGCACAGATTTCCACTGGTCTAATGTCCATTCCTTGTGTTTCTTGGCCCAAACAAATCTCTTCTGCTTGTTGCCTCTCCTTAGCAGTGGTTTCCTAGCAGCTATTTGACCATGAAGGCCTGATTGGCGCAGTCTCCTCTTAACAGTTGTTCTAGAGATGGGTCTGCTGCTAGAACTCTGTGTGGCATTCATCTGGTCTCTGATCTGAGCTGCTGTTAACTTGCCATTTCTGAGGCTGGTGACTCGGATGAACTTATCCCCAGAAGCAGAGGTGACTCTTGGTCTTCCTTTCCTGGGTCGGTCCTCATGTGTGCCAGTTTCGTTGTAGCGCTTGATGGTTTTTGCGACTCCACTTGGGGACACATTTAAAGTTTTTGCAATTTTCCGGACTGACTGACCTTCATTTCTTAAAGTAATGATGGCCACTCGTTTTTCTTTAGTTAGCTGATTGGTTCTTGCCATAATATGAATTTTAACAGTTGTCCAATAGGGCTGTCGGCTGTGTATTAACCTGACTTCTGCACAACACAACTGATGGTCCCAACCCCATTGATAAAGCAAGAAATTCCACTAATTAACCCTGATAAGGCACACCTGTGAAGTGGAAACCATTTCAGGTGACTACCTCTTGAAGCTCATGGAGAGAATGCCAAGAGTGTGCAAAGCAGATATCAGAGCAAAGGGTGGCTATTTTGAAGAAACTAGAATATAAAACATGTTTTAAGTTATTTCACCTTTTTTTGTTAAGTACATAACTCCACATGTGTTCATTCATAGTTTTGATGCCTTCAGTGAGAATCTACAATGTAAATAGTCATGAAAATAAAGAAAACGCATTGAATGAGAAGGTGTGTCCAAACTTTTGGCCTGTACTGTATATATAGATATAGATATGTATACATATCTATACATATATATATATATATATATGTATGTGTGTGTGTGTGTGTGTCTGTGTCTGTGCGTGTGTATCAGGTTTGAGCTACTACCTACGAACTAAGCATACAGCTAATCAGACTGATGGCAGTGGGCAACCGCATAGCCAAAGCTGGACCCGGCAAAGCGCTATTTTGGTGTAGAAATTGTCACAGACCTGCAAATAAAAATATATTGAAGAGGTAACTACAGTGCCTGATAAATGGGTGGAAACTGACTCCAGACCTTCCAACCTCTTAGAAGTCTCAAGTGTAACGGACATTCTTAAGTTGATATGTTGTGACCGGTCATACACCTTACTGTCGTGGAGAACACTAGTTTCATGCATACAAGACATGTTTGAATCAGAGGAAGCAAGTCAACTCCTGGAAAGTGCAAATTGTTTTTTGCTTGGAAAATAGCGATATGGGGGCAATGAATTTCATAAAGTTACTGTTAATCAGACCACTAATGAGACAATAATTAGCTAGCTAGGACCTCTGCAGGTTTCTCAGCCCCACTTCCTGCTGTTACGAGACTACTTCGCCAGGAGGAGACTGGGGGAGCCGCTTAAGAGAAAACCTTCAGTTAGCGGCACAGCAAATTAAATTCAGCTAGCACAAACCCCAAGGCCGGGGGCTTGATTCCTCGATCCCCACCTGATCTGCAAACTTTGTGTTGCTGCTGTTACATAGGTTAGACCCAGTACTGCAGCTGGCCACCAGCCTGCTGCAAACCCTGGTGCTGAGGTTTGCACAGGCTGAATTCAATTTGCTACAGCTGCTAACTTAAGGTCTGTATCCAGAGCTGGCGTCTGCTCTCCTCCTGGCGAAGTAGTCTCCTAGTGGTGGGAGTATGGCAGAGAGACTGCGGGTGTGCTAGTTGATTTTTCTCATTTGTGGGAACATTAACAAATTCAGTGCTCCATATTGTTATCTCCCAAGCTACTGTAGATGTTAAGGCTTTCGTCATACAGGAGTGGGCGTGGTTTCATTTAAAGTGGGTTGGAAAAATGTTGGATGTCTCCTGTCCTCTCCTGGACCTTCATGTATGGGGTGCCAGATGTTCAAACTAGTAAGGGGGACCTCGATGGGCATCTTGCCCACTATCATGGGGGGAGGGACCTGAGTGTTATCATTATTCGTGCAAGCTAAAAGGGGCTAAAGCTATAGCAATGATAGATGTGTCTTTGTCACCCCTCATCCCCACTCTGCCCCACAGAGACGCTCGCATAGCTGATAACTCTTTGCGTTATTGTTATCTAGATCAAAAGGCTGTATCGTCTGTACGTTGGTGCTTTAGCACTTAGGCTGAAATATCATAAGTCTATTGGATCAGGTGATGAGCTGTTTTTTGTGTTTTGTTGGTAACTGTGTCAGATTATAATGAAGCTGGTGAGTAAAATGTCATCACAAGTCATTCAGTGTTTACTGCACTTGGAGTGCCCTCCACTGGCTAAAGTAGATCAGAGCCTCTTCACTTTCCTACACCCTCTTTATGCATGAATGCTGTGAGTCAACACTGAAATATGAGTATGTTTGCAACTTCTCAAATATTCTGGTTTTGATTATATTCGGGATCTGAGCTTTACATGATACATGAGACAGCTGGTTGATTATCTCCTTGTGGACACGATTCTAACAGTAAGTGTCTGATAGTGGGGACTTTGTTTATTTGAGGTTTCTTTTTTGTTATTTTTTCATTCTTTTTTGTATTTGTGTGATTCTACATCAGCAGTAGTGGAGCATGCTTCCACTGGTTTAGTCTCTCCGTCCCCCTGTGTCTGTAATTTATGAATGAAACTTGTAATCAGTGGAATTTCTCTCCGGCTGGTTGGTTTTGCAGCACATTGTGTAGATCAGGTGTTTTTTTTTGTTTTGTTTTTTATTTCTGTCCATCTCTCTGTCGTTTCTGTACTGTTACCTCAGGACTTGAGGATGAACCAGATTGGATCATTTCCTACTCTGCTAGTTTTGTCTTCATCATTTGAAAAGCCGTAATGGTAGACAGGAGCGTGAAACATTTACATTACCAGTGTCAAGAATTTCATTTCATTGTGTAGGTCATAGGGGCTGGTGCCTTTTATTTGATAATTGAAATTTTGTTCGAATGTGGGGGAAATATCTGGCTGGAAATTTTTGGTCTGATACATCATTGGAAAATATTTCAATATCACAGATTATTCTTCCCTAGCTGGGGGTGCTAATTCATACTGAATTCAGCCTGTGTGCACAGTTCACCTGCAGTTTAGTTTTCAGCTCTCCTGATCCAGCTGTAGAAAATATCAAACAAATGCATCAACACAAGATTTGATTGTGCTGGTGGTTACAGTGCACTCAGGCTGTTAGCATACAAAGATAAGTGTAAAAATTGGACATTGTTAAGGTAGTTAATGTAAAATCATACATGTCTCTTGAGTTATAACTGAATTCTTAGTATCAGTGTTTTACTCTGCATTTTTTTAATTTCCTACCAGACACTGATGCTGACTGCAATGATTTTCTTTCATCTTTTTAATAAAGCTTTTAGTATATTTGTCCTAACTTTAAAAGTTAACCAACATGCACTTCACTGTAATGTTATGGCTGTTAGTGTTTCTCCTTCAGGAGCAAACATTCATTCATTCAAACTGTTCAAATTTGTATTTTCCAGACTTGGTTGTTTGTGTGTTTTAAATCTGTCTGGTGCAGATTCACAGTCTGTGAAAAATAGCTGCAGGAGGCGTTTAGCCAGCCTGTTATGTCACAGGATTACAACAGCCAGGAGATTATTTAACTGTTCTCTGCAGGGGGGTGGCAGGAGGTGACATCACTTCCACCTCAGCCACTAAAATGATGAAGAAATGGCTGAAAATGATGAGCATCAGTCTGTCTTCTATTATCTCGTGCAACTGCTGCATCTGTGTCATCTACATGTCACATCACTGATGGACTCAGGGGGAGGTGAACCCCCTTTGGTGCCCCCATGTTTGAAAAAAAAAGAAGCAAAAGTGCTGCCTTGGATGCCTCTGTGGTAGATACAAGGTGAAAAAGTGCCCGCAAGGGTGTCCCTCCAGTGGAGCACTGCTTCTCAAACAGTGGTACATGTGCCACTGTTGGCATGCAAGGTCCCTCTAGTGGTATGCAGAGGACTCTCCAAAATACAAAAATAAAAAAATAAATACATTTTAATATTTGTAATGCTATCAAAATATCCATACCATAGACCACAGGTCTTCAACATTTTCAGGCCAAAAACCATTTAGCTGAAAAAGAGATGCAGCAAGAACCCCCCACTACATTGTATAAAATTAATTAATACACAATTTAATACACAGTTGTCAATTTAATACACAGTTGTGTATTAAATTGGGCCTAATAACTTGTATGTCAGCCCAAAGTACCATTTATAAACACTTTAATGGTGCATAAAATACTAAGCTATTAAAATGATTATTGGAAGATTCATATATTTATACATCATGTTTGTTTTTTAGGTAGACAGTATTTCAAAGTCTCTTGCTCGAAAAGTTACAAAGTAATCCATTGTTGCTCACAAGAATGTCGGAACACTTGAAACAATAATACAGCTAATTGGTCAATGTGTTTCAACAGTATGTAACTGTTAGCTAAGTAGTTCACCTCGATGTTATGGACAGGTGTCACACAGTGATTTGCCCCCCAAATCATTTCGTCGTTTAAAATCATTGCGATTTAGGTTTCAAACGGGAAGTATTAGGAAGACCAGGAGGAAAATATTTTGAGCAACCCTGTTGAAACTGAAGTGGATGTTTAATCTTTCCTGAAAATGGCCATTTGAAAAATTACTGTAGGATTTTATTTGTTTTACAAAATATTGAGGCAGAATTTCAAAGGAAAAATACCCATTCTGAGCAATGCTAAAAAGGCTCTTTTTTTAACATCATATGTATAACATGTCATAATACGTAACATGGGGAAGTTGTTATACTTGGCTCTACCTCATTGCTTTGCGCAGTAGTAGGTATTAGTGATTGTGAGTTGGTCCTCTTTAGTAGATTGGCATTGTATTTTATTGTTTTCATCATGGTGAAGTATTGTGTTTGTGCAGGTTGCACAAATTCTGTTTTGTCAGTCCACGGTTTCCCTGATAGGTAAAAGGAAAGAGCTAGCTTTAGTGCCTGCACAGCACCTGATGAGGAGTGGGCCCTGCAGTGTATGGGAGTAGAAGAGATTAAAGTCAAGATGAAATGAAAATTGCTCTTTTAATCCTTATAAAATAAAATCAATTTCTTCATACTCTTATATGAAAATATGATCACATTTTCTTCCTGTAAAGCAAATTATGACATGTTACGTAAGCCAGCACCAAAAAACAATGATAACAACCAATAATATCTCAACATCCACCTATGTATGTGCCTGCAATTTTTAGCTACAGTACATTAAGCTAGTTAGCTTGCTAGCAACAGCATGGTATGTTGGTATGTCTTTGTTTCCTCAAAATGCAGTTATTACTGGTTACAGTAATAACTGCTGCGGACTAGAATTTATTCACATGAGGAAAGTGGTATTTGTGACAACTGTCGGTTATGTGCAAGGCATTTTACAGTGAACTGCTTCAGCCAACATTACGTGGAGCATGTGGTGTGCGTCGTCTTTCTCTTCCTGACAGATACTACTTTCCTGTTGGCGTTACACTGTCAGAGCCTCACTGTCATGACATGACCAGTTTTCATTTTCAAAACAATGTGGCTGAGGTCTGACTCATTCATTCATTAATCTAATTAATTTATTCATCTCTCCCTGGTTCTCCTGATCTAATGCTAATGTGGAGCCAACAGCCCACTGTAACTCAGCACAACTCTAAGTCTGCCTACCTTTAGCGGTCCAGCCAAATACAAAGGATTTGATTTAAATCCATCTCGTAACTGTACACTGATCAAATATATGTTTCACTGGGAAATATGTCACAGTACAGAACCTAAAGATTCTCTAACTTTCTGTAGTACTATCCCTTTATACAGTGTGGCTGTGGCTAACAGCAGTCAATGAAGGAATAAATCTGACTGCGTAAACTGTCTGTAGCTGAATAGGCTCTACCTAAGCTACTGTATTCTAACTTTGGTCACAGTGGTGGTAGCTGGAGAGCCTAATATTTTCTGAGATGGTACGTAAAGTTAATGTTACTGCAGTGGAGAAAACGCGATGCAGTGCCCTTAAGGGCGCCCTGAAAATAAAAAAATAAAAAACGCATCACAGTGCCATATAAGCTACTTTTCATGCTTGAAAATTTCCTGCTCCCTAGTGTCCTATACTGCATGCAGATGGAGCCCTTTTTCATTTTCTCCGCCCCTGCTCCTCAGACAGCCACCACTGTGTCACAACAATATTCAAGACAATAAACTGAACTGATGGAGAGAGCAACTGGATTCAGAGGGAGGTGTAGATGGGGCACTGATTGACAGAACTCCTAACCTGAGCAGGAGGAGACATGTAGCAGTGGACTGGTCAGCACAACCAGCTTCAGTGAAAAGAAAACAGTGAATATTAGGGGTTATTAACAGTACTGGTTAAAGCCACTTGGTACAGTACATGACTTACAAAAAACTAGTTAGCCAGAGAAGGAACAAATGATAAATCCAATGCAAAGCTATATGCAGACATGGAAACAGGAATAGTAGAATAATTCAGGAGAGAAACTAAAATCACACTTGACCTAAACTTCAGCTGCATCAGAAGAGAAAAAAGGAGGATGAGGCAGGAAGGGAATGGCTGCTTTACATTTCCCAACCAAACCGTGACATATATCAAAGGCTCCGTGGCTAAACGGCCCTTCTCTCTGCTTCCTCTTTGATCTGGTTTCTGAAAAACTTTATTATTTTTGAATGCTGGGTTTCAAATAATTTATCCATCAGGGATTTGTTTTGCCAGAGCTTTAGCATTTTTGGAGTAAACACAGAAACAGGCGGTGGCTCTCATGAAATTCTTCTTGCTCATTAGCCTTCACGTAGTGCTGCTATACTCCTAATTACACATTATACAGTGGTATCTATATGGCGAGCATCTGCAGCATCCTTAGGGAAAACTCTGCAAGGTTCAAGCGTTCATATGGAGTTCTGAGTTTAATTACCTTACATGCCGAAAACTGTTTCAGTTGCCACACTGAGTTTGTGTCAGGACAGACCAGATGATTTAACACTAGCATCTACAACTTCGGACTTCAACAAAGTGTGAATCATGCTGTTTGCCCAGTCAGTAGAGGACGCAGCTGCTGAGGTACAAGATGGAGAAGTTCTCTGAGCTGAACCACATATGTTTTCTTACGAGATTGTCCAGACACAGAAGTGTTTCCTGTGTTTATGGACAAACAGCATTGCACTTTGTTCAAGTGGTTCACCAGAAACTCTGTGTCTTGTGCAGAGTATGCTCCACCATCACCTTGTTTATTGTTGTGTGAAATTTGTGCCATCTATTGGCTGTATCTATGTCATCATAAAGGACGCATTAAAGTGTGAGGGTAGTGACGTTTAAAACGTTTGAAACGGGCATATCTATTTTAATACGTAAAGGGAGTATTATTGATCCTTAAGATTGGCCTGGCCAATGGCATGCTGACATGCTCACAGTGATAATGCTAATATGCTGATGTTTAGCAGGTATAAAGTTGATCATGTTCACCAGCATGCTAACATTTGATAATAAGCAGTAAACACAAAGTACAGCTGAGGCTGATAGGAATGTCATTGGTTCTGCAGGTATTTGGTCATAAACCCAAGTACTGCACACAAAAAATTGACCTGATGATGGAATAAGGGTGCAAATTTGTCAACTTTGGAAAAAATCGCCATTCTGAATACAATTTTTTTTTTTTGTAAGATTGTCTGTCCACATGCTTTAAAGGAGCTATATGTAAGAAATCTAAAGCAAATAGTCATAAAATCCTCCTAATATGTCACAGAGACTAAGGAATAATGTTCATATAACATACTGATCTCACTGACAACAATAGTACAGCCAGAATATTCACATTTAAAAAACATTTTTACAGTCTGCAAATCATGTTTATGTTTTGAATTTGTGTTTTGGCCTGTTGCGCCACCCACCGCCGTCTACCAGTCACACAATCAGTAGAGTCTCAGCATCAGTTACAGTTACGACTGAGCTACAGCAGCACGGCAAGCAGCATTAGCAGTGTCCCGGTACATAGCATTAGCAGTCTCCTCAGCTGTATCCCGGCAGCAGCGTTAGCAGCAGAGAAGCCGGACTTGCTCGAACGATCCACTGGAAAACCGAAGATCAAGGACGTGGCGACACGGCCCTGCCATGGCAGCCGCCCATGGGCAAACAAATCAGTCTCCAGCGTGCCGCTGTCCAGCAACCTTGAATCTGTAGGGGAGGGGGGGCGGACACGACTCGCGGCAGTATTTTGAATTTGAGTGCAGTAACCGTTTTGGCCACATTCTTACATACAGCGCCTTTAAGGTAAGAATCTCTTACAGTAGCATTATGATAACCTTATTTGGCTTATATGACGATGAGTCAAGCTGGGACTGAATTAGTGTGACTGGGTTGAGTTGTTTCGATTTAGCAAATGCTTCTCAGTGTTTCCCCTAGCGCCTCTGCTATAACATCTCCCCATACGCAATTCACTCGCTATCTCTACTTTAAGCAGCCAGAATCAAGGATGGGCATGACTTGTATACAGTTTGAGGGCTTATCAAAAGAGCTGATCAGTATCAGAGCAGTAACTCAACAACAATCTGTGTTGACATCAGCAGAAGGAGAGCTAGTAAACCGTTGTATGCAGTTGGTTGAACCTAACTGATGGAGGTTGCATTGAGTTACGTTATGATGCATTCAAGCTCTGTTCATTGAAAATGAGTATTGGGTGAAGGTCAGTCATAAAATTTTCATGTTGTGTTCATATGTAACCTTGTAAAATAAAGCTTTGTGTGAGAAACCGAAACAAATACAGCTGTTTGAAGGAGAAATTTGTTGTGTCAATGATAGGTAATTATGATATATTTAGTAAAAAGGCTTTTGAAGCAGTTATTAAAAATCCGTTTTTCATGTGAAAGAAGGTTATTATGAAGGTTGTTTCATAAATCTGTATGACCGAATTCGTGTCCATAAACATCTGTCTTGGTATCAGCCCAGAATTTCACAGTCGGTGCATTCCTAATATAAATGAAAAAAATGCTGAGAATTGGCTAAATGGACCTACGTGTCTTGTGATGTAGTTTAACAGAAAGCTTGTTTAATTAGCCTAGCCTATGTTTGCTAAGAAAGGGGTGAATGTTAAGCTCTTTGAAAACAACAGATGCTGAATTGAAATCAGCTTGTGACAGTTTTTCTTTTAGTTGTAGTGGTAAAATCAGTTTGTAAACCCTATATCAAAGACCTGTCTTTACTTGACCAAACCACAGTTGCACTTAATGTC